>NC_133325.1:710277236-710955235 GCF_042186555.1 Aquarana catesbeiana
CAAACCCAAACGATGAGAACTGTGAAATTCTTAATGGGTGAAACTCATATTAAATCATAAAAACTTTGTGGAAGTATACGTATACGTGTTGGCAAACCTTAGCTTAAAAAAGGAAACTACTAAAGTGCTGCTGCTATGCAGCTAATTAAAATACCAACTTCTATATATACAAAATTCGTGGCATGTGTATATATACCAGTGCAAGAACGAGCATATGACAGTGCAATGTATGTAATATGACAGTGCAATACTGCACCTACATATATATTTGACCGTACACTCCTACTTATAAATCTGCAATACAGTGCAGTATAGTGCAATCAAGTCCAACAAGACTCTAAATAACCAGTGCAAAAACAAGTGTATAACAATGCAGTATATGTGTGTAATATGACAGTGCAATCCCACACATACGTGTATATGTAACCAACAGTCCAACTTATAAATGTTCAATAAAGTGCAATATGTGCAATCAAGTCCAGCAAGACTCTAGATGACATCAAAATTTCAAATTAGGCAAAAAAGAAAGAGAAAGAGTCTGTCCCAAATAGTGCATTCCAATTTAGAATGGCAGCAAAAAAGTTCCAACAGCTTAGTGACTTTTGGTGCCCACAGAGGTAGATCCGTGACTTCTGTGCTCCCCTTTGGCTCCCCACTCACCAGCTTCCACTACCCCTGCAGGGGTGATAGACAATCTAGGATCCCAGAACCGTCCTCTTATTCGGTATCCCGTGGTGCTGCGGTGGGATGGCCTCTCTCCCAGGAGTTCCGGATTACCATTTCATACGATATCCCGGATGGGGATCAGCAACTAAGCCCTCAAGGAAAGAGATGCCACCTCATAGTGTAGTATGATAAAAATCTTTAATACCATAAAACCATAAAAACTCCCCTCTCGGGGAAAACACACAGCGTACTACACTATGGGTGAAGCCGAGAACCAGGAAGTATGTCCCGCAGCGTGCGGCGTGCGGTTCAGCTGCGTTCCAGGCTCTCTCGCTCCGTACCCGGAAATGACGTAAGTGCGTAGCCCCGCCTTACGCGTTTCGTCATCGACGTTTTCAAAGGCGGCGCCATCTTACTACACCTCACAGGTTATAAGGCAGGCGGACATGCTGGATCCTCCCCTATCCCGTCCCTGCAGGGATTTTGATTGGATTTTCAATCCCGTGGCTCCCCCTCCCATACGTCCCCATTGGGCGGTGCCCAAATCAGATCCCTGTGGGCATATGTCGAGATGTTTACTATTTAATGCCGACCCACACATCTCCGCTGACCTTTTACATAAATTGGCAGACTCATTTCACATAAAGCAATGTAAACATCAAACATCTTGTATGATATAGGTTAGGATTAAATAAAAATCATCTTTACTTCTACACCAGGTAAGTATATCGTATAGACACAGCCCGCAGTGGTGGATAACGGTAATGCATGTCTTCCACCTTGCAGACTCAGTGTCTATCTTGTAAAAGTATATCGTATAGACACAGCCCGCAGTGGTGGATAACGGTAATGCATGTCTTCCACCTTGCAAACTCAGTGTCTATCTTGTAAAAGTGGATGAAATAGGGTATCACCCCAAGTCCCATTCAGAATCCACCCTATTGCGGGTGCAGAACCAGGATGTTGGGTATATTTTACTATCTATATATATTTCATCCTCCGATCTCCACATTACAAAAACCAGGAAACTTAAAGAACAACAGAAATTGTATAAAAAATACAATAAATGTATAAATGAATAAAAATGAATAAAAAACTAAGTAGGCTTATATCATCTGAGATTTGGGACCAGTACCTAGTATGTTTAGTACCACCCGGGTCCCTCATGGAAATTATAATTGTGAGCGTGATTGTTGATACTTTCCTGGTGCTTTTTGCTCTGTGCCCGCATACGGTCTAAAAAATTACCCTGGCGGGATGTGCCTGTTTGTGAACTGGGTGTAGGAGTGCTAGATTGCTGTGATGCCCTAGTGTTAGCATGAGACGAATGGTGTTTCTGTGAATTATTGTAATGATCTCCAGTGTGTGAGGATGGTGAGCCCTCCATGTCTGAAACGTCGTAGTTGGAAATGTTACCATGACGGCAACGTTTTTGTCGTCTTCGTCCATTCAACTGTGTCGACAAAGATTGAGGGATGGTGGACAACATTGAGGAGGACTTCGACATGTTAGATTTAGTGTTAAGACGGCGAGGTGCAGTAACATGAACATTGTTTTTGTAAATAGTTTTTGGCCATCAGTCCATTTATATGCCTGTTCTTCCTGAAATGCTTTTTTGTCCCTAAAGAGTTTTTGTATCTTTCTTGATTAGTATTTCCTTATTGTATTTTTCAAAATGTTCTTTGAGTTGTTTCTCTAGTTGATCATATAGGGTATGTGTTTTAAATTTTACCAGCTGAGTATTTAGAGCATCGATTTTGATGTTGAGCTCTGAAATTCTCTTCTGATATTCTTGGACTAGTAATGTCATCAAGTCAAGAGAACATTGTTTAAGAACCTTTTCCCAGGCAGTTTTGAAGTGCGGTTCAGTCTACTGAAAAGATGGGAAGATTTGGACATGAAGTCCAAAAGGGTTGATATTTTCTTTTTGATAATCTTCAAAAGATTTAATATGCCAGAATAGAGCTGCCTTTTTTTCAACTATATGGGTAAGATTGAGAAAGGCGAATTTAATCTCAGATTCTAGAAGCTCATTAGTGTCAAATTCTTTGATAGTTTTAGACATTAGGGTATCCCAGTCTTCACCCAAGTATTCTGCAAAAGTATACACAGATATATGGCATTTTGCTGTGGCAGTATCCCATGGGTCATTGTACTTGGTGTCCGGACGATTTTGTTATATGTTATGTGTTTTATGTTTGTGTTCTTGTTACCTGTCAGCATGCTTGCCATGCATTGCTTAGGTGGTTCTAAGTGTTTCCCTATCTAGGGGTTCCACACACAATAGACTACTTTTTAGATGATTGTGTTTGTTTAACAATAAAACTACACACTTTTTGAACATTAAGCTGTTCACACTCTATGTTACTTATTTAGCCTACTTGTCTCCTCGCTCTACGGGAATATTTTGTCTCTATTATATGGGGTACAGTTTGGCTATTTTTTATATGAGCAACTTTATCTTATGGAGGAAAAGTTTGCCTAGAGATGGGTTTCTCCCTCTGTGGATGCTGCTGTATCTTGTCTTAACAAGAATTTGATGTGTCCAGTAGAAAACACTCAGGTCTTTAAAGATCCTGCCAACAAGAAACTAGGGACCCTTCTTAAGGCATCTTTTTCTTCAAATAATAGGAAAAAATAAAACTCTGATTAAGGCTTAACCCCTCTAAAATATACTAAATACATCAAGATCCATAAGTAGAAGAACTTGAAAAAAATAAACTATAACAAGAACCACAATAATAGAAAAAATTGGCCAATTACAAACTAAAACCAGAACCCCCCCCCCCCCTCCCCGTCGCAGCTGCACAAGGAGGCACCCCTACAAAATAGGGTGTATCCTCGATTATAATGGTAGTCTGTTCCAATTGAGAAAAATTATATGTATGAAAAATCCAGACTGGAATGCTCAGCGTTGAGGTAATGTGGTAGGTTTGTATGAGCAGAACATGGTAATGTAGTCCCACTTGAGAAGTCAGCACTTTTCCACAAAAATGTTATAGTATATAACTGTATTACTGTCAACATGTAGCATTTTTTTCTTTGGCAGGGGCTGCTATGCACCCGGCAGTGGCAGCCACTGGAGTCTGTCAGAGTCTTAAGGGTCATGTAAAGCGCTTGGTTAAAAAAGATCCTACAGGCACTGATGCAGGCTCAGGTGAGGATTTGTCTTGAGGATTTGTCTCTTTGTTTTGAAAGGTTTTGAAGGATTCTATTTAGCAGAAATGGGACTTTGAGTTATTCACATGCGTATAGTGCTTTGGCTCAAGAGCTGGTCTGCGGAGTTGCCCTGCAAAAAGTTGTTAACAGGTTTTCCATTTCACGGAGAGCGCTTGTTTGGGGCAGAATTGGACTCCTATATTCAGAAGATTTCAGGAGGGAAAAGTTCCCTTCTCCCCTTGAGGAAGATGAGTAAACGTTGAACTCGGAGGACAATGACGACTCGTTCATCAGAAGCTTCCTCTACGCAGGGATTTCACCAGTCACAGGGCTCATCCTCTAGGGGAAAGCCCCAATGTCAATTCTGCAAAAAGAAATTCAAAAGGACCTCTAAATTGACAAAGTCAGATGCCAAGTCTGCCTCCTTATCAGGGTGAATCCCTGCCTGTTCTGGTGGGGGGACATTTGCTGGAATTTGCAGAGGCATTGAGGAAAATTCCGGACATGTGTGTTCAACAGGCAGTGTCTCGAGGTTCCAGGTTGAAGTTTTGTGAATGTCCGCCTCCATGCTTCATGCATTCAAATGTCTCTGGAAATCTGCAGAAAAGAAGCCTGCTTTTTCAGGCTCTTCATCAGTTTTGAAGGGGGTCCCGAGGTCGAGAAATTTGGAGGATTTTATATGAATCTCTTCATGGTCCCCAAGCCAGATGGCAGCATACGTTTGATTTTGGACCTGAAGAGGCTGAACAAGTTCCTTTTCGGGTGAAAAGTTTTCTAATGGAGTCTGTACGAATGGTGGCTGCCGTTCTACAGTCGCGATTTTCTGGCATCCATCATCTAGCCACTGCCCCTTGGGTTTTTACAAAGATTTTGACGTTGGAGATGTTTGGCTGGATTCTCAACCATCTTAAGTCAGTGTTGGTCGCAACCCAGAGACTGGAATATTTGGGCCTGATCTGGGATACAGTTCAGGCAAGAGTGTTTCTTCCTCCAGAGAAATATCTGTCTCTGAGAGGTCAGATAGCTTCACTCAGGGAAATGAGGAACCCCCTCAATTCGTTTTGTTTGAGGGTTCTGGGGCTGAGGGTTCTGTCGTGCCCTTCCTGGACCCGTTGTTATGTGGACCTGTAGGTGTTTGTTGTGTTGCCAATTTCTCTGCTTTTGGATGTCCCATGGTTAAAGAATCACCAATCCCGTGTTCTGTACTATACGTTTTAAGGGGGTGGTTTGACAGTAACAAGCCATCATAGTAATATGGTTCTCTAAACAAATATCACTGACATGGCCGGTGTTCTATCAGAAAGCTGCTACCCATCAGAATGCTGTATGTAACGGAAGTGATGTTTTGGCATGGCCATCTTGGTACACCCACGCTCGTCCGCACTAAGCCTACAGTCAGAAGGCGGCAAATGGACATCTTTTTACACCCACTGAAGTCTTGCATTTCACACTTAGTTTTACCAGTAAACTGAGCTTTTATAGTCAGATACAGTATTTGGAAGTCCGAGTGACTGTTTTGATGTTGAATTTTAAAAGCATCGGCGAGCTCACAGGTTTGCTAATCTGTCAGAACACCATTGATTTTAAAAATTCAACATCAAAACAATTTGACAGATTTTGAAATATTGTATTTCACTATATAAGCTCAGTTTACTAGTAAAAATAAGTGTGAAATGCAAGACTCCAGTGTGTGTAAAAAGATGTCCGCTTGGCAACTTCAGACTGTAGGCTTACGAGTGCGGGTGTACCAAGATGGCTGCGACAGAACGTCACTAAGGTTGCATTTTCTGATGGATAGCGGCTTTCTGATAGAACACCAGCATTGTTTATTGTGATGTACCTTTTTAATTCTTCCAATAGCCATTTCCTGTGTAGCTTTCAATATTTGAAAAGAATAATAACATTAAAAGTCCAATGCAATTTGTGTCCTTAGAATGCCATAGCAGCGTTTGTGTCAATCAATCCAATTATGACACACTTTTATAAAGTTCCACACATTTAAGAATGTAAAAGTGAAGTGATTTATTTTAGAGGTATCGAGTTCTTGCTACTGTGATCCTAGTTCCTGTCACTCGTGTAACTCATCCCAAGATTGCCACCATGTGAGAAAACTATCCCCTTTTGGAATAAACTCACCAGATAACAGATATTCAAAAGCCTTTTGTAATAATCTTTAGTTGTCACTTCGTATAAACATCCACTGGTTTTGCTAGGATTCTTTACTGGGTATAATTGGCTCCAATGTAACGGGATCCTGCCTATGAATGGAGGTGTACCAGTGATCGTGGGACTGGTGGGACAGTATGCAAAAGCCGATGCCCGTGGGTCCGATCAGAAGTGCAAGGAGGCTCCAATGACACTGCCCATGGCAAACAAGCGAGTCCGGTGCAAGGTGGGAAGATCGTATCGCGGACCCCAAGAAGCTGCTTGAGGGGACGTCACGCCTCACGCCAAAATTGCCTGCGGGAATGGCCAGAACACAGGACCACCAAGCTTTCAATATTTGTTCACATGACATTTAAGAGTTATAAAGAAAAAGGTGCAAGAAGGCTTTTCATTGGATTAGCTGTGATCACAGGGTTGTGAGAAGGTACAGTATCTTACATCCATCATTTGGGTCCAGTCAGGGCCATCAGCCCAACATATCTTATTAGTATTGGCTTGGAGGGCGAATTCCCTACTTGCCCCCAAGCCCAGTCCTCCTTTGGTAACAATGCATGGGCAACACAAGGCAATCAGTACATTACATGGGTAACAAAAAGGCAGTCTGTAGAATGCATGGGCAGCAAGGGGGAAACTGGTACAATATGTGGGCATAAAAGGACAAAGGTTACAACACTAAGCCCCTGTTAACACTGAATCCGACTTTTAAGCAATTTTAAAGCCTTTGGTCAGTGCAACTTGGCTTACTTCTTTGTAACTTCATGCACAAATGTCTATGCAAGTTGCACCTGAAACCACAAAAAATAGTGCAGAAAACTTTTTTTCAAATCAGTGCAGCACCACCGCAAGTCGGAGTTGCAACAATTTGAACGGCTCGATTGCCGACAATAGGGTGCAACTTGTCATGCGATTTGGACCTGTCAAATCACAGGACAAGTTGCACCAGTGTGAATGGGGGCTTAGGGAACAAGCAATGACTAAAGTTCACCATTGAAAATAATTGGTCCCCCCCCACCACCATGTCTCCAATTTACTCAGACCTTTGATCCAGCACCAAGCTGTAGTTTCCACCTTCCTCTGGCTAAGCAGAGATCCAAGAAAATAGCTGAAGGAGGAAAAAGCACAGCTCACACCTCATACCAAGTCTCTCCTAATCGACAGTGCTAGTCGCTGCTCTGGCAGCTGTGATACTGGAGTAGTGATGCTGATGATGACTCTAATCTGGTAGGTCAGTTGTGTCAGAGAGAATGCCAATTGGCTTGGTAATTCTTTTGATTACCAAGAATCTCCTGCCAAAATTCAGAGAGTTGCCATCTATGATAATGAGCAACGGAAACACCTTTGGACAGCAACATTGTCTGGAAAGGGCAGTGTTAAATGGACTAGTAGATTTATATGGAATTTACATAAGTGACTAACAAATCAAAGGTTTAAAAAGTTTTACATAATAGATAAAAAATTACCATTGTAAGCATTCAATGGTTTGTCTCAACACTCTAACTGACGCTTATTCTGGACAGCTTGATCTGTTAAAGAAAGTTGAAAAAAAAACAGAATTAAAGCGGTGTTCCGCCTGGGATAAAAAAAAATATAAGTCAGCAGCTACAGCAACTGTGGCTGCTGACTTTTAAAACATAGACACTTATCTGTCCAGGGAGCATGCGATGTTGGCACCCCAGCCGATTTTGGATTGGTTGTCGGGTGCTGCAGCCGCCATTTGTCGTAAGGGAAACCGGAAGTGAAGCCTTTTCGGCTTCACAGCCGGTTCCCTACTGCGCATGTGCAAAGCGCGCTGCGCTTTCTAATTGGCCCGGCGGCGAGGGAAGGAGGAGGGGGGCCAAACTTACGAGGGACTGTGCTGTGGTGCCGTCTCCTGGAAGTGGGGAAGGGTACCTGTCGAAAACAGGTACCCCCCCCCCCAAGGTGCCAAATGTGGCACCGAAGGGGGAGGGGGAGCTTTAATGGCCAGATCAACATGTAATGAAAGTATGTCATAGGGGGCATTCAGAAAAACAAAGACTGCTTTGTTAATGTGAAACTAAACCCTCTTGTCCTTTACAGCCAAAATAGCTGCCATCTTAATCTCTATTTGATTTACAGTTGTCATGATGTTGTACATGTGATCATTTATGACACCTGCCATTTGTTGGCTTGACAGATTCGTTGAGGGCGCAGGCAGCTATGACAGTTATCATTCACAACCTGCCTTGAATGTACTGTAACTATTTTGTAATGCAGTTAAATTGATGGGTTTAGTTCCACTTTTCTTCTACTGTCAGAATGCAGTACATACTGTTTTTTTTTTTTCTTTAAGCCATAAAAACGTGTTTTCTGTATAATTTTTCATTTTTAATGTAGTTGGTGGTAGTGTGATCTAGGCTGCCTAGGCTGGGATGGAGTAGTCGTTTATTTGTGGCTAAAAAGTACTATTTTGTTTTTACTTAAAGTGGATGTACAGGCAAAATCTAATTAAGGCTAAATCTACTCCCACCCCTCTTCTAAAGCCTCGTACACACGATACGATTGTTGGCAGGGGATTGTCTGTTGACAGACTGTTGTCCTAAAATCTTACCATTAATATGCTCCTTTTGACAATTGTCCAACTTTCAGCCAACAAATGTTGGATGACAGGCTAGTAAATTTTTGGCGGACAACGGTTTGACGTCTGATTTTCGCATGGTTAGGACACACATCCGTCACACAAAAGTCGAAAGTACAAACACGCATGATTGGAAGCAAGAAACGAGCCGAAAGCGATCGGTCTTGTAAACTAGCGTTCATAATGGAGAATTAACATTCGTGACGTGGCAAATTATGAATTATCTAAATGCAGCGCACATTCTCTTCTTCTTTAACCACTTCCTGCCCGGCCTATAGCAAAATGACAGCCGGGCGGTGGTTCAGTTATCCTGACTGGGTGTCATATGATGTCCTTCAGGATAACAGCTGCCGCGCGCACGCATCGTGGCGATCGGTGGAGCGGTGTGTCAGTCTGACACACCGCTCCACCAATCTCGGTAAAGAGCCTCCGCTGGAGGTTCTTTACCACGTGATCAGCCATGTCCAATCATGGCTGATCTTGATGTAAATAGGAAGAGCCGTTGATCGGCTTTTCCTCACTCGCGTCTGACAGACGCGAGTAGAGGAGAGACGATCGGCGGCTCTCCTGACGGGGGGTTCTGCGCTGATTGTTTATCAGCGCAGCCCCCCCTCAGATGACAACACTGGACCACCAGGGACGCCACTAGGACCACCAGGGAAGTGGGCAACATGTGGATGGCCAGGTATGTACCCCATGGCCAGCAAAATGAACAAATTATGCCCGATCTGTGCCAATCAGTGCCCACAAATGGGCACTGATTGGCACCAGTATGTACTAACAGGCATTAGTGATGCCCAGCAATGCCACCCATCAGTATCATTAGTGCCACCCATCAGTGCAACCCATCAGTGCCACCTGTCAGTGCCCATCCATGTCCATAAGTGCCCACCTATCAGTGCCCATCCGTGCCCATCCGTGCCACCTATCAGTGCCACCCATAAGTCCCCATCAGTGCCACCCATATGTGCCCATCAGTGCCACCTACAAGTACCCATTGGTGCCGCCTATGAGTGCCCATCAGTGCCACCTATGAGTGCCCATCAGTGCCACCTATCAATGCCCATCAGTGCTACCTATCAGTGCCCATCAGTGCTGCCTATCAGTGCCAGTCATCAGTGCTCGTCAGTGCCACCTCATTGATGCCACCTCATTGGTGCCCATTAGTGCAGCCTTATCAGTGCCCTTCAGTGCAGCCATATCAGTGCCCATCATTGAACGAGAAAAATTACTTATTTACAAAAAATGTTAACAGAAACGAAGAAAAACTTGTTTTTTTTCAAAATTTTCGGTCTTTTTTTATGTAATGCGTAAAAAATAAAAATCCCAGAGGTGATCAAATACCACCAAAAGAAAGCTCTATTTGTGGGAACAAAATAAAATTTGTTTGGGTACAGTATAGCATGACTGCGCAATTGTCATTCAAATTGCGACAGCGCTGAAAGCTAAAAATTGGTTTGGGCAAGAAGGTGTCTAAGTGCCTGGTATTGAAGTGGTTAATGGGATAATAATGAAGCTGCTTTGCTGGTGATACTGATGGAGTCATGGCAAACGTATTTTAAAAGGCCTTTTTTTATAGTGATATCAAGAATATTATTATTATTATGCTTGTTGTTTGTTTTTTTTGGGCAAGTTACCACAACACCATTATTCCTGAGTTTTTAAGATCAAAGATACAACTATGTTGGTGTCCCTTGTTAATTTAACATTGTATTTTTTTAAATGTCACTGTCTACTCCCAAACTGTCATTTGAAGTAAAACACATAGCCATGTATTATTCTACACAAGTTTTTTATTGTGCAGAAAAAAAATAAAACTAATTTAATTAGACATGCTATCTGCCTTCCAAATACAAAGAACTTAACAAAAAAGTGCATTCTATGCATACAAAAATATAGAAAATATAACAAATAAAATCATTATTAAAAAAAATAGAAATTAATAAGTGGGGAAGGGGTTAAAATCCCCAGACCAGCGGTCTTGTGGCTGGTATTGCCACTGACCGCCATGCTGCTGTGGTGGCTGTGGTGTGTGGGTTGACTGTGGAGATGAGGCCACAAAATCCAAAATGTGGGTGCTTTCAGAAATTTAGCTATGGCCTCCTCCAGATTCCTGCTCTTTTTGGCCCTTTTATCAGCGGGACGTAGGGGAGGGATCTCCGTTTAGCTACTGGCCACTGGCTCCTCCGGATACTTTCCTGTGTATGAAAATGGGACATAATGAGAATCTTTTTTAGGGTTTGGTCATCAGTCACACACAATTTTGATCTCCTCACTGTTGCAAACTGAATGTGGAGAAATAGAAAAGACTATCATTCTGACCCAAGCATTGTTCATTATTGTTCAAATCATTTTTGGTCTCTACTGTCTATTGATATGGAAACCACTTTGTTAAGGCAGAAATATTTTACCAATAACGTCTAGTTATCATTATTGTATTTTTGGATACAAATATGTTCAACAATGCTATACTTGGGTCAAGCTGGGCTCCTCCACATCTTCATCTTGTCCATCAGGACCTCAGGAGCTGTGGCCTGGCCTTGTTCAGCTCCCTTTTAAATATACTCTTCAGGTTAGCAATCTTTTGCTTTACGTAGTTGGTGTCTGCCCTGGGATACACTGGTTTGACCAACTCCACCAGTTGCTCCAAAGCTGCCTTCCTCAATATTTTATTGGAGTAGTTTCTACTCTTGACCTTCCAGAGACAGGGCAGTTCCCGGTACAGGTCAATGGATTGGGGTAGAAATTCAGGGGAAGTAAATTTATCCATCATGATAAATCATATGATGCCTGCAAGACAGAACACAAGACAAGCCATAATGTCTGGTATAACCCATAAGCTGGTCCCAATATAGGCCTCAATCTAAGCAGTATAGGCCACTACCCACCTATGCCCCAATTTCCAATTGTACCTTTGTTGTATGCTTTCTTTCTTGCATTGGCGATCGTTCGTTCTCCAATCCAAGATTGTTCCTACGGCTGTTCCATCGACCCTGGGTTCCGGCTTTATATACACTGCCCATGCGTCAAACTCCGCTCTCAGTGCATCATGACGCTGGGGCATGACCATCTCTCTTCTGCATGCGACACACATGGCGGAGCATTCAGGAGGGACAACATGGCAGATTCAGAAGATTACAGCCAGCCCCACAGTGGTGGAGCTCATAGGAGGCACAAAGCAACCCCCATGAGCAAGGGTAAGATGTTGGAGATGGTGCGCATCCTAGAGAAGCACAATTGCGACTGCAAGCTGCGCAATTACAAAGGCCCAACAGCCTAAAGGACAACATTAGGGCTGGGGAAAAAATTGATTTAAATCTTGAATCGAGTTGAGAGGTCAAATCGATTCAAAATTTAAGCAAATCGATTTTTTTAGATTTTTTTTTCACCGCGCCGGTCCTGAGGAGCTGCGGGCAGGAGTTTTTAGGCAAGGCTGCGGCTTCGGCCTAGTCCGCGAGGCCTGACGCCGTGGACTAGGCCGAAGCCGCGGCCTTGCCTAAAAACTCCTGCCTGCTGCTCCCCAGGACCGGCGTTGACACCGCGCCGGTCCTGAGGAGCTGCGGGCAGGAGTTTTTAGGTGAGGCCGCGGCTTCGGCCTAGTCTGCAAGGCCGGACGTCGCGGACTAGGCGAAGCTGCGGCCTCGCCTAAAAACTCCTGCCAGCAATTCCTCAGGACCGGTGCGGTGTCCAAAAAAAGAAAAACTCAATTCGAATTGTGAATCGAGTTTTTTTTAAGAAAATCGCAGATTTATTTATTTTTTTTAGAAAATCGCCCAGCCCTAGACAACATTTTGGAGAAGGTCATCGCCGTTTTGTAGTGCAAATTTTTGGTGGAATGATCAAAGGACCAAATCCGAAAACGATGGTCTGATCTCAAACATCGCGAACAAGACCAGATGGAGTACATACATCAGATCATAAAAAAAAGTAAGCAATATTTGGATCTAAACTATATGTATATGTGTAAATTAGCTGTCTGTATATATTCTTTCTCTAAGTAGCTCTAGAGAATTCTATATAAGCTTTTCTAAAATCTTTGTATAACTTGGGATTCCAAATATGTAGGTAAATATAAAGCATATATGAACATTCTTATTTGGTAAATGTTTTTGGACATTCCTTTTTTTTAAAACTTATTGTTTTTTCTTCTTTCAACAGAGAGGCACCAAAAAAGGAGGCTCCAGCCAAGGTACCACGAGGGACAAAGGGAGGCTAACCTCGCTCGGGCCCCAACAGGGGAGGCAACAAGGCCATCTTCCCCCCAAAAACATAGGTGCCAACTTCAAACACACTAATTTTGCCACCAATAGGGATGTTTCTAAGTGGGTCAAAGGTCATGGGCTTAGGGCAGACTTTAAGGGGTAAAGAACACTTTCTGGTTGCTGCCTGGCTCATCAGTGCCCATTAATGCAGCCTTGCCGGTGTAGACATGGGTAGAGGAGAGGCCTTGGGGATCCCAGTCACACAGACTCACGCCTGCTACGATGGTCATCATTTATCCCATAGGAGACAAGAGGGGTGGGGGACAACTACAGGACTTTTTCAATGTTGGCACTTGTCAGGTGTTTGCCCTCTGGAAAATGCCATCACCTTCCATTTTCTATGCATTTTTCACAGTAAAAAGAGTGCAGCACGGTGAAGTCCACTGGTCAGGAGAAAACATTGACATCAGACCAAGTGCAAGGTTGGTCAACTAATGTAGCAAAATGAATGATAGAAACAGATGTGACTTGGGGTGGCTTAATGAATTGTTTCTTTTTAGAGGAAAGTGAGTATGGTCAGGTCACCCAGCATGTTTCTTTGGAGCCATGGGATCTGACTCCTGGACCCAGCACAGACATTGTCATTGTGGTTGTCAAATCCCCTGATGCAAGTCACAGTGAGGGCCAAAGCGAAACAGAAGAGGAAGAATGTATTCGGGAGCCTCTTGTTTGCGGAAGTAAGTATTCTTGGAATCTTGCTTCAAATATGTATACATGTCAAGTGTTTAGATGTCCAAACCAAACACCCACTCCACACATTAACGAAGTACGTAGTGCCTTGACATTAGCATGGAGAAGGAAGAGGTGGAAGGAGCTGGCAGTGTTGTTAGGTACCCGAGTTTGGGAGACCCAGGCACCAGGGGCAAGATTACAGAGTAGTTGCAGTGTGTACATTCCTAGTAGTGTAGGTGTCTGAAGGGCAAGCAGGTTGCAAGCAACAATAGACTGGGTAGGTAAGTATTGAATTTGATTAGTAACTTGACCATAACTCACTATGTAGGGCCTCAGCCACTTGACCAGGGGCGTTGCTAGGTGGCAAAAAAAATAGGGGCTTCTGTTTTTTTTGGGGGGGTGGTAGTACCTACCTGACACACACTGACCTACCTGACATACACTGACCTATCTGACACACACTGACCTACCTGACCCACACTGACCTACCTGACACATGCTGACCTACCTGACACACACTGACCTACACGACATACACTGACCTACCTGACCAGATTTCGGGTGTCCTCCTGCAGTTCAGCGGCGCGCCCATCACACAGTAGAGTAGACTCCAAGCAGCCAGAGTCATGCTGAGGAGAGGAGAACCGCCCGCCTGAGTGCCGAGTAGGGTCGGGATCCTCTGACAGTGGCGCGGCGGCCGCATTGTAACTCCCGCCTTCTGGAGCCTGCTGCACCTATGATGGATGTCACACATCCCGCGGTCCCAGCATTGGACAAGTGGGATGTCCATCAGTGCTGCAGGCTCCAGAAGGCGGGACCTGCTATTACACTCGGCCGCGCTTGGGATCGGATCGGTCCCCACTCGGCGGCGGCGCTCGGGGATAAATAATAGAACCGTGCACACCCAGGACCAGGGGCTTTTTGGGGACCCACTCGAGGCTTCAGCCACTGTCAGTCCCCCCTGCCGACGCCACTGCACTTGACCATCGTTCCCTTAATACTTTTTACTCTTCTTACTAGGTCATGAGCTTCCACGATGTACTATTGGCAGAATGAGTGCAGATATGTTGCATTGTTTGAAGGACCTGGAGCAAATCAAGGAGGCTGTCACTGCTTTACAGAGAAGAATAAGAGATTTTGTGGACATGCTTGCCAAATTTAAATTTCCTCTTACCTGGTCTGAAGTTTATTGTTCCACTTGTTGGCTCCTGTTTGCCCTTTTAATAATAACCATGTTTTTATGACCTTTAAATGTGAAAGTTTAGGGACAGAACTCAGTGTTTATACACTCAACTCCTCTAAATGCACCACCAGGTCCTGTTTTCTATATTTTCCTCAGTCTAAAAACTACTGTGCGGATTACTAACAGTGAAAATGACAACAAATTCAAGAAATCTCAAAAACATGACCTGGGCTTGCATCTTGAGGAGGAGAGTTGGGAAACACTGCCCTAACTAATGTGAATTGTAATGTTTATTTTTTTTTTGGAATCTAAAACCTAAAATTTGAAGGTGTACCCAAATTGGGCCTTAACATTCTTTTTTCCCCCATGATCCCATGCTTAAAATGTGTGTAGTTTCATACATCTATTTTTAAAAAACCCCAAAACACACAGCGGGGGTTATTTACTATAGAGCTGCGGTGCTAATTAGCGCGAATTGGCACTAATTAGCGCTAATTTGCGCTAATTTGCGCAAATTAGCGCGAAAACGGTATTCACTATAGAGCTGGTATGAAAATACTCCCATAATCTAATTTACTATAGTTCCCTGAAACCAAATAATGCCCAAACCCTTACTCTGCTAAAACCTGGAGTAGTGCACATGGAAATAATGTTTAGAGCATGATATAATTGCCTAAATGGTAAAATGAAATATGCGGTATATTATTTAAAGATAATCTGCTTTTAAACTGTGTGAAAAAGTGATTTCTACACTGAAATATCTTTAAAAGTCTGAAAAGTGAAAAATTCCCTGTTTTGGACAACTAGATGCCAACACAACTGAGCATGCTCAGACCTGAAAATAACTCTCATTTTAACTCAAATGTCTTTTTTAGCCGGCGCTATAGTAAATACCAAAATGAGAGCTAATTAGAGAGCATTTTTTTGAAGTGAAAATCTGCTCTATTTTAGTCCACATGAAGTTTCAGCCAATAATTCTAATGGAACAATTCTAACTTTCACAAAAAAACCTTTTAATGTTGAGATGAAATATATCTTTCTGTGAAATAAATTTTCCTTTGCAACATTGTTGCTTCTACTTAAAATATTTTGATTTTAAGAATTCTAGAATGTGGAATGTTTTGATGTTTTGGTAAAATATATTTTTCTCTGTCACTTTCACTTGTTACTCTCCATCTTACAACCATCTTTACTCGAAATTCACACATGTGTCTTTACAATGCACAAACAATACCATTGCTGATGCAAATTTAAAATGAATCACAATTTGTTGTGCTTTTTATTATTTCCAAATATTCATAATTTGAGCCCAAAAAATGTGATATGTGTACCAACATCAGAAAGCAAAATGTAATTCCCAAAAATTTGAGGGTAAAACTCTACTCTCACCCACAAAAAACACCAAATATCACAGAATAAATCAAGAAGTATAACTCTTGAGTAATGTAATTCCATCACTTGTATGTCCAAAGAAATGCAGTTTTTATGTGTATTTATGTGTAGTTATGTGTAGGAGGCTCTCACATGTGGCAGCTCCATGGCTTAGAGGTTAGAGCTTCTGCTTAGTATCCCTGAGTGTCTGGGTTCAAATCCCAACTATGTTGCTTCATGTAGAGAAGTTGTCTCATCTCCCATGTCCTATAACTATGTCTAAATGTAGTATTTATGTGTAGGAGGGTTCCACCACCATTGTAAATCTTTTCCAGATACACTATTTAGCCAAAAGAATTGGGACGCCTGCCTTTACACACACATGAACTTTAATGGCAGCCCAGTCTTAGTCCGTAGGGTTAAAATTTGATTTGGCCCACCCTTTGCAGCTAGAACAGCTTCTGGCAAGGCTGTCCACAAGGTTTAGTGTGCCTATGGGAATGTTTGATCATTCTTCCAGAAGTGCACTTGTGAGGCCAGGCACTGATGTTGGATGAGAATGCCTGGCTCGCAGTCTCTACTCCAATTTAGCCAAAGGGTGTTCTATCGGGTTGAGGCCAGGACTCTGTGCAGGCCAGTCAAGTTTCTCCACCCCAAACTGCCGCAGACCAATAACCAGCCTCAATACCATCTCCAAGATTATAGAGAAAGCAGTAGTACAGCAGCTACAACACCACCTGGATTCATACCAACTCCTGGACCCTCTGCAATCAGGCTTTCGCCCAGGTCATGGCACAGAAACAGCACTTCTGAAGATATGGGACGACGCCCTTGAAGCAGCAGACGATGGAGAACCGAGTCTCCTGGTACTGTTAGACCTCAGCGCAGCATTCGATACAGTGGACCACAATACTTTACTTGTCCGCCTCGCTGAAGTTGCAGGAGCTACAGATTCTGCTCTAAAATGGTTTACATCCTTCTTAGAGAATCGCTCCCAGACAGTGAAACTAGGAACCTTCACCTCGGAAACCCGGGCAGTCTCCTGTGGAGTCCCTCAAGGCTCACCCTTGTCACCAATACTATTCAACATCTACATCCGCCCACTTCTCAATATCATCCGGAAAACCAATCTCTGCTTCCACTCATATGCTGACGACACCCAACTCTATCTTCGCATCAACGGACAAAAAGACCTTCATCAGCAATTACAGAAATGCCTCACTTTAATAGATGACTGGATGACAAGTAGCTCCCTCAAACTCAACGGTTCAAAAACAGAACTTCTTCTCCTTCAAGCTAACAAAAATTCCACAACAAAGACTCCGTGGACACCTCCCACCATCCTCGGACAGACCATCTCTCCAAGCACCAAAGCCAAGAGCCTCGGAGTCATTTTCGACTCAGGAATGACAATGGATGCACAAATAGGATCAGTGGTGAGCGGATCCCACCATCTCCTCCGCCAGCTACGCAGACTAATCCCCTTCATCCCAGAAGAGGACAAAGCGGCAGTTGTGGGAACAATCATCAATTCCCGACTCGACTACGCAAATTCCCTCTACGTAGGACTTCCCCAATATCAGCTTGCGCGCTTACATCTCATCCAAAACACGGCGGCAAGACTGTTAACAGGAAAAAAACCCTGGGAATCCATCTCCTCATCCCTAAAGAGCCTACACTGGCTAACCGTGAAGAATCGGATAACATTCAAGACCCTCTGCCTCACCCACAAATGTATACAAGGAAATGCTCCGCTATATCTCCGGGAGAGAATAAAACACTACACACCGAATCGCAGTCTTCGATCAGCCAACCAAAACCTCTTTATCATTCCCAAATACCGCTACAAAGCAAAGGGAGAACGAAGATTCGCAGTCCAAGGACCCCGACTATGGAATGCTCTTCCTACCAACATCCGCATGGAAGAAAACCACCAGGCCTTCAGGAAAAAACTAAAGACCTTCCTCTTCTAACAAGCTGACAACAGAGAATGTATCTCAGCGCCTTGAGGCGATTCAGTTCGCATTTGCTGCGCTTTACAAATCATTCATTCATTCATTCAAACTTGCTCATCCATGTTTTTATGGACCTTGCTTTGTGCACTGGTGTGCAGTCATGTTGGAACAGGAAGGGGCTTTTCCCAAACTGTTCCCACAAAGTTGGGAGCATGAAATTGTCCAAAATGTCTTGGTATGCTGACGCCTTAAGAGTTCCCTTAACTGGAACTAAGAGGCCAAGCCCAACCCCTGAAAAACAACCCCACATCATAATCCCCCCTCCACCAAATCATTTGGACCAGTGCACAAAGCAAGGTCCATAAATACATGGATGAGGGAGTTTGGGGTGGAGGAACTTGACTGGCCTGGACAGAGTCCTGACCTCAACACAACAGAACACCTTGGGGATGAATTAGAGAGGAGACTGTAGGTCAGGCCCTCTCGTCCAACCAGTGCCTGACCTCACAAATGCACTTGGAAGAAGGGTCAAACAATCCCATAGACACACTCCTAAACCTTGTGGACAAGAAGAGTTGAAGCTGTTATAGCTGCAAAGGTTGGGCCAAATCAGTTTTGAACCCAATACTAATACTGGGATGCCATTACAGTTCATGTGCGTTTAAAGGCAGGCGTCCCAATACTTAGGCCAATATATTGTATATTGCTTGTGACACTGAGCATGGCTATGGACTTAGGGCTGGTTCACACCACAGAGATGCAGAGAACATGTTGGGGGCTGCCTGGTGGCTAAGTGGGTAGCAGTTCTGTCTAGCAGCACCTGGGATGTTGGTTCAATTCCCCAACATGCTAATCCTTGTGTTGAAGTTTATGTTCTCCCTGTGTGGGTTTCTCACCACAATCCAAAGACTGGTATTTTATTTGTCTCCTGTCGAAATAGGTTCTAATGTAAGAAAGTTAATTTTGGACTTTAGATTGGAAGCTCATTGCAGCCAGGGACTGATGTTAATGTTTATTAGCACTAATCATGCCCAGGGACCTGGACATTTAAAATTGTAGGGTTTACACTGCACAGGTACATATGCTTAGAAAACTGTTGCTTTTGTTTATGTGGATGCAAATGGACTTTGATCTTTATCCTGTAGTTGGAGATTTGATACACATAGCCAAGGGCTAATACAGTTGCGAATACTATTATGTGTTCCTGCTCATCAGGTGCAATCACTTTAGACATACATGAAGAGACAGATTGAAAGATACTGGTGGGCGTGTACTTCTATTGGGTGTGTTAATGTGCTAACAATACAACCTCTCTTATATAAAGGCCTGCAGTAGGGGGTTCATTTGGCCTGAGAAGGTCAGGTTTTTTGTTGTGATTTGTGGGGGAGAAGGAATGATATTGTGCATATTGACAAATGCCCAACTAGGGAGATTTGATGAAATTCTTGTGCATTTTTTCAATCAAAAGTGGGTTTAAGTGGCTATGCTGTCAATGTTGTGGGTGTATTGTTACTGTCTGATCATGCAAACATCGTTTGGAAGCATCTGCTGACCTACTCTTTTTGATCTTGTTTAATCGTGTACACCGAAATGCAGCTTCCAGCAGAACGTGGTCACCAGTGTATGTATGTGTGCATTGTGGGCTGGTGGTGGGTGTTTTGAATAAGTCTTTTGTAATATTATGTTGGAATGCCTTGTAAGAATGACTGTTAAGTATGTTTCTATATCTATCTTGCAGATAAAAATGTGATGTGTTGCCCGTTATACACTGAAACTAAAGCTGTGCCCTCTCTAAGGTTTTGTCTAAATTTAGATTGTAAGCTCCTATGAGCAGGGCCCTTAAAATCCGATTGCTAAATGTAGCACCATATATCTTGTCCAAATTTTTTTGAAGCTAGTAAATGAATGTAATTTTTGTTTTTCTGCTGGTAAAATAAAAGTACATTATTGAGCTTTGTTGTGGTGGGTTTTTTTGTTCTACTTTTCTTTCTCTTTAGTTTTTGTGGGTGGTGGTTTTGGGAAAGTGCAAGATCTCTTATGTTTTATTTCAATATTTATTTGTGCACCAAAAAACTAATCTCTTTGCCCTGGTTCACATTGATGCTACTTTGAAATCGCACTACTTCACTTGAGGTAGCGCAATTTCAAAGTAGCAAGGTTAGCGTGATTTCAGGTGCGACTTGATAGACATCCGTGTGGCTTCATACACAAATGTCTATTGAAGTCGCACCTGAAATCTGCAAAAGTAGTGCAGGAACTACTTTAGCAAATTGGTGCAGTGCCACAAAATCAGTGTTGCATCGATTGGAACAGTGCCATTGCTGCCAATAGTCATGCGATTTGATCTCTCAAATCACATGACAAATCGCTCCAATGTAAACCTAGGCTTTTGCATACCTATAAGTTAATGATAAAGGTGGAATCTTTATATATAACAGCTGTGGAGAATTGCAGGTAATGAATTCAGCTGGTGGATAGGCAGTGTTGTATGTGTCAGCTTTAGTTCACATTGGTGCGATCTGACATGTCAAAGCGGTGACAATTGCACTGTTTTAATTGGTGCGACTTTGGGGTGCAATTTGTATTGATATCAGTGCAGAAACCTGCACAGATGTCTCTGAAATTCCCCCTGCAGTCGGGACTGACATGTGGGAATGAAAGTGTGCGATTTCAGCTGAACGATTTCCTCCCTCTGTGAGTGTGAACCAGGGCTCAAACTGGGCCTTTTGTTTTTGTCATTCACCTGCTGCTAACCCAGTGACACCATTTCTTATCAAACGCCTTTAAATATCATAAGTAGAAATACAAATTTGCATATCTGCAAATAAACAAAAATAATAAAATTCTAATAGCGGTTGTGATCAAATATTCGCAGCAGCGATCAAAAGAGTATGGTTTCACCTTTTGACCCAGAAATAAGTCATTGTAATCACCCGGAAGTTCCTGTGCTGGTCAAGATCTCCATCTAGGTGAACATGGCAAGGTCCCTCTTTAGCAAAGTGGAGGTGCTGCTCATTTTCCGGATAAGGTTATGATATGTACTTGCGCTTAATAAATGCCGGGGTGGATGTGGTAGTTAGATTTGGTGTGGGTGGGGTTCATTGATTTGTTTGGCATCCCCACACATTTGCTTCTGGCCCATGTGCACACATCACTTCCTGCATTTGTTCTGCTGATGTAAATGCAAGTATAAATGAGAGCTCCTTTCTATTAAAATATATATGACTTGTTTCACAGTTGGGCGACTTTGGACCTCCGAGTTGCTTGACAAGTTGTACCCCATGATTCTCAATGATAACTAGGGATGGGCCTAACATCCCCCTTGTTCGGTTCGCAGCAGAACATAAAATTTGTGCGAACACCGTTAAAGTCTATGGGACACGAACATTAATAATCAAAAGTGCTAATTTTAAAGGTTAATATGCAAGTTATTGTCATAAAAAGTGTTTGGGGACCTGGGTCCTGCCCTAGGGGACATGTATCAGTGCAAAAAAGTTTTAAAAATGTTTTTTCGGGAGCAGTGATTTTAATAATGCTTAAAGTGAAACAATAAAAGTATAATATTCCTTTAAATTTCATACCTGGGGGGTGTCTTGTAATGGAAATTTGTAAGTTCTGTATATAATTGTATTCTATTTTGTATGTATTGCACACTGCCCTCACTGTGCACACGGCACTAATAATGTTTTCAATAAATGTTTACATTCTTTTGAGTCCTGATTAGAATAAGCCTGTCTATGTAACGCCCCTTGTTACCATAAACGTACAATTGTAATATTAATGTGATACCTACGTAATCATGTGCATAAAAACCTTCAATTGCGTCATAATAAAGCAGAACAGTAATTTGGAAAGATGCTGAGCGTATCTTTTGTGTCTGTTCCCTACTGCAGTAGTTATTATTAATTTGGAACCACTAATCAATATGAGGATAGGAGTTGCCTATCATCAATTCAACCGAGTCAGCATGGCGAGCCAGCCAGGAGGGGATTCCAGGTGACCCTGAGTATCCGAAACGAGGAGCTTGAGACGATCCGGGAATTTCTGATAATCAGCCGGCTGAGGTAAGCCTTTTGCTTACATTTGAGTTATCAGACTTCCTTGATCGGTAATGCATTTTCGGGACAAAGGGTACCTATTTTACTCCCCTTAATCGAACTGTATTGATTGGTGGTTATATGTTATGTTGTCCCTGTCTATTGTCCATCGGAGTGTTATAGATAAGAAAGGGAAGAATAGTGCTGTTCACAGGTATATGTAGTACATCTGCTAGATAAAGTAGTTTAGAGGCAAGAGGGTATAGGCACAAGTAGAGAAGAGAGAAGACTGGCCAGTCATTATGGGCATTGAATTAAGTAAGGGAATGAAGGGTAAGAGACCCTCAAAAATGCCCAGCGCAAGAGGAGCGCTATATATGAACCAAAGGTGCGGTTCCGCCTATACTGAGCCCCTAGATTAATGGTTAGAGTGGACAGGGATCCACATTGGGTAACTGGGTTACCAAAGTCCACAGGGACTAAGAATCACACAGAGTAAACAGCTAGAGAAACAGCTATCTATGTGAGCAGGATGGATCAAGGGTGACATTAACACTAGACAGAAAGGGACATTTTCATGTTAAGTTGTGGGATGAATTTGGGGTCAGGCACTACAACTATTAGAGTCAGAAACAGAGAAATGAGAGGTAAAACAGAATACTTTATATGTTGTCAGAGAGAGAAGATGGGATGAGCACTGTGGCTCCCCATCTGATCATAGAATCATAGAAGCTAGATATAAAAGTTATTTAAACAAAATAAGGAAAGCAGAATTTAGGCAGGGAAATATTAAAGAGTTAAAAGAAAGTGAGAGAATGATATGCATGTGTTGTGTACAAATGGGAAAAAATGTAAGCGATTTTAGAGAGATATTGGTGTATGTGTGTGCGAATGCTGGGACCTTTAGTTCTATTGCTTGTGTGTGTCATGTACGCAGATGTGACCCCCTCCTTTGTGCTCTCATGAAAGAAATGTGGCTGGGATGAGAGGTTAGTGATAAGCTGGAAGGACATCATGCCAATTCCAGTTTTTTAGACAAAACATTTATAACAAAATGTGCCGGGTTAACGAATCTAATGGTAAACAATGTGATCACAATTATTTTGAATCTGTTTTCCAAACATGGTAAAATGAAGGTTACATTTAACCGTGTATTACACAAATTGAATATCCTTTGATAGTGGAAACAGTGCATTTAAAAAAGGGAAATTAAGTAAAATTAAGTAATAATGAGTATTAATTTCTAATATGAGTTTAACAATTATATAGATATAATGAAACTGGTTTAGACAACCTTTGGTTGGAAATGAAATCCAGGTTAATGGGGAAATTTGTAATGAATGAGATTAGTTTAGATTAAGATAACAATTTTGTAATTTTACATTTATTCAATAAGCCCTTATTGAGAGAAAAAAAGATTAAGATGAGGTTGTTATTTGGAATAAAGCTGCCATAATATTTAACAAAGCCAAGATGGATGGGATACATAAGAAGTTTTTCTACAAAAATGAAATTTCAAGGTTCTTGATAATAACTTGATGTCAGTCCATGATGTGAGAGTTGTTATAAATAAAATTTAAATATAACAGACCCATCACATCAAGTCCACACACCCTGTTAGGATAGATGCCACCTGCAGCCAGTTGTTTTATAGTTTTTGATGCTTTCTGGTCCATCATACAGATTGTTGGTCTTTTTGTTTTTATTTATTTTTATTTTTGAAATCCAAAGCAGAATGTGTGGATTGTGAAATGATGTGCCCATTTTTCTTGTAAGTGCAGTGGTATAAGCAGAAGAATATTTTGGATTTATGGGCATCTCTCCATGACCGCAGGGTATTGTTATCATTTATTATAATATTGCCAGGAAAAAGTTGTCTTTTGAAACATGAGACTGGAGTTCTTACACAAATAGCGTGATAGAAAACAAGCCATTGTAATATATTTATGCAAGCTGGACCCAGTAATGAAGGGTTCATCCCGATATATCAGAGCTGTAGCTTTTATGCAAAGGTGCTATTAGACAAAGTTAGATATTGTTTTGGTCAAACATTTAATTTTTAATGGTCCGACATTCTGTGCAGCAAATATACAGCTAACTAAATGTTTGTTTAATGAAAGGTTTAAAATATGAGTTTGTTTATGTACAAATCTAACAATGAAAAATGCGTACATTTATTCAAGAGAAAGGAAGACACATGTGTTAAATTGATGGTGTAGGAATCAGCTGCTGTGAGCCCAGTGCGGGACACACTCCCTGAAGACCCAGATATTTAATTTTTTGTAGATTTGAGTATGCAGTTTATCACCCAGAAGGATACTCTGTATTCAAAGTCATTGGATCCTTTTTCCCCAGCTCAAGAAACAGAGCTCCATGTTTTAGCAAAGCCTGTGAGCTGTAAAAAGAGTGTATATTTATATAGATAGTCGAGATATAGAGAGCTTTTGGTTCCATTTAAAGGGCCAGAAGTTTGTTTTTACTTCGGCAGGTAAACCAACCAAGCATGCCAAGTTAATTTGATCGGCTGTTTTCAGCCTTCCAGCTTCTTGCTGAGGTAGCCATATTAACTTTCACACATGGAAGCAGACCAGGTGACTAAGGATGCTGCATTTACAGCCCCGGACACTTGATGGGTCTGTGCAACTCACAGATTCCACCCTAGTTCTGGCCCAGTATAGCTGGGATTAATAATTCAACTTTAAGGACCCCAGAACGAGAAGAACAAGTGGTCCACAGGGGGCAACTTCTTATGAAACAGGACTTTAGAAAAGGTGATCATTTATGTCTGCCAGCCACTCTTTTCCCTTCAGCTTGACACATGGACCGTGTCATCAGTCACAAGCAGTTATGGCTGCCTTAGTAAATGAGCATGGGATAGAGCCAGGGTTCTCCACAGTTGTTTTTATAACACACCACTTCTTGTTTTACCTGTTACCAAAGGTGTTACCAAAAGCTGAACATCCCTCCCAGAGATTACAAAAAGATATATCCAGATGCCCAAGTTAGGATCTTACGAGTGTGCATTTTGTCTGTATGGACATGTTTTTTGGATGTCCAGTGGCAAATGCTACTGCAAAGGCCACAGTAAAAAGTGTTATCAGAAGTAGTTTGTAAGTACAGAGTGCCAGAAAGTACAGAGAGTAACAGAGGAAATCATTTTTTATAGGAGAGTCCTTAATAGAAGTTTTGAGGTTTTATTTTTACACCCCTTACTGTCTACAATGTAGCGGACAAAGTAGAGTAAGAAACTAGAAAACTTTTGCCTGAATGTTTTCTTATATTTTATGAAGCCCCTAAGGGGGATATTGGACTCTCTCCCTATGGGATTTGGTTTGGGAGTGTGTTACTCACTTGCTTATATTTTGTCTCAGCAGCTGAAGTCCTTCATTCGGATCTCATAGAGAATGTTGCTGATCTTTTAAGGTTTTTGACAAACTCATTTATGTGTTTTCTCCCCAATTCCAGATCCTAAAAGTTTGGAAGGATCTAAAACTAAAGCCAGGTGACTTGTGGATTTTTAAGAGACATTTATATATAAGGAAATGTTTGGAGACTCAATACAGCATCTATTTCATGTACAGTTTTTGCAAAACTTGAAGGAAAAGTCACCTGGATCCACACCAGACACTGCAAAAATGACTAAATTAAAGAAATCTCTGTGTTTGATTTGTTTCCCTCTTGTGATCACAGTCTAGGGTACTTTTTGATTCAGTTACTTTAATTGTACGGGATATATATATTTGAAAAATAGTTTAGCCATGTTGAAGTCATATTTGTCTTTTGTACGTCTTCCATTTTATGTAGAATTGTCTGTGTTTACATA
This sequence comes from Aquarana catesbeiana, assembly GCF_042186555.1. Classification (NCBI taxonomy): domain Eukaryota; kingdom Metazoa; phylum Chordata; class Amphibia; order Anura; family Ranidae; genus Aquarana; species Aquarana catesbeiana. Next base: position 710,303,127 of record NC_133325.1, read on the forward strand.
TACTGATAAGTCAGCATGCCAACAATTAAGCTAGAAGGCCATTCTGGCCACAGGAGTGTACAGCCAGTACTCTGTAAATATGTCTTATCAATCATTTGTTTTTCACAATGAAAAGTCATTTTGTAATGAAAAAGTTGCTCAGCTATTATTTTCTCCACAATGGAGTTTTTTTGCCTCTTTGGCCAGGACTACCTCCACCTAAGCGTGTGGAGGTTCCAGGTTAAAGGTGATAGCAGGTATGGTTAGTGATCAAAATATTGATCAAAAGAGGGGAGACTGTAATGGAAATTTGTAAGTTCTGTATATAATTGTATTCTATTTTGTATGTATTGCACTCTGCCCTCACTGTGCACACGGCACTAATAATGTTTTCAATAAATGTTTACATTCTTTTGAGTCCTGATTAGAATAAGCCTGTCTATGTAACGCCCCTTGTTACCATAAACGTACAATTGTAATATTAATGTGATACCTACGTAATCATGTGCATAAAAACCTTCAATTGCGTCATAATAAAGCAGAACAGTAATTTGGAAAGATGCTGAGCGTATCTTTTGTGTCTGTTCCCTACTGCAGTAGTTATTATTAATTTGGAACCACTAATCAATATGAGGATAGGAGTTGCCTATCATCAATTCAACCGAGTCAGTCTCTAGTATGCCTGTAAAGGGGCGCATGTTTGCCGTGTTTAGAACAGTCTGACAGCAAAATGACATTTCAAAGGAAAAAAAGTCATTTAAAAGTACTTGCGGCTATTAATGAATTGCAGGTCCGACAATACACATAAAAGTTCATTGATAAAAATTGCATGGGAATTCCCCACAGGGGAACCCCGAACAAAAATTTAAAAAAAAAATGGCGTGGGGGTCCCCCTAAATTCCATACCAGGCCCTTCAGGTCTGGTATGAATATTAAGGGTAACCCCGGCCAAAATGAAAAAAAAAATGGCGTGGGGTCCCCCTCAAAATCTACCCTTCAGGTCTGGTATGGATTTTAAGGGGAACCCTGCGCCAAAATTTTTAAAAAAAATGGCGTGGGGTCCCCCCAAAAATCCATACCCTTATCGGAGCACGCAACCTGGCAGGCTGCAGGAAAAGAGGGGGGACGAAAGAGCGCCCCCCCTCCCTAACCGTACCAGGCCACATGCCCTCAACATTGGGAGGGTGCTTTGGGTTAGCCCCCCAAAACGCCTTGTCCCCACGTTGATGGGGACAAGGGCCTCACCCCCACAACCCTTGCCTGGTGGATGTGGGGGTCTGCGGGCGGGGAGCTTATCGGAATCTGGAAGCCCCCTTTAACAAGGGGACTCCCAGATCCTGGCCCTCTCCGCTGTGGAAATGGTACCATTTCACAAAAAAAGTGTCAAAAATGTTAAAAAAGAGACAGTTTTTTGACAATTCCTTTATTTAAATGCTTCTTCATTCTTCTATCTTCTATCTTCTTTCTTCTATCTTCTATCTTCCTTCGGTTTCTTCCTCCATCTTCTTCTTCTTCTTCTGGTTCTTCTTCCTCCGGTGTTCTCGTCCGGCATCTTCCTCTGCGGCGTCTTGTTCCCTTCTTCTCTTCGGGCCGCTCCACATCCATGATGGCATGGTGGGAGGCTCCCACTGTGTGACGCTTCTCGTCTTCTGACGGTTCTTAAATAACAGAGGGCGGGGCCACCCAGTGACCCTGCCCCCTCTGACGTCACGGGGAATGCCACAGGGAAGTCCCCGTGCGTCAGAGGGGCAGGGTCACCGGGTGGCCCTGCCCTCCGTTATTTAAGAACCGTCAGAAGAGGAGAAGCGTCACACAGTGGGAGCCTCCCACCATGCCATCATGGATGCGGAGGGGCCCGAGGAGAAGAAGGGAAGAAGACGCCGCGGAAGAAGATGCCGGACGAGAACATCGGAGGAAGAACCAGAAGTACTAGAAGAAGATGGAGGAAGAAACTGAAGGAAGATAGAAGATAGAAGAAAGAAGAAGCATTTAAATAAAGGAATTGTCAAAAACTGTCTCTTGTAATTTTTTTTTAAATGGTAGGGGTACTTTTGTACCCCCTTACCATTTCACACAGGGGGGAGGGCCGGGATCTGGGGGTCCCCTTGTTAAAGGGGGTTTGCAGATTCCAATAAGCCCCCCCGCCAGCAGACCCCCACAACCACCGGGCAAGGGTTGTGGGGATGAGGTACCCCAAAGCACCCTCCCAATGTTGAGGGCAGGTGGCCTGGTACGGTTCAGGAGGGGGAGCACTCTCTCGCCCCCCCTCTTTTCCTGCGGCCTGCCAGGTTGTGTGCTCGGATAAGGGACTGGTATGGATTTTTGGGGGGACCCACGCCATTTTTTAAAAAATTTTGGCCGGGGTTCCCCTTAATATTCATACCAGACCTGAAGGGCCTAGTATGGAATTTAGGGGGACCCCCACGCCATTTTTTTTTAAATTTTGGTTTGGGGTTCCCCTGTGGGGAATTCCCATGCCGTTTTTATCAATTAACTTTTATGTGTATTGTTGGACCGGCAATTCATTAATAGCCGCAATTACTTTTAAATGACTTTTTTTCCTTTGAAATGTCATTTTGCTGTCAGACTGTTCTAAACATGGGAAACATGCGCCCCTTTACAGGCATACTATAGATACCCCCCAGGTACGAAATTTAAAGGAATATTACACTTTTATTGTTTCACTCTAAGCATTAATAAAATCACTGCTCCCGAAAAAACATTTTTTTTGCATTGATACATTTCCCCTGGGGCAGGACCCGGGTCTCCAAACATTTTTTATGGCAAAGAACTTGCATATAAGCCTTCAGTGAGAACTTTGGATTTTGCAGGTTCAAGCCCCATTGACTTCAACTATTCCAGCATATGTGATCTGACAGGCGTTATTGCTGCAATAGTGCTGCTTTCCATTTGCATTAGCGCTGACTTTCTGAGAGTTGAAGTCTTTCTGGCCTTTTTTGAGAGTTATTTTTTGGTACTGCAGGAGAATTTTTTGGCGCTATAGTAAATGACCCTCACTGTGTTTTTTGTGGGTTTAAAAAAATAGATGTTTGTAACTACACACATTTTAGGCATGGGATCATAGCGGACATTTAAGTGCTATGCCTCTATGTGTACGTGGCTTCAAATTTTGGCTTTTAGAGGGGTGAGATCACCCCATCTGAGGAAAGCAACATCCACACAGTCTTGGGATATGAATGTCTCGTTTGGCCTTCACTTTAACAAACTCGAACTTTGTAAGTTACTAAGTTTGGGATGTGTATTCAACTTTTTTAGAACATGCCTGTTTAGCCACAAAAAAGGAGAAATAATGCAAAACACACATGTTATACACCAAGATGTTGGTTTGTTTTAAAACCTTAAAATGCACGTGAATGTGCTTTGAGTAAAATGTTTTTTACTAAACAATGTGTGGCTTATTATTCTATTACTCACAACCCTTGTATTTCGTAAGTTGTTGTAGTTACAGTGACAATGTGCTCTTAAATGTGGACAACTCCTGCAGTTTTTAGGCCTCCAAAAAATTAAAGGAGTTGTAAAGGCATAATGTTTTTAAACTTCATGCATTAGATCCTTTAAGAACAAAAACATTGTGTGTGTGTGTAGCAGACCCACAGCACACGCGAAGACGTCAGCCCCTGGGAGGAGCTGACATGCTGACGTCTTCGCGTGTGCTGTTCGAGGGACGGGTGCTTGTACTAGCCGGCCGGCTGTTATGTTTTTATACTTCCTGGATATTGTAAGTGTTATTTTATATTCTAAATAAACGATGGTCTGTCAGTATTACGCTATGGTGAACCTTTTCATTCTGGGGAACATCTGAACGGCATCCATATTTGGCCACCTGTTTGAATCTGTGACTGGGGTGACTTGTGCTGTATGCTGACCACTTCCGTAGGATTTGCTGGGACATTGGTCTCCCTAAATCTCCCCTGGATAAAGGCCCTGGCCGGGTAATAGGTCGCAGGCTTATAGAGCTTGCTTTAGGGTAAGTGTGCATTCTGTGTGGTGTTATCACTGTGGTTGCGGTGGAGGATTTATTCATTTTTTCTAAGAAGCTTTTATCCACACTTTGGTTATGGAATTTGAGCACAATCAGTATATATGAAAGGACGTTTTCATCTTTATTTAACTTCAACACATTCAATTAACTTTATAATAATAATATTGTCAATCACTACAGTTTATATTGGAGTATTGTTGTTGTATTATTACCACTTGTTTTTTCTAGCACCGCCTTTAATTTTAGGCCTTATCTTCCAGGATTTGAGTCTGGCGTTTGCGAATTGGACATGTAGAGTAATACCTCCAATCCCAACCTTTGATAATTATCCATCTTTTTTTCTAATATGTATCAATGAGGATCATTCATACTTTTCCAGTAGTACAGAGAAGTGCCAGCTGGAACCTTTTTTACTTATTAATTGTAGGTAATGATTTCATTGCTTTACAGTAATAATTGTAATGTCTGGCAATGTTATGTTTTGTAAACCATTCTATAAAACTCAATTTGTATCATCCTTTGTATTATTCTGCATCCTATTCATCCTGTAAACCTTTACATCAGTTTTCATCTGTATTGGCTGTCATCAATATCAAAACATGTGTCCCATATTTCTGTAATTACAATTCATTGGTCTGTTGGCATGTTTTCCTTCTGTTTATCTTGCAGCAGACCCGGACGGGACTTCTTTGCTCCCGGCACGGGGATCACCCATTTTCTGGCAGAGATGGTCCTCTGGGCCTCCATATGTTTACGTGCCACCTTGGAATGCTGATGCTGCCAACTGCGCGTCGGCGGCGTCATGATGCGTGCTGCAATCCCACCCCTCGTAAGGGGGTGGGGCTGCGCCATGCGCCGTAACGCCAGGGAGGAGGACCGTGCGATGGCTTTGCACAGTCCCTCCCATTCACTGCACCAGCTGTCAGTAATCGCGATTAACATCGCGATTGGATGCCAACTTCTTTACAGGTGCTCTTATACCGTCCCCTAGGCGTCTTTGAGACGCTGTGGGGGTGGTTGGTTATGTGGGAGCACATTTCATCTTTCAGGTTAGTTTATTATTATTATTATTATTATTATGAAGGATTTATATAGCGCCAACAGTTTGCGCAGCGCTTTACAACATCGGGGAAGACAGTACAATTACAATACAATTCAATACAGGAGGGATCAGAGGGCCCTGCTCATTAGAGCTTACAATGTTTATTCAAGATTTATTCAATTTTATTCAAGTTTATTCAATTCACACTTCACCCTGCACCAATATTTTTTTAGATGCAATGGGCAATTGATTGCTCCAATCTTTGATCATTTGTTGGACACTTTTTCCACAGCAATTGATTCTGACATCTTTTATACTATTTATAGCAGTATTTGTCCAGCTTTGGTGGTGGAGTGCAAATTGCTCCAACATTTTAAGTCCTCATAGTGAAGAAAGTCCCGGCTTTTTCATGCGGTTTGGCTGCTTGGTGGATTTGGAGGATGCATGCCTTTATGACCAATGAATATTTCCGATCAAGTCATTCCCTTCAGATATATGTCTAATGTGAATTTTCTGCCATGTAAGTAGACTAGTTCATGTTCTATATCACATGCCATGCTAATGCACTGCATGGTTTGATGTTTAGCTGAACGTTTGTGGATATGCTTACTTTGCACTTATGTTAAATTTATTGGCATGCTTTACTTTTTTAGAAACTCTATACCCATCTGAATTAATAACATAAAATCTCTGAAGAAGGACTCAGTCCGTAACATGTAAGGTGTTATTTACACTGTGTCGATCACCGCCAGTCTTCTCTGCACCGGAATGGTGACTAATCTATACAGTTGTATCAATTTGGGTATTAGATATGGCTTTTATGCTGTATATGTAATGTTTTCACATGCATTTTGACATTTTGTAATAAAATTATACCTTTTTATTCTCGGTTTGCTCTGTCTATTAACGACCCTAAGAGGTCTCTCACTGTACCCTTAGGTGTTTTTTCTATGTTTTCAATATTTGGGTCAGACAGACCAAGCCTTTCACATACAGTCCCATCCCTCCCCTTACTTTTTGGTATACATAGATACATTGGTCCAAGTTGGACCAATGTAACTGTGTAAAATACCCACACCTGGACAATGTTGCTGACAATGTGCTCTATTTATGGATATAAAGTGTGAAATCCAATGAACTATCAACTGTAAGTAATAAATGCATACATAAATAAAAATATGACAGGGTTCATTCAGTTTAAGAAAGAAAAGTCAAGACTTATAAATGTAATTTTTAAGCAGCATCATGCTTTAGGAATGCAAATACAGAGATGTTAGTGTCTCTCAAACTCATTCAACAGTTAATAGCAAAACAAAATCAAGTGTTACACCATCTTGTACTGAAGCATAAACTTCAAACAGAGAAAATAGAGACAATTGTGGATGAAGTGATTTGAGTAAGGTATTTTGCAGTGCTCACTTACGAAGAATGGAAATTGGAAACACTTCATCAGCTAAACCAACTGTGAAAAGTGTTTGCTGAACTTGGTACTAGTGGGGGGAAAAACATAAAGATTAGGATGAGGAATACTTCTCTACAAACTAATCTTTGAAGCTTTGTAAAATCATTGAAGTTGGTTAAACATGAGTATTTGGAGTTTAAAAGACACCTGAGATAAAAGAAATATGAAGTTTGCCATAGCTGACCTGCTTCTGAAATTCGAGTTTGCCTGGCTGTTCTGATCCAGTGGCAACCCAGTAAACTTATTTAGCAAGGTTTGGAGACCTCTCTAAACCTTTTGAAGGGTCAAAGACTACATGCTCAGTTGCTCTAGTTTTCCTCTTGGCAATAATCTTGTATAATTGGTGTCCTTACTGTTATCACTTTGGCTGTTAAATCCTTATTTTTTAGAGTGTCCCTGAACTGGAGTTAAAGTGTTAGTAAACCTAAGAACATTTTTTACCTTAATGCATTGTTAGCATTAAGGTAAAGAATGTTTTCAGTCTCCCTGTGCCCACCTTCCCCTGTATGAAGAATAAGAGAGTGGAGAAGAGATCAGCGCTGTGCACAGCTGGATCTATTTTCCCCTCTTTTCCTCGTTACACAGCAGTCGAGCAGCAGCAGGAGCCATTGGCTCTTCAATCAGATGCAGTGAGGAGGAAGTGGGGGGCAGGCCTTAGTCCTGCTGTGTAAGTCTATGGAGCACGGCTCCGTAGACACACAGGTTGGGAGCGTAGGGACTACGTTTCTCCCCATAGCCAGCGGCTGGCTATGGTGGTCCCAAGAAGAAGAGGAGGAGCCAAGATCGCCGCCGGGGACCCGAGAAGAGGAGGATCGGGGCCACTCTGAGCAATACCACTGCACAGAGCAGGTAAGTATAACATGTTTGTTATTTTAATTAAAACATTTTCTTTGCCTTTAGTAACACTTTGTTGATTGTTGGGGTTGTAGAAGGCATACGTTAGAATCTTAAAGAGGAAGTATAGGTTGGTAATATATACATGTGAAACAAATCTTGTTTATAAATACCCCAAACTCCCCCCCACCCTCCAGTAGTATCACATGGGAGATGGGATGTGCCATAAGATGTGGTATTTTTGCCCAACATAAGATGTATTTTTGACTGACAGGCATTTATACCTCCCAACTTTTTGACATGGGAATGAGGGCTATCTATTAGTAAAAGTATGTAGGCATAGGAAACACCCCTTGTCGGGCCCCCTTAAAGGAGTAGTCTGCAAAAAAATGATTAGGTAAACCCATAAGTGTTTTTTTTTTAACCACTACTATTCCTTTATACTAGCTTTTGAAATTTACCAATGCAGCAATTTAGAAATTGCACTGGAAAACACTTTTTGATAGATAAGTAGTCAATTTTATATACAAATATATAGATTCGACCACAGGGAAGGACAAATGAGGATGAAAGAGGGACAGAGGGACTTTGTTCCAAATCAGGGACAGTTCCTCAAAATCAGGGACAGTTTTGAAGCTATGGGCATTGGACAGACAGAGGAGTGGAGGTGAAGGGAAATATAAGACCCTGAGAATGCCTTATGTCGGGGTGCAGGGGTCGGAATTTTTTAAAATGATAGAATTATTGTCTTTTTTTGAAGGATAGAGGAATCTCCATCTCTGGCTGTTTTATTTCAGCAGCACCTGCGAATGCCTGAATGCCCGATCAGCGATTTATTTGATAGGATGTCACTGTTGACTGACAATTTTCAACCCGGCTCAGTCAATTCCGAAATCAATTTTTGTTTAGTCAGGTGGTGTTTGTAAGGATGGAGGAATCTTCACGGTTGGCTATTGTATTAGGTGGTGTATGCAGGGCCACCCATGGCTCAAATTTAAGCTGATTTAGCAGGAATTGACTTAAGTTTGAGCTGCGTATATCCAGCTTTATTTTGGCACGGAAAACCTTGCAGTGAAAATGTACGAAGCTCGTAACAAAAATGTGATATTTGTCACTTGATCCTGCAGTTTGAGCAGGATAGGAATGGATATGGGAATTTTGAGATGGCCCTGATTAACCATACTCGCAGGGCAGAGGGACAATCCTAAGCTGGTCATAGACGGTTCTAATCTCGGCTGGTTCACTTGATCGATCAACTTGGGTGCAACAAGCCCATCAGATTTTTACATCAATTTGATGCAGTGTGCAGCGTATGGTCTGAGCACTGACAGGCTGACCCCCCCCCCCCCCCCCCCACCCCTTTAACCTCTGCAGCAATGCTGGCAGCACTCATACATCTATTTCCTAAAGACAACCTCTGGATATGATGCTGATCACGTGCACTTAACTTCTTTGGTCGACCGTGGCAAGGCCTGTTCTGAGTGGAACCTGTCCTGTTAAACCGCTGTATGGTCTTGGCCACCGTGCTGCAGCTCTGTTTCAGGGTCTTGGCAATCTTCTTATAGCCTAGGTCATCTTTATGTAGAGCAACAATTCTTTTGTTTTCAGATCCTCAGAGAGTTCTTTGCCATGAGGTGCCATGTTGAACTTCCAGTGACCAGTATGAGAGAGTGAGAGCGATAACACCTTGTAACACTAACAAATCACATGACACTGGGGAGGTAAAATGGCTAATTGGGCCCAATTTGGACATTTTCACTTAGGGGTGTACTCACTTTTGTTGCTAGCAGTTTAGACATTAATGGCTGTGTTTTGAGTTATTTTGAGGGGACAGCAAATTTACACTTATATACAAGCTGTACACTCACTACTTTACATTGTAGCATTGTAGAAATATTAAAAAAGGTTGCATAGTGAATAGATCAGGCAGACAAATCTGACCGGCAGAACATGAATGGTCAGACTAAAAGTGAGATGACAGATAGATAGATAGATAGATAGATAGATAGATAGATAGATAGATAGATAGATAGATAGATAGATAGATAGATAGATAGATAGATAGATAGATAGATAGATAGATAGACACTGTAGACATTGCAGGTAACATATGGTATTTAAATTTGTTTTTTTTTCCCTTAGCTCAGATTCATTACAAGTTGTATTTTCTGTCAATTGGCAGTCCAGCAGCTGTGAGAAGTATATTTATACTCACACCTTGCAGATTTCACATCTTCAGATGAGAGCTGACAACTGACAGCGATGTTTTATTCCAAAACTAGGACTATCGCCTTTAGGGTTTGTTTCTGGAGTGAAAACATCTGCTGAACTATTTTTTGTATTAAATACTGTCACTGGGTGCCCAGTCACCACTCCAGGCCTACAATCACATTAACTCCCCTGGATGATTGAAATACAAAACCAACATACTAGATTATACTTTGTTTCTTTTAAAGGGTAACTCTACTTGGTAACTCCATTCCACTTTCCCCACTCCGTGGGAAAAAAAAAATAGCAAATAACGAAAAAATAATATAGCTTGTACAACTGCAACACAAGTCATATTGTAAATGAATGTTATTAAAAATTACCTTACCTTTTCAATCTGCAGCCGCTGTAATTTTCTGAATGCAATATGGCTACCTAGAGGTGTTCTGTACACAGAATGTGTACAGAATGCCCCCCAGAAACATAATTTCCTGCTTCATTGATTGGCTCATGGATTTTCCCTGAAGTCTGCCCTAAGATACAAGTCAGATTTCAGGCATCCCCTGCAACAAAAATGTCACTTTTAGTGAGATACTAGGATAGGAAATAGGAAATCATGGCTAAAGGGATGCAGGTCAAGCAGCTTTCCTCATTAGTGCCCTGCGGGTGCACAGCTGGTTGATTGTTAGGAAACCACTCCCATTAGACTTTTCCACATGGATACAGGCAAACACACAGAGATTTCTTTAGAATAACAAAAGGTAGGAATCTGCAACAAAGTTTGGTAAAATCCTTGTATTATACATTGAGGGGAATGTTTTTTTTCTCAGCAAAAGTGCAGCTACGCTTTAAGGGCCAGTTCACACCACATGCAGTCCAGTGCGATTTTTTTTCTGCATCAAAAACGCATGGAAAGTAGGTTATATGGTTTTCAACTGCATAGTTCACACCAGTGCTTGCAGCTCCAGTGCATTCCATATCCAGGAAAAAAAAAGTAGAACATTTTTCCTGCACTGGACTGTACTGGAACACTGTAAAACGCATCAAAAACTCACTGGATCGCACCAGGAACGCACCCAAATGCACTGAAACGCACCGGAATGCACCTAAATGCACACATGTCCTTATTTAAGGTTAATAAAACAGAGGGGGAAAAATGCACTGGACTGCATCAAAAACGCACTGGAACTCATCAAAAACGCGCATGCAGAAAAGCATCTGGAACACATCTGGACTGCATTTTTATGGTGTAAACTGGCCCTAAATCAGAAGTCATGCGAAAGCTCTTGCATGCTTTCTGTTTTAGTGACCACACAGAAAATAAAAACAAAATCTTAGGGAGAAAAGCTTTTTGTTGCAATTCGGCAATAAACATACTATCCAGTTAACATTTAGGAAAGATAAGATATCTAATGTTAAATAAGCCAACTAAGGCTCTATTCACACTTGCACTGTATAACATTCAGGTACAACTTTCATGCAACTTCCAGATAGTGGCAACAGGAGTCTTACAAGGATCCCACACACCTACACATACCTACCAACCGTCCCTGATACGCTGGGACCGTCCTGGAAATTGTCTCTTGTCCCAGAGTCCCGGCGAATCAGGGTTGAGTCCCAGATCACCTGTGGCGTGTGTGGGGTATCTAGGTTCCCACTCCCCCTGCAAATGACTTCCTCTCTCAAGTTTCCCTCATTCCAAAGTTCAAAATTTGCGAGGTATGCCTACAGGTGTGGTCCCTGAACTACACTGACTATCCAGGCAAAAGAGAGATATTTGGCCTGGTTCATACCTATGCATTTTTTGTGCATTTTCAGTTTTACAGAAACACACTACAGTCCATGTAACATGGTTTCCTATGGGTCACGTTCACATATGTGCATTTTATGGAAAGGGCGGGGGACTCTTTCAGTTTTTTCGTTCCATAGACTTCAATGGATCAAAAACGTGTATTGAAAAACGCAAAATGCACCTGGAGTATGCAAACTGCAACCTGCACAGTTTTAAATTCGGCCTTAGCTCTAAAATTAAAGGAGAACTCTAGGCTAAACTTGTTTAGGTAGACATCAAGACAGAATTTGACTGCTTTGCTACAAATTCTTTGCCCCCAGCACTTCCAACAATTGGGTGCAGGCTACCCTGAGGTCTGCTGTCCACTTCACAAACATAACACTTCAAAGGAAAAAAGAGCCAGTCTTCATAGTAAAAGCCATGGTGAAGGATTTATTAAATGTCAATCATTTGAGGTAGGAGATGAGGACTTTAGGGATCAACGTATTCCTATTTTAAGTGAAGCCTCCTTTGGGTCTTTGAGTATGGTCATAACATTTAAACAGAAAATATTGGATGAGATGACATCTAAAATTAACATCATCCCAGATTAATTAATGAAGTATCAACATATGGAACTCTTTGAGGAATTAGATAAGAAATTGAATGACACTTTGGAGAAAATAGAGAATGAGATAATCCAAATTTCTCAGAGATAAAGAAGACTATGATCAACAAAATGTATATACCTGGTCTGCAGCACATGTGAATTTTAGAGCAAATAGAGGTAAAACAACTGGACCAATATTAAGCAGGAGCTTTACACCTACAATATGTCTAGTGTAAAACATGTCAGCCTCTCGGGCACAGCAGGAGCAATATCTGGAATGTCTGATCTTTCGGAGATTTCAAGAATTCAAGATCTTATTTGGTTCAATGGAAAAGGAAAATTTGAGATCTATTTTCGAGTCCTGAGTCTGCAGTAAAGTGATCCCAAAAAAGTATGCATTCACATAGGATGAGAAGGAACTTTTTCCCAAGGGTTTGAATTGTGCACCGCACTGTCACTTTGATTTATTTAACTACTTTAGTACCACGCTATACCCGAAATATGGCTACAGCGCGGCTCTCTAATTCTGGCAGGGCATCCATGGATGTCTTCCCAGAACCCCGCCCCGCCCCCTAAGAATTATTTTTTTTGATTCTTTAGCAAAAATAAAAAACCCAGTGGTTATTAAATACCACCAAAATAAACCTCTGTCTCAAAAACAAATTATAAAAATTTCATATGGGTACAGTGTTGCATGACCGCCCAATTGACTTTAAAAGTGTGACAGTGCTGAAAGCTGAACATTGGCCTGCACAGGAAGGGGGTGAAAGTACCCGGTGTTGAAGTGGTTAATACACTCGCTGATGTGGGCTATTTATCCAGAAGGTTGACATTGTGCAAATTTTAGGTGTGAGGTGGATGCTGGCCATGTGAAGGATCATGGTGGTAGCTAAAATCCATCTCATCCTGTGGTGGGTGAACATGTTAAACCAATTTGCACAGATATCAATGAGGATATTGACTTTAATGATTTGCAAGATATTATGGTTCTCAAAGCATTAAAGTGATTGTAAATTGAAAAATATAAAAAAACATGGTATACTTACCTGCTCTGTGCAATGGTTATGCATAGAGCAGCCCCATTACTCCTCATCTCTGATCCCTCCCTGGTGCTACTGGCCAATGGCGACCCTAGGGGGGGGCCAGAGGGGGCCCTGACCCCCCCAACATTATGCTGGGCCCCACCATGTGCCCCCCCAAAAAAAAAAAAAAAATTTTTTTTTTATTTTTTATTTTTTTATTACAAAAAGGCAATTTCTTTTTGTTTGTATTCATATCGGATGTGCCGCATCTTACTCGGGCCACCGCTGGGGTAACACAGTCTCTATTGAGAGGGAGAACGTCCCCAGTCAGCTCCTGCAAGTGATTCCTCCCCCTCCCTCTGCTCGCTGACACTGCATAATGCAAGCGCTCACACAACCACGGCCGCCTGATCTGCTACTTCCCCTGCATCCTCATTGGCAGGGAGAAGAGCGAGTTGCAGGAAGGACTCCACCAGGACTCTCAGTTACTGAAAAGACAGACTGATTTCTCCCGTCCTTAGGACAAGAGAACCAACCTGTAAATTCTAAGATGCCAGACCAGAGCTGTCAATAGCAGGGGCAGGACAGCAAGAGGAGGCTGGGGAACCCCACAGTGACAGAACACCAGGGCCCGGTGGCAAGACAACCTTTGCAACCCTGATAGTTCTCCCACTGCTTTGGACCCTTATATTTTCTTGGTATGCTGGTGACATATATCTCTTGTTCTCTGTCACCCTGGGGGGGCCCCAATACAGTAGGAAGGGAGCTCACTGCTGAACATGTGAAAGGGCCATTGTTGGATCGTAGTAAAGGGGTAAAGGGCCCCAGGATAGATAAAATATATATAGATAGATCTATCTATCTATCTATCTATCTATCTATCTATCTATCTATCTATCTATCTGCATTTTATATTGCCCCCCTATTTTTGTCCCTGTCCCCCCCATGTGCCCCCCCTAAATATGAAAGCTGGAGACTGCTACTGGCTCCTCCTCCTGCTGAGTGCCCCCAATTTCTCAAACAAATAAAGCATGGAGACATAGATGGATGCATAAGTTTTGAATTTGAATATTAAAAATAAATTATATAGCATTTTCAGTTGGTGGTGCTCAGATACAGTTTACTTCTGCATTAAGATCTTGTTGGAGGCAATTGTAAATTATTGCAGTATTTCTTATGGCCACTAGAGGGATCAATTCACAGCTGTTGGCTATGTTTTCATCACTTTTGGCAAAATGGCTTTTTTTTTCTTTTGTTTTGATAAATCCTCTCTGTGTCCCAAATTTCATTAAGCTCCAGAAACTTTGGCATATTTATTCCTGAATGAGATTAGCAGTTATTTTATAGACGTCAAGATGCCTTTTAGGTTTAGCTGTTCATTAATATTGGATTGATTCCAACTTCCTTATCAGTGAATGACATTTTAGTGCCAGATAAGACAAAAAAAAAAGTCCTGCAGCCTTCAGCTACTTCACAGTAAATATCTCTTCTCCGAGTTTTACACCTGCATTTATCACTGCTATAAAATGCCTGCACTTTACCCATAAAAAACACATATTGTAGTTGTACAGGTTTTACAAGGTATATTTAGTGACACTTATTGCTTTTCCCTATTAGCAGTAGTGCTATTTCTGAAACTTTGTACAATAGTCTCAGAATTAGATATAGTGCTTACTTTTAGCTGCTTTCAGAACTTTGTCAGGTGCATGCCACTTCTATTTAGAGCAGGGGTTCCTGACTGAGTTTATCCATATACTCCAGAGATAAAACTATCATCCTGGTACTTTATAAAACTTTGGTTCGGCCACATCTGGAATATGCCATCCCGTTACAGTAATCAATCTTCACGAGAGAGGTGCGGGTACTGTGGAGAGTCCAGAGTCCAAGCTAATAAGGGGACTGGAGAACCTCAGTTACGAGGAACGACTACAAACATTAAACGTATGCTCCCTGGAGAAGTGACGCCCAAGAGGAGATATAATAGCGATACTCAAATACCTCAGTGGTGATTCTGGTGACATCAGTTGTGACAAAACATGTAGGGCGGAGTCTATGTACGTGCCATTGCCACGCCTGTCTTGCTGTATACACGAGCTGATATACCTTCATGCATGGCTTTGTGTGCTTTGGATTGATCTTATATGCCTGTTGTTTCAATGACATTGTGAGTACTTTTTGCACCCTTTTTTTATTAAATTGCGTTTATGATGAAAACACATTTCTGCATATCCACTAAGGTACAACTGGATCTGCCGAATACTTAACCTTTGTTCCTGGGTGACACGTGCTGTTTTGTGTAGTTATCAGACTAGGCGCTTTTGACTCCGAAAAAGAGTCCTACAACTATGGTAAGAGTCCATCTTATTATGGTGGTGGATCACGGGGTGGAATTGGATCATATATAATTGCACGATTGCATGGACATTTCTTCATTGGACCTTTTATGTTCTTTACTTCTGGTTTTGTTATATTAACTTTTTTTGAGCTGTTTACATTTATGTGTCACAATTTTTGGTTTGATATTTTCTATCACTATTAGCGCTGCATTTTTTAATGCTTTATTTTACTGTACAGTACATCTGACTGTTTTTGCTAGAAGTTATTTTTGTCAGCGCTTTTTCTTCACCACTTTTGTAAGAAGACATGCGGCCACTCACTGAATTTGCAGGGAAAGCAGTTTGAAAGCAGTTTAACTTTAAACTGCTTAAGGGTTTTTTCACTGTCAGGGCGGTAAGAATGGTGTCAGTGGTGTAAGCGGGATGTATTGATAGTTTAAAAAAAACTCTTGGACTGGTATTTTAGCGAACACAGTATACAGGGATATGGGAAATGATTTTGAAAATGACCACACATACACCCACACAGGCTGAACTGGAAGGACTGGTGTCTTTATTAAACCTTACCAACTATGTAACTATGTAGCTACACTATATTGTCAAAAGTATTGGGACACCTGCCTTTACACGCACATGAACTTTAATGGCATCCCAGTCTTAGTCCGTAGGGTTCATTGTTGAGTTGGTCCACCCTTTGTAGCTATAACAGCTTCAACTCTTTTGGGAAGGCTGTCCACAAGGTTTAGGAGTGTGTCTATGGGAATGTTGGACCACTCTTCCAGAAGGGCATTTGTGAGGTCAGGCACTGATTTTGGATGAGAAGGCCCGGCTTGCAGTCACCATTGCTCTAATTCATTCCAAAGGTGTTCTATCGGGTTGAAGTCAGGACTCTGTGCAGGCCAGTTAGACTTGTGCACAACGGAAAATTTTGTTTAGTTTCGGTTTGTTGTCATTCGTAAAATACATAATTTCGTTCTGTTATATTCATTATGTTACGTTACTACGTTTTCGAATAATTCGTTATTTCTGTAGAGTGTTGATATTCGTTATACTGAATCTCGAATCATGTTGAATTAATTTGTTATATGTGCTATAATTTCATTCGTATTCGTTGAAATTCGATATTTATGTATGTATATATATTCGTGATAATGATTCGTAGTTTGGAAAGTCGTTTGTTAAAAGATTCAATAAACACACACAATGACAATATCTCTTCTCCTCTGCTCAAATACAATACAACACCCTTCTCACTCTGTTCTCAGGAATGCACTTTGCCAGTAATCCAACCTCCAGCACAAAATTAATCAGCTGATTGGACTGTAAGATTTACTTTGAGTTGACCTTTTGTTTCATTAGATCTTTAACAAATTACCGAATCATGTCGAATTCATTGGTTATATCCGCTATGATTTCTTTTGTATTAGTTGAAATTCGTTATTTTCTTATTCGGACATTCGGATGCATCCAAATGTCCGAAAGATGCAAAATTCGTCCGAATTTTGATTCGTTACGAAACGAATTTCACAAGCCTAGTCAAGATCCTCCACCCCAAACTCACTCATCCATGTCTTTATGGACATTCCGGCAACAAAATCCTAGGATTTTTTCCGACGGATGTTGGCTCAAACTTGTCTTGCATACACACGGTCACACAAAGTGGTCGGAAAATCCGATTGTTCTAAACGCGGTGATGTAAAACACGTACGTCGGGACTATAAACGGGGCAGTGGCCAATAGCTTTCATCTCTTTATTTATTCTGAGCATGCTTGGCAGTTTGTCCGTGGGATTTGTGTACACAGGATCGGAATTTCCGACAACGGATTTTGTTGTCAGAAAATTTTATATCCTGCTCTCAAACTTTGTGTGTCGGAAAATCCGATGGAAAATGTGTGATGGAGCCTACACACGGTCAGAATTTCCGTCAACAAGGTCCTATCACACATTTTCCGTCGGAAAATCCGACCGTGTGTACGGGGCATTAGTTCTGCAGTAACAATCTAACGTTCGGCCCGTGTGTATGGCAGCCCGTCAGACGGAAGCCTGCTATTTGGGTGGCTTCTGTTGGTCGAGCATGCTGGAAAACCAGCAGCTGACCGCCTCCGGATCAGCACTCTCAGCCAATGGTGGGGGGTCGTCCCCCTGTCAGAACATAACAGGGGATATCGCTGTACTAACGCTGGATCGTTAGTACAGTGGCTCCAGCCTGAGCTGTCAGGTTTTTTTTTTTGTTCAACCCAGCAGGTCGATAGTGTGTACTAGGCTTAACTAAAACTGGAGAGTTCAAAATCTGGTGCAGTTCTGCATAGAAACCAATCAGTTTTTTTTTTTTTTTTGTGAAAGCTTAACCACTTGCCAATCGCTCGCTGTCAGACGTTTGACGGTGGCAGTATGGCACTCCTGCACGAATCGCCATAGCTGTAGCATGACGTAGGAGCCAATGCGCGTGGCTGGTGGCCGCGATGGCCGCCGGATACCCGCGATTGCTCCTGAAAAGGACAGAACAGAGATCTGTCAATGTAAACAGACAGATCTCCATTCTGTCAGGGGAGTAGAGACAGATCATCTGTTCCTAGTACTTAGGAACAGCGATCGGTCTCCTCCCCCAGTCAGTCCCGCCCCCCCCACAGTTAGAAACACTTATGAGCGAACACATTTAACCCCTTGATTGCCCCCTAGTGTTAACCCTTTCACTGGCAATGACATTTCCGCAGTAATCAGTGGCTATTTTTATCTCTGATCGCTGTATAAATGTCAGTGGTCCCAAAATAGTGTCAAAAGTGTCTGATCTGTCTGCCGCAATGTCGCAGTCCCGATAAAGATCTTCTTTTTATCCCGTTTTTTAAAGTTTTTTAAAGTTTTTTAATGTTCTTAATGTCTTTTATAATGTTTTTTAGAATGCTGTAGCAGGTATCCTTTTGTTTTCCTTCATTTATATGCACAAAACGAACTGATTACAACTCAATAAATGTTCCCTTGCTGCCCCCGCCCACTGGCCAATCCACTGTTAGTGGGTGTGTATATATTCCTTTCAAGTCATCAGTATGGCCATAGGTTGAAAAAGGAACGATTGAAGGTTCCGAAACGCGTCCCTTTCTGATGACATCACATCCTCGTCCAGGCTGTTTGTTTGCGGTTCAGGCTGGTTATCGAGCCGCCCTGTGGATGACATCACTTCCGGGTTCGTCTCCCTTCCAGCTGATGACGCCGGTCTCACAGCGGCTTCCTGTGTCCCATACCGCTGTGTTCAGTGACCACATCCATTCCATCTGAAGGCTTCCTCTGACCGCCATCCCTTCCAATGCAGCTTTATTCATGATGTGCCTGATTACCACTTCCATTTTGTAAGTGTTTTTAACCCTTTTTGGGGCATTAAAATTGTCAATCTTCTGCACTTAGAGGCGCCTTTTTTGTTTCTTTGTATGAGAGGTGCTGACTGCTAAGGGTGAGAGAGCTCACCATCCATCCCTGTCTGTGACTGAAGTCTCCCACCTTCTATCTCCTGCCTCTGAATGAATACTCTAAGGTAAATCAGGGTTCTCAGAGCACCCCTTATATCACAGCTCCCCTTTACACCAGAGGCCACAGTGTTCCCCCTTACATCAGAGTCCTCACAATGCATCAGAGTACTCAGTGTTCCCACTTAAATCAGGGTTCCCAGAGCATCCCTTTTGTTAGAGTCCCCAGAGTTCTTCCTTACATCAGAGTCTGCAGAGTCCCACCTTGCAGTGTAAGGGAACTCTGCGGACTCAGATGTAAAAGGGGAACTCTGCGGATTCAGATGTAAAAGGGGAACTCTGTGGATTCAGATGTAAAAGGGGAACTCTGTGGATTCTGATGTAAAGGGGGACTCTTGTGATTAACTTCATATGATTAGAAATGTTATTTAATTGCAAAATATATGTATAGTTTATACTATAAAAAAAAATTCTGTGTGCCTCTAAAGTGTTCCAGTTGACTTGAAGAAAAGGTGGCAACCCTACACGACCGCGCAATTGTCAGTTAAAGTGACGCAGTGCCGTATCGCAAAAAATGGCCTGGTCAGAAAGTGGGTAAATCCTTCTGGGGCTGAAGTGGTTAATTAAACAAGCTTAATGTTGAAACTGATTGGCTATCATGTACAGCTGCACCAGATTTTGCACTCTCCAGTTTTAGTAAATCAGCCCCATAATGTGACTGAGCCCTTAAATTAGTTTTATGCAGTCCTGCACAGGAATATAATTTCAATTAATTAACCTTCCTCCCCTATTCTTCCCTTCTTTCTCCCTCTCTTTCTCTTTTTTCTTCTAAATAGTTTTACATAAAACAATAACATCCACACATGTAGGATACCCAATAATAGAGGTGATTTTCGTTTTACAAAACAAATACACCTTTGCACACTGGTACTGACTAGTATTCCAGTGTTTCTCCTCTCCCTCAGTTTCTCTCCCTCACTCAGTTAACATGACCACAACTATGACGGAGGGGGGCAAAGAAGGGTGCTGTGCGGGTGCCTGACATGCTCCTTTTCAAGTAATGATGCCATTGGTTGTTAAGACGCCCGCTGTTGGCCTGCAAGGTACCAAGGTTGTAATGGTGGACAATAAAACCCTGCGGCTTTGTGTAACAAAAAAGGCAGGCTTGATCCTCTTGGCTTGTTGACAATTTTGGGGCACCGTGATTACAAAAGGCGGATCTAGAGGAACACATAAACCCTTATTAAGCATGGTTTTGCTCTAGCAGGGAAAAATGTATTCCTGATAACTCCCTGGATCAACATTCTACAACGTTACTTTGATGTTTTGCATGTGTAAAGCCACATCTACTGTAGCTCTTTTTTTTGGAATGTATAAGGATATGATCCTTATTAACCTCCACATCCAGCACTGGATGTGATTTTCGGAAAGCACTTGGACAATTGCCAGCGGGAGCAGTTCTCTGCCCAGCTGTACGCTCTCTGATTATCATACTGTAGCCATGTTTGTTGCAGGTTCAAGACGGCACATACAACATGTTTTATGTTACTAAGCCCTTGTCTTCCTGCTTTGACAAAGAACTTTGTTCTTCGGTTTTATTTTTTTTCTCTGCTGTCATGCTCGATAAGTGCGCCAGCCATAAAACACAATAATAAACCTCATGTAGTTGTATCATTGGGATTATTATTACAGTAATAAAACCACACAGCGGTGAGAAGAAGCTCTGTGCAAACACTGTCGCTCTGAGCACATTACATTTGTACAGTTGAAATGTGTATGTTGCATTGCACCTGACACTGATATCCCTTCTTTTTTTATCTTTGAAACTTATATCCTCCAACTAATAATTGGATTATTTGCAAAATCGTGTTATCTTTTCTGCTGCCTTCTGCTGGAAAAAATATTACTTCCACTGCATCGAAAATTACGCTAAGATCCAAACGGCGTGTATTTATATGAAGAAGATGGTGCCAGAACATATGAAAAAAAAAACATTGCTGTAGTGCTAAAGCCTCAGCTTTTTAAAAGAAATATACAAAAGTGGAGAGCTAAGAAAGACACCATATAAGTGTGTGAAAATAAATGGTGGTTGAAAGTGCTATAAACACAAATCAGTAAACTGAACAATAATGCATAATGGCCATGACATATAAAAGTCCAGTCACTGAGTGAAGAAATGTGAGAAAACTTCATAGGGTATATGTCCGATGAGAAAACTGTTGTTAATTCCTCAATGACAAGTAATGAAATTAATGTGCAAACAAAGAAATAGCTGCAAATTACATTCAAAATGGGATAGGCATTGGTTTGATGAAAAATTGTAGATAAATACTTCTTACCAGACAAGGTGGACCCACCTGTCGTACGACGGTGGGTCAATAAGGCTTGTATTGGCTAAGGGCCAGATGGTCGTCAGAGGAACCAACTCTGATGTAGATAAAACCTTTTGAGGAATCGCTCTGAATGTAGACGTTTGATCAGTCAGCAGGAGTAAATCCCGGTATGGCACAACCAGATGTCCAAAGCTCAAAGGAATCCTAATTTGTTGGATCTTGGGGCAGCACAACCTCTATTCTGCCGGCTTCCTCTTTGTTGTAGTAAAATGGCGCCTCATGACACCCGAGGAACATCCTCAGCTTTTTAAATACAAACTCATCCCTCTTGACAAGCAAATAATTGTATAGTAAATTATTATATAAAAAATTGCCGCTAATCACATTTACAGGTGCATCTCAAAAAATTTGAATATCATCAAAAAGTTAATTCAGTAAGGCCTCATGTAGACTGCTGCTGGTAAACGGACCTTTAGGAGCAGTTGGGCATTTTTTTCAGCTGCCCCTGAACTCTCCTCTATATTATCTTATCAGTACATGTACACAGGGTCATTTATAGTTGTTTTTAGACAGTTGAGTCTAAAAGCATTTTTTGGAACGCAAAAAAATGGGTTCAGACGGATGTTCAGAGGCATTTGAAACGCCAAATGCCTGTAACAGCCTGTAAACGCTGCTAAATGCGGTAACTCACATTTAGCTGCGTTTCGTTTTTTTTAGCTGTCAAGTTAAACCATTCAGGAGAGGTTAAACAACATCCTTTGTACATGAAGCCTAATTCTATTCAAAAAATGAAACTCATATAATATATAGACTCATTACACACCAAGTGATATATTTCAAGCATTTCTCTCTTTTACTTTTGATGATTGTGGCTTACAGCTAGTGAAAACCCAAAATTCAGTATCTCAGAAAATTTGAATATTGTGACAAAGTTCAATATTGGAGATGTAGCACAGGGGTTTGCTACCAAAAGTTATCATGTTAAGTAATGTGTTGTTTCTTAAGTAAGGGTTTGGCTCCCTCTAGTGATCGCTGAAACTTTACCAGGCTCTTTCTTTCGTTTAAGAAGCAAACAACTATGCATTGTGGGAAATGTAGTTTGATGAGGACGTGACTCATGTTGTTAAATCAGTCTGGGAACTACCGACCCACAATGCCAAGTCACAGACCCACAATGCCAAGTCACAGAACAGCCTGCTGGGTAAACAGATAAATGGACAGGCGTAGCCTGCTTTCGGCCTCTCCAGAGGCCATTCAACAACCAGCAGGGAGGTCTGTGTGTGTGAGACCAAAAGACTGCGGCCTTCGCGGCGCAGAGCAGGATCACCAGCCTCTGAGGGACTTCAGAATACAGCCCTACCAGCTTAGCAAGCGGATCGGTGTATAGTGCCAAGATATCTGGAAGTTTCCTGTATTCCAATCATCCGGAGGAACGTTACAGCGCGGCGGCGCCATCTTTCATCAGACTAAGACATCAAGAAGGGAGACTGAATGGAGACTCACAGCCTCTGGGTCTATTGTGGTGAGAGGGCACCTGCCCATTTCAGTAAAAGAGCACTATTTGCTGAGTGAGTTATTTACAGATTGCTGGTGAGACTTGTAGTTCCACGGAAGTGATTCTGCTTATTCACAGGCCACATACAGCTGAACTCTGGGGCTTGTTATTCCCTGTGCTGTAAAGTCAGTACTGTGTTGCATTCACACATAAGGAGGAAGTTACAAATGCCATATTTCTTCAGTCACACGGTTATCAACATACCATTTATTCCACAGTTTGCTTTATATCTTTTGCCCTGTTGGATTACAAATACTGCAGTTTAAACTACAGGCTAGCTGAAGATATCTGAAGACAAGGAACTTTTATCATCTTTTGCAAAGCATCATGGTTCTATTGTGTAGTTTGAACACTGAATTACAACCTAGGGGGAGCCCTTGAGTACAGGTTAAATATTGCATTGTACTGTTGAATGTAAGTAACATATATTATGACAGTTTGGTGTGTGTGTATTGGGTTTTACACCTGTCTGCATATACTCCCTACTGTGATTATTGAACCCACCGTTTCACATATACACTGACTGTTATCTACTGTAATTTATTGTTTCTGATTTATCACATTGTTCATTGTATTTAATATCCTCTTTAGTAAACTTTCTGAGTGGTTCATTGATATTCTGTGTGATGCGTAGGAGGCCGGCAGCGCCCCGTGACTACATTTCCCGTCATCCCCCACGTCGTTCCCGGACTAGAACACCGGGCGGTGGAAGAGAGAAGAGTGCGAGTCCCCCCCCAGGCCGGCATTGTTTGTGTACACACGCGATTTTAATTCTACAACATTGTAAGTGCATTTCTTTATGATTTTTTTACCAATAAATGTCAGTATTATGCTATGGAGCTTTTTCTTTCATTCTTGGGATTTGAGTGCCAGCTTAACATCCAGCGGACCCCCTGAGTAGAGCCTTAATTTTGATAAAGACCCAGTGGCTGGGGGACACAGCCACCTGTATATACGATCTCCTTAAACAAGAGATCTAAATATCTGGTAAGGGGGAGATCGTTTTGTTTGGTGGAGGAATTTCCCTATTATCACATTCTCCAGGGTGACAACAGTGCATGCTTCACATCAACAGAAGAGTGGTGTTTTATATCAATATTATTGATGCCTTTTCATTCTTTTACTGGTGAAAGACATTTTTTTAAAAAAAGGAACGTTTTTGTATGGACCTTGTTCAACATATTTGATGTCTGATTGCACATATACAAAAAAAGTAATCCTATATGTCACGTATTTATGGTAATTTGTGTATGTATATGTTATGGTCATTTAAATGGTTTTTGACCACACTCACTTATTCACAGCAGCGCAGCCTTTCTTTGTATAATATTCTGTGTGAGTCACAGCTGGTGAAGTGAGGGAACCCAGGGCTTCGGTAAATATACTTCATGGTTTATTATTACTATGTTTTCTCTCTATTGCTGGGTCCCACACTAATATTACCAAGCAGGTGTACTAGAGGGCTTGAGACTGTTCTAGGGGTTTAGAGTCTGGAGGAAAAGTGTGGAGAGGCACAGAATCCAAGTTTCCTGGGGTCAAGTGAGAAATGTCCACAGTAAGTTATGATTTGGGGAGCCATGTCATCTGTTGGTGTTGGTCCACTGTGTTTTATCAAGTCCAAAGTAAACACAGCTCTCTACCAGGAAATTCTAGAGCACTTCATGCTTCCCTTTGCTGACCAGTTTTATGGAGATGCTTTTTATTGTTTTAATTTTCCAGTAGGACTTGGCACCTGCCCACATTGCCAAAATTATCAATATGTGGTTTAATGATCATGGTATCACTGTGCTTGATTGACCAGAAAACTCACCTAACCTAAACCCCATAGAGAATCTGTGGGGTATTGTCAAGAGGAAGATGAGAGACACCAGACCCAACAATGCTATCAAAGCAACCTGGGCTTCCATAACACCTCAGCAGGGCCACATCGTATAGATGCAGCAATTCATGCAAAAGGAACCCTGATCAAGTATTGAGTGCATACTATACTGTACATGAACATACTTTTTAGTAAGCCAACATTTCTGTATTAAAAAATCCTTTTTTATATTGGTCTTATGTAATATTCTAATTTTCTAAGATACTGAATTTTGGATTTTCACTAGCTGTAAGCCATAGTCATCAAAATTAAAAGAAAGAAGTGCTTGAAATATATTACTTTATGTGTAATGAATATATATAATATATGAGTTTTACTTTTTGAATGAAATTAGTGAAATAAATCAACTTTTTGATGATATTCAAACTTTTTTGGGATGCACCTGCATTTCATTTAACTGGAGCAATCCCAGCTTCTTCCTCACAGCTTTCCCAGCCCTTTGGTCAGGAGGCATGCTCCCTGAATATAAACGACTTTGCTCGGGACTGCACATCCCATCATTCACAGCAACATCGCGTATACATACTAGCATAATGTCATTCTTGTTTTTCCTTTAGGTTGCCTGTGTGAGTGTCCAGTGCAGGCAATAGGTGCCCATATGTTGTGAGTGCACATGGAAGAGTGGCTCCTGTAGGGCTCCATAAGAACATGCAAGCAAAGGATGGAAATGTATAAACTGCAAAAGAAGTGGAAAACAATGTACATCTTACCTTAAACCTTAAACATAACAAAAAAATATATAGGATTTAATATCATTTTCACTAGTATCACTAACATTTTACATACTACTATGAATTTGTGAGGGGGATAGTTGTGTTTTTGATAGGTAAATTTAGTTGCCACACTGTAGTCAGTGTGGCTATAGGTAAAAACATATAAAAACATATTCTGCTCACTGTTTTCAGTGAAGCTGCAATCTGCTAGTCATATCTGCTCAGTGTGTTCACCTGCTGCCAATCTAGTCAAAAGCTTTCTCTGTATCCAGGGAACTGGAGAAGTTTCTGGATGATAGGTGTGGAGCTATGCAGATGGCAGCAAGAATATTGATACAACCTTGGCCTATCCCAGAGAGGCAGACTTTGATGGCATGTTGGGTAACTGTATATATTTGGCGAGCACAGTGAGCTCAGAGTCATTTCCAAGAGTCTATTAGTCCAGCCCGGGGTCATGCTCCCCTCACAGGCGAAAGGTGGAAGTTGCTGTTGGTGATACCTCAGGTGGAGGATCTATAGGGCCTAAATGCTGAGACCCGGGAGCTAAAGAGAGCTGATTGAAGGTGACCGGGTGCTGAAGATCTGGTCTGGTATCATGGGATGGTTTTTCTTGGAAGTTGGATGGAGGCTACAGCTGTCCTTGGCCCTTATGAGTACAGACGCTTGAGAGATCTTGGGAACCTTGCTGCTTCTGCTACCCCTCTGGTACTTTATAGTCAGCCATGGGTCTGTTTAAAGAGGACACCGGCTGGTGTCCTGAAGAGCTTTGTCCCCCTAATCTACCTTTTAAAGGGACTCTGCTCTTGTGGCTCTAAATACTAAGTCTACTGTTTGTTTCAAGCTCAGACTTTAATTTAGCTTATCCTGAAGAATATCTATGTCCACAGTTGTACATAGTTCTTGCTTTTGGAGTATCCCACCACTACCCTCACCCTATCCAAGTTGAGCCTGTGTGCCTGGCTACAGGGCAAAGCCTGTGGGGAAGAGCTGGACAGTAATCCTGTGGCAGGGCCGACTTTAAGGCAGGGCAAAAGGGGCGGCTGCCCTGGGCCCTATCATTGTTGTGGGGCCCAAAGCAGCTGCCTCATACTTGCCAACTATCTCAGTTTAAATTCCCTTGTCTCGTGAAATTTTAGTCCCGTGCTATGTCCCAATAAACTCCTCTTTATATTGGTAATCGGTAAAAAAAAAAATCCAAACTTCTATTTGTGGTAGAATACTCCCTTACACTGGTTGTCCATGTAGAAGGCTGCTTTAAATTGGTGGTGAGTTTAAATTCCCCTTTATTGGCTGTTGATGTAAAATACCCCATTACATTGGTGATCAGTGTACATTTCCCTTTACATTGGTGGTAAGTGCAGAATTGCCCTTAAACTGATGGTTAGTGTAAATCCCTCTTTACATTGGTAGGGGCCCAAGAAAATGTTTGCCCAGGGTCCAATCAATATTAAAGATGGCCCTGCCTACGGGAGTAACGCTACATATCTTTTGAGTTAAGGGTCTACATAAATGAATATAACTTGACCATTGTAAGCATGCTTTGTGAAAGTCCAATGGTTTATTTCAACCCTCTAACTGCCACTTTTGCTGGACAGCTAGGTGTGTTAAAAAAAAGTTAAAATAACAGGCTTACTGGCTGGATCGCCAGGTGCAAATAAAGGAAAAAAGTCAGGAAAAATGCAGCTAACACATTTAGAGATTGGTAAGCTGCAATATAATAATTTTTGCTCTGAGATTTAGATACGCTTAGGTACAGTAGTAGCTCTGCTTCCACTACTCCTAAACCTGGCATTACAGTAATGAAAACCATTAGCAAGATGAATGGCAGAATTGGGGGAATCAGAGCTAGATACCAGAGGGAAAAATAGAACAAAATGTTAAAACCTGGGCTGCTTGGATCTTGTTTAAAGGCACAAACTGACATTGAATGATAACTTTGGAATATGTTGATAAGACTGACAAGAGTTGTGTGTCTTCCTAAAACATTTTAACATCACAAAACTGAAGTCTGTCTTTTCTTACTCTGCATTTCCAGTTCCTTGATTTCCTCTCATCTATTCTTCTATTCTCTTCTCAGCTTTTTCCTGCTCTTATCTTCTTCAGCAGAAGGTGCCACACAAGAGTGAGAAAAAGAGATCCTTAGTGCACACACTAATGTCAAATATCCATAAAGATGGTTCTGTATATTGTTGAAATTCAGTATGCAAAAAAAGTTTGACTCAACATTTTTCACATCCTGTTTATTCTTTATTTGCTGACGACGCTTTCATTTGTACACTAGATTTTCTATTTGGACACTATTTCTTGTCTTTTTTTTTAATGTGGTTGCCCTATTCTGATATTTTTTCCCCAAAAATGTATTGAACGCTAAAGCTCATCTCTTAAGACAGTGTGTTATTTGAGCTATAAGTTATTTTCTTTGGTCACTGATCCTGTGCTGCCGGCACGCACAGCATCTGATGAGGTACACACTCTCATCTCATATACAGCTTATTGTTACCTCATTCCAATGCCAGATCCTTCCAGATTGTAGTTTGGAAGGCCAGAACATTTTTCAGGATTTGTGTTATTACTACTTTTTGATGCACAATTAAATGCACTTGTCTTTTGAACGATTCAGTTACTATGCTGTCTATATTAGAGATGTTGTAACCCTAAAAAAAATAAAATAGATCCTGTTCCTTTAAAGCATATTAAACCGCATAGTGCTTGTGCGGTGTGATTTTTGCCTTTCTATGTTGTTATACCCTGGGACTTTGAGTGAGGTGAGAGAGGTTTAGCCAAAATTCATAACAAGAGTAAAAGAATATCAATTTCTCGCAAAATATCATGCATAAGTAAGCAACAGCAATAAATATGAATTGCCAAGCCAATAGGTGTACATACACAATAGAAGAATAATAATACACATGCAGTTGTACAGAAATGTAAGAAAGCAAAATACAAGCATCAATAATACCCTACACGTTTCACAAGACCACGCTCGCTTCTTTGGGGTGGATGCATAAATATTGTATCTGCACTATAGGTAATGAGATCAATAAATGTATGTTAACAATGGAGGCATATGAGGTGAATGGTCAGAGAGGTCTACTAAAAGACCTCGTACTCACCAATGGGCTGAGCCAAATCGCCTGTCGCTGGGTATCCAGACAGCGGCAGCAACAATCATTCAGTTCGGGAGCTGAGGGGGTGGAGCAAACAAAGGTCACAGCAGGGGACATCCAAGGTCTTTTAGTAGACCTCTCAGGGTGAGTACGAGGTCTTTTAGTAGACCTCTCTTACCATTCACCTCATATGCCTCCATTATTAACATACATATATTGATCTCATTACCTATATTGCAGATACAATATTTATGCATCCACCCCAAAGAAGCGAGCATGGTCTTGTGAAACGTGTAGGGTATTATTGACGCTTGTATTTTGCTTTCTTACATTTCTGTACAATTGCATGTGTATTATTATTATTCTATTGTGTCTGTACACCTATCGGCTTGGCAATTCATATTTATTGCTGTTGCTTACTTATGCATGATATTTTGCAAGAAATTGATATTATTTTACTCTTGTTATGAATTTTGGCTAAACCTCTCTCACCTCACTCAAAGTCCCAGGGCGATCTCTGTGTTTATATATTATATTAGGGATGGAGGTGTTATAGGGGTGATACCAGACCTTATCTTCATTTTCATTGTACCCGGGAGGAAGACACCCATTCGGCCCATAACCTGGTCTGCTGTCACCAATAGCCATTATATATCATACATCTACTATGTAATTATTTCCTGGCCAGTTCGGTTTGCATACTGGCATTGGGGGGTTTTGAGTTAGTCCAGTCCTCTCTTGATGCTTCCTGCCCGTGACGGCATTGGCCGTCCAGCTCGGGAACTGCAACGTGCACAAAGAAGGTTTTCTGATCTCCTGCTGTCCTCTCCTGTCCATTTGGACAGGTGTGGCCACCTACACATATCGGCAACATGTTTTCCACGCCCACTGACTGACGTCCGCCTGGTGTTATCATGTTTGGGCTGTGTGGGTCATCTTGGATGTTTGATGGCCACTGCGCATGCACACCCCCATCGGCTGTGGGCATTCTCCGTGCTTGTGCGCCACACCACCCGTACATGACGTTGGGGCCGGAGCATCCGGGTCCTTCTGGGGATATAGCTGGAGGCCCAGCTTGGCTGGGACCTTTTCACTTGTAGCTTGGTGTTCCTACACAGCAGCCTAATTTTTTGAGTGGAAGCTTACATTTATTTGGTGCCTTCCACTTTATTCAGGTAACATCTTATACATTCCTTGCACACCTTTTATATTTTTTTCATTGTTCTCATACACATATTCTAGGTTCTCTCACTCTCTTAGTACTTTATACTTATACAATGCACATGATTTTTTACATTCTTATCATTTCTACACTGTCCCATAGTCTCCCTGTTTGCACAAGCTTTTTAACCATGCTGGTTCATATATACTACATATTATATACATTTATTTATACCATTTTACTACATCAAGCTTAATTTACCATTGAAATGCCTTTGACATATATATGTTTATATACAATTTTATTTACTAGAACTTGCATTAAGCTTAATTGCCATTATTGTGTCTTTTGACACGTATACATTTATATATATTTTTTAGTTGTCATTCAAAGTGGACAAGTTGAGACCATAGGGACACACACTTCTACCCAGGCCATGTCGGTCCTCCGGATCTCCCCCTGCTGTGACCTTTGTTTTCTCCACCCCCTCAGCTCCTGAACTGGATGTTTGTTGCTGTCGCCGTCTGGATACCCAGCGACAGGCGATTTGGCCCAGCCCATTGGTGAGTACGATGTCTTTTAGTAGTCCTCTCTGACCATTCACCTCATATGCCTCCATTGTTAACATACATTTATTGATCTCATTACCTATATTGCAGGTACAATATTTATGCATCTACCCCTGAAGAAGCAAGCGTAGTCCCACGAAATGTGTAGGGTATTATTGATGCTTGTATTTTGCTTTCTTACATTTCTGTACCAGGGTGATCTCTGTGTTTATGAATTATGTTAGGGATTGAGGTGTTATAGGGGTGACACCAGACCTTATCTTCATTTTCGTTCTATGTTGTAATATACCTGGTTGATCCTGCCTGTTCATGTGTCCCCCCTAATGTGCTGACCACAGTAATCATGGCTGCAGATCCATGATACCATGACCAGTTTACGTGCCTCCGTCATCCCTCTGCTCTCCCTCTCCCTCTCTCTCCCTGCCTGTCAGCTTGGGACTCTGTGTGTGAGCCGTCTTCTCTAGCCCCCTCCCCACCCCGTTGCCACTATTTAGTTTGGCAGTAAATTGAGTGATTCCAATTCCTGCCAGCCCCTCTGTATTAACAAGATGTACTACACAGTGTGTGTTTTTTTGTTTAATTCTGCAGCTAAATACCTTTTTTTACATTGCTGATGTGACCGCCTGGCTGACGTCAGAGGGGAAACTCAGCCCCTCCCACTGTAGTCCTTAGATCGAGGAAGTAGAGCGGTCAAGGTATTTAGCTGCAAAATTTGAAAAAAAAACCACACACACACTGTGTAGTAAATCTTGTTATTTCATAGGGGCTGGCAGGAATACATTGGAATAAATGACTTTACAACCACTTTATCTATCCTTGCTTTATCCATATATATTGTGCTAAATTTATCAATATAGAAGTATCAACACAAATTTAAAATCCCCTCTGAACCCCCCAGGAGACCAAGTGGACCACTTGGTCCCATTCTGAGCCATCCTGTGGTTACTGAACAGCCTGGTTGCTTCCTCCTACCACTGTCTGACCACCCTACTTAGAAGCAGATGAATACCTAATTAGGTCTGATTGACTGCACCTGTCTCTACCAGCTGGAGTACCCTAGAGATAAGCAAGAGTAAAAAGTGCAGCGCTGTATTTCAATAGAAAGTGCTTATATATATATAAACATAACATACAAGTATCTCTATGTGAGAGTATATCTGTGTAAGTGGCAACTCTAACCAAAAACTAGTGAACAGAATAAACTCAATATAAATGTGCTATTGTAATCTGATGTGACAATCTCCACATTTCTATATCAAAAAAATATACATCCTCAAAAATTATCCTAATACAAAAGTGACCAATAAACATGGATGGGATCCAACTATCCTCATGTAGAGGTAGGAAACAAAGGTGATCTTGAATCAGTCTCTCAGGTTATAACCGTTCAATAAAATGTGAAGGCGATCTCAAACACGTGTGTGTGGATCTCATCTTGCTAAATACATATTCAAAATCATGGAGGTTCCTCTTGCATTCAAATATACCAGATGTGCATAAAATGCCCTTACCGGAACTGGTGGACTCACTGGCCGTTGGCCAGTCTCCTATCCTGGGAATGGCTGAGATATATCACACCACTCTGAAATCTCCTGGATGGGACCTCGTCCTCTTAGAGGGGGAAAGGAATTCCGTAGTCACCTGGAGTCCTCCACCGGATATCGCTCACTTGGCAATCCCCATATGTAGTGACAAAAGGAAAGAAAGCTTCCACATAATGTAAAATCCCGGGTAACAGGAGATTTTATTGAAAACATTTCCAAATAAAAAACAAGTTTAAAATTTTGCTCAAATTAATAAAAAATCTGGCGCAGTGAATTATGATGGCTGTGGTAGCGTCACACACCCGACACGTTTCGGCTGCTTAGACTTCAACTGGGGTAAAGCTCACCTACCATCCACTGTGCTTTTATATGAAAAACAGAGAAAACTCCATTGGGGACACCTGTGCGGCGTGACTTCCGGGTTTTCGCATCACGTGACCATCATGTGACTAACTAGGGGCAAATCCTGGGTGGAGATACGGCCAAGAAACCAAGCCTCACTTTGATCTTCCTATCAAGCAAAGTAGTCATCATGAATATGGGTCACATGAGTCCTGCGTCATCCCGCATCAACGTGATGACGTGGTGTGCAATGGGAGGGCACGGGGTGGCGTCTCAATCCTATTATCCGCTCATATGTCTCCTAATGTTATACGTGATCTCAGTCACGTGATCGCCGCGTCACCCCTTATTACCATGACAACGCGGCAAGCGCTTCGGAGGAAACAACTCATTGGGTTAGATTGAACAGCACACAGTAGCGCCCCTATCTACTTATCCTCTCATATATCTCCTGATGTTGTCCGTGATCCTAGTCACGTGACCCCCGCTTCCTCCACCATTGCCATGACAGAGTAGTACACACATCAGGAGGAACAAATCATAGGGATAAGTAATCAGGAAGAGTGTAAAACATACTTAGGGACACAATATGTGTTCCAATCACTAAAAAGCACTATTAATATCTCTGGATCATTAATAGGAACAAGATCAGAAAAAAAATATAAATAAAAATTTAAAAACGGTGTTCCCCAATGGTTACATGTATATACTTAGACCTATCTTAACAGATATCAGTTTGGGGGCTTGTATTCTTAGGCGCGCATATATTACCTCACTTTATATGTTACAGTGTGAAAGACCCATTATTCATAAAAATAAATGTCTATCTAATATACTTATTATAAAAATCATTCCCTTAAAAATGGTTATAAATGTCAGCAGAGTTGGTTTTTCGTATATCATCGGAGAAATCCAATCTATCATATATAGCTCATATACGCCACTCAATGGGTGATATGGAGTGGCAGTATAGAGGAGAACATAAAATGTGAAGTAAAAAAATATGAAGTAAAAAAATAACAACAAACGAAAACATTTCACTATTTGTTGTACAGCCAGCTACCTATTGCATATTTCTCAAGGGATCTATCATTAATGATGGGATATAGCAATATCTCTAAAGTTTAAAGGTGTCATCCAAAAACATCCGAAAACTTGGAATCGGATATAGTAACTGATATTATATAAAGGTTTTGATCTTAATTATCCAACAGCAGGGGGCCTATTTACCTTTGAATACAGTATATCGCTAATGGGGGGACTCAAAGTTATATTTCTAAAATTGATTAATAAATGCATTAATATCCCACTCGATGTTTAAACCATGGGGCGTATAGCATTTAATTTGGTGTATCCAAAACGTTTCAAGTCTGGACACCCCTCTAACCTTGGATTCTCCTCTCCAATGTGGCACAAACCTATCAATTATCTGAAAGGTGGTCCCTATCGGGTTTTGATTATGATAAAGTGCGTAATGTTTAGGTACACTGTGGTTAGTGCGCCCTTTTTTTATTGGGTAATGTGTTCTTTGACTCTTGTGGCAAATCCCGTATTGTACGACCTACGTATTGTTTTTTACAGGGACAGGTAATAAGGTAAACAATGAACTTCGTTTTACAGGTGGCAAACTCCTTCATCTTATATTCTTTTCTAGTAACTGTAGATGTAAACGTATCCATTTTACGTGCTCTACAGGCTTTGTGCTTACATACTGTACATTTAAGACATGGGAAGAAACCCTTCATATTATGAAAAAATGACACTGTGGTGGGGGGATCAATCACATTTGGTGCGATCTGACTCTTTTCAGACCGAGCGCCTCTAAGGACGGTAGCAGCTCGTTCAGGAAGTAGTGGGCCTAAGACAGGGTCATTTTTTAGTATTCTCCAATGTCTACTGATGATCTCTTTAATTTGTTTGTGTTGGGTGGAAAAATCTGTCAAAAAGGACCATTAATGCTTAGATTCCATTGGTCTCTTCGGTTGCACTGTTAGTAAGGATGCTCTATCAATCAGAGCCACTTGTCGGATTTCATCATCTATTTGAGTGGTGTTGTAACCTTTTTCATTAAACTTCGATTTCAACATTTCTGCCTGTTGAAAATAATCTGTAAGATGGAAACAATTTCTTCTTATCCTCATTAATTGGCTTCTAGGTACAGATTTCAGCCATGCAGCATGATGGCAACTATCCATCGGAATATATCCATTCCGGTCTGTTGTTTTGAAAAAGGTTTTCGTTTCAAGATAGCCGTTTGCAACCGTGATCTCCAAATCTAGAAAGTGAATCCTCGATTTGCTTGCTTCATAAGTTAAATGAATACCCACACGATTATCATTTAAAGTAGCCATAAATGTTTCTAGAGATTCCATACTGTCTCTCCATAGGAGGAGAATGTCATCTATATACCTCGCCCACAGAGCTAACTGTGGGGGGTCGAGAGCATAGACAACATCCTCCTCCCATTTACCCATAAAAATGTTCGCCAGGCTGGGGGCAAATTTTGCCCCATGGCCACTCCCTTAGTTTGCAGGTAAAATTGGTTATCATACCAAAAATAGTTTGAACTCGTGGCGAACCTTAGCAGATCCATTATAAATCTTTTTTGTGTTCTGGGAATGGTCTTATCTCTGGAGAGGAACTGCCCATTTAATTACAATCAACGGATGCCTAGACCCCCACAGATAGAGGGTTTTCACAGGGAAATGGAAAACATCCAATGCAATGGAGAACAAAACGCGGTACCAGAGGGGGGCGGCGCGCCAGGAAAAAGAAAACGGTTATAAAAAATGATGGTATTTTCAATCTAAGTAAGGTGAATTTTACAGAAGCTGAAAGGGTGGTTCTAGATAAAGGACTTAAATTTGTACCTCCAAGAAGGTTGAATACATTTTCTACATTCATCGACATACACAAATATGTGCGAAAACTGAATGTTCAGAGATATATTACCTCAAATCCCAGTAGACCTTCAAATCTACAAATTACTACACACACAATACATTCGGGGTTGAGGAATCCATCTACATTCAACCCTCCTGTCCCCACAGCACCTTCAATTAAAGTATTTAGGGATATGGTACTTAAAGACCTTGAAGACCTTCCGTCTAAAAGAATATACAGTGATCCCAGGTTGAATATCGGATTAAAATCTTTGTGTGAACGGAAGGACCTTGTCATCCGCCCCGCCGACAAGGGGGGTGGGGTGGTCATCCTAGATAAGACGGATTATCATGGCGAGATGATGAGGATTCTTAGTGACTCTGACACATATCGTCGCCTTCCTGGAAACCCTACCACTGAGTATTTGGTGGATCTAGTAGATACGGGCTCACAATTAGGCATTTTGGATAAGAAAGAGAAACATTATTTGGTCCCGGTTGCGCCACGAATCCCCATAATGTATTACCTGCCTAAGGTACATAAAAATGTGACACACCCCCCAGGACGTCCTATCATCAGCAGAATCAATTCTGTAACGTCATGGATAGGAAAATACATCGACTTTTTCCTTCAACCTATAGTCCAGGCTATAGTCCTTCGTTTTTGAAGGATACCAGAGATACTAGGGGTGCGCATCTTCACTGGTCTCACGATTCGATTCGATTACGATTATCTGGTCAACGTTTCGATTCGATTTGATTCCGCGATGCATCACGATGCATCACGATTACCGACGAGCTTCCGCTTGGGCTGCCTAGGCGGCCCTTCTTCCCTGCAATCTCCTGGGACACATCACAGTTCCCAGAAGATTGCCCGGCTGAGCAGGACAGCGCAGTGAGACATGCGCACCCGGCTGTGAAGCTGCAAGCTGTCACAGCCGGATGCCCACAGTAGTATTGCCAGCGCCGTGGACAGGCAGGGGAGAGAATGGAGGGTTTGGGTGGCCACGTCGCTGGATTGTGGGACAGGTGAGTGTCTTTTTATTAAAAGTCAGAAGATACACTTTTTTTTGTAGCTGCTGACTTTTAATAAACAAAAAATTTACTAGGCGGCCCCTCCCTGCCAGCGATCTTCTGGGTCCCAGAAGATTGGCTGGCCAATGGCAGATCGCAGTGCAGCTCGTGCAGTCTGCGCCCAGCTGTGAAGCCATAAGCTGTCACGGGCGGGTGTCACTGCCCACAGTAGATGACGGCGCCGAGGAGAGGGAGAGGAGCGAGGCTCCATGTGACCGCATCAATGAACCGTGGGACAGGTGAATGTCTGATTATTAAAAGTCAGCAGCTACACTTTTTGTGGCTGCTGACTTTTAATAAACTAAAAAACGTGTGGAACTCCACTTTACGTAGTGCACTAATCCGGTGCACTACAAGGTACAGGAATTCACACACACGGCTGCTGGAAGGTCAGGAGGGATTACAATCCACAACTGACAAACAGCCCTGTGAAGTTCCTGTACTGTGTCTGTGACATTTCTCTGGGCTCCCCTGTTTGCACCTTCCAGCACACTAGGAGTTAACACAGTGGAATGTGCAAACTGGGGGGGGGGGGGGCAGAGAAATAATGTCACAGAGCACATGTATGAGACAGTGTAAGTAGAATACAAACACACTTGTACTCTACATACAGCTGTTAAAATACCTGTGTGGTAAGAAAAATGCAGTTAAAATCCATTAAGTGCCCACCACTGTATCTGCATTTTAAAATTTATGCAGCTTCATATCTTATTTTTCAGTCTGTGTAAATATATATAACTGTTTTTGTCAAAATTGCTTTTGTTAATAAATACAATTGTAATCCATTAACTGGTGATCGTTGTGTGTGTGTTTTTTTTTTTAAATATATGCATCTTCATACCTTGTTTTTTTTAGTCTGTGTGTAAAACTGTATAAGCCGGTCATGTGACTGCTCAGTCCAGCCCGCATCGCTCTCCTCTCAGTCTCAGGTCTCTCTGACTCTCCTGATGTCAGTGGGAGTTCTCAGCCCTGCCCACCAACTGTAGCTATCAGATCAGAAGAGAGGCGGGCGAGGCTGACGTCAGGAGAGACAGAGAGGAGAGGGGCGGGCCGGACCGAGCAGTCACATGAGCGCCGGGATATACAGTTATATACACAACTAAAAACGAGGTTTGAAGCTACATATATTTAAAAAAAGAACACATACAGCGATCACCACTGAATGGATTACTATTGCATTTAATAGCAAAAGCCATTTTGAGAAAAAACGCTCGGAGTACACTTCCGGGAGGGGCGGGGCAAGTCGGGATGACGTCACACCCGACATCGATTCTTCGGGGGGCTTGCATCGATGCCGCATCGGGGACCCCCGAATCGCGATTCATCGATGCAGCGATGATTTTTATAATAAGTATATTAAATAGACATTTATTTTTATGAATAATGGGTCTTTCACACTGTAACATATAAAGTGAGGTAATATATGCGCGCCTAAGAATACAAGCCCCCAAACTGATATCTGTTAAGATAGGTCTAAGTATATACATGTAACCATTGGGGAATAAGTGTGTTATGACACTGTTTTTAAATTTTTATTTATATTTTTTTTCTGATCTTGTTCCTATTAATGATCCAGAGATATTAATAGTGCTTTTTAGTGATTGGAACGCATATTGTGTCCCTAAGTATGTTTTACACTCTTCCTGATTACTTATCCCTATGATTTGTTTCTCCTGATGTGTGTACTACGCTGTCATGGCAATGGTGGAGGAACAATGGTGACTAGGATCACGGACAACATCAGGAGATATATGAGAGGGTAAGTAGATAGGGGCGCTACTGTGTGCTGTTCAATCTATCCCAATGATTTGTTTCCTCCGAAGCGCTCGCCGCGTTGTCATGGTAATAAGGGGTGACGTGGTGATCACGTGACTGAGATCACGTATAACATTAGGAGACATAAGAGCGGATAATAGGATTGAGACGCCACCCCGTGCCCTCCCATTGCACACCACGTCATCACGTTGATGCGGGATGACGCGGGACTCATGTGATCCATATTCATGATGACTACTTTGCCTGATAGGAAGATCAAAGTGAGGCTTGGTTTCTTGGCCGTATCTCCACCCAGGATTTGCCCCTAGTT
The DNA here is from genome assembly GCF_042186555.1 of Aquarana catesbeiana. Classification (NCBI taxonomy): domain Eukaryota; kingdom Metazoa; phylum Chordata; class Amphibia; order Anura; family Ranidae; genus Aquarana; species Aquarana catesbeiana. The sequence goes on from NC_133325.1 coordinate 710,341,099, forward strand.
AGTCACATGATGGTCACGTGATGCGAAAACCCGGAAGTCACGCCGCACAGGTGTCCCCAATGGAGTTTTCTCTGTTTTTCATATAAAAGCGCAGTGGATGGTAGGTGAGCTTTACCCCAGTTGAAGTCTAAGCAGACGAAACGCGTCGGGTGTGTGACGCTACCACAGCCATCATAATTCACTGCGCCAGATTTTTTATTAATTTGAGCAAAATTTTTTCAATAAAATCTCCTGTTACCCGGGATTTTACACTATGTGGAAGCTTTCTTTCCTTTTGTCACTACATATGGGGATTGCCAAGTGAGCGCTGACCGGTGGAGGACTCCAGGTGACTATGGAATTCCTTTCCCCCTCTAAGAGGACAAGGTCCCATCCAGGAGATTTCAGAGTGGTGTGATGCATCTCAGCCATTCCCAGGATAGGAGACATCTCTATACCGTTTATACGGTAAAAGCCTGCATGACTCACCGCCAACGGCCAGTGAGTCCACCAGTTCCGTTAAGGGCATTTTATGCACATCTCGTATATTTGAATGCAAGAGGAACCTCCATGATTTTGATTATGTATTTAGCAAGATGAGATCCACACACACGTTTGAGATCGCCTTCACATTTTATTGAACGGTTATAACCTGAGAGACTGATTCAAGATCACCTTTGTTTCCTACCTCTACATGAGGATAGTTGGATCCCATCCATGTTTATTGGTCACTTTTGTATTAGGATAATTTTTGAGGATGTATATTTTTTTGATATAGAAATGTGGAGATTGTCACATCAGCTTAGCACATTTATATTGAGTTTATTCTGTTCACTAGTTTTTGGTTAGAGTTGCCACTTACACAGATATACTCTCACATAGAGATACTTGTATGTTATGTATATATATATATATATATATATATATATATATATATATATATATATATATATAAGCACTTTCTATTGAAATACAGCGCTGCACTTTTTACTCTTGATTTTCACATACAATTAGTCTAATTGGTAGTGCTGGCTGCTTGAATTTTTTGAGTTGGTGCAGCAGTTTTATTCTATTTCATCCCTGGAGATAAGCGCCATCATTCAGCACGGCAGGGGGAGGGATAAGCGCGGATCACACACATAGGCACACAGTAGTAAACTATCAATCAGAAATGACGGGGCTGAGTTTCATCTGCTGGCTGCTAGTATCCACGACTAACATATAGATCACAGCCCAGCCGGAACTGACTCAGCATTTACTATTGTAAGTATCTGTGTTTTCCCTTGGGTGCTGCTTCCCACTCTGTCCCTTTATCTTAAACATCCAGCTGTAAGCCTAGGAATTTTCCTTTAGGTTAGTGAATGTGGTGAAAATTCATTTTGCAGGGAATACTCAATCACTTGTGTAGCGCTACTCCCGTAGGAGCCAATGTAATTTGGCCTAGGTTATTCCCCAGTGGATTGCCCCGCAGCCAGACACACACACACAGGCACTCTTTTCCTCAATAACCAGTCTAGGAGTGTTTTTTTTTTAGAACTTGAATAGGTTTGAGGAATTGAGTGGGGTACCCAAAAACAAAAACTATGTACAAATTGAGGACAGCAAATTCCATTTCTGAAAAAGCTGTAGTAGAAGTCCTTGCTTGTATCAAACAGTGGACTGATCTTTGAGGTAGTTAAATTAGTTAAATGCAAACTCCTTTCTTTAGAGCCACAAGAGCAGAGTCCCTTTACAGAGAACTAGGTTCACTAAGCTCTTTAGAACACCAACCGGTGTCCCCTTTAACAGACCCACAGCTGACTTTCTTTTACACCTAGGGGTGGCAGCAGCCCAAAAGTCTCTAAGGCCGACCATATATGGTTCAAATCTTGGCCAGTTCAGCAGGAACCACCTGAGATTAGAACCATTAATGGGCAGGCTGAATGTACCAAGTTGATCGATTGATCAATTTGGGTATAACCATCCTGCCGGATACTTATGCTTTATCACTAGCGGCTGCTCTAGCCGCTAGCGATAATCATTGTCTTCACTGTCTCCCCCCCTCCGGGAGAAGACAATGGCCTGGCAGGAAGGATTCCCGTATCAACACTGTCTGTGTTGATGTTGGAATCAAGCAAATTTCTTCCCTGCAACCCGTGGTTGCAGGAAAGAAATTTGTTCTGTGTATGGCTGGCCTAAGATCTCTCAGAACCATCTGTACTCACACAAGGTCCAACGACAGCTGGTTCCTTCCTTCCAACTTCCAAGCGACGCCTTTCTCCAGTGATAATAAACCAGATCTTCAGTAGACATTCCCTCAGTCAGCTCTCTGGGTCCCAGCATCCAGGCCCTCAGATTGCCTACCTGAGGCCTCACAGACAGCAAACATGTGGCAGCATTGTCCTGCAGGGCAGCAAGCCACACTGGTGTTCCAGAAAGTTCTCACAGGTTTTCTGAAAAGTAGAGGGAGTAAACAGACTAGCAGCAGTTGGGTAAATTGAGCAGGCCTAACTAGTCAAAGGCAGCTGCACTAAATACAGTGACCAACTAAATTTAACTAACACCGCAATTGCAACCAAACCGACTACAGTGTGATAAGCTAAATTTACCTATCAAAAACACAGCTCCCCAAAACACAGTGAGCCGCATGAAATCTATCTATCTCAACCTAGCACCTATCTAGGAGGGTGCTACACTGGCAGGGAAATGCTTGTATATGATTGGATGATGGAGATCAACAGAGCTTCACCTTCATTAAGGGAAAATTCCTTTGCAAGTGAGCAGCCTTTTGACTTTAGTAAATCAACCCCAGTGTGTGTATTGCTTGACAGTAGTAATATAATTCTAAGTTTTACTGTGCAATGATAATCTGGAAGAGGGGTGGCTACAGTGCTGTAAAAAAAAAGAATAAAGAAATGAGGGCGCACCAGCCTTGTGCATTATCCTTTGATAAGTTTATTTAAAAACAAATGAAAAACTACTCACAAGCATGGGAAAGAAACCGTATTGTGAAAGCCTTCAAATGATGGCATATGGTCTCATAACCACAGTCTCCAGATGATGAAGGGAGGATATAAGAACCAGTGCTGGCTGATGCGTTTCAAAGGATTACCTTCTTCCTCAGGAGTGATGCAGCAGGCGACCCGGCCCACTTCTTCTGATAGGCTGGCACACTAGAGATTGCTCCACCTGTTGGGCAGACGCTCCTGGCTTTCACTTTAATGCGCCCCAAGTTAACTCTTTACATAGTTCAATGGGTTAAAGCAGGCAATGCAATGCAGTGCCTTCTCATTGCTTATCATATGCTCTCAGAAGAGCGTTCCAAACACAGAACACATTTCAGTGACAAACACTAGTGTAAATGAGCCCTTATACCATCACCTCTGCCAACAAAACCACAACAATCCCTGCTACTTTGCTTACTGATCAATGGAAATTTCTCTGCTCAGGCACAGTTTGCACTCACATTGAAGTAAACCATGCCAGACCACATGTGAACTGTGCTCGGGACTTCCTCTTTCAAGTGGTCCTGGGTATGATATACCTGTATTCCTGGGCACAGCTCAGAGCACTCACACTTCACAAACAAACTGGATCAAGGGGCAGATCTGTGCCCAGGCTCACATAAACTACCTACACAGGAAGGACCTCAGTTTTGTAGCAAAGCAATGAATATCCGTGTCCCGTGATGTACTCCAAGAAAAGGATTTTACAGGTAAGTATGACGAAAAAATCCTATTTTCTTTATTGTACATTACGGTACACAGAGCAACTATAATAATGAGTATATGGGATGTCCTAAAGCAATGCACTTGAGGGGAGGGAGACACACTCACTGCCAACTGAGAAGGACTTCTTCTGCCCCCCCAAAACATACTGGGGCCAAAGCAGTGTCCTCAGTGGCTTTGATACCCATCTGGTAAAATTCTGTGAATGATTGAACAATGATTGACCTTGTAATGGCCTTAAAATCCTTAGCCACTGACACCTGATGGCGGATGGCCCAAGATGCCCCCACACACCTGGTAGCGAGCGCTTTTACCAAAAAAAGGGGTGGGGGACCTTGCCCTTTCGAGCTATAGGCTCAAATAATTAACTGCCGAATCCAATGAAGATATTTAACTTGGATGGCTCCTGCCAATTCTAAGGCTCTACCGGCAGCACAAACCAGGATTCCTGACCTGCGCTGACAATTAAAGTAATTCTGACTGCCTGAAATACCTCCAGAGTATGCAGTGATCTTACTCCTGCCAACTGAGGATCAGAAAAGAAGGCAAGACATTGTCTTGATTCAAGTAAAAACTAGACACCACTCTAGGCAAAAAATGGATGAGGACACAACATCACCTTATCATGATGTGAGACCAAGAACGGCTCCTTGCATGAAAGAGCTGCCAACTCTGACACCCCACCTAGTTTAGTTATAGCCACCAAAGAAGCCACTTTCCGAGATAAAGGACCCCCGATTGGTTAAAAAAGTGGCCTCTGCAAGGACAGTCAAGATCAAATTCAAGTCCCAAGGACACAAGAGTGGCCTGACAGGTGGGACTGTCTACGTTACACGTTGTATGAAGTATGAATCAAGGAATGAGAAACAATGGCGCCTGGGAAAAAATTGATAGGGATGAACTCTGAACCTTAATGGTACTTAAGGCAAATCTACTTTCTCCTACCGATTGGAGAAAGAAAAGGAAAATCTCCCACTCATGTATTTCTGCGGGTGCCACTTCCTGGCTTTACCCCAGGCAAAAAAATATTTTCAAGTCCTGTAATTGAAGTTCCCCGAAGCTGGCTTCCAGGGCTCAACAGTGCTGAGATACAGGACTCAAGACCATTAGGTCCCACTGGACTAGGAGTGTCCAAGGTGCGACCCCCGCAAGACCTGCTATGTCAGTGTACCAAGCCCTCCTGGGCTAATTCGCCTAACACTATTATCAGTGTTACCCCCTTACGGATTCTTCTCAAAAGATGTGGCAGAAGTCGAAACAGAGAGAAAGCGTCAAATAAGGGAGAACTGGTGCCTAAGGTGTTATCAGTGCTTCTATCCCTATTGCCAGTGGGACCCTGGTCCCCGACACAACCTGTCTCAACTTGTTGTAGAACTTGGAATCTAGTAGATTCACCTACAGAGTTCCCTCTGCCACTATTCTATACCTGGAATATGTACTGATGATATAGACAGCACTTGTGCTGTCCCAGGCAGAATGTGGTTTATCTTCTTGATGACTCCTGGTGCCACACTGGTGGTTGATATATATGCCCCTGCAGAGGCTTTTCCAGATAGAACCTACAACTGGTTTGTATCATAATCCAAAGCAAGGCGTACTGGCCACAAGTTCCATGATAATTATGGGCAGTATTCTCTCCTGTGGAGACCAAGTCCACTGAACTGTAGCCACCCTCCAACCAAATGAACTGGCATCAGTGGTTATTATCTTTCAATACCTGAAAGGAAAAATTCAACCTTTCTAGATTCCGAACCACCAACCACCAATCTTTAGCTGTGGAACAGAGCCTTCAGACAATCCAATGCCTGGATGTTCAAGTTCCAGACAGAGAGAATGATCCTCTACCAAGATCTTGAGTAGGACTGTACATAAGGAACTTGCTTTGACCTAGATACAGCGTCCTACTGCAAAATGTATTAAAGGAAAATTTGGACCAACTGCTTCCTAAGCAAAGGTTATTGAGGTATACTGAGATTGACATTCCCTGCCTCTTTAGCAAGTCCAGCACCGGAGCTAGGAGCTTTGGGAACCTCAGAAGCTCTGGCCAGCCTGAAGGATGGTCACAAAAAAGAAAACCGACGACTTTCCACTGCAATTACGGAAATCTTTGATGAGGCTGGAACAACCTGGCACATGAAGATGTGTGTTTATTGATGATTATGGGCCCCGCCATCTACCTCTTGCGGAAAGGTCATCACTGAACAGACCTATCTAAAACAGAAGGATGCCCAGCGGATTGAGATCTTAAGAAAGACCTCATGTCCCTATTTAGTTTTGAAGCTGCTACCATTTAATTGTTTTACAATAATGAGCCCATAACTTTTGCTCCAAGAGCTAACGCAAGGCAAAGACTGACCCGACTAAGGAAGGAGCGAACCGCCTTAGAGACTGCTCTAAAATCTTTATTTAGATACTCTCAAACACAGCAACTTCAGATGCCTCCCTCACTTAGGAAGAAAACCTGGGCAGTCTCACTTCCAAGTACTAACCAGGCTTGATCCGAGATCAGGTGCCCTGATGCCATTGGTCCACCAGGAGGCCACTGAACCTGAGGGCGGTGTACCTGCCTCAACCTTCTGAGTCATTTAACTAGTCTAACAGATACATAATAAAGTGAATGTATTAGACAAACTAATACGCAGTTTCACAAGGATACAGGCCCAGACAACGTTGGTCTATCGCTATACAACCCCGTAGGTATGTAAGTATGCAGGTACCCAGGTATGCAAACATGCAGGTATACAAGTATTCTTACTGTTCATGCATTTATGTATGCAGTATGATGCAAATAAATACATATCTATACAGTTTAATGTAATAAGTACATATTTATGCAATTTAATGCAGAAAAACACACATGTATGCGGTTTTTATGCTAGTAAGCATGTATGCAACATGTGTTTGTGCAAGTAAGCAATCATGTGTCTATGCATCAAGAGACCATATACAGTATCTCACAAAAGTGAGTACACCCCTCACATGTTTGTAAATATTTTATCATATCTTTTCATGTGACAACACTGAAGAAATTACACTTTGCTACAATGTAAAGTAGTGAGTGTACAGCTTGTATAACAGTGTATATTTGCTGTCCCTTCAAAATAACTTAACACAGCCATTAATGTCTAAACCGCTGGCAACAAAAGTGAGTAAACCCCCAAAGTGAAAATGTCCAAATTGGGCCCAGTTAGCTATTTTCCCTCCCCGGTGTCATGTGACTCATTAGTGTTACAAGTTCTCAGGTGTGAATGGGGAGCAGGTGTGTTTAATTTGGTGTCATCGCTCTCACTTTCTCATACTGGTCACTGGAAGTTCAACATGGCACCTCATGGCAAAGAACTCTCTGAGGATCTTAAAAAAGAATTATTGCTGTACATAAAGATGGCCTAGGTCAGTGATGGCGAACCTTGCCCCCCCAAGATGTTTTGGAACTACAATTCCCATGATGCTCAACTACACTGCAGAGTTCATGAGCACTATGATGCTCAACTACACTGCAGAGTGCATGAACATCATGGGAAATATAGTTCCAAAACATCTGGGGTGCCAAGGTTCGCCATCACTGGCCTAGGTTATAAGAAGATTGCCAAGACCCTGAAACTGAGCTGCAGTACAGTGGCCAAGACCATACTGTGGTTTAACAGAACAGGTTCCACTCAGAACAGGCCTCGTCATGGTCGACCGAAGAAGTTGAATGCACGTGCTCAGCGTCATATTCAGAGCTTGTCTTCCGGAAATAGACATATGAGTGCTGCCAGCATTGCTGCAGAGGTTGAAGGGGTGGGGGGGTCAGCCTGTCAGTGCTCAGACCATACACCGCACACTGCATCAAATTGGTCTGCATGGTTGTCATCCCATAAGGAAGTCTCTTCTTAAGATGATGCACAAGAAAGCCTGCAAGCAGTTTGCTGAAGACAAGCAGACTAAGGACATGGATTACTGGAACCATGTCCTGTGGTCTGATGAGACCAAGATAAACTTATTTGGTTCAGATGGTGTCAAGCGTGTGTGGCGGCAACCAGGTGAGGAGTACAAAGACAAGTGTGTCTTGCCTACAGTCAAGCATGGTGGTGGGAGTGTCATGGTCTGGGTCTGCATGAGTGCTGCCGGCACTGGGGAGCTACAGTTCATTGAGGAAACCATGAATGCCAACATGTACTGTGACATACTGAAGCAGAGCATGATCTTCTCCCTTCGGAGACTGGGCCGCAGAGCAGTATTCCAACATGATAACGACTCCAAACACACCTCCAAGACGACCACTGCCTTATTAAAGAAGCTGAGGGTAAAGGTGATGGACTGGCCAAGCATGTCTCCAGACCTAAACCCTATTAAGCATCTGTGGGGCATCCTCAAATGGAAGGTGGAGGAGTGCAAGGTCTCTAACATCCACCAGCTCTGTGATGTTGTCATGGAGGAGTGGAAGAGGACTCCAGTGGCAACCTGTGAAGCTCTGGTGAACTCCATGCCTAAGAGGGTTAAGGCAGTGCTGGAAAATAATGGTGGCCACAAAAAAATTGACACTTTGGGCCCAATTAGGATATTTTTACTACTCACTTACTTTTGTTGCCAGCGGTTTAGACATTAATGGCTGTGTTGAGTTATTTTGAGGTGACAGCAAATTTACACTGTTATCCCCTTGCCGACCTGCTCACGCCGAGATACGTCTGTTTATAGCGCAAAAAATAAAAACTGGGAAAAAAAAGACGTCAATTTTGTTTGGGAGTCACGTTGCACGACAGCGCAATTGTCAGTTAAAGTGACGCAGTGCCGAATTGCAAAAAACGCTCTGGTCTTTGGCCAGCCAAATGGTGCAGGGCTAAAGTGGTTATGCAAGCTGTACACTCACTACTTTACATTGTAGCAAAGTGTCATTTCTTCAGTGTTGTCACATGAAAAGATATAATAAAATATTTACAAAAATGTGAGGGGTGTACTCACTTTTGTGAGATACTGTATATAAGCAAACATGCAACATGTATCTTTGCAAACATGTCTCTTATGCAACTCTGCCTTTTAGCAAACATGAGCTTTTAGCAAACATAAGCTTTTGGCAAGTATGAGTTTTTATCAAGCATAAGCTTTTAGCAAGCATGAGCTTTTAGCAAGCATGGGCTTTTAGCAAATATAATCTTTTATTGAACATAAGCTTTTAGCAAGTATGAGCTTTTAGCAAGCATGATCTTTTAGCAACACAAGCTTTTAGCAAGCATGAGCTTTTAGCAAGCATGAGCTTTTAGCAAGCATAAGCTTATAGCAAGAATGAACTTTTAGCAAACATAAGCTTTTAGCAAACATAAGCTTTGAGCAAGCATGAGCTTTTAGCAAACATGTGCTTTCAGCAAACATAGGTTTTTAGCAAGCATGAGCTTTTAGCAAACATAAGCTTTTAGCAAGCATGCGCTTTTAGCCAGGATGAGCTTTTTAGCAAACATGAGCTTTTAGCAAGCATGAGCGTTTAGCAAACATAAGCTTTTAGCAAACATAAGCTTTTAGCAAGTACAAGCTTTTAGCAAATATAAGCTTTTAGCAAATATAAGCTTTAAGCAAGCATGAGCTTTCAGCAAGCATGAGCTTTCAGTAAACATGAGCTTTCAGCAAACACAAGCTTTTAGCAAGCATGAGCTTTTAGCAAACATAAGCTTTTAGCAAGCATGAGCTTTTAGCAAACATGTGCTTTCAGCAAACATAGGTTTTTAGCAAGCATGAGCTTTTGGCAAACATAAGCTTTTAGCAAGCATGTGCTTTTAGCAAGCATGTGCTTTTAGCCAGGATGAGCTTTTTAGCAAACATGAGCTTTTAGAAAGCATGACCTTTTAGCAAACATAAGCTTTTAGCTAGTACGAGCTTTTAGCAAACATGAGCTTTAAGCAAGCATGAGCTTTTAGCAAACATAAGTTTTTAGCAAGCATGAGCTTTTAGCAAGCAAAAGCTTTCAGCAAACATAAGCTTTTAGCAAACATAAACTTTTAGCAAGCAAGAGCTTTTAGCAAATATCAGCTTTTAGCAAACATAAGCTTTAAGCAAGCATGAGCTTTCAGCAAGCATGTGCTTTCAGCAAACATGAGCTTTTAGCAAGCATGAGCTTTTAGCAAACATAAGCTTTTAGCAAGCATGAGCTTTAGCAAACATAAGCTTAACATGAGCTTTTAGCAAACATAAGCTTAAATAAGCTTTTAGTAAGTATGAGCCTAAGCCATTTTGCAAATTTACACCTGTTCAACTGCACCAAGCCCCATACTAGTTTTGTGCCAAATGCACAGTATTTTGTAAAAACAACACTTTAAAGTGCACTGCTAGGGTTGTATGGACTTACAGTTGTATAGGCCCCCTGGAATAAGCAGTATACGATATATAATCATGACTTGTCTGGCTGCACATTTTACCCACGTCATTAGTATCCATGGGCTGTTGTTATGTCTCAAGAGGCCCTGTTGAACCTGCCATCCATATGGCAAACATGGCCACCCCTCCACTTCCTGCCTATATAAAAATAGGCCCCAGCGTCCTCTAGTGGCTAGAGGAGAAACAGCAGCCCATACTGCTAATACAGAGCAAGTTTTAAACAGCAAACTGCCCCTAGGGTCTACTGAGAGAAGACCAGACAGTCAGATCTTACCATTCCTGCTGCAGGACTCTGAGTATAACAGAGTCCAATCTTCACCCATCATAGCGAGCTTTGTCAAAAAAGACCTTCAGGGACTGGGTCCCCCTTAAGGTGGGGTCCACTCCCCTGGATCTATATAGAACCCTGCAGAAAGCACCTTGGTCAGAATAAACACTGCATAGGGTTCCATTACGCAGGGTCCAGTGCCGTAAAGCTGCATTACAGCCTTATGGCACCTTAAGGAAGCTTCTCTCCTTCCAATGAGGCTCGGGTACCATCCATTTTGGCTGACAGCTTTTTTGACTAGATCCAGTTGAAGTCTTTGATTCTCAGTAGAACCGTCCAGACCTCCAAGTATGCTCCAAGAGCACATGTATCACATCAGTGACCACCACCTTACAGACACTGGCAAAAAAAAACTGAGGTCCTTCCTGTGTGGGCAGGGTTATATAAGGGAGGACTTCCTTTTGACTATCTGCCAGTGTCCATTGACCTATAGGTGGTGTATAACCCATATAGTCATTATTATGGTTGCTCTGTGTCCTGTGATGTACGATAAAGGAAGATAAAACACAATAAGTTGAGATAGTTGCAAAAGGTTTATAATGAATAGAAAATAAAATTTATTTTATGTTCTCTCGTGGAGTAGACATACAGGAGAGTCATTAAAACTCCTTGGGCATTCAACAAAAATGTTTAATCTATGGTGATACTTCTTTAATAATTAGATTTTTTTATAAGCTACTAGTAGTGATTGCACAGGTTTTTGAAAAATGAAAGGAAAAGAGAAAGAAGAAAATAAAAGCAGGAAGGAAGAAAGAAAGAAAATGCCAGGTTATGTTTTATAATACATTATACAAGTACCTAAAAGTGACATGGTGACATTTACCTCATTGCATATTACTGGACTGTACTCAAGCTAAAAACTCGGTAGTCACATATCCAGCCAAAGCCTTTTCCTTTCATTTGGATAAAGTGGGAAAAAGGTTACAATATCTGTCAGGCTTTTATTACTGCCTTTGACCCCATTAGTGAGAATTAACCCCATTTCCAGTCCCTTTGACAGCCTAGTGCAACAGGACAAGAAATAAGGGGAGAGGAAGTCACTATAACAGAAATATACAGACAGTATTAATAAATCAACAAATGTTACAACTATATCCTGTTTAACCGATTCAACCCCGGAAGATTTTCCCCCCTTCCTGACCAGAGCACTTTTTGCAATTTGGCACTGTGTCGCTTTAACTGACAATTGCGCAGTCATGCGACGTTGCACTCAAACAAAACTGACGTCCTTTTTTTCCCACAAATAGAGCTTTCTTTTGGTGGTATTTAATCACCTGTGTGGTTTTTATTTTTTGCGCTATAAACAAAAAAATAGCGCTAATTTTGAAAAAAAAAAAACGCAATCTTTTTTACTTTTTGCTATAATAAATATCCCCCAAAAATATATAAAAAAATTTTTTTTTTTCTCAGTTTAGGCCGATATGTATTATTCTGCATCTTTTTGGTTACAAAAAAACGCAATAAGTGTATATTGATTGGTTTGCCCAAAAGTTATAGCGTCTACAAAATAGGGGATAGTTTTATGGCATTTTTATTATTAATTTTTTTTTACTAGTAATGGCGGCGATCTGCAATTTTCATCGGGACTGCAACATTATGGTGGATATGTCAGACAATTTTGACACATTTTAGGGACCATTGGCATTTTTACAGCGACCAGTGCTATAAAAATGCATTGATTTACTGTAAAAATGTCACTGGCAGGGAAGAGGTTAACACTAGGGGGCGATCAAGGGGTTAATCTGTTCCCTAGTGTGTATTCTAACTGAAGGGGGGAGGGGAATGTGTAGGGGAAGAGATAGATCGCTGTTCATACTCTGTATGAACAGATGATCTGTCACTTCTCCCCTCAGAGAACCGGAAACTGTGTGTTTACACACACAGATGCCGATTCTCCGTGTGCTCTGAGCGATCGTGGGAGCCCAGCGGTGATCGCGACCGCCGGGCACTCGCATCGGCTCTGTGGGGGGCCGTGCGCCCCTAGTGGCCACAGGGTGAAGCGACGTTACATAACGTCATTTTGCCCAGCCGAGCCATTCTGCCGCAGTACAACTGCCGCGGCTGGTCAGCAAGTGGTTAATAGAAAAGGTGTTTTCTTGTTGCCTGTGTCCTCACCAGAGAGATTTTCTGTTACTCCTTGTCTTAACAGGAAATGCAGAGAAATCTCTCTAATAGGGCCACAGACTGCAGTAAAAACCTCATGGAGAGTCTATACCTTTCCCACTCTATCCAAAACAAAAACAAAAAATGTTTTAGCTGCATTTGGGCTTAAAACTTACAACATCACTGGAGATATAATAGCTATTTTATATTATTGAATATTGTTCAAGCTTGCTTCTTGTCAAATGCTGGATCAGCATTATGGTATCCCTCAAAGAGCCAGTTGTACCGGTAAGACTATATATATATATATATAATGTATCCACTCATTATCATTTTAGATAATTGCCTCTGCATTCGATTATTACTGGTTTTAGTAATAACTTAAAGTAGAACTATAGGTTAAAAAAAAAATGTTTTATTTTAGTTTTTTTTTTTCATTTTGGACAGAGCACTGTCAGATTTTTTTTTTTGGCCCTCTGTGTCCCATTGTGGGGATTTCCCTTCACTTCCTGTCCCATAGTCAAGCAGGAAGTGAGAGTAAATCCCTGCATAATGGAATTTATTGGGGACCCCCAGGTTACTGGAACTAGTGTCCCCATTGGAAGATTTCTCCTCTATTACTTTTGTGGGGACAACCCAAAATTTGTGATTTTCTCTTACTTTCACTTTTAATAATAATGGTAAACAGGACAAATAGAGAGAGGGAATTTCCCTAATGGGGGCACAGACAGCAATAAAAACTGACAGGTGTCCTAATTCCTCTCTGCTCTATCCACACACAAAAAAAAAAAAAAAGTTTTGCCTTTAGTTATACTGTACTTTAAGACCTAAGATGTGAAGGGTGGGTGCAGACCAGCAGAGAGCCCACTCACACTCCTATAGTAAATTATGCAAGTCTGAAAAGAAGGGTCACACACCGTTGGTGTCGTCCACAACCTTATTGGGGGCTGCTCAGACAGAACATGGTTCTGTCATGGTGTTCTGTCTAAGCAGTCTCCAGTAAAGTTTATTGTGGATGATACCAGTGGTGTGCAACCCTCCTTTTCAACTGGCATAGAGTTGTAGTATTCTCATAATATTTATAAGCAGATGTCCAGAGAACCCCACACCCCCTGCAGCATTTGTCAAGAGCCCTTCCCACCATCAGAAGTCAAGAGTCCTACCCCCCCCCCCCCCCACACACACACACACCACAGTGCACCCTCCTTACCTTGTACTGCTGCCAGGAAGAAGCTGGGGGCGCTGCTGGGTAGCAGAAAGTGCAGGGTCTGGAGGAGGACCAGAGAAGGGCTGGAGGCAGCTGACTGTTGAGACCAGGGGAGACAGAGACAAGGGGGTGCTGAGGGCAAGGCTACACAGAGAGGCACAGATCTGTAGGAGGAGTTCTGTCTTCCTCTCTGCTGCTGACTGCTGAGACACAGTGGGGGAGGAGACAAGGGGGGTGCCGCAGCTGCAGGAGAGGTGTGAGGGCCACATAAAATGGTCTGGAAGGCCAGATTCGGCACGCGGGTCTTGTGCTTGACACGTGTTCTAGACGAACATGATCATGTTTCTTTCTTACATAAAGTCAATCATATATTTATATATTTACATTACTATGTGTGGGATTTTTTTTCTCTTCTTCTAATACATGTTGCCCTGCTGTGGTCTGAGCTAAAAACTTACTATTATTTTTATCTTCAGCCATTAATAATTTATATGTTTTATTGCACAGAAGTAGTGGATATTGTAAGGGCTTCATGACTGGTATAGTCTGATATACAGTACATTTCATATTATCAGTTGTTGTAGCTGCTAGCATACTTATTAGAGCAGCGGATCCACATTTTAGGATTCCGTCCTCATAGTCCTATCCATAGCTCTGCATTATGTCAGACACTCACAGTGAAAAAAGGCTTGGTAAATAGCTCTTGTCTGCTTATGTAGTGCTGATCTCACTCCTGTCACATTGGTTTTATCAGTGAAATAGGGATGATGGCTTCATTTTTGTTAAAATAAAATAAAAATTGTAGTTTTTGCTATCTGGACATTTTGGTCATATAATTAAAGAAAAATATACTGTAAAAGCCTGGAATGTCTCAATTCCAAGACTAAAATATATTATAGTTGTAAGACAAACTGTCCCTTTTCCAAAACCTGAAATCTTGACACAAGGATGGGTAAGCCTGCCAGGAGTCATGTTGTTGATCTTGAACTTGGTACTGGTAGTTCCCACTGCAGGCTTTCTGTGACAAAAACTAAAAAAAAAAATGTTTTCCCTGCATGCCTTGATCTCTAAATGTAACCACGCTATGTCAGTTTTGACAACTCAAACACCTTGCAGGCGAATCACTAAAAACTTAGCTGAAACCATTCCCTCAATGGCTGCAATCTGGGGCGTATCTAATACAAGGCAAACAAGGCGTTTGCCTTGGGCAGCATTTTTCAGGGGGGTGGCACCCGCAGCTCCAAGGGTCACAGAGCACCTGCCAGTCCTGTCATCACCGGGTGGCTGGCAGGTGTGTATGAGGCCAGGGTTGAGGTGTGGCAGAGCTGTGAGGGCAGGTTAAAGTAGGAGAGTGGTGGAACTGTGACTGGCTGGTTACAGGAGATGCGGGGCTGTGGGTAAATAGGAAGGGGGCGGTGGAGAGGAGCCCCCGGCAGAAAGTGTTCCCTGTGCGGCTTTAAGTGACACCATGGCAGTGTGAATTTGAGCATGAGCTCACTGCTGCTGCCTACAGTCTACGAGTGTCCCTCGTATACCAGCCTGAAGGACAAGACCCACAGGTAACTGGCAGGGTTGCTATGCAACCTAGATAGGCTCCTTAAACCAAAAGCTCCCTCTTTAGCAATGGCGGGTTGGGGATCAGTATAAAAGGCGACCAGGAGAACAGGATGCCGGTCATTATCTCCAGCATCTTCCTGGGACTAGCCGCTGACCACAGATAGACTCTGCGATTGGGAGATGCCATCCTGTCCATCAACAGGACCGACCTGAGGAGCACCACCCATGACCAGGTGTTAAAGAAGGCAGGGAAGAAGTTGACCCTGGAAGGTGAGGAGCCAGGTCACAGACCCTTTCTACCTACCTACCTCCTCCTTGCCCACCCACCTACCTCTCTCTACCCTTCTAACCTACCTATCTACACCACCTACCTCCCTCTACCCCCTGAACCTACCTACCTCTACCCCCATCTACCTGTCATTAGTAGATGTGGAGCAGAGGTCTTGGACTCTCTGTCTGGCTGCCAGTGCTTCAGCTGGGAGGCCTTTACTGTTCCGGGGCTCGATCTGCTGCTGGGGAGAGGGGCGTCTGCTCTGACCCCCTGGAGCCACAAAGGCACATGAAGTGCTAGGCAGAGGCCAATGGCACTCTGCCCTGTTGCCAGCACTTCAGCTGTGGACCCCACATCCTCCATTTTGACTGACTGTTGGGGAGGGAGGATGACTTCCTCCTTTCTGGAACTGTGGATCTGCCACTGGGGAGTGAGGACGACTTCCTCCCCTTCCTGGCCCATTAACTGCCGCTGAGGAGAGAGGATGACCACCTCCTCTCCCGGACTATGGATCTGCCATTGGGAAGGAAGGACGACCACCTTCTCTCCCAAACTTTGGATCTACCGCTGGGGAGGAAGGACAACAACCTTCTTTCCTAAACTGTGGAACTGCCGTTGGGGAGGGAGGATGACCACCACTTCTTCTCCCGGACTGCGGGGTCTGCTCTGATGCCAGCGCTTCTACTGGGTTTGCAGACAAGGGTGGGCAGAGCTGAGCAGCAGTATGCCCTGAAGCGAGTGCTTCAGCTGAAGAAGTTGCAACTCCATGAATGCTGCTGGCATGAAATTCCTTGACCCTGTCAGTGGTGTGGGAGAGAGCCCGGCTGCTTCTTCTCTCAGGAAGGCTGAAGCTGCTGTTGGTGCTGGGCAGGGCTCAGTGATGTTCTGTCCTGATGCCAGCTCTTCCTCTGGGAAGTAAAATTAAAAGTTGGTGGCCTTGCACAAATCCTTCAGGGCCAGCAGCGTTCTGCCTTGATACCAGCTCCTCTGCTCCACTGGGATGTTCCTCTAGGCAGAAAAGTCTATTAAATCCCCAGTCTCTGGAGCTTGTGGCTGGGGATAGAGGTTCACTATCTCCTCTCTCAGGTCATCGAACTGCCACTGGGGAGATGAGCCAGCTGCTCCATCTACCATACCCTCATCTGGCTGCTGGACAGATGCATTCCTCCATATAAGCTCATCCTCTGCAGAAACAAGTTAGTCAAGATGAGTCAACACTTGCTGCATCCGCCATAAGCACTTTGCTTCCATAGCTGAGGACAGAGGTGCGCAAAGCACACTGTTACTCTGCCCCATTGCAGAAATTTCAAGTGGGATTCCAGAGCTGTCATCTGGTACTTTCCGATAGTCCTAGGGAAAGGTAGCCCAGCCCTGCTGCTGAGCAAAGACGAACAGGTCTGTAGGAAACTCCAAATCTTTCTGTGCCAAACGCACTTCCGAGATGTTCAGCATCTGGTATCTGTACTCCATGATTTCCTCCAAACGCTACTCCAGATTGCTCCCAAAGTCAGGGTCCTGTGACAGCCTTGCATACAACAGCCCCAGGCCGCAATAGCCAAAGCCTTCTATCTGGCGTTCGTCCACTGTCCAAGGGCACACTTGTATGAAGGACATTGCTGTGCCTATAGACCTCCTGACACCAATCAACGATATTGTAATTCTCCACTAATTCTGACAACATCATTTTATACTGTAGATTTTAGGATGTCTTGGTAGCATTCTGGCTAAGCATATTTCCAGAAGTGGGCTGAGACTTTATAGAAGATCATGAGACTTTCTATGAAGAAGGTCTCATTTATTTGGATTAAGCAACTTTAAAAAAGAAGGTCAATCCTTGGAATACAAAGGCCACACACATTTTACAATTAGGGCCATTAGAGTAATCATTTCCAGAGTTTCTTTTTAAAGAGCCTTATCAAAAAAAAAAAATTGCAATAAAAGCTAAACCACTTAACATAACAATAGATCACATTTGATCTGTCAGTTTTGTAGGTGAGGAAATTAAATATCAATTCAACATCCATTCCGCAGTCCGAAATGGTCAGCCCTGCAGTATTTGAACCTGTTGTGCTCTGTATGAATTATGACAGGCGATCTCAGCATCACCTCCTTACCCTGTGGTTACATAGATATTTTCACATAAAAGTTTTATGCAAGTATTATGCAGTACTCATTACTATCCATTCTGTAGAAACATATTTAGCAGTAATGGTATGTTAATGAGGCCTGAGAGTAAAATGTAATTACTTTATATTCTTTCTTGACTTTAAGGGGATATAAATACATATGTTTTAGTGGCAACATTTAAATAGGCATATGCAATCCTATTTTTGTTCACAGCTGGGTATGTTATAAAGGGATCTGATTTGGACTATGCTAAATATATAGTCTGGTCCAAAGTGAACAATAACCCACCATGGTTTTATTAAACACCTCCCACTGTAAATGAATCAAATTACTACAAATGTGGTGATCCAAATGTTATATGACCAAAATAAGTGATGTAGCTGTGAACTGTATCACCACCCATATATGTGCTCTAAATAAAGGTGAAAAACAAAACACCTCCCCTATAGATAAAAATTGCATCAAAATCTAATAAATGATTAAAGTGTTGAGAATTCCATATGAGAACATCTCTTAGCATTATGCTTGTTAAACTATAATCCTAACGCATCTAAGGTGGCGTCGCAGTTCAAAGCTACACCACTTATTTTGGTCATATCACTTTTGGATGTAATTTGATTCATTTACAGTGGGAGGTGTTTTTGGAGCTTTGTATAAGGTTGTATATTACAAGGTTGTGATCTAGATCAGTGTTTCTCAACTCCAGTCCTCAAGGCGCCCCAACAGGTCATGTTTTCAGGATTTCCATTATTTTGCACAGGTGATTTGATCAGTTTCACTGCCTTGGTAATTACCATAGCCGGTTCATCTGAGGGAAATCCTGAAAACATTACCTGTTGGGGTGCCTTGAGGACTGGAGTTGAGAAACACTGCTCTAGATGAAGATCACATTACTTTGGTCATAGCACCATCACATTTTACACATTGCTCATGTGGAGGGAGGTGCACTGTAGACCTCCTCACCAGATTGGTATCATATATATTATAGTGCCACACCACCATTTACTTGTTTATTCATACTCTACTTCCAAGTAGAATTATGGGTGAAGGCTGCTGCTAAACATTAGCTTTTTCCATAGCGAAGATTTAGCATTATCCTATTTCTGTATTGGCATGTAAGCATGGGGTTAGTGTCTCTTGTAGGTTGGTATCCACCCTACTCCCCTGCTGTAGTGTGTCTGGAGAAATTAGAAGTGAGTGAGACATATGGGATGAGAACCCATGGACCTCCCTATTCAGTGGTGGTAGGATTATAAGGCATTCCTCCCCTTTTTGGTTCCTCATGTGGAGCTGGTTAAATACTCTTCTGGATTACAGCGCAGAAGAATATATATGTACAGATGCAGAATGCTGGTATGCAATGTCTCTATGTAGGAAAGCGTGTTTGTTCCGAGGTATAGTTTACCATAAGCTGCATTAGAAAAGCAAGTTCCTACTGGACATCTATGCATTTGGGGAGCTGGGAAGCAGAGGCCGGGGCCTAGCTCAGGAAGTAGGGTCTGGTCCTCATCGAAAAGCCTGGAAATAAAGTGCTCCCACTAAGACAAGATGGCTAAAGCATCCCAGCAGATAGGAGGATCACTAAACCAGGCCACTCATATTCCTCAATATTACAGCAGGTTTCCCCTGGCACAGTAGGTTTCATTTCTGGCCAGTTCTAGGGGTTCTATTTACAGGCAGCTTGATATAAAGTGGCTAGAAATTAATTGCTAACACAATATTATAAGATGGTATTACATACATCTGAAATTTTTGTCTGTACTTATGCAAAATAAAATAAAATAAAACAAAAATGAATAGACGTACAAATGCACAAAGTATGCTGTGCCTAGTTACGTAATGCTGTGACTTACATAATATATCTTTAGCCTAAAATATTATTTTGTCTTTTAATTATTTAATATTTAATATTAAATATTTAATATTTAATTTTTCTTTGCTTTTGGGGATTTTTTTTCCTCGTCCTGTTCTAGTAACAATGTTTTACTGTTGCAGGAAGATTTGTACTAAAAGAGGGATTTGAAGGGGGATTTGTGCTTAAAGAGGGGGAGAGAATCTTTGCTGGGAGAAGACATTTGGGAGAATTTGTGGTGTTGGGAAGGTGATTAGTGTGTGTGTGGGTGTGGGTGTGTGTGTGTGTGGGGGGGGGGGGTTGAGGATTTGTGCTGGGGGGATTTTGAGGGGGGAATTGGGTGGGGATTTGTACTGGTATGGGGGGCTGTGCTGGGAGGGAGGATTTGGGGGGTGCAAGAGGATTTATTCTGAGAGGAATATTAGGGTCAAGGAAGATTTGTGCTGTTAGGGGAAGAGGATTTGTGTTGGGAGGGGGGAATTGAGAGGGGTGGGGATAAGTTCTGGGATGGGGTAGAAGGGGGGATTCTGCTGGGACTGGGGATTTCGGGAGGGTGGAGAAGGACTTGTGCTGGGGAAGGGGGAAGAAGATTTGTTTGGGGGGGGGGGGGTGATTAGTGCTGGTTTTTTATTTGGAGCGGAGAGAGTGGGGATTTTTGCTCAAAGGGTAAAATGGGGGAGGGTATTGCTTGCAGGTAAACATTTTGCATTCTCCTTACTCCTACGATGTGTGTTACACGCCCCTGACTCCTGTATTCCTTTTTCTTTGTACTCCTGACTCCTACTATGCATTACACACTCCTGTTCCGTGCATTCTGGGCAATATGTACTCCTGGACCCTGCTGTCTGTGCCATGTACTCCTATACCCGACACTGACCACTGCATCTTCAATCCTGATCAATATTCAGGCTGGTTATAAAAATTCTCCCTCCCTAAGCTCTAGAAACTTCTTCTAGAAGCAAAGGGAAGCAATCAAACTCTCAGCCTGTAAAACCCTGAACAGACCAGAGCAAGCAATCACTGCTCCCTTAACTACAAAAGGAGCCAAAAACTAAATTTACCTAGCAGCCTTACTAGGAGGGTGCTACAATAATATTGTAAATCTTTTTCTATTAATGCTGAACTCTAGGCAGATATAAATGAACACAGCTCTGTATTCCCAATTAATCATTAAATGTATATTTTAATACAACTATTGTAAGTACATGTTGGTATCAGTTGTTTGCAATTTCCTGCTAACCAAGAAAGACAACTTACTAGCAGGGGCAATCGTCAGTAAATTCTCAAGGAAAATCAAATGAAACTAGAAAAAAACAAAGGCACAGATAGTTTTGAAATTTTATTTGGGAATTGTTAATGTCTTTATTTTTATTTGTTTAACCACCACTTTAAGGCGGCACTGATAGCTAGTCGCAGCCCTTGGGCTACATTGTTAGTATGGCTCCTCCACATACCCTAGTCAGGATTATCAGAAGAGAAACATTTACATTTATCGCAACAGCTGGAATTTAAATTTGTTATAATCACTGTAAAGAGCTGCAGACAGCATGAATCTATTTCTATTTGTAATTTGAATGGTCTGCTATGCGGGATGATGAACAGATGGAGCCTACAAAGGAAGAAGGTGATAATGACAGTCTGATTGGCATCTGGCTAGAGCTATCAATCATAATTTCATTAGAACTCTCTCATAATGATTAAAAGCAAGAAAAATAATGGAGCCTAACTGAATATTATATATAGTATATACACTGATCAGCCATAACTTTATGACCACTGACAGTTTAAGTGAATAACATTGATTATCGCCTTACAATTGCATGTGAAAGTCAGTGGAATATATTAGGCAGCAAGTAAACATGTCCCTAAAGTTGATGTGTTGAAAGCAGAAAAAATGGACATCGTAGTTTGTTGTGTATGAGGCTGTGCAGTCGCAGACCGGTCAGGATGTCCATGCATTCCCATGTCCACAGCTAAAAGCGCCTACAATGAGCATGTGAGCATCAGAACTGGACCATGGAGCAATGGAAGATGGTCTGGTCTGATGAATCATGCTTTCTTTTACATCATGTGGATGGCCTGGTGTCTGTGCGTCACTTACCTGGGGAAGAGATAGCACCAGGATGCAGTATGGGCCCCGGCGGAGGCAGTGTGATGCATGTTCTGTTTGCAAACATTGGGTTCTGCCAATCATAGTTACATAGTAGGTGAGGTTGAAAAAAGACAGAAGTTCATCAAGTCCAACCTATGTGTGTGATTATATGTCAGTATTACATTGTATATCCTGTATGTTGCGGTCGTTCAGGTGCTTATCTAATAGTTTTTTGAAACTATCGATGCTCCCCGCTGAGACCAACGCCTGTGGAAGGGAATTCCACATCCTTGGCGCTCTTATGCCCCGTACACACGGTCGGATTTTCCGATGGAAAATGTCCGATCGGAGTGTGTTGTCGGAAATTCCGATCGTGTGTGGGCTCCATCGGACATTTTCCATCGGATTTTCCGACACACAAAGTTGGAGAGCAGGAGATAAAATTTTCCGACAACAAAATCCGATCGCGTCAATTCCAACCGTGTGTGGCCTGTTCCGACGCACAAAGTGCCATGCATGCTCAGAAGAAATTCCAAGACGGAACAGCTCGTTCTGGTAAACTTAGCATTCGCAATGGATACAGCACTTTCGTCACGCTGCAATGTTAAAAATGGTTTAATACAGCGCACTCTCTTCTTCTTTATAATGTGACAAGAATATAGTAGTTTTGCTGCTCATATTCACACACACTTCTCACAAACTTATTTTGTTACTATTTATCTGGATTCTCTCAATATATTTTGATTTCTCACATCTGACAACATATTTTTGTTTATTTTTTATATTTTTTTTGGTTTTAATGTAGATTCTTTTTTTGTGTTTGTATTTTTTTGAAGGGTTTTTTTTTTTTTGGGGGATTTTGATTTGTACTCCCGAAAATGTTTGTATGTGTTTTTTGTGACAAGTTCCCACAACACCATTGATATGTTGTTCTATTTAATCTGTAGGAGATTGTTTGGTGTTGTTGTCCCTTGTTAATTTCACATTTTATGTTAGAAATGTACCTGAATCGTCACCAACAAACTGTCCTTTTTGGATGAAAACACACACAGGAGAGTATAATTTCCCTAAAAAAATTTTATTAAGGGCTCACAACTAAACAAAGAGGGAGGCAACGCTGGAGAAACAGCAGAAGTGGGTGAAGCCTTAGACCCCCAGGGCACACATCAACTATTTTGAAGCAAAATTGGTGGCCTGAGGAGGGAATCCAGTCTGGTCCAGAAGTTCCAGAGATCCGGAAAGCAGCAGATGACATCTGTGTCCCCAGGCTGTGGTCATACGAGGGACTGCAGCTTTTGTCAGACCAGACTGAACCCAGGGCAATCACTCCCTGGTCTTCCTTCCACGCTTCCTTACATGCGGTGGCTCTGGTGGTGGAGTTGTGGCAGCAGGAGGAGGAGGAGGAGGATGGTCCAACTCAACCACATCGGTCTTGGGTGTTAGTTCCCCACTCACCCCCTTACGTAGCACTTTATAAAGCAGGTCCTCACAGAGCCTGCGTTGACCCTCCTGCATGCCCTGCAGTTTTGTGGCAGCCATGCAGGCAAAGGCCTCTTCAGGAGTGGGTAAGGCTCGTAGGGACGCAGAAGCCTCCTGGATCAGCCTGAATGCTGAATCCTGCACGGGACTCAGAGTCGTCTTCCTGGCTCTTTTATATGTAATGCGGAGGGGAGGAACCTAAGACTCAGTCAGGCTGCGACTGGTCCCTGGCTTCTCCTGGCTGACACTTAGCCCCGCCTCCTCCTGGCTGCCACTAATCCCCGCCTCCTCCTGACTGCCACATTCCACAACCTCCTCCTGGCTGAGGTCTTCCTGTGTATGAAAAAGGGACATAGTTTGAGTTTTTTATTCATTAATCACACACAATTTTCACCTCCTGACTGTTGCAAATTGAATGTTAACAAATATAACAGACTATCCTTCTGAGCCCCGCATTTTTCATTCTTGTCCCAATTTTGGGTGCCCACTACTGTCTATTGATATGTAAAACACTTTCAAGCAGCAATTAGTGATCAATAATAACATCTAGTAAACATCATTTATTTATTGACCAGAAATCTGTAGAAGAATGCTATACCTGACTCCAGCTGGGCTCCTCCACTTCTTCCTGGCTGGAAGGCCCAGGTTGGACATCGGAAGCCTCAGCTGGGGTGGAAGGAAGCGTGGAAGGAAGAGTAGAGAGGGATTCCCTGACTTCAGTGTGGTCTGACAGAAATCGCAGACTCTCATAGTACCACAGCCTGGGGACATAAACGTCATCTGCTGCAGCTCCGGACCTCTGGGAATCTGTGACCTTCTTGCGCTCCCTAAGATATGTGCTCCTCAGGCCACCAATTTTGGCTTTTAAATAGGGGATGGTTGCTGTGGGGACCACCGGCTTCACCAACTCCAGCAGTTTCTCCAGCGCTGCCTGCCTCTTCTGTTTGTGATTATAGTGGGGGTGTCTCACCTGCCACAGACAGGGCAGCTCCCTGTATTTTTCAATGAACAGGGGGAGGAAATTGTGGTCGTTGAACCCATCCATTTTCTCTGCAAGACACAACACAAGACAAACCCTAATGTCAGGCCAAACTCCCCTAATCTTGTTACAATATAGGCTTCCATTTCGAAGCAGTATAGGCCCAAGTTTAGATCCTACCTTCGTTATCACGATCGGCGCCTCTGATGCTCCTTCCTCCGCTCACAGATCGTACGTAAGACACACGCGTGTTATGCTTTATACACACTGTGCATGCGTGTAACTCCGCCCGCCCCTGATGTTCTTTCTAGTCTATTCCCCGCCCCTTTTCGTTCGGTGCAGTGGGGGAAGAGCACATGGCGGATACACAGCAGGTGCGTGCTAATTGTAGCAACGAGGAGGAGTAGGAGGAAAGGCCGGATCCGGACACGTCCCGATCCAGAAGGAGATTTAAGGACTCAAATATGTCCTTTGGGGAGATGTTGGAGATGGTCGACATCCTGAAGAAGGCCGACTATGATGGAAAGTATGGGCCTTACCCCAACCCCAATGTCAGAAAGGCCAAGATCATGGCGAAAGTGGTCAGGAGTCTTCACCGGAATTTCAGGGTACGACGATCGAAAGATCAGCCCAGGAACCGGTGGTCGGACCTCAAATTACGAGAACATGAGCAGTACAGAAAGATCCGGAGAGTGCTGCAAAAAAGTAAGTAGTTGTCCTGTGTTCCTATTCTTTATGTTTATTACGTTCGTGCTGCTCCATGTGCTTTTAGGAACTGTTGTACAGTTTAAAATGGCAACTTTCATGTTCATGGGCACATTATTCGTTCAGATCAAATATTTTGCTTTCGGACTCTAAAATACCATTGTTTAGGCCATATGCATTTGGCCACCATTTTGACGCCCTATACTTGTCTTAAAAAAATTGGGTTGTGTAGATGGCTTTGTTACTAGAATGAAATGCAAACTAGATTCTGTGTAAGGAGAGGACACTCAGCAGCTGTTTTCACATCTGGACACTGGAGCACTAGTGTGGGACACAAGAACACCCTTTTTATTAGGGGGCCACACAGGTGCTCCAGTGTATACTATAGGGGGGGGGGGGGCTACATCTGTGAATCTTGTACCAAACAGGTAAAGTATTGCAGCTTGACAAAGGGCAAAAAAAAAAGACATCTTGGAACTCTGCTAAAATTGACAATTGTACCCCACTTCCAAGCAATGTTTCCTATTTCTAGTTCTGCCATCAAATATCTGTGTGCTAATTATACCATTTTTGTTTTACATAGGGGATAAAAGACTCGGAGGACACCCCTCATCCGAGGAGACCAGAGCCCCACCCCCTCTGGAAGAAGGGGAAATCCCCCCAACACAAGCTGAGCAGGAGGAAGAAGATGTGGTGGAACTAGTCACCACAACAGGTGAGTGTCTGCGACCACAGGCTCATAAAAGAGATGGATGGCGGCATTTTTTTTAGACCTAATTTATTTTGGGGTTCCTCTCTTTTTAGGTGATTGTGAGGTTGTGGATCCAGATCCTTTCACATCCGAAAGTGCCCAGATCCTGATCGGGGAGATCATGGGGTGTAATTTATAATTGGAAATCATCAAGAAAAACATCAATGATGTTATTCCAAAAAATAAAAACATCATTGATGTTTTGGGGCGAGTTTAAAGCCCCTCCAAATCACTTTCTTCTTTTGTGTGCTACAATGTGCTAAATGTTTTTGTGATTTTTCCCAAAGCCAAATTTGGAGGATGCACACAGTGTGCCAACATGTGCTATCTGCCATCACAGAAGATCAATGGACGCGTTTTGGGGGTGCAACCCCTTCCTCAATAATAAAGTAGCGGTGAGGAAGGGCTTGCTCCCCCAAAACACATCCCTTGATCCCCCGTGATGGCAGCTAGCACATGTTGACATTGTTAAATTGGTGTGCATCTTCCAAATTTGGCTTTTCCTGGGGTGACTTCACCCCATCTGAACGCAATATCAAACACAGTTCCTAAATACTCATGTCTGATATTGCCTTCAAATTCTACCAAATGTGAAGTTTGTAAGTTCAAGATTTGTGTCTTTCTTGTTGGTTTTACACAGGCCTGTTTTATCTAAAATGGAAATTTTGAGTTTTGATAATGCCACCCCAAAAATTGTTATACAACAAACAGGTTGGTTTGTTTGAAAAACCTTTGGTAAATGCACATGTGATTGTGCAGGTATTAAAAAGATTGTTAATCAAGAATGTGTGGATTATTGTGTCAACGCTACAACACTTTTGGGGTGATGTCATTGTTGTTTTGTGAGAAAATGGGGGTTATTTTCTAAGGGCAAATCCTCTTGGCACTACAAGTGCAGTTTCAGTGCAGTTGCAACTGCACTTGTAGTGAAATGTGTTTTTGCATTTTAGTAAATAACAGCCAACAGTGCTTTGTATAATAAGGTTACACAATCACAACATTTTTAGGACTCAACACATTTCTGTCAGGGTCAGCTAAAACAAACACAAGCAGTAAATGTCCACAAAGAATTTCTTTTTTTGTTTTATTATAAAAAGGCTTCACAGGTTTGCTGGCATATTGATAGCCCCCCTACCCGCAAAGAACTCCAGGTAGCGTAACCGGACATCACGGGCACTCAGGGAGGGCAAGCCAGGACGGCCGCTTTCAAGCACCGTCAGTGTGGTTTGATGTATCATTCCGGCCTCAGGCCCAACTGAGCCAGCATAGTTGGCCGAATGTTTTCGTAAAAAGTTATGGAGAACACAGCACGCAAGTATAATATGGTTCAGTTTATACTCCGCCATATGGATGGGTGTCATAAATAGGCGGAACCGGCTGGCCAGGATTCCAAATGTGTTCTCCACCACTCTTCCGGCTCTGGCCAGCCGGTAATTAAAAACCCTCTGTTCCGGGGTGAGGGTCCTCATTGGGAATGGCTGCATCAGGTGGTCCCCCAGCGCAAACGCTTCATCAGCAACTAACACAAATGGGAGTCCTTAAACATTGTCCTCTGGAGCTGGCAAGTCCAAGCTGCCATTCTGTAGACGCCTGTAAAACTCAGTCTGGGCGATGACTCCACCATCGGACATCCGGCCATTCTTCCCCACGTCCACATACAGGAAGTCGTAATTAGCCGACACCACTGCCAACATCACAATACTATTGAACCCCTTGTAATTATAATAGTACGACCCCGAGTTGGGTGGTGGGACAATGTGGACGTGTTTCCCATCAATTGCCCCTCCGCAGTTAGAAAAGTCACACCGCTGGGCAAAGTGGGAGGCCACAGTCTGCCATTCCTGTGGCGTGGAAGGAAACTGTTGAGGCAAAAACAATAAACATTACTATTTTTTCTCAGAAACATGGCAAGCAGATTAGACACAAACATTATGGGGCAACCTCCAGATAGCATTTATTAAGGGGAATTTAACAACGTCAAAGTATAAGGTACACCTATCATATCCCCCCCCCCCCATGGGCCATTTCTAACATTATAGGGGGTGTGTGGAAATCTTGGACAGGTAACCCTCTTCACTTCATTGAGAGATGAATGCCTAAATAATGGGTATTACTTGAAACAGCCCCTCCTTAGTTACACTATTGGCAGCCCACTGGACAGGTAAGAAGTGTCATAATACAAAGATATAAATACACACTGTACACATTTGAGGACATTTGGACATTCTGCTATTACCTATCAAGATAATAATAGGATCCAAAAACTTTAAACAGTACCATTTGAAAGTATACAGGCAGGCCCTTGCACTACATGCTTTGGGGAATTCATCCATACATCTGACCACAAAAGAGATGGGTATAGTGTGTATGGGTTTGTCAAAGTCAGCAGATAGATGATTGAGGATAGAGAATTGGGATCAGCTGACTTAGCAGTTGGGGGGAGGGAGGGTTACTAAAAATTATTTGGGGACACTACAAAAAAAAAGCCTCTGGCACTCTGCCTGAATTTAAAGCCAAAATAACATTTCCAAACATTTTAGGGGATATTTGGGGTAAAGCACTACTATGGAGCTGAAAAAATACATTGTTAAGTGACTACATGAGGTGAATATAGGCCAGGAGACACCATGCTGGGGAGGTTATTGAAGGGCAATCTGTATGAAGGACCTAAAATAATAATTACATAAAAATCCAGCATGCATGAGGACAAAGGGGACATTCACAGCATATTACAATCATGGTAATTAGGGAATGAGGAAAGAAATACAACATATTATCAAACATTAAATACAATAAAATGTGATATTAATGGATAAAAATCTTACCTTCATATACTCCTTCTGCAGGACCTTTATGATGGCAGAACAGGTCAGAGCCTGGGGGGAGATGCCTGTCGAGAACTTCAAGTCCTGCAGACTTCTCCCTGTCGCCAAGTACCGCAGGGTAGCGACCAACCTCTGCTCCGGAGTGATGGCTTGCCTCATGCAGGTATCCTGCCTGCTAATATAAGGGGTCAGCGAAGCCAACAAACGGTGAAACACGGGGTCCGTCATCCTGAGAAATTTCCTGAAATCATCAGGATTATTCTCACGGATCTCACGGAGCAAAGGCATGTGACAGAACTGGTCACGCTGAAGCAACCAATTCTTGGTCCATGAACTCCTCCCCACCCTGTTCATGGACTGGACTTGTGTCAAGGTCAGGACCCCAACACTAAGCCCCCGCACAGCACGAACTCTACGAGGAGTACGCATATGCAACATGGCTAGAAAACGGTCAGCTGCTCAGAACGAAGTAACAGAACGCACTGAAGAACAGCAAGGCCTGTGAAGAGCGACCTGAAAAACAGTAACGAACGAACAAGAATACAATGACTAATTAAAGTCACGCAGGACTTACTGCACGCACTGAAGAGCAGATACAAACCCACAAGCACAAACTGAACGGCAGAAAACGATCTGAAAGCCATGAGTCTGAAAAAACGCGAATCGTCTCTCACCAAACTTACTTACCAAACTACTAACACGAGATTAGCAAAAGGAGCCCAAAGGGTGCCGCGCTTGGTTCTGAACTGGCCTTTTCTAGTCTCGTCGTACGTGGTGTACGTGACCGCGTGGTTGGCGATCGGAAATTACGACAACTTTGTGCGACCGTGTGTAGACAAAACAAGTTTGAGCCAACATCCGTCGGAAAAAATCCTAGGATTTTGTTGTCGGAATGTCCGAACAAAGTCCGACCGTGTGTACGCCCTATTACAGTAAAGAACCCTCTACATAGTTTAAGGTTAAACCTCTTTTCTTCTAATTTTAATGAGTGGCCATGTGTCTTGTTAAACTGACTTATGCCACGTACACACGATCGGAATTTCGGCCCGCAAATAACCGATGAGATTTTTTTCGTTGGAAAATTCGACCATGTGTATGCTCCATCGAACTTTTGCTGGCCGAATTCCAGCCAGCAAAAAATTGAGAGCATGTTCTTAATTTTTTGGTCGGAAAAAGTTCCTATCCAAAAATGTGATCGTCTGTGGCACGTCTGTGGCAATTCCGATGCGCAAAATCCCTACACATGCTCGTAAACAATTTGACGCATGCTCGGAAGCATTGAACTTCATTTTCTTGGCTTGTCATAGTGTTGTACATCACCGTGTTCTTGGCGGCCATAATTTCAGCGAACTTTTGCGTGACCATGTGTATGCAAGGCAAATTTGAGCGGAATTCCGTTGGAAAAGCCGCCATATCTTTTTCCGACGAGAAATTCGCTCGCGAGTACGCGGCATTACGCAAAAAAGTTTTACATCATGTGGATGTTACTTTGACATGTACCACCTATCTAAACATGGTTGGTGACCAAGTACACCCCTTTATGGAAACAGTATTCCGTGATGGCAGTGGCCTCTTCCAGCAGCATAATGCACCCTGCCACTCTGCAAAAATGGTTCCAGATACTATCAGCACAGCAGATGGATAGGGGACTGTGGAAGAAGAGGAGGATTAGAGGAGATTAAACAAGCATTTTTACACAGTGCAGAGGATTAACCTCTTAGGTTCCACAGTGAGCATAACAAGCATGCTTTACTGCAGATACAGACTGATTTAACTGTTGTAGATTTAGTAACACTTTAAATTATGACATTTAGCACATATTATGCAGACATGGTCCACTGTTGTCACCACCAGGAAACCCACTCTGAGAAATGCCATGCAGCCTGGCAGCCATCACTAGAGCGCATGTAGACAGGGAGTAGCTGTAAGGAGGATACAAGAGATCAGCAGCAATGAGATGATCCAAGGATCCAAAATAAGTGTGTAAGCAGGTGTCTGTGAATATTTTAGCCCTGTCCGCACTTTGTTGTTATTTATGAATATAGGGCTCCATTCACAAAGTGGTATTGTTCCCCTTAAAGAATGTGGTAAAATACCGCTTATCGATTTCAAAATGTTTTTTGGCATTCACAAAAAAATGCTACTAAAATACCGCATGTTTTTTTAAGAAGTCTAGCTGTATTTTAGTAATGAAAATATGTGGTCATTTAACGCCTGGCACCAGCCGGCGTATTTATTAACATTAATAAATTAGCGTTGTTAGGGAGTTGGCGGCCGCCTGCGTCCTTAAAGCGGGGTTCCACCCAAATTTTGAACATTATCTCTATGCATTCTCTTCCTTGCCTAGATGCTGACATGCTGTGTAAAAAAATTTAAATCGCCGTAATTACCTTTTTTTTTCTAATCTTCTTAGCACTTCCTGGTTTTTCTCCCATGGGAGTAGGCGTGTTTCTAGCCTCTCCCAGACCTCCCACAGTCCCCTGGGAGCTAGTCTCAGGCTTCCCAGCATGCATTGTGCAACAGCATCATCACAACATCTCGGTGAATGCTGGGAGCACAGCATTCACAGCATCCAGGAAATACATGCTTGTGGGCTTCAAATGCCCACAATGAAGATGGAAACCGCCTTCAGTGAATTTTATAAGTTATTCTTTACAACGAAATTAGACACAGGCGGACTTATTACACAGAACATGTGAGTAGATAATCATGAGAAGAAAAGTTTGTGAATGAACTCCAAAAAAAAAAAAAACGATAGATAGGTGGACCCCCGCTTTAATTTTTTTTATTTTTTATTGTTTGTTTTGATTATATCACATACAAAAACAAATTCCCTAGATTCTGTCATAATTATATTTAATGTATAAAATTTACTACCCCCCCCAAAAATTTATAGTTCATCTCAGCTGTATTAGTGTTGACTGTGGAGCCATGTACCGATCTCAAATTTTTTTCAAATTTTTGTTTATTCCCATGTGTTCCCAATTCTTTTTACTGTTTTTTTATGTATGGCAAATCCTCCAGCCCTTCCATTGCCATTAAAATTTTATTAATCCGTGATATACCATTTTTTTGTGTTAGATGCCTCAGCCGCTCCAGCGGTCTTAGATCTTCTGCTGATCTTAGTGGTAGTGTGCAAAGTTATGACAAAGTGCTTCAACTGGAGGTACCGCCATTCATGGATCACCATCAAACCTGTCTTGTGTTTTAATTCTTGAAATGTGCATATTTTCCCCTTTTCTGTTATATCCTTTGATTGTGCATTATCATTTTTTATTCAGTCTCCACAAATTTTCCCTTTTCCTGGTGAAGTAATTTGTTTCTTTCAGTGATATTAATAGGGAATTATATTTCTATTTGCCTTGTTTATGTATTAGTCTGCGTCCTTAACAACCACTAAACAACATGGATGTTAAGGAGGGGGTGGCTGCAGCATCCTTAACAACCAATGAGTCATCAGCTATCAGGGAGGTTCTCCCCTGCCAGCTGAATCTAAAAAAAAGGAATTGCCAGCAACAAAAAAAATCAGGAAAAAAACGGTGTGGGGTCCCTCCCCCAATCCATATCAGGCCCTTCAGGTCTGGTATAGATTTTGAGGAGAATCTCATGACGCAATAAAAAAAATGGAGTGGGGTCCTCCCCAAAATCCATACAAGGCCCTTATCTGAGCATGCAGCCTGGCAGGTCAGAAAAGGGAACAAGCGAGCGTCCCCCCGAGCTATACAAGGCCATATGCCCTCAATATGGGTGGTTGCTTTGGGGCGGGGGCCCTAGTCAAACGGCAGAGCTGGCAGACAACAGGAGCCTTCGATGTGAGCAGACCTTTTTTTTTTTTTGCTAGCCACCCTGGCGGTGGTGGCTGGCGTCGTGATTGACGATGGATCTACACCGGGGGACATTTTTTTTTTACATAAAGGCCTTGTCAAAAACTGTCTATTATTAAACTACACATTTTTTTAAGGGTGAATGAGTAGGGTTACTATGTACCCCTTACTTATTCACATGGGGGGGCTGGGGTCTGGAGGCCCCCTTGTTAAAGCAGGCTTCCATATTCCGATAAGCCCTCACCTGCAGACCTTTACAACCACCAGCCATCAACATGGGGACAAGGTGCTTTGAGGGAGGCAGAGCCACCTCTGCCCCAAAGTACCCCCCTTTGTTGGGGATATGTCGCTTGGAATGGTTCGTGGGGGGGGGGGGGCAATGGCTCTGACCTGCCAGGCTGTATGCTCGGATAAGGGTAAGGTATGGATTTTAGGGGGACCCCACACAATTAAAAAAAAAAATTTGGGTTTCCCTCAAAATTCATACTAGCATTGAAAGGCTTGCTTTGATGAAGGCTTCTTAGCCGAAATGCGTCAGAGTATAGCCTGTACCCGTGTACCCATGTAACCAATAAAAGATTTTTATTCAAGAGCATCCGAGTTGCCAGCCTTTTTTGATTCAAGTATTGTATTTGGGGCCTGAACGTCCTGGCTAGAGCCCCGGATCACAGTTCATGGACTTTCATATTGACAGTGCAGCAGGGGTAACATTTTGTTCCTCTCAGCCTCGTAAGGCCTAGTATGCATTGGGGGGCACACCATTTTATTCCCGATTTCTTTCTTGCCGACAATTCTTTTTTTCATATCCATAGTTGTGGGAAAGAGGCCCTTGTCCCCATGGGGAACAAGGTGCTTTGGGGGAGCATAGCCACCCTTGCCCCAAAGTACCCCCCCATGTTGAGGACATGTGACTTGGTATGGTTCAGGAGAGGGAGCGCTCGCTCGTCCCCTCCCTTTCCTAACCTGCTGGGCTGCATGCTCGGATAAGGATCTGGTATGACTTTTAGGAGGGACCCCACGCCATTTTCTTTCCAAATTTCTTATTGTACATTTTACAGAGGAACTCTACACATTTAACTACTGTACAGTGTAAGGCTCATCTCTAGGTCGGGGTACCATCATAATGTTTGACTTGTACATGAACACAGTCCTGCCTGGTTCTGGGCATTGACAAGTGTGCACGGGAAGAGGTACCCCCATGTGCTGGACGAGTAGGCCCCACCCCCAAGTGAAACAGTGAAACCAAGTTTTTTTTTAAATTTTTTTATTGCAATTGTTTATAATACATGGTGCTGCAAACTAAATTTATTAATTTAGTTAGACTTTACATTTACTGTAACTGATTCTATGGTGACTAGACTAGCCACAAACACAGGAAAGGGAATGGATCTGCAGTCATGATCAGACAGCTAAAAAGTTGATTTTTTAAATGTTTGGCAAATAATCATGCACACTCATAATAATTGAGTAGGATTATTAAAGGTATGTTTTGCCTAGGGATTATCAAAGAAAACAATAGCAAGTAGTTTAAATTCCGATTCAGCTGATGGACTGTTCCTGTGAGAACAGTGAGGACAGTTGGCCAGAAGCATGTCTTCTATTGCCCAAAGGCCCATGGACTCAAAAGTCATCTTGCATCATACTTTTGAGACCCACATGAGTAGAAGGTGCTGGAGAACACCCAGCACCCATGTTGTTTTAGTCTATGCCTGGTCCATGCTGATTTTGCTTTCGCTGTGTGAATGACTGATGCCTGAATTTGGTACAGCTCAATCCTTTGCCTGATTGTCGTGGAAATGTGTACTGAGCTGTTTCATGGTTCTTAGTGCCCATGTAAACCCAACATTACTGCCTCATAAGAAAGAAGTACTGCTTTTAATCTCATGTAAGTAAACAGTGTTTTAAATTTGAATTGTTCAAAGCGCAGTGACCTGTAGCAGCATATCAGATTTTTGTTTAATTAGCTAATCCTGATTGGTTTCTATAAAGTGCTGCAGTTTTTACATGGCTCTTTGGATTAATCACTCCGGTTGTAGGACAGTTCTTTTTAAAATTTTTTTAATTTCCTTTCTATTCATTTTTTCAAAGGTTTCATCAAAGTTTTAATCATCGTATCACATTCAATAATATAATTTTACACAAATCTCGAAGCAGGTTTGTAAGACAGTTGTGCAGCAGTATTGGTGAGTCAACGATAGAAAATTAACCTTTTCTTGGGTTGCAGCCAGGGCTCGAGTCCTGTGGGAATGCATGGGAATGGAGTTCCTGCAATTTTTCTACAGCAGGAACTCCATTCCCATTAGCAGCCACATCCCGCAATTCACGTGTGTCCTGTTACATTCATTCCAGGACAATACAGCGCCCCGGAATGAAATGAGGACATACAACCATCCTACTGTATCATGTCCGCAGCCTCTGGCCATAACATGTCCGCAGCTTCTGATCATAACACGTCTGCAGCTTCTTTCCACCTCCTGTATCATGTCCACAGCCTCTGGCCACCTCCTGTATCATGTCGGCAGCCTCTGGCCATAACATGTCCGCAGCCTCTGTCCACCTCCTGTATCATGTCTGCGGCCTCTGGTCACCTCCTGTATCATGTCTGCAGCCTCTGACCATAACCTGTGCGCAGCCTCTAGCCATAACATGTCTGCAGCCTCTGTCCACCTCCTGTATCATGTCCGCAGCCTCTGGCCACCTCCTGTATTATGTCTGCAGCCTCTGGCCATAACATGTCCACAGCCTCTAGCCATAACATGTCCGCAGCCTCTGTCCACCTCCTGTATCATGTCCGTAGCCTCTGGCCACCTCCTGTATCATGTCCTTGGCCTCTGGTCACCTCCTGTATCATGTCCGCAGCCTCTGGCCACCTCCTGTATCATGTCTGCAGACTCTGGCCATAACATATCCACAGCCTCTAACCATCTCCTGTATAATGTCCACAGTCTCTGGCCATCTCCTGTATCATGTCTGCTGCCTCTGGCCACCTCCTGTACCATGTCTGCAGCCTCTGGCCATAACATGTCTGCAGCCTTTAGCCATAACATGTCCGCAGCCTCTGTCCACCTCCTGTACCATGTCCGCAGACTCTGGCCATAACATATCCACAGCCTCTAACCATCTCCTGTATAATGTCCGCAGCCTCTGTCCACCTCCTGTGTCATGTCCGCAGCCTCTGTCCACCTCCTGTATCATGTCCGCAGCCTCTGGCCACCTCCTGTATCATGTCCACAGCCTCTGGCTACCTTCTGTATCATGTCTACAGGCTCTGGCCACCTGCAGCCTCTGAGCAACTCCTGTATTATGTCCCCAGCCTCTGGCCACAGCATGTCCGCAGCCTCTAGCCATAACATGTCCGCAACCTCTGGCCATAACGTGTCTGCAGCCTCTGTCCATCTTCTGTATCATGTCTGCAGCCTCTGGCCACTTCCTGTATCATGTCTGCAGCCTCTGGCCACCTCCTGTATCATGTCTGCAGCCTCTGACCATAACATGCCCGCAGCCTCTGTCCACCTCCTGTATCATGTCTGCAGCCTCTGGCCACCTCCTGTATCATGTCCGCAGCCTCTGTCTATCTCCTGTATTATGTCCGCAGCCTCTGGCCATAACATGTCCGCAGCCTCTGTCCAATTCCTGTATAATGCCTGCAGCTTCTGGCCATAACATGTCGGCAGCCTCTGTCCACCTCCTGTATAATATCCGAAGCCTCTGGACATCTCCTTTATCATGTCCGCAGCCTTTGTCCACCTCCTGTATCATGTCTGCAGCCTCTGGCCACCTCCTGTATCATGTCTGTAGCCTCTGTCCACCTCCTGTATCATTGTCCACAGCCTCTGGCCACCTCCTGTATCATGTCTGCAGCTTCTGGCCATAACATGTCCACAGCCGCTAACCATCTCCTGTATCATGAAAAAATGGGGAGTTTTTTAGATCTCATCACAGGATGGACTGTGGAGACCACATATCTAGGGCAGTGCCAACGTCCTAAACTGTAAATGTTGAAAAGAGGGATCCGCCCAAAGGAAAGACATGGACTTTGTAGGCACCAGTCATGAAATTGAATACAAATTTTATTTATACAAAAAAATATATACATAAAAGGCAACAGAAAAAAATAAACATCTTTTTTAAAACCGCAAGATACATTGCACAAAAAAAGGGGGGTAAACAATACTACCATATCAATATATGGAAATAGATCAGGGGGTAACCCCTACACATGAGGAGGGGATCTCACCCCTCTATTACCATTACAAAGACCTCAAACTGCACTAGCTCTACATGTTTCGCAAAATTACAATGCTTCTTCAGGAGCTTGTTTGGGTTTCCTGTAATGAGGAGAAAAAATAGAAAAAAGGACATACACCAAAACAGTAAATAACATGTTAATGTCATTGTATTTAACCGACAAAAAGAAAAAGGAAAAACAAAAACACAATAGTGCATCTCAAAAAAAGCTCTGAGTATCGTGTGGAGGCAAGCCCAGGTACCCAAGCATCAACATGCATAAGGTGACAATTTCATCACATGCGGGGACGTGTCTGGTAAAGATTAGATAGAACCAGTAAAGTCCTGAGGGATAGTAGACCAGAAAATCCAGCTGTCCGAAAGGGAGTAATCAACCACTCTATATATATAAGAGGCAGGACTAGACCCCAATAGGTAAGTAGAGGAAAAAAAGAAAGAGGAAGGGAGGGAAAAAAAGAAAGGGGGGGGAAGAAAAGAACAAGGGGGGGGGGGAAGGGGGAGGAAGGGAAAAAAAAAAAAACAGGGGGGGGGGGGAGAGAGAACAGGGGGGGAAGGAAAAGGGAGAGGGGGGGGAAACCAGGGGTTAAGGGGAAGGAAGGGAAGGGGGAAAAACACACAGGAGGGGGTCGACAGGAAGAAGGGGGGGGTAAGCCATAGAGAAAAATAGAAACAGTAAAAAGTAATAAATAATATACCCGCTAGGATATTTGGAACTATCTTCAAGCCAGGTAGGAGCTGTGAATGGTTGCAACAAAGGTTTTGCCTCCAGAAGCCAAAATGCCTACAGGGATTTTGATCTGGAGGATGTAAATAATGTTAGAAAGGCTATTATTTATAACAACTCCCTAACGTAATGCCAGCACACTGGTAAGTCTGATGGCACAGTTGTATCCTTTATTTAAAAGCTACCAACATTAATCAATAAAGCCAAGTAATTGTAAGGGGAGCTGATCCTACCTTATAGAGTGGTACAGGCTAAGCGGATCCTACAGCCAGCATATGCACGCTAGCTGTTTGGAAGCCTAGTCCCAGGCAAGGCTTCACCAGCAGAGCTGCAATGGAGCTCTGGTAAAAACAAGGAAACAGCTGTTTGGTACGATGCCCGAAGCACCATCTGGGTAGGAGATAAACGAAAAAGGGGGAAAGGTATGAAAACTGTGTTTCACCCACATATGCAGGGTGCAAACACAGGGAGTGTCTATTCTTACCGGACAGCTTGTGGAGATAAGAAATCACGTCCAAGGGTCTGAGCGCCATAGCAGGAGGTGGCGTGGTACAAGGCTATGCTGATAGCCTTAAGTACACGCCCCAATCAGGTGTGCAGCCCGTGCATCACCTGATTTGGCCGGATAGATCTGCGCTCGTATCCGTACCGCGCCGCGCATGCGTAAGCCTCCCTAAATCCTCGTCACCGGCCTGAGGCGCACGGCCAGTGAGCTTAGATACAAAAGTTAACTACCATGAGGGGGCGGTGCTCATTCATGGTACGTATCTAAAAGACATAAACATTTCAATCGTTGAAAATACTTATATATAAACATATAAACATGTATATACATTGCAAGCAACAGTGTGATTAAAAGTGTTTTAAAGCTTCTTGTACTCAAAACAGGCCAAATCGCGAAATAACTGTGACATAGAGTCGCAGACATAAAGTTCTCCATGTTGTCCACAAAAGGGGAGGGGCATCAAGGACGGGGTAGGGGACAGGAAGGTCTCCAAACTGGGGAGGGAGAGGGGAATACACTTGTCAATGGTATATAGCTGAGGGGTGGATAGGCTAGAAGAAAATAAAGTACTAACTAATCCCCAAAGGTTATTGGACACTAATAAGTCATCATATTCACCTAAAATCCTTATCCGAGAAAGGATTTGTAAGTTTGTACTTCGTTGATGCCTGGCCACCGTGTGGCATTCAGGCGTTCAATCCACTTTGCCTCCTGTTGGAGTATCCTCCTGTCCCAGTCACCCCCCCGGAGTCTTGTGGGACAACTGCTAACGCAATAAAAGTCGCAACAGAGGTATCAAATCTGTGGCACAAATCCAGGTGTCTACTAATGGGACTGAGCATCTTCCCATTTGATGAATAATAGACGTGGTCACGTATCCTTTGCCAAAAATGGCGGATAGTCTTGCCAACATAAAATATCCCGCATTTGCAGGTCATTAGGTAAATCACCCCTTGGGTGTTACAGTCAGCCCGAAAGCGTGGACGAAAAGTCTCACCGTTCGGTAATTGGAAACTAAGGCCTGTAGATATCCAGGGGCAGAAGGGACAGTGCCCACAGGTGTATATACCCACTCGGTTGGTCGTATGTGCCTGTAAGGGGACAGAGTGGCTGCTAGTCAGCTTATCACGCAGGGAGGGTGCTCTTTTGAATACGATCTCTGGATGATCACTGACATGTTTCCTTAAGATGGGATCATCTGATAATATGTGCCAATGTTGCTGTAGTATATTCCGTAATTGATATTGTTGATACGAGTATTGAGTGATGAATTTGACCGTTGAATGTTCCTCCGACCTAGTTTTTTTAGAAAAAAGTAATGTATTTCTGGCTTGATCATAGGCTTTATTGAAAGCTTTCCGAAGTAGGGACTTGGAGTAGCCCCGTTTAAGGAGGCGTTCCCTAAGTAGGTCCGCATGATATTTAAAGTCGCTGTCGGTGGTACAGTTCCTCCTAAGCCGGATATACTGTGCATAGGGGATGCTTCGTACCAAAGTGGAGGGGTGAGCACTGGAGGCGTGCAAAATCGTGTTTTCTGCCGTCTCTTTGCGGTAGAGTGTAGTGGCCAGACAGTAATTGGCATCTTTGTAAATTGTCAGATCAAGAAAGGAGATCTTGTGTAAATCACTGTTGTAAGTAAACTTGAGGTTAAAAGTGTTATTGTTGAGGCTATCTATAAAGGAAGCCAGTGTATATTGAGACCCAGTCCAAATAATAAAAATATCGTCAATGTATCTTAGCAACACCAACACTTCATTGGTGTGGCTACTGAGTTGTTCATTTGAGAAGACATAGCGTTCCCACCCCCCCAGGTACAGATTGGCGTAGGCCGGGGCACAGCACGTGCCCATGGCCACGCCCTGTACCTGGAGGTAGTGGGAACCATTGAACATAAAACAATTGTGTGTCAGTATGAAAAACAGTAGTTTTAACAAAAATTCATTAAAGGGCCACAAGTGGCGGTCTTCCTCCATGAGGAATGAACGGACCATCCCGACACCCTGCTCGTGAGGGATGCTGGAGTAAAGAGCCTCTACATCCAAGGTCACGAGCAGGGCGTCCGGAGGGACCGTCACCCCCTCAATCTGTTTAAGAAGATCTATATTGTCCCGGACATACGAAGGTAGTCGTAGGACATGGGGAGTCAGAAAAAAATCAATGAATTTGCTTGCATTCTCCGTCAGTGAACCTATTGCCGAGACAATAGGTCGGCCCGGAGGGGCTTCAAGGTTCTTCTTGAACTTTTGGTAGCGCATAGAAAGTGGCTAACCGTGGAAATTTATTATTCAGAAAGTTGTAGGTGTCCTGGTCTACCAAGCCTAAAAAGTAGGCCTCTCCTATCAGTGATTTGTATTAATCAACAAACCGGTCCCCAACGCTCGCCGTGATTTTGCGATACCATGTTCTGTTGTTTAGAATCTTCAGGCACATTTTGATGTATTGTTGTTCAGTCATCAATACAATATTGCCTCTTTTGTCTGCCTGTTTAATAATTAGATCGGGGCAGTTACGTAGTTTCCTTAAGGATTGTAGTTGGTCAGATCGTAGGTTTTTTGGTGAGGGATCCAGTATTAATCGCCTCAAGTCGCTTATGGCAGCTGTAAGGAAGGCCCAAATGTGTGGATTGCTTGTGAGGTCTGGAAATTTTTTGGACTTGGGTTTGAATTTCATAGGGTCTGGCAGTGGCTGAGTGGCTTCGTGTGTAGTATTAATAGTGGTTGTTGGAGATTCAGATCCCTCACTCTCCTCTAGGAGGAGAATGAGGTCTCTAAATGCCCTAAATTCATCCATAGTAAAGTGTTTAATACTTTCAGAAAGTTCTTTATCTCGTTTGGAGCGTATATATTGTTCGTCGAAGAGGTATTTGTAGGTTAGTTTTCTACAAAAAAGGTATAAATCTTTAATGGTGTCATATTTGTCCATTTGTGGGGTGGGACAGAAACTTAGACCAAATCTCAGGAGGTCAAAATCCGCTTGAGAAAAGGAATAAGGAATGAGGTTGATAACATCAAGTTCTAAGTGGGAAGGGACAGAGTCGGGAGTGAAGGAAAATTTGAGGAAGGTGACGGTACCGGAGTGACGTAGGCATCCAAAGTGCTTTGTTTTGTAGGAAACAGGTGGTATTGTAGTGTTTGATGGGGGTGGGGCCGTGTTAGGGGTATAGCGTGTCACCGTGTTTGGGCCATTCGAACCATTACCAGAAACAGGATTAGCCGTGGCACCTGATGTATTTTGTAATAGCATAAGGGCCTGTGTGGCCAGATGGCCCAAATGCGTGGTTGAATGTGGATCATCCATGGCCCCTGCATTGGGGCCCGGAGATGGGCGTTGGGCCTGTGTTTTACCCATTGATGAATGTTGTTTGGTACTTTCATCTGGTCTTTTTTTAGGATGTGGGGTATGCGGTTGATTCGCTCCCAGCCCTCTTTTGCGTGGGCCGGAATAAGAGTTGGAACGTGTATTGGTGGATTGAGGAAAGGATCGTACAGAGGAGGAAGCAAGAGAGGAGTCGGATTCAGTATCCTCCTCCCTAGAAGAGTAGCTTGGGTCATTATGGCTGGTCTTAGAGCCCTGTCTAGTTCTTTTGTTCTGCAGCATCAAATGCCATCGATATGAATAGCCTTCCACGAATGCCGTTTTGTCCCTAAACATTTTAGTTTGTTTTTTAGAAATAATGTCCTTATTGTATTTAATTTTATGACTGGTGCCTACAAAGTCCATGTCTTTCCTTTGGGCGGATCCCTCTTTTCAACATCTCCTGTATCATGTCCACAGCCTCTGGCCATAACATGTCCGCAGCCTCTAACCATCTCTTGTATCATGTCCGCAGTCTTTGGCCATCTCTTGTCTTTTATCATGTGTGCAGTCTCTGAAGGTGAGTCTGGAGAGGAGTCAAGAGTGGAAGCGTCATCGGGATGGGGGTCACAGGAGGAATCAGACATGTGTAAACAGTGGAGAGGAGACTATAGGATAAAGCCAGAGCTGCCAAGCTGGACCTGTCTGACTGAGTCCTGCACAGTGCACCTGAGAGGAGGTCAGTGACAGTGCCGCCAAGCCAGTCTGAGGGGGGTCACCGATGTAAGGGGGCACTGATATAAAGGTTCCCCTTTATATCAGGACCCCCCTACCTTAGTGGATTCACAATGCAGAAGGTGGTCTCTGGTCACCAGAGTTCCCCCACATCAGAGTTCCCGGCATTCCCCCTTACAGCGCAAGAGGGAACTCTGTGGACGCCGATGTGAAGGGGAACTCTGATGTAAAGGGCAATGCTGCAGACCCTGTTGTAAGTGGGAACTCTGATGTAAAGGGGAAATCAGTGGACTCTGATATAAGGTGGTCTCTGGTCACCAGAGCCCCCCCCCTTTTATAATAGCTCCCCTTTAGATCATGATCTGCAGCATTCCCCTTTATGTCAGAGTTTCCTTGCACTGTAAGGGGAAATCCTACAGACTCTATGGGGGAACTCGGTGCTTGCTGGGTTATATTAACCTGACCTTCATGTAAATAGCGAAATATTGTTTTTTACTTTTGTTTAACTTAAACACATTGCTAATAGCACTAGCTACATGTTTATAGTTTAAATGTTGATATTTGCACTGTTTAGCACAGAATATGTCCATTTTAGATACTTTTTTTGCAGTGTCGGGGGGGGGGGGGGGGGTCTTGGGTGAGTTCACACACTTCTTT
The DNA here is from genome assembly GCF_042186555.1 of Aquarana catesbeiana. Classification (NCBI taxonomy): domain Eukaryota; kingdom Metazoa; phylum Chordata; class Amphibia; order Anura; family Ranidae; genus Aquarana; species Aquarana catesbeiana. Next base: position 710,383,393 of record NC_133325.1, read on the forward strand.
TCCTAGGACTTGACCCCTGGTTGCAGCCTTCTTCTGTGCCTCACGGAGTGACTGCAGTGTCACTCCTGTTGAGGGGGCAAGTACCTCAAAATCTGCGGGAGGGAAGATTCTGCTCTTTCCTCCCCCCAATAGCATCCTACTGTGGCCTGTAGAGAGCAGGCACCTGCTGAGAACAGTCTCAATGGGTGGTGCTGGGGGGTGAGAGCATACTGTCCTTCTTCCTGCCTCTCCTTCTTATGTGACATATCACATGACCTGAGATGGGATAAAGGAGAAGCTGCTCTTATTCTGTATGGGTATCATGCCGAGAAGCAGGTCTGAAATGAAAGATCACACAGATTGTGGGTGTACAACTCAGCCCTAGACCTCCCTTCACCTCCTTAAAACCCCCCTTAGCTGCTCAGGGCTCATTCACATGGGTGGGGGTCGCATTAGATGGGCAGTACTATGAGTTTTTATGTTCATTCAGGGCACTGGAGGACCTTGTTCCAGCACTGGTGGCAGCACTACTGCTATTACTCAGTCTGTTCATGCTTTACATCCAAGTTAAATAGACTATAGATCATTATTGAGCCTTATATTGTATTCCTCTGGGCCAGTTGCTTGGTCACTGCAATGGTTGCAGTGTTTATTCCAAAGAAGAGGATGTATGCTTCTATTCTTTATCATTAGACGTTCATGGTCTATTAATCGATTGTAAAAAAAGTAATTTGGTTTTGGCCATCTCTAAGGCTGGGTTCGCACATGTTCAGTGCGAATTGTATGTCCGTTTTTACCACGATTAAAAAAAAGCATTTGTTCAGCGGTTCAGGTGCGTTTTTGATGCGATTGCGAATTTGCTGGCTAATATATAGTATTACATAGTAGATAAGGGTGTCAACTCCTGTAGTAGGAGAGCAATCCGTGCTGGAATCCTGAACTAAATCCTGAACACAACAGAACACATGTGCGATTCAGAAGCATTCCCATAGAACTCAATGAGTCTGGAATTTACACGTGAACCACACCGCAGTTCTCAGAAAATGCACAGGGCTCTATTGAAATTCGCACTGCGTATGCACTGCATTTATGTGAACAGCTTCAATGGAAATCAATGTTAGTTCACATGTCATGCGAATCAGATGTGGTTCAAAATGCATCCAATTCACATATATGTGTACTGAGTACTAAAAAACACTGTTGGGGGGGTTTCCCTGCATTGGTTTTTGTGTCTGACACCTCCCACAACGCCATAATAAAGGTCTCACTCTCCTGCAAAGGATTGTTTTCTTATAGCACACAATAAAAAGTGACCCCATCATTTGACTTTGTAATTGCCTTGGCAGTTGAGTACAGTTAGGAATTCCAATAGATATAGCTTTGCTAGAGTTCTAGAGAGACGCAAGAAATTTGATTCAGCCTGTTAGCAAGCATGGAAAACTACCAGCTTTTGATACAACTGACCTTTAAACCTGCCATAAAAGAAACAGAAATTATTATAGTTCATTGCCCCAATTACCTGGCTGTTATGCTGACCCCAATAGATTTAAAACATTCTGTCTTTCTCTGAACATGCAAAAGTATGTAGATCAGAATACTAGAAAAATGTCAGACGTTTTAATCTGCAGGCTTATTTTAGCTCGCTGACTCAAAGTATTGAAGCATAAGAGTCAGCATAAAAAATAAGCAACTAGTATTGTCAAATGATAAGATTAGTAATGGTGATCTCAAGGTTTCTCTTATTCCAGGTTTAATTTAAAATGTGACTTAAAGCTTCCTTGTAAAAGTAGAATTTTTTTTGGTCTTTTGAAGGATACATGAAGGAGCGTGTCCCCGAAAAATGTAGTGTCTCCAGTCGGTGATGTGTGACTCTCATTGCTCCCTTGGCATCGGCAGTTCCTAATTGGCCCCAGCAGCAGGGTTTGCCCATACTCTTCGGATTCCCTTGGCCGACTTCCGCCAGGCTGTGACCTCACTTCCGGGCTTCGTACACAGTGCGAGTGGCCGTGTTATACTGGCCCCAACAGTTCCTGTGCCTGTAGTTTGGTTCCCCCTTCATCGGACCCCTGGCCTTACGGTCCTGGACAGGCCCCCCCACTAGCGGTGCTCCTGTGTTCTTTGTCCAACGACTTTGTGCTGGGTTTCCCTAAGTTCCTCTGTCACCCACGCAGCTCCAGCCTCCAGGTACTGTCAGTTTTTTAATCCAAGGCTCTGCATGACCATCAATTGACTGCTGTATGCCTTGGTGAACATTTTATTATTTTTTTAACAATAATAAAAAGGTTTTACTTTGCCTCTGAGGGTCTTTTTTATGTCTGCTGATCAGCGCTGTTCACCCCTTTGATTATATCTTCTGTCCTCCTTTGTCTATGAGTTTTGGACAGCAGCAGTCACAGCTACATTTAATTTTTCTTTTTGACTTTTCACTTGGCCTCTGGTTAGTGCGCCTGGATTTTTAGTTTTAGTTTTTAGTCTTGCAGACCTTTGCAGACACTTTCACATTTCAAGAAATACATCCTGATTGGGGTCATATTCACAACAACTTCATGTTGTGTTTTCAGTATGCACTTCATATGTCATTGTATTATGGATCTTTATACTGTTATCTGAGAAGGGTGAAGGAAAATAAAATTCTACAATTCAGTTTTCTCCCTAGGGTCCAGAACCGATGCAGGGCAATCTAGAATGGGGAGCTGCAGGAGCTCAGTGATCTCCTGTTCATTTACATTCCCTGTGCTGAATGAACTCAGAAGTGTTCAGTTCTGAGCCCTTCCAAGTGCAAAGGCTTGGTGCCTTGGCAGCATCAGCAGCCAGGGGGGGACTTTTGAATCCTCTATGCACTGGCTGGAGGCAACCACATAGGGGAAGTGCCAGTAAAAGGAAAAAATTAAAATGTATTAAATAATATTTAATTAGGAAAAAATATTTGAAAGATTCCCCTTCCCCACATGCACATACATATGTAAACCAGAGGCAGAAGACTAATTGGAAGGTATTTATTTAGTTTTAACTTTAGTGGTGAGTTGTAAAGGTACTTAAAGCATGTCTATAGGGAAAATTTAAAATCAAATATTCATTTCCACATTGTATTGATCACTATAATTTCTAGAATACTTCTAGCCTACTTCTATATAATTGTATACTACTTCTCAGCAATCTTGAAGTTTGGAAACTTACTTTACAAACTCTACACATTTACTTTCTCAAATTCTGTGACGCATATTCACAATACCCTGTGAGTAGGCACTGCTGTGTCACACATTTCACAGAGCCTAACTTCTGAGCTACAGAGCTGCTGAGAGGAGGAATTTCAGGAAGCAGAGTCAGTACAGGAATCACTGCTTGCAGATAGCAAGGTACCATGGGGTATGTAGTCCTTAGAAATTAAATGTATACCAAAGAGGAGAAACTGCAAAGCATGCAGGGAATCCAGGAAGTTGTGGAAAGAGATGGCCAGCAGATAGACAGCACTCACAACATGAAAGGACATTTTTCAAGTATGTTTATATCATATTATCAAAAACACAGTTTTTTTGTATTGTTTTCTACCATGCTGATGTTAAAGAATAAAAAGAATGGGACTTTAGAAGTGCTGGGGACCTCCTCTCAGAATAAAGATTACAACATATATAGAAAAGTAAAAAAGTTTTTATTACAGAAATAGTAAAAAAGACAAACTGGGGATAGTACCCCTTAAAAGCATGGATTTGTTCCTATACATATTGTTCAGACCAAAAGATAGAGTTTCTTTCCCACTTATAGTGTCATGCATACATATATTCATAGCATAAAACATAAATAATAGTTAATTTGGTATACAACACTTATTATAGCAGGAAAGGGCAACTCATCGACAAATTGCCCTTTCCTGCTATAATAAGTGGTGTTTACCAAATTAACTATTATCGGAGTTTTATGCTATAAATATATGTATTTATTTATTTATTTCAGGTACTTATATAGCGCCATCAATTTACGCAGCGCTTTACATATACATTGTACAGTCACATCAGTTCCTACCCTCAAGGAGCTTACAAACTAAGGTCCCTAACTCACATTCATACATACTAGGGACAATTTAGACAGGAGCCAATTAACTTGCCAGCATGTCTTTAGAGTGTGGGAGGAAACCGGAGTACCCGGAGGAAACCCACACAGGCACAGGGAGAACATGCAAACTCCAGGCAAATGATGTCGTGGTCGGGATTCAAACCAGCGACCCTTTTTGCTATATATGCATGATACTATATGTAGGAAAGAAACTCTACCTTCGGGGGGATTCTTTTGGTCTGAACAATATGTATAGAAAATCCATGCTTTTAAGGGGTACAATCCCCAGTTTGTCTTTTTTACTATTTCTTTAATAAAAACTTTTTTACTTTTATATATGCTGTAATCTTTATTCTGAGAGGAGGTCCCCAGCACTTCTAAAGTCCCATCCTTTGCATTATACTTGTATTTTCTTCATTTACTCCAGGGATGTGATTCTGACCTTTCCTTTTTCGTATTTTTTTTTTTTGTGATATTGTTAAAAATAAAAGTGAATGCTGTGACCGTAGATATCCTTAAAAAGAGAGGTTTAGAGTTTTTTGGGTTTTTTTTAGAATCATACTTACCTAGATGGTTGCAGCATCAGCTCTAAGACTGAGAACCAAGTGATCAAACGCCACTGATCACTCAGTTCTCAGTGCTGTCAGTCACTGCTGTCTGCTCCCCCCCTCCCCCCGTGCTGTTCCAATTTGCTATGCAGCTAACACCACTAAGGACTTAAACCCAAAAAAGAATATGTTCAAAGCCTTATGTCTTATATTTCATTTCATTTTTACATTTGTTTATAAAAAAAACGGATATAAACATCCCTCAGGAGACTCGGCAGCCATGGTAAGTTCAGTAAATATATTACTTACTGTATTTGACTTGATTCTGATTATTTTCCCCTAATTAAATCTTTCTCTGTGGTGTGATTCAGCAAGCTGTTTACGCAGTCAGCTGTGCGCAGAGAAAGAACTTAAACTACACATTTATTTGCAAATGAAACTTTTAAATTATTCCCTTTAACTAATTAAGACAGTTAAAAAAACAGGGAAAATGAAACTTCTTTACTGGAAGAAAAGCAAATGAAAATGGCAAAATATTTACACTGTTCTGATGTTTTTTTCCAGAATTTGGGTTCTTAGGCTAATGACAAGCAATTCTGATGCTCGCGATCAGGACATTGACAATCTATTAGAATTGGTAGTGGCAAGATCGCTAAGAGGCTGCCTGTTTTGTCTCTATGGAATCACTCCCTCTGTAGCTGTGGAGGCGAGATGTCACTCCCATAACCAGGGTTCAATATTCAGTTGGCCCACCCTTTGCAGCTTTAGCAGATTCAACTCTTCTGGGAAGGCTGCCCACTAAGTTTAGGAGTGTGTCTATGGGAATGTTTGACCATTCTTCCAGAAGCGCATTGGTGAGGTCAGGCACTGATGTGGATGACAAGGCCTGGCTTGCAGTCTCTGCTCTAATTCAACCCATAGGCGTTCTTTCGAGTTGAGTTCAGGACAATGTGCGGGCCAGTTAAGTTCCTCCACCCAAAACTCACTCATGTCATTATGGACCTTGCTTTGTGCACTTGTGTGCAGTCATGTTGGAACAGGAAGGGGCCATCCCCAAACTGTCCAAAATGTCTTGGTATGCTGATGACTTAGGAGTTTCCTTCATTGGAACTAAAGAGCCAAGCCCAACCCCTGAAAAACAACCCCACATCATAATCCCCCCTCCACCAAATGATTTGGACCAGTGCACACAGCAAGGTCCATAAAGACATGGATGAATGAGTTTGGGGTGGGAGAACTTGACTGGCCTGCACTGAGTCCTGACCTCAACCAGATAGAACACCTTTAGGATGAATTAGAGCTGAGACTGAGAGCCAGACATTCTCATCCAACATCAGTGCCTGACCTCACAAATGCACTTCTGGAAGAATAGTCAAACATTCCCATAGACACACTCCTAAACCTTGTGGACAGCCTTCCCAGAAGAGTTGAAGCTGTTATAGCCACAAAGGGTGGGCCAACTCAATATTGAACCCTACAGACTAAGACTAGAATGCCATTAAAGTTCATGTGCGTGTAAAGGCAGGTGTCTCAATAGTTTTGGTAATACAGTGTATATGTAAATTTGTCTTCCTGGGGAGATTTCCCTTCTAGTTGTTACAATTGATTTACTGCCGGCAAATATACTGTTTACTTTGCAAGTGACATTTCCCTCTGCAAACAAATTTTTCCCATAAATTAGTAAATGTGGTGAAGCTTCACTTTGCAAAGAACACCCAACTGCGTGCCAAGAAAAAAAACTGCATTTTTGCTTGCTTGCACATGATTAGATAATGGAGGTGAACAGAGCGTTACCTTGTTCACTAAGCTATAAGGATAATTCCCTTACAGAGTGCAATTGCACTTGCAAAGTGAACATTCTACTTGCTTTTAGTATATCAACCCCAGTGACACAGACAGCAAAAACCTGTACCCATACCAAAGAAACCAATTGCCATCCCAAAGGTAATAATTGCACATAAGTCCCATGAAGATAATAATGTACTGGTTGGAACACTACACAGGGACTGTTACAGGACTCTGTCTGCTACCAATTTGGGTTTCACAAGGGTGGGTTCATAATCAAACACGATCCCTTAACTTATTTGCAGAAGAATACGCATCTTCAGTGCATATGTTGCAGTCCCTATTTGCTGTGTGCATTAATCAGAGAAAAGCCGTTTTCATGCTTTATTTACAAATTAGGTAAACAAGAAATGATAAAATGATAACAGGTCCAGGATGGTTCAAAGGAATTTTTGTAACCCCCGGTAATCAGATATCACTTAAAGTGTATCTAATTATATAAAACAATAAATAAATAAATATATATATATATACAGGGGGTCCCCTAGTTACAAACATCCGACTTACAAACGACTCCTACTTACAAACGGGGGGAGACAACAGGAAATGAGAGGAAATCTACCCCTAGGAAGGGAAATTCATTCCTGTAGGATCTATTATGGGGAAAAGGTACCTCCACTGATGCTTTATCACCAAGGCTTGTTTCCACAACAACCCAAAATTTTCTAAATCTAATTGTCATTGGGACAGAAAGTGAGGTGAAATCTTCTGAAGAGGAGCACAGACAGCAAAAGAAATGTTAAAGGGGTGATAACCCTTCCCTATGCTATCCAAAAAGCTTAAAAATAGTTTTTTTGGCTGGAGCTACACTTAAAAAATGTACCTGTTCCGACTTACAAACAGATTCAACTTAAGAACAAACCTACAGTCCCTAACTTGTTTGTAACCCGGGGACCCCCTGTATATATATATATATATATATATATATATATATATATATATATATATATATATATATTGCAACTTACTAGCTCTTAGATGTGGTGGCTCCCAGCTGGTCAATAAGGGGCACAGGGGTGCCACCCCTCTAGTTTGCATGCTGGGATGCATGTGGGGCACCAGACTCATAGCTTTCTACGAGTTTTTCTTTCTTCTCAAGCACATGATTAGAGCTTGAGGTTCTAATTGGCTTGCAAAGGGTTGAGCTCGGGACGCAGAACCAACCCACTTCTAAAGACTAGCGGATCAATATTAGCTATTGGTGAGGGGGGGACGGGACGTGGCGACAGCTGAAGTAGATGGCCGCATAGAGCCCCTCTTCACTTGGAACACCAGATCCACAGAGCCTCCTGACGACCTGCTAGCACCGCCACACTGCTCCCTGACTTGCAGACCACCCCATGCTGTGGCATGTGAGGGCACCGTCAAGATACGCCGCCGATAAATAAACTCTTCCATTATTTCCCTACCATGCAGATCTTCAACAAAATGGTGGTGGGAGAATCCTGCGTCACTGGCTGCCGGACCTCTAGCGGCAGCAGTTCAGACACACACATCCTCTGCTGTCCCTGCCGACAGAGCTACAGAGGTGCCCCCCTCACACTAACACTAGCGACTCTGGCGAATCCTCTTCATCCATCCAGAGCCCTGTTAAATCCAGGGCATGTAGGGACTCTTCTGACCCTGGAGGGGTGAGTGCGGACCTGGGGGGGGGGGGGGGGATTGTTTGGTGGCTCCACCAGTCTCCTGTTCAGATATATTTTTTCACTATTTTCATTGTAATCCTGCTAATGACATGCTTCCTGTCTCTTCAAGTTTACACGTATTTCTTCACTGTATCAACAGGAGCAATCATGGTTACAGGCTGGACTTCAAACACGTCTGCATTTGTTCATCTCCATTACATAATAGATTGAAGAGACTAGTATTTTTATATAATAAAGATAACGTTCTTTGTGCTTTGTGGTGTAACACCCTGATGTTTAGGCAGGGTTGCTATCAAATTTAGTTGCCGGGCGATAGTTGCCTTGGCCAATTGTTAGGAGGTCAATTGATTCCTCTCTAATCTGGACTTGTTGCACCCTTTCTCTTCTGTCACTGGGTGGCACTGTTCTAGTGACATTAGATAAGACAGGGGCTTTGCAAGCTCAGACATGAATGGATGGGGTGTCTCAGCCAATGTGAAGGGATTTCTTTGGTGCCTTGGTCTGCTTTGAGAGCCTATTTATTTGGGTGGAGTCAGGTAATTGGAGTTCTGTGCCACCTAGACGGCTGTCTGGGCAGATGTGTGTTATGCTGCCCTGGGCTGCTAGGCCGTAAGCCTGAGGCTTATCCCGGGGCTAGAGAGAGTATCACCGCTCCAGGTGGGTGTCAGGTCACCTTGAGGCTAGGTGACAGATGCACACCATTGGGATCAGGAGTGCACCGCAAGGTAGTGGACCCTACGGCTGACTGCTGCGGTTGGGAGTCAGGGTGGTAAGGAAGGCAGGGCCGCTGGAACACCAGCACGGATCCCACTGGGGTTAGAGCGTAAGATTCCCTGGGGCGCGGAGTCTAAGAGCCAGCAGGTGTTCACCAGAGCCTCTAGTGGTGAGGATGGACTGGGCTGCAACTGGCTCCAGGTCACGACCCCCAGGGTCCCCCAGCTCACACCCACAGTAGGCAACAGGAGGATAGGGATAGTAAGGGAATAAGCCACAAGCAGACAAGGACAACAGAGTTCACGCCAAGGTTCAAGGTCACAGGCAAACAGGGATATTCGGGGACACGCCAAAGGTCAGGGTCACGAGCAGACAGGAATAGTCGAGAACAGGCCAAAGTCAGTAACTGGAATCAGACGTAGGAAACACAGCAACTACACATGAAAGCTAACACACAATGGTTGATCAGCACTGCTGGCTTGCAGTGCACCGGTTAATATAGGGTTCCCTGATAGGGCCTGGGGTGGGGCCATGCTTAGAGGAGAGGTTATAAAACCAGCCAGGGGTGAGTGGCTGGCCTCTTCGTCTGAACACATGAGGAGAAGGTAAGCTAACAGAGAAAGATTACTGCATAACCATGACAGTACCCCCCCCTCTTATGAGGCCTCCCCCTCCCTCGCCTGGGCCCTGGCTTAAAGGGAAACTCCAGATGAAACCTCCTCAACAGACAAGGTGCAAAGATCTCAGATGCAGTGATCCAAGACCTCTCCTCAGGACCAAACCCTTCCCAATGTACAAGGTACTCTACGGCGCTGGGAATCCAGAACTTGACTAACCTCGTACATAAGATTATCCTCAGAGACCGAAACCAAGGTAGGGAGAGGACGAGAGGACTTATTGAGGGCTAAAGGCTTCTTAGGAATGGGTAAAGGCATAAGAAGACCATCAGGAGTCTGAGCAGGGTCCCCCAGAGCCTTAAAGATGAGCTGGACATCCAGCACAGGATCATCAGACTGGGCAGAAGTCATTGGGTCCCTGAGACCAGGTTGGTTAGAAAGTGATGTGTCACAGAAGTCAAGCTGGATAGCTTCACTGGGCACAGGCTGAACTGGTGCAGAGGCCGACTGAACAGCATTGCCAGGTGCAGCGACCACCAGAATCGCATCACAGGGCGTAGCGACTGTGGAACTGGTAGATGAGTCAGCCTGGGTGTGCATCCAAGGGGTCCAGGAACAGGCAAAGGTAAATGACCATGAAAACTGGAGTGAATGATCAGCTCAAGTTCACTGGTGGGCTCCTCATCCAGAGTGCCACATGACCCAGAGAGTGCCTCAGCCCGACTATTGCAGGAGACATTCCAGAAATCGCTATATGCAGCGGGAAGAGCAGAAGATACTGGGATGGTGGCAACAGGAAGTTTCTCTTTTGGGGTAACCTTGAGTAGGCAGGAAGAGGAACAGGAGGAACCCCAAGCCAGGATCCATCCAGCAGTCCAGTCAATGTGTGGAGAATGGAATGGTAACCAAGGAAGACCTAATATGATAGGAGATGAAGCCTTAGGTAAGACAAGGAAGGATATCCACTCCTGGTGGAGTGTCCCTACCGACATCTTAACAGGGAGGGTCTGGAAGCGGTTAGGACCCCCTGGGAGAACAGTGCCATCAATCGCCAAGACCACCAATGGCGTTGAAAGGGGCAAAAGGGTAAGTCTCATGGAAGATGCAGTTTCCCAATCCATGAAATTGCCAGGGGCCCCGGAATCCAGATGTGCCGAGACCGAACGAGAGGAAGCGCCGACATGAAGGAACACAGAAAGAAGAAGACGAGAAGTTGAAGGTGATACTTCAGAGTCTAATACTCCACCTTCCAGATGTATTAGCCCTGATCGTTTTTCCGGATGAAGAGAACAAATGTCATGAAAATGACCTTTGGCCCCACAATAGAGGCACAGGCCCAGAGTTCTGCGCCTAGCGCGTTCTTCAGGAGACAACTTGGTCCAGCCCAGCTGCATAGGTTCCTCAGTGGGCAGGGGGTGCTCCTCGGATCGAAGAGAAGGGACTGGGAGCTCAGGCTGCCTAAGGAACAGGGAGTGCTGGCGTCTTTTTTCCAGGGCCCTCTCCTGAAAGCGAATATTGATCTGGTTACACAAGGTGATAACACCATCCAGATCAGCAGGAAGGGATCTTCGTGCTAATTCATCCTTCACTCTATCAGAGAGGCCATGTAAAAAGGTTACAACTAAGGCCTCATTATTCCAGCTCAATTCAGCTGTGAGGATACAGAACTGAAGAGCATACTGTCCCACAGAAGCAGACTCTTGACGGAGACGTAAAAGAGCGCTAGCCGCTGAGGAACCACGACCCAGTTCCTTGAAGATATTCCGAAAAAGTTTCAAGAAATCAGACAGGCTAGAAACCACTGGATCATTCAGTTCCCACAGAGGGGCAGCCCAAGCTAGCGCATTGCCAGACAGGAGGGATATAATATAGGCCACTTTCGCCCGATTGGACAGGAAGTTTTGGGGCTGAAGTTCAAAATGAATTGTGCACTGGCTAAGGAACCCCCTGCAAGCCTTGGAGTCCCCAGAGAAATGGACCAGAGCTGGCAGTTGTAATGAATGTGTAGCTGCGACTGGTGCGATAGGTGCAGCAGCAGATAAGCGGTTGAGGTTGTTGAACCGAGGGTCCTAATGAGGCCTGAACCTGTTCAAAACAAACGGGATGCCAAATCCTGATGGAATCGCATCAATTGGGTCTGATGCGATTCCTGGGTCTCAAGTCTGCGAACTAAGCCCTGCAACGGATCATCTGCGGGTAGCGGCACATCAGCTGGGTCCATGGCTGATCAAGCTGTCAGGTCACCTTGAGGCTAGGTGACAGATGCACACCGTTGGGATCAGGAGTGCACCGCAAGGTCGGGGCCACAAGCAGACAAGGACAACAGAGTTCACGCCAAGGTTCAGGGTCACAGGCAAACAGGGATAGTCGGGGACACGCCAAAGGTCAGGGTCACGAGCAGACAGGAATAGTCGAAAACAGGCCAAAGTCGGTAACTGGAATCAGACGTAGGAAACACAGCAAGCACACACGAAAGCTAACACACAATGGTTGATCAGCACTGCTGGCTTGCAGTGCACAGGTTAATATAGGGTTCCCTGATAAGGCCTGGGGTGGGGCCATGCTTAGAGGAGAGGTTATAAAACCAGCAGGGTGTGAGTGGCTGGCCTCTTAGTCTGAACACATGAGGAGAAGATAAACTGACAGAGAAAGATTACTGCATAACCATGACAGTGGGTCAGATCAAGTAAAAAGGCATCTCCTTCAGTCTAGAAGTCCAGGTGCTGACAATGCCGGATAGGCAGTTAGACATCAAAGAAATTCTGGACAGCCGCACTATGACTAAGCCCTCCTTGTAGTGCGAAACACGTACGTTTGTTCCACTTTGCTGTGATCTGTATTTTGGATGACACCTTATTGAATAAAGGCAAATATCTTTGGAGTGCGGCTGTCCAGAATTTCTTTGATGTCTAACTGCCTATCCGGGGGCTGCTAGGCTGTCTGAGGGCCTATCCAGAAGCAGGAGAGCAACGTAGGGTTGGGACTGCCAGCTTGAAGTCCAACCAGTAGTAGCGGTTCAGCCGGAAGGGGAACCAGCTGTGGTCGGAGGTAGAAGGGGAAGCTGTTGCCACTAAGGGACCATCCACCTTGTTCCCAGAGACCATTGTGAATAATCTGAAGTCAGTACCTGAGCAGTCTTCTCGTCATCCAGGGACGGTGAAGAAGTGGGATAGCTTCAGTGAGTGCCAAGCCAGGGACCCAGCGGGGCAGCAGAGGGGACGCTTGCGGAGCATCAGTGGGTGCCAAGCCAGGGTCCTAGTGGGTCAGCAGGGGTGACGCTTGAAGAGTATCTGTGAGTGCCAAGCCAGGGACCCAGCAGGGAAGCGGGGGTGATGCTTGAGGAAGATACTGCGTGTTACAAGTGGAAGAGCTCAGGGGATCCAGTGGCTTCTGGATCCGAGGTCTAGTGAAAGTCTGGGAGTTCACTGAGTGAAGATCCACAGTGAGTGATTGTGGAGTAAACAGAGAACTGTTTGTGTTGCCAATAGTTATAGAATATACTACCGTTAGTAACCACTACAAGACTGTTGCCATAGGAGACAACGGTCCTACCTATACAGAAGTGGTGTCTGGCTGGAGGCCTTCACCTGTATAGCTGTCTTCCTATAGAAATCTCAGAGTCTGCCAATTATCATTGCATCTACCTAAGGGAGGGTGTCCTGGCCCTAACCCTCCCCCCCCCCCCCCCAGTTCTGTTCAAGAGACAATAAATCATTCAAAAAGTGTCTGGGGCCCACCACTTCATCTTGCATTAAACCCACCATGCCTTGTAACCCACTCTACACAGAAGGATGTCAGCTCTCCTTAACTCTGGAGGTCACCATTAGGCCTCAATGGCCCCCAGAACTTTGCTACAATTGTTAGGCACTAGCCTTTTTTTTGTGTTTTGTAAGAAAATAAAACAGAAAATGTACCGGTGTGCTTGAAAATGTTACCCTTACTTTTCCAGCTATACCAGCTTCATTTCAATACCTTGAATTGTGATAAACTACTGAAATGTTTCCATATGTATTTATGAATATTAATATGCATTCTTTTACAAAAAAGGATTTGTGTTAGTGGCTCTCCAGTACCAGTCGTTATTGTATACTTTTTGCTAATCACAACAACTATTATTTCATAGTAATTTCAACAATGAGGTGACCCCATTGACTAAGATTAGAGTCACATACTTTCAAAAACACACTGACATCAAAAACTTTATTTCAATGAAAGAAAATAAAGAGAAGGTTAGCAATTGTATTGAACAAAATGAATATTAAACAGATCATGTTCTTTGAGGTTGTGTGTTAGCATAAAAAAACAATGAGGGATGCTGGCAATACAAACTAATAACAAAGTTAACAGAAAAAGAGAAAACAGATTTCCCCACACTCTGGCCATTTGAATTATTTATTTGCAATCAATACTAATGTGAGCTCTGATTTGATTGCACTTATAGAATGTGGAAGAGGCGTTCTCATGAATGTTGTTTGTCTGTTAGATTATACTGCTAAATCTAGCTCACTTCAAAGCTGCAGAGCAATACAAACTCTTCTTAACCAGGCAATTGCTGCAACTGTATTCTCATTATTCCTGCAGTAAAGATAAGTGTTAAATTAGACCCAAATATGTCATTTTATTTATCCAATATCTTACACTATAGACTGATATGTTTAAATATTTATTTCAGTGCACACGTTCTGTTTGGGCCAAGTTCTACTAAGCATGGCGTTAGCACATTTTAAATGTCAACTCCAAATTCTGTTACTTAGAGCAGCCTTTTTCAACCAGGGTGCCTTGAGGTATCTTCAGGGGTGCCTTTGCAAAATGCCTAAAAATTGGGCAAAAATTGTATACAAGCAGGTGGATGAAGCCTGTCTTTTGGTTACACAAAACCACATTGGTTTTCATTGTGCACTATTATGACCTTCTAGCTGCCAACCTTCTAACGACCAATGACATCATCAGTTGATAAGAAGGATGTTGGTCACCTACATAGCATCCTTGTTTGACTCTCCCCCTGCCCCTCTCCATCAGTTTTGGGGTCACATTAGCTGAGTGATGGAGGAAAACTGAGGGAGAAGAGAAATATTGAAATACTAGTCAGTACCAGTTTGCACCTTTAACGTTGAGCGTCCTACGGGTGTGTATGTTGCTGCATTATGTAAAACTATTTAAACACTTTTTTTTTTTACATTTTACAATGGGTTGCCTTAAGACTGTCCATAATTTTAAAGGGTGCCTCGAGATTGTCCATCATTTTAGAGTGTGCCTTGACTGAAAAAAGGTTGAGAAACACTGACTTAGAGAATGAACAGCAGGTGCTGCTTCTAACGCTTACACATCTACCAGTGTATATAATTGTCACCAGAAGTAAATCCCCCAGGGGTACCCAGTGTGCATAGTACTTGGTCCTGTTCAGATCCATGCAGTATTTAGCAAATAAAAGGACATTTCATTTCTGTTAGTGCGCATTCTAGCTATATGCCAGGATGAAGCCCAATTTATGGGTGTTCCTGTAGAGTTACAACCATCACTGAATCCGCTGCCCCCTCTGCATTCTGCAGCTCTGCCATCTAATTTTCCAGCCCTGTAGGCCTGTTACTGTACCCTCTGCAATCTTTCTATCTTCCTTGCACACAGAGGAAAGGCAGAGCCCAGAATCACCTGCTAGCTACCAGTTATACTAAGGAGAGAGACTAGAGTAGTAGCTGTCAACTTCTTTTTTTTGTGTATTTGCTACCACTTTAGTCTCTCTCCTTAGTAGCTGGCAGGCAGGTCTGTGTTTAGTATTTTCTCCATCGTGCAAAGCAGAGGAGTAGGGCAGAAGAGGCACAGGGCTGTGAGCTATGCTTTGCTCTGCACTGCTTTGCATGAGCCAATATTAGTTACCTGACATGTCCCTCTCCCACTGCATTCGCAGTAACAACACTTGTCTTGGGAATGCACGGGTAAGCTGGAGACAAGCACCAGCAATCAAAGCTCATTTATTGTTCATCTCCTTGCTAACTGCGTGCTTGGATAGCTGTGGGGGATGCCCTGTCTAACCATGCAGCTAGATTTAGACAGCACATAGTACTACATATACTTTGTCCCCTGGGGACAGGAGACATTAATAATAATTGAAAAAAAAAAAATCAAGTGCGGCCTCTTCTTTATTAAAGCCTAACCATAACCTAAAAGTTTATTTTTTCAGGATAGTGTGACAGAATTCATTTTTTATTTAATTTTGGAAAAAGCTAGGAAGGGTTCGAGCCTTTGTTGGTGTTTTGTGTCCCTATTGGAGAGATTACCTATCGCTAGAAAATTGGGGGCAGGGCACAGATATTAATAAAAACTACAGCGGTGAAGTGTTAAAATCTCTGACAGTGTCTTTGCTTTCTGTGCTTACCTATCCTGGTGGGAACCAGACCCCTCAGTTCTTTGACGTGCATTGCAGAGACAGAACGTGACTGCAAATTTCCATTCCCAAACACCTCCTTCCTTAGTCGAAGAGACAGAAATAAAGAAGAAAAAAAGTTTTTGGGTGTGGTTTTAACCAAGGATACTTGTGCTGCTGACTGAACCCAACAATGAATGAATCCTCAACTGTTTATTTCATCATTGATTCCAAATATCCATATACACTGTTAGATGGGTCAGCATTATAAGCAGTACCTGCTGTGAATTGTTTAGCTTACAGAATTTGTCACAAATCAAAATTGCCAGGCAGGAGTCACTGTATCCTTATGGCTACACGATCATTCATTGTGGTAGATAACGGTTTTGGAGGTATGAGCTTTGTTTTGCAGCTTGGGGAACAGAGATCATACCGTAATCAAAATGGGAATAATGGTTCTTTAAAATGCTGTACATAGAAATTATTCTGTACTTTCTTTATAATCAGCAGTCAATTTTTTCATATATATTACCAGGAGGATAACAAGTCGTCAAAGAAAAGGTTCCACCTCGAATCAGCAGTACAAATATCATATGCACAGTTCCCTGACAAAGCATCCCTACTTGCTAATGTTCTTCACTGCAACCATTACATCAAACGTGGCTTTCTGCAGTTCTTAGCCAATTCATTTGGAAAGTCTTAAAACGTGCTCAGATCCCGGAACCACTCAACACTCGATAATACAATAGAACCTCCATAGAGACCTTTTGATGTTCAGCTATGGAGGCTGGTTTATTGCAGTAATGGACTATTACAAGATGGAATGTTACAGGTACCATTTTGGAGGAGTATTTTCTTCATAAACCATTTCCCGCTGATTAGTGGGCTTTCCGCACAGAGCAAAATTACTGCCTCTCGCTTTCAAATAAATATAGATGAAGATAACAGTTTCCGTGATTTAAAAATGTTATACATTTCTGCAGAAGTCTATCCATAGTGAATAAATCTATGTTTATAAAATATATAATGCAGATGTATTTAGTGAACTGGAATCCACAGAATATGTTATTGGAATATAACAGCAGATGAAGAAAAATCTATAAAATCAACCATTGATTAAAAATATTTCTAGTGATTGATCTATGAAAACTGTAGGAATGTGGTGTTATGGGGTGTGATCTACAGCAGCCAATCAGTGGTCAGCTCACAGATTTATCTCCATTCCTGATTGTCTATACAGGGCAATTTGGCAGGATTAACGAAGATTGACACATGGAGAAAATTTTCCAAATTCTATATCTACACTTCTATTTAGTGTTTTATGGGCCAAATAAATGAAAGTGGCACACAACAATTCGTTAATTAGTTGCATAATACAGATTTGGCTCAGCTGAGGCAACAATACATAGACTTGTGTCATCTGGCATTGTTGATTTGGTGTAAGGAAAATGCACTGGTATTATAAAAAAAATATATATGATTTCCCTTTGTTAATCCTCCCCGTTATAATGAAAAAACTTTTACAGTTTTACAGTTTTCACTAAAAACTTTTTTTTTTTTAAAGTTTTTTTAAGGATAAAACTTTTTTTTTTTCATAGTAAGTGGTTGGAACCTATGTCAGGATTTTATTGTTGTCCTTGCTTGGAAGATTCATCCTCTCTAACTGTCCTGGTTACCATTCTTATGCCCTGTACACACGATCGGACATTGATCGGACATTGATCGGACATTCCGACAACAAAATCCATGGATTTTTTCCGATGGATGTTGGCACAAACTTGTCTTGCATTCACACGGTCGCACAAAGTTTTCAGAAAATCCGATCGTTCTGAACGCGGTGACGTAAAACACGTAAGTCGGGACTATAAACGGGGCAGTAGCCAATAGCTTTCGTCTCTTAATTTATTCTGAGCATGCGTGGCACTTTGTGCGTCGGATTTGTGTACACACCTTCGGAATTTAATCGATCGGATTTTGTTGGCGGAAAATTTTATATCCTGCTCTCAAACTTTGTGTGTCGAAAATTCCGACGGAAAAAGTCTGATGGAGCCCATACACGATCGGAATTTCCGACAACACAATCCGATCGCACTTTTTCCATCGGAAAATCCGACCGTGTGTACAGGGCATAACTGTGAATGAAAGAGAAAATCCAAAATCTTGAGTTGACTCTAGACCAGGAGTAGAGGCAAAATCTCCCAATGGGGAAAATTATTCCTGTGACAGCTGTTGAAGAAAGAGGTTTCCCTACTCTATCCAAAATGAAAAAAAAAGTATTGTATATTTAAAAGTATTTAATAACACAGTTAAGTACTGTCCATATATATATATTTTTTTCACAAAGTTATATTTTTAGGAAGCCCAATGCTAGCCCTTAGACATCCACATAACCTCCGATATAAATTAATCAGCAGAAAACACTGTTCTGATTACAGGGATGCAGCAAACAAAGGAAAAAAAGCACAAATCAATCCATTAAAACGTGTCACACACATATTGTGACAAGAACCTTCATTATTGTAAGTCAGATAAGGAGGACAGCTACAGAATTGGAGGGGCTGGGGAGCGTGACAAACTTGAGAATGGTCATAAAACAGTTTTGGAAGTGATTTAAAAAAATTAGATCCACATTCAGTCCCTTATATTTTGTGTCATACAAAATTATTATTTGTAGTTCAACAGTTTGCCTTTCCTGGGTATTTTTAAAACTCCCTTAACCACTTCAGCCCCGGAAGGATTTACCCCCTTAATGACCAGGCCATTTTTTGCGATACGGCACTGCGTTGCTTTAACTGACAATTGCACGGTTTTGCGATGCCGTATCCAAACAAAATTGATGTCCTTTTTTTCCCCACAATTAGACCTTTATTTTGGTGGTATTTGATCACCTCTGCGGTTTTTATATTTTATGCTATAAAAAAAAAAAAAAGAGCGACAATTTTGAAAAAAATTTTTTTTTTACTTTCTGCTATAAAACATAAAAAATTGTAAAAAATGTATTCATCAATTTAGGCCAATTTGTATTCTGCTACATATTTTTGGTAAAAAAAATCCCAATAAGTGTATATTAATTGGTTTGCGCAAAAGTTACCTTGTCAACAAAATAGGGGATAGATTTATGGCATTTTTATTATTTATTTATTTTTTACTAGTAATGGCGACGATCAATGATTTTTAGCGTGACTGCGACATTGCGGCAGACAGATCGGACACCTAATGGACATTTTTGCCACTTTTTTGGGAACCAGTGACATTATTACAGTAATCAGTGCTAAAAATATGCACTGCTATTGTACTAATGACACTGGCAAGGAGGGGTTAACATCAGGGGTCGATCAAGGGGTTAACTGTGTTCCCTTACTGTGTGTTCTAACTGTATGGGGGAAGGTCTCACTGGGACAACACACAGATCTGTCTTCCTGCATAGCAGAAAGACAGGATCTGTGTGATCTCCCCTATCAAAACGGAGATCTGTTTACACAGGCAGATCTCTGTTCTGTCACTGAGGGGAATGATCGCGGGTGGCCGGCAGACATCGAGTCCGCTAGACCCGCTGATTGGCTCCCCCGCTGTCCAATGGAAGCATGTCCACAGATCGCAGTGTACGAGCCCGACGTACACCTAGAGCGATTTGCGCAGCCGAGTCAGCCTGCCGCGGTTATAACTGCAGCGGCTGGTCGGCAAGTGGTTAAAGAACCAAAACATTAATGTCTTCCATAGAATGGTCTGGTTGTGAGAAAAGATATGCCGTAGGTGTGCAGAAATCATCCGCCATATGTTGTTTTATGGTGTGTCTGTAAAAATGTATTGTTTGCTGTAATGTTTGTTCTGTGTTGTCAATGTAACATCCATGTTTGCACTATATTTAACAAAATTGGGTACACTACATTACTGGAGGTGCAGCTGTAATACTGAATGTTCTTTTTGTGTGTATGTGACTGTTCAATGGATTGATGTAATTACACAGTTTACAGCATTTATTGTTGCATGATTTTGTTCCCTTATTTGCATCCCTGTAATCAGAATGGTGTTTCCTGCTGACTAATTTAGGTCTGAGGTTGGGCGGAGGCCTGTGGGCCAGCATTGGGCTTTGTGGAATATTAGTAATGTGGTATACCTCCTTCAATCTTTTAACCTCTGAGTTGTGTTAATATTAATTAGTGTCCATAATTCATCAAACAATTGTCAAAAATAAATCCATATGGGATGAAATAGTGAAAATCCTTGACTGTAAATCACCACCATCCACCACCTTGAGATTGTGATCCTTAAAGAAATCTGCCACCACCAACAGCCAAATTGCTCACTTACCAGCTCGTATTGACCTCGTATTACAGGGGGTCAATAACGGTTGTGGCTTAATACCCAGTTGGGGCCTTTACAGCGTTTAGCGACCCTCCCATGACTCACACAACGATCTTACTGATAATAATGTCATATGGGTGTCCCAAAATACGAAAGGCCCCACATAGCGTAAAAACGTAACACTTTATTTAATAGGCCATTAAAGGTTGCACTTACATAATATCAGTATCAAAATCTCCTTAAAAACAGTAGCGCCGGCCTGCATATATACAGCAACCTGTCCTTCAGGGATTTCATGATCGTGGTGACGCCAGCATGTCACTGCGCCCTACGCGTTTCATCACATGTTGATGTAGTTTGGGTCAGTAAGGATCACAATCTCAAGGCAGTAGATGGTGGTGATTTACAGTCAAGGCCCTTCACTATTTGATTGCATATGGAGTTATTTTTGATAATATTTTGATCAATCATGAACACTAATTAATATTACCGCAACTCAGTAAAGGTTATAACATAGACTGTGTATATCTCACGGGAGAGCTGCTGCTTAAAGAAAATAATATTGTTTACACATCAGCGTGGTTTATTTTCATTTTTATACCTCCTTCAATGCAACAAGTGCAAGCATGGATGTTACATCGGCATACTACAAATGATAAATCTGTTTGACGCAAAAGGTAATAGACTTAACATGGACTTTCAAATTTTTTATAATTTTTTTAAAGAAAATTGTTTATTAGATTTTGCTAATTTCTTGTATATCAGTACTGCTTGAACCTTAGGAGGTAAACATCAAAAGCTTGTCCTGAAAATGTAACTTTTAGTGCAAATAAATAAGTATCATGAACAATAATCAACTGTGCTGTTTTAGGTGCTGTATTTAGATATATTGACAATGTTTAAGAAATATTCCTAGTATGCAACATATGACTCTAGGCTCAACTTCTTTACAGGTACGCGATTTCGTGCAGTGGGTCTGGGGTGCGTGCCACCAGCGACCCCCTCCCATTGTGATTGGACACAGCGGATGGTTCAGAGGAGAGGCAGAATGACTGTCTGCCTATGTAAACAAGACAGTCTGCCGTTCTGTGAGGGAGGAAGATGGAGATCTTGTGTTTCTGCGAAGCAGAAACACAGATCTCTGTTTGCCTCCAGTCACAACATTCCCCCCACAGTTAGAAAGCACTTCCTAGGAGCACACTCAACCCTTTGATCGCCCCTGATGTTAACCCCTTCCCTGCCAGTGTCATTAGTACAGTTACAGTGCATATTATTAAGCACTGATCACTGTATTAGTGTCACTGGTCCCCAAAAAGTGTCAAAAGTGTCAGGTGTCAGATTTGTCCGCCGCAATGCCACAGTCCCCCTAAAAATCGCTGGTCACCGCCATTACTAGTAAAAATAAATTTAAAAAATTTAAAAATTCCACAAATATATCCCATAGATTGTAGACGCTATAACTTTTGTGCAAACCTATCAATTTACCAAAAATATGTAGCATAGTACATTTTGGCCTAAACTGATGAAGAAATTAAATTTTTTGAATTTTTTATTGGATATGTTTTATAGCATAAAGTAAAAAAATATTGTTTTTTTTTTTCAAAATTGTCGGTCTTTTTTTGTTTATAGCGCAAAAAATAAAAACTACAGAGGTGATCAAATACCACCAAAAGAAAACTCTATTTGTGGGGAAAAAAAAAGACATCAATTTTATTTGTGTACAGCATCGCATAACCATGCAATTGTCAGTTAAAATAACGCAGTGCCGCACCGCAATAAATGGCCTGGTCATGAAGACGGGTAAACCTTCCGGGGCTGAAGTGGTTAATACCCACCTGTTGTATATGACAAAATCATTTTCATTAATGATTTTGAAATGAAATGAATAACAATAACAGAAAAAATGCAGATCACAAAAATTGTAGTGTCTTTTAACACTAGTGGTGGTGTCCACTAACACAACTGGTCCATGAAAAATGATGGTCAGTGGAAAATTGTCACTTTGCATTGGTGGTCAATGTAGGTGGGAGATGAATTTGTCACTGCCCAAGGAACCCCTAGTAACCTCAGTAGGGACTCTAAGGTTCAACAGAACTCTGGTTGAGAAAGACCACCCTAAACTCAACAGAAATCAGTTTGGCACAGAAAATACATTGAGTTAATTGTTTGGCTTCACCAAAAGCCCTTCATACACCAACTATCCTGTGTAGATTGTAGACATGGCTTATTTTTTACACAATGGGCTTAATTTACTAAATTGTAACATGAGGTGTAATTAAAGGAATTTAAGTGAAACTGGGCCTCAGGTACAACATCAAACATGCAGTAATGTTAAGGAAAGTCGTTATTTTTTCAAATTCCGCTACACAATGAAAGCATGAACTTAACTTTTTTTTTCATTTTGGATAGAGCAGGGAAGGATTAGAATCCCTGTCAGGTTTTACTGCTGTCAGAAGCTCAGCTGAAAAGAATACTTCACTTGCTGTCTGGATAAAAGTTATCCCCAGGACAAGAAGCGAGGGCAACTCTAAGGCCTCTATCACATGGGCGGCTGTTAAAAGGAGGTTTTGATATTTTGAAATTCCAAGACTCCAGACACAGTGATCACTTGCAGTTGTACATTGTGATTAGCTGCGTTTACATGCGGCTGCGTTTAGCTGCGTTGGAATATTCTTGCCATTTCTGATGAGCCTACTGTTTTTCTTTCCTTACTGCTGCTGCTATCCGCAGGAGAAATAGTACACTGTGATTACCTGCAATTATGTGCAAGATAGCTGCAATAAATCGGTCCTGGACGCAGTCAAATTTATTTTTTCTAACTGCATAAATCCCCATTTAATGAAACCGTTGCTAAATGCAGTGTGTGAATAAGGCCATAGGAAAGCATTGTGTGAGTTTAGCTGCAGTAGATAACTTGATCTATCAGCAGCTAAAAGCTGAATTCTATCTGCCAACATTATCTGTTTCAGTTAATTTAACCTCATTCAGACCTAGTAAATGAATCCTAACAATTATTGATATTTGGAGAATATTTTCATTAGGTGATTTTATTGCAATTTTTTTACAAACCTGTTTGAAGCTGAAGCTTTAAACTTTGATTTTTAAGCATACTTATCCTTGACCAACAGCAAAAATCCATATAGCACTGGTCTGACGTAGATGAATTTCAATTGGTAGCTAAGGGATACTGTAAAAATATGAATTGCTTGTTGTATAAAGTTTTACTGGTGCTCAAAAAAACATTAAATATTCTCCAGACCATAGAGTCACATGAGAGAGATTTGAGTCTGACGGCAGGGTTTTGGAGGCGCTGCAGGCATTTGTAGGCAAGTCTACATGCATGCGTTTATACTTACAATGTTTTTTTTCAATTACATAGTCTCCTTAAAGATTAACTCCACTGTAGCATCAGCTGCTACATCTGCAGGGCTCTAATGAGGAAAGTGGCAAGGTCTGCGTCCCTTTAGATGTGATTTCCATTTGGGAGTATCACACCAGTGACATTTTTGTTTCAGGGGATGCTCAAAATCTGACTTTTAACTTAGTGCAAACTTCTGGGAAAATCAGTAAGCCAATCACACACAAAGAAAATTACATTTCTGGCAGGGGATCTGTACACCATTTGTGTACAAAACGTCTCCAGGTAGCCATATTGCATTGCATTTTACAGAAAATTACAGCGCTGTGGATTGAAAAGGAAAGGTCATTTTTAATAACATTCAATTACAATTTGACTTTTATAGCAATTATATACGCTATATTCGTTTTTTTTATTTGCTATTTTTTTCCCCACAAAAGTAGAGTCACCCTTTAAAAGGGCTTTTTCAAATATGAAATATTCATACAGTAATATTATATTTACCCAATTACAAAAGGAATAAAAACAGATTTAATTTATTTTAGTACTGCAAATAAAAAATAAAACTATACATATATTTTAGCTTTGTTGCATCCATTATATGCATGAGCATTATGTAGCAGATGAAAACTACAAAGCAATATTAGAAGTGGACACAGAATGTATTTAGTGTAGTGAATATGCATGTCATTGTATTTACACCTGCATGCTTTGTAAACTGTATAGTAAACTGTTTTTACTGATCCTGTTAAAATCTTAAAAATAAGTAGATTTCCAAAATTAAGACAGTAGTCAGGGGCGGACTGACCATTCGGGCACTGCCCCAGGGCCCCATGCCACTAAGGGGCCCCATCAGGGTTGCAGCCTCAATAAAACCAGGGACAGTATGTAAAAATCTGTGTTTTTTTAAAAATCCCAAGATTATAGCTTCCCCGCTTCTCCAGTACCTTTTTAGTGTGTGTATGTGTATTCTGTGTGTGTATATTGTGTGTGTGTGTATACTGTATGTGTGTGTGTGTATACTGTGTGGCCCCATAATCTATTGCCTGGGGGCCCCATAATCTCCTATTGCCTGGGGGCCCCATAATCTTCTCCTATTGCCCGGGGGCCCCATCATCTCCTATTGCCCGGGGGGCCCCATGAGTTGTCAGTCCGCCCCTGCAGTAGCTACGCTTTTGCATGTAATTTCCTAGAATGCATAGTCAGGTTTGTAATGGATTGCCAATTCACAAATACACCCAATACATCCACAATGCCACACATGCTTAATGCACGTGAGTACTGTAAAAAGAGACTCTATTTCTACACTGGCTTACAAATATAAAGCATGAAAAAAGTTATATATACATTTTATTGTATTTAACCATCTCTGCATTCTAGCCGGTCCTCAAGGACAAATCAAATTCAAACAAATGTGATGCATATCATGATAAGGGACTGTATATTATAAGCATTTTCCCCTCTTTGATTAAGGTAAATGACACAAATTATGAATACTTAAGACTCTGGAGATGTGGAACTTGGCAAATACATTTTAATAGGAACATTTAGGAAACATGATTATTCTCTGAATTGTTCTTTTGTGTTAAAATCATAAAGATAAAACAAATATTTCTGGTATATCCATTTAAAAGCTAGCTTCCTATATCTATTGGATACTATAGGTGCAAGATCTTGTTCAGTATACTCACGACAATCAATAACTGAGGATTAATAGGAACTATTGTGGATGCCACAGGTCAGTTAATATTGTGATTCTCAATGAGAAACAACTGTTTTAATTGTTTTAATCTTTTTTAATTATTGTTTTAATCTTAATCTTTAATTATTAAATTTTTTTTTAAACTAAATAAGATTATGAAATTTAAAGCGGCGTTCCACCCAAAAATGGAACTTCCACTGTCCAGATTCCTCCCCCCCTCTGGTATCACATTTGGCTCCTTTCAGGGGGGAGGAGGGAGTAGATACTTGTCTAATACAGGTATTTTCTCCCACTTCCGGCAAAAGATCGCCGCAGTATCCGCAGCGATCTACGCCATGTCCAGGCCCCTCCTCCGCCCCCCCCCCCCCGCTTCTGGGAGACACACAGGTCTCAGAAGAAAGCAGGGACCACTCAGAACACGCAGAGCGACATGCGCAGTAGGGAGCCAGGCTGTGAATCCACAAGGCTTCACTTTCTGATTCCCTTACTGAAGATGCCGGCGCCTCCACCTAGGAGCCAAGGGACGGGTCGCTTGGGGTGAAGACATCGCAGGCACCCTGGACAGGTAAGTGTCCTTATTTTAAAAGTCAGCAGCTGCAGTATTTGTAGCTGCTGACTTTTCTTTTTTCCAGTGGAACTCCGCTTTAAGAAATAACAGTGAACTCTTCAGGTGCTGTAAATGTTTGCAAATGTGTCTATTCAGCACTATGGACAGCGGCACTTTATATAGACTCATTGCTTGTATTGTAAAATGACCTGGTGTATGTGAAAAAGAATTGTGCTGGCCAAATATGTGATCAATAGCACTTTTACGGATTATAAACAGGATGAAGAGTAGGGTAAGCACCATTTTCCATGGTAGAATGTGGCAAAAAGATAAAAGGGAGTAAAATATAGTTACAGGAGTGCAGCTTATAGCTTTTGTTTTCTTTAAACTAAACATTGGAGGCAGGTAGGTTTTGTCTAAATTTCCAGGCAGTGGGAGTGTGGAAGAGCCTGGTATCCATAAGGATCAGGCACTAGTGTTTTGGCAAGAAAAACCCAGTTGAAGCACCACCACCAGATCAGTTTGACTGGTACCAGTGTGGCAGGGTGTTGCCCATTCACTGCCCCCTTCCAATGGGTATAATATGCCACATGCTTGGGGTGTTGGGCTGGAGGGGGTTCCGTTTTTCACTTTAATTAGGTTAATGTTCACCCTGTGTAATAAACACATATTCAGAACGATAGAGAGTGAGTAATGCACATTCAGCTAAAAAGCATCTACTACATTTTAAACATTTGTTGAGATTTAACATTTGCTGAGAACTCATTATAAATTATAAACACTTTGTGTGGGCTGTTAAAAGTGATTCACTGCTGTGATGTAAATGCACCCCTTAGAGACATTTTAGGTTTCTCCTACCCTTAGGGGCCAATTTATTACAGAGCACTATCCTTTGGACAGCAGCATTGGCATTCTGGGGGGCGGAGGAGGGGAGTGTTTGATGTTCTAGCCGATTGAGATACAAACTCCAGCTCACACTTTATAAGCAGTTACAGCAAACAGTTTTGTTCCTTTTGGGATAAAGGTTTTACGTAGATAAATAAACGCTCAACATTGTAAGCACCCCTGTCAGTTGTAAATGGTTTCTCTTAACAATCTTAACTGATACATTTGAAGGAGAGCTTGTTCTGTTGAAAAACAACAGACTTTCTGGCTGGATCACCAGATGAAAATAAAGGAAAGCCTAAAAAATAAATCTAATGCATCTCATTGAATTGGTTTGCTTCTGAGTTTATTACTCTTTTAATTAAAGGTAAACTGGTCCATTAAATATATGAGTGATTTACTAAAACAGCACAGATTTTCAATTTGCAAACTGAATGGTCTCTGAGCTTAGTAAAAATGATGAAGCTGTGTCTATATCAATCATCCAATCTGTCTATATCAATACTGTTTGATGTATTTATTTTATTACCTTTGCATATGATTGGATATTCAAAGTTATCACAGCTTCATCTTATTTGTTAACTTAAATGAACTTGCACTTTGCAAAGCCATGGGTTGAATTCTGAAAGAATTTTCTTTTTCGAAAATCTTTTCTTAGTTTGAACTTCGCACCATTAGTGGGCCGCAGCAACAACTGATTTTTGTGCGGCCATCGAATTCGAGTGATTGGGCATGTGAAATTTTTTGAAAAACAAACGATTTTATAATCAATGATGGGAGAATCGTGTGAGAAATATAATTGAAAAATAAATTCCCTTGAGCACAAAAAAAATAAAATGCCCAGGGAAGAAAAGAAGATTAGCAGCCACGAAAATTATGTTCTGTAACATGCGGTGAAATTAAAGGCGTGGTTGGTCGAATTTCAAAATCAATGGTGGCACCATCAGATCACAAAACACATATATTTTGATTTTTGAAAGAAAATTTGTTCAGAATTTGACTCATGTATGGCCTGCATTACATAAAGTGTTACTAAACCCAGTAATATGAAAACAGTTCATCTGCCCCCCCCCCCCCCCCCACAATGCCCATAGCTTATAAATCTTCTTTTTATATTAAAATAATGCCACTATATACCTTTTTGGCTGATCTGTATACCACAGTCAGTGATAAACTGCACAGTTTCTTCAGTGCTGAGAGTTCAGGTAGGAGGAGATTTCCACTTCAGCCTTTGTACACGCCCACATGTGTGATGTCAATATCATGTGACCTGGCTATCTCTGAGAACAAGTAAATGTTCTCTCCAGCATAAAAGACACAACTGAGCATGTGCAAGTTGGCTACCCTGCCTGTGTTATCTGGCCTCCCCCAGATAGACAGTGCAGGAGGGGGAGGATCTGTGCATACAGAATAAAACAGCCTTTTTTACACAATGCAGAGGATTAACCCCTTAAGTTCCACAGTGAGTATAACAAGCATGTCATGCTGCATATACAGACAGATTTTACTGTTGTGGGTTTAGTAACACTTTAAGTAATCACACCATCTGTGTTTATTGTAGTTTAAAGTGAGCATTTAGTGGGGGAACTATGTAGGCTGCCATTGCTAAATATTTCTTCTACAACAGTCATGTTGATCCAATGGCTTGACTAATGTCTAAGTCACAGCACTTAACACGTATGTGGATCAAGAGATATGACTTTATTCTGGCATAGTTTGCTGCAGTTTGCTGCAGTTTGCTAGCGTAACTTCTGGAATAATTGCTGCTTAAGGTTATAAAGCCATGGACAGCCAGATGATTACCACTTTTAGAAGGATGTCAACAATGGCTACCTACAAGTTTTCCCCCAGTATAGGTTTGTATTCTGATTCAATAAGCATTGACCCGGACTCGGTGTACTAAGTGCTGTCACCATCTGGTTGGATTTGTGTACAGACTGATGTTTTCTCGCACTGCTCAGAAGGAAATTTGAAATGACTTTGAACGACCTTCAAGATTACTTTTATTGGGCCTTTCAAAAGCAGCAATTGTGGTATTATGACAGACCCTGTAGAAAGGCACTATATGCCACTGTACATGAGAAAAAAAGCAAGGTTGTTCTGAGCAAACTTAAGAAAGACGTCTTCCATAATAATACAGGAAAATAAAACATGGAGTACTGAAACATTTATATATATTTATATATTTATATATAATCTATTTCCTATTCTCTAGTATACCATGTGCTTTTATATAGTCTCTAGAAAACACAAGAGAGGTAAGTCCTATCTGTGCTGTCCTCAACCAGCTGCTTATAGTACTACCAAAACTCCCATTCTTACAACCTTTTTTTTTTTTTTTTCTGGAAAGTTCTGGAGAGGCATAGATGAAGTAAAAACACTAGAAGACAAAGATTTTTTTTTCTTTTCTGGTTCTAAACTGTAAAAGTACAAGAATATAGGGTATTGATTATATGGACAATTCAATCCTGGGCCTCAGGAAGTACACTTTGTTATTGAGCTCACGTAATCATACACACAATCTCACTACAACACATCTTTTCACATAGCTAGTATTCTCCTGAATTGTGATTTGAATAACATCAGCTGCTTATTTTTGGGAAGTTTATGTACTAAATGACTGAATCTTATAAAGTGCACCTTGGGATATAAGCACATGATTGTTCTCCATTCCCATCCTGTCATAATTTAATATAAACGTGAGAGAACAAAGAAGGAGATTATAAAGAGGAATTGTACTCCATGCAAAAATGTACTAAGGTTGCAAAAAGCAGTGAGGAAAACATAAGAAAAGTGTGCAAAATGTCTTTTTTTCTGGTGTTTTTTCTTATGTTTTCTGAAATCCTTCCATTGCAGGTTGTGTGCAAAGTTGACAGTTTTACATAGAGAACAATAGTTCCATATGATGTCCTACTTCGCGCTCTGTCTCGTTTTCTTTTTCCAATCGCTTATGACAAAAGATATGATGGAGAAGAGATGGTCTTCAGCTGGATTTGTGTACAAGATCTTATATCTATATCTCTGGCCATTTTGTAGACTGGTCTGAAGGGTGAATATATTAAAAGTCAGAAATATATTATATCTAATGGTGGCCAGACAAATTATGATATGATCATTCAATCAATTATTTCATGCGACTAAACTGATCAAATTGAATTAAAATCGTAAACCAAAGACCCTCATATTTGATAGTTTTAGTGAGCTCTTGATTGATTTTGACTCTGCCAAAAGATGGCAATGGTGGAATATCATTGCTCGCTTGAGCAAATATACATGCATGAGTTGGAGAATTGATCTAATTTAGATCAATTAAATTATATTTTTTTAATAGATTGTTTACATTTATACTGTTAGATTGTATTTTCAATCAATATTTTCAGTTGATCACAAACTTGAAGTGTACTGTGTTCTGCATTAAATAATATTTTAGTAGATAAGAGGACACTTGTTTGAGACTGCGCATATTCAAATTGATCACAAATCGCTATAAGTATGGCCACCTTAAACTTTTAAACACTATTGGCCCTGTGTACTACTAGTGTCTAAGATTAAAGTGTTAATACTGCTGATAGCAACAAGATATTTATGTTTACTTGCAAACACATAGTAAAAGAATGGCAGTTGAGATTGCTTGCTATGGGCAGCAGACACATTCACGCTTATGTTTATAGCAAAGAACACCACCAAAGTTCAGTAACACAAAGCTACCAATTAGTGGTCTACTTGAAGTACTCTAATGCCCTGTACACGTGATCGCACATTCCGACATCAAAATCCATCAGATTTTTTCAGACGAATGTTGGCTCAAACTTGTCTTGCATACACACGGTCAAAGTTGGTCAGAAATTCAGAACGTCAAGAACGCGGTGACGTACAATATGTACGACAAGCCGAGAAAAATGAAGTTCAATAGCCAGTGCTGCTCTTCTGCTTGATTCCGAGCATGCGTGGCACTTTGTGTGTCGGAATTGTCTACACACAATCGGAATTTACGCAAACGGATTTTATGAAAACTTTGTGTGTCGGAAATTCCGATGGAAAAAGTCTGATGGAGCCCACACACGGTCGGAATCTCCGACAACAAGCTCCGATCGCACAAAATCCGATCATGTATACAGGGCATAACAGTTCGGGAAAAGATGGATTGTAAAACCAGATTGGTCGCAATGGTTTACTGTACTTTGTGCATTACCAGTGTTCACTGCCTTATTGAAGAAGGATATTTACACTGGTCTACAAATTTTGGGAAATTATCAACCTCCGAGATGAAATGTGCTAATTCATACATATTTTGACATGAATTAGACAACAGGTGATAAAGGTGCTGGTTGGCTAAAGTTTTTAAGACATTTCACACTAAAGATTTATACACAGGTGAGTATATTTACCTACAAGGGAGGGAGGTGTCTGATGATTGTGATGCCTTATACCTTTTCAACAAAGTACGGTAGAACAAAGAAAATGGTGCCACATGGAAGTGTATGAATTTATCTTCACTTTGAGACTAAAGATTAATACCTAACTATAATTTATTATTCTTTTATTGCAAGGTACAATTGTCTTGGTCAGATATACACATCATACAGTTAAATCTGGTGGTTTATGAAAGTGTCATTGCCTAACATTTCCAAGGAACAGTTGGGTGATACTTTTCCTTTAGAAGCCAAGATGCCTCAAAACTGTGTAAACAACGCAGATAACTTCTGCTACATTTGTGGCAAGGTTACATTTGCAACTCAAAAATGCAGTATGACGGCAGTGTTAAAAAAGGCATACCACCTATATTTTGGATGCAAAATAGGGGATCAGAACAAGAGTTGGACCCCTCATTATTGTTGCATTACATGTGCAATGTATCTGCATCATTGACTAAACAAGAAGAAAAAGCCCATGGCTTTCACAGTCCCAATGGTGTGGAGGGAGCATGAAAATGTTACATGAAAAAACAATACATTAATGGAAAGTCATGTTATTGGTATCAAAAGATACATTTATAATGATTGGTGTGGCACCATTCTCATTGCTATATCACATTTTACTGAAAAGTTATGGAGCATAAGCACACATCCCCCACGTAATTGTGAATTAACTTGATGCGATTTTGACCTGAAGCTGTATCATGAAAACTGGAGCCAATTAATATTCAGGAGTTAATTTTCCTTTATTAATGACCCGATTCTGGTAAAATTTAGCTACTTTAATTTCCGAGGGTTTCTCCTTGTAGACCAGTGTTATTTTAATATATGTCTTATACATAAAGATCTCACAAATATCATGAATTTACCACCAGAGTCACAAAGCTATTTTAAGTTCATTTGCAATTAGAAAACTAATAAAAAATGGGCTTCTTATGGCGTTAACTACACAATACAGTGTGACAAAGATCAATTGCACAGAGGCACAATGCTGCAATTTGTTCAGGTAATTAGGGCTTCACTTTAATGTAGAGATTGCCTTATAAGAAGCCCATTGTTTCACTAAAAGAGAATCTGTCACTTGGGCTATCTGGGGAACTAAAGTTGGAGAACTCAGAAAATATTTGGCTTTTCTGGGTATGAAGGCGCATGTGACCTCTTTCTTTTTCCCAGGCTGCAATGCTTAGGTCTAAATGTCCAATCACCAGACCTGAACAGTGTCACGTAAAAGAAGGAGATGGAGATCATTAGCTTTGATACTGCCCAACACGAACTTTGCGCAGTTTTAGGATTCCCAGTTCTGAGGAAGAACAGAGTGGTGGTAATGAAGGAAAGGTATCACTGAGTAGCATGGAGCTTTTCTTACAGGAAAACTTTTTGACCTGTATCGGCAAAGTGACAGAGTCTCATTATTAATCAATCATAGGTCTTCTAGAATTAATCTAAGACATTTACTACCAAAACCTGGGAACTCAAAATTGTCTGTGTCCTTTATGCCGCGTACACACAGCCGGACTTCCCGACAGAAAAAGTCAGATGGGAGCTTTCGGTCGGACATTCCGACCATGTGTATGCCCCATCGGACTGTTTCTGTCGGCATTTCCGACGGACTCGGATATAGAACATGTTTTAAATCTTTCTGTCGGAAATGCCGACGGTGTTTAGCCCGTTGGCAAGTCCGGCTGTGTGTACGCGGCATTAAACTTTATATTAAACAGAGTGTATTATCGATTATGAAAACTGAAAACTATGTGATTTAGTAGTGTACCTTCCAAGATTTTACAAAACTTTATCTCTACCAAAGAGCAGCGTTTGAATTCACTGAAAATAGTTACTATTTTCTTATTTTTGAAAACCAATGTTATAATAATTTTACAATATTTCAAAAACAGGTCTGCAGCCACTTAAACTGTTTCCATTTAGTTTTGCTACGCCAGATGAAAGCTAAACTTGGCCAAAATTGCTACAGAGTTCATGAACAAATGGAAAAGGTTCTCACACAACGCCGCACACCCATGCCGCAACACTCATAAGATGTGAGAAGTCTTGCTGTGGGGCCCAGGATTCTACTTGTCAGTAACTTGAAGACATATCTATGTAAAGTGTTCAAAAACTTCAGTCTAGAAGTGTAAGGATCTTTCTCTTTTTCTCTTAAGAAGAGTTCCAAAGTCTAGAGAGGGAGAATCCAATATGAGGAGTAAGAATATCTTCTGGTAAAGAAATACTGAGGCACAAAACAGTTGCTTCTACTACTTTCATACATGAAATCCTTTTTCTTGTATATGCATCATCTGTAATCGTAAAGTCTGTACACTGCTCACTATTCTTCTCTGGTGTCCAATGAGCGTTACTCCGATTCTTCTGATGTCACTGTTTGAATAAACAAAAAATTAAAAATGATGTAACAAATGAAACAGGTACATGTTGTAGACAAAGGGGGCTATTTACTTAAAATGGAGAGTGCAAAATCTGGTGCAACTCTGCATAGTAACTAATCAGCTTCCAAATTTTATTGTCAAAACTTAATTGAGTTAGAAGCTGATTGGTTACTATGCACAGCTGCAGCAGATTCTGAGAGCTGACAATAGAGATGAGGGAGGAACATTCATTCCTTGATCATCTCTATGGTGTATGAAATCAGAAGAGACCAGAACTTTGTCACTTCCGTTTTGGCTGTTGGTTTTTGACTGTTTACGTTACTGGTTAGTAAAGCAGCCGATCAAACCAATCTCGGTTTGGTCGGCTGCTTTGGAGGGCAGAGGAAAGATCTTATGTCTATTACACCCCAGATCTCTCAGTAAAGAGTACCTTTCACTGACTATGCTATCACAAGGGATGTTGTTCATAGCAATAGCGACAGTAATAAACTTAAAATAAATAATAAAAAAATGTTAGCATGCACCTGTCCCCTTTATGCTCGCAAATGTGATAGCAAACATCTGGCATGTATATGTAAACGGTGATCGCACCACACATGTGAGCTTTTGTCATGAGTGCAATAATTCTACTACCAGACCTCCTGCTTAACTGGTAACCTGTAAAGGCTTTTAACCTCCCTGGCGGTGTGATTATGTCGGATTTTAGATGCTGAAAGCGGTACAATTATTTTGCATGGAAATTTGGCGTTTTATATTGTAGGCCTGTAATTCTTAGCAATAACACCCTTAAATCTGTCCAAACAAGAGTCTATTAGATATTAGATATTAGGTATGATGAAGTTTGAAACACAAAATCATAAATTATAATATAATAAATAAATATAAATAATTTAAAAAAAATAATAATATAATAATAATAAAATGTATGTTATGTGTTGCCTTACAGGGTGCTGCGAAAAGGTCCTGTATGCTGTATGTCTATGAACCTTATTTTTTATCTAGGTCCTGTTTTGGTACAGGTAGTAGTAGTTGGTCAGATGCAAATGAACATCTGTTCAGTAATGTTGAAAAGTTTCACCGCTCACCCAGGTAGATTTTTTCAAAACACAAACCTAAGCCTTTAGTAGGGAACTCATGGATTTCTTTACAGGACCTGATGTGGAAGGGGCTTAGTTAAAGTGATACTAAGGTCTCGTTTTTTTTTTTAAATAACAAACATGTTATGCTAACTTGCTCTGTGCAGTGGTTTTGCACAGAGAAGCCCAGATCCTCTTGTCCGCTTGCTATGGTGGCACCCGAGCTGAGCCGTAGCTCCCTGTGTCCATTCAGACACAGAGCCATGGCCCGCCTCCGTCCCGGCCCCTTTCTTTTCTCATTGGCTCACTGACTTTGATTGACAGCAACAGGAGCCAATGGCACTCCGCTGCTGTCTTAGCCAATGAGGAGGGAAAATCCCAGACAGCCGAGTCTCTTGTGCAACATCGCTGGATCCAGATGGGGCTCAGTTAAGTATTACGGGGGCTGAGGAGAGCTGCTGCACAAAGAAGGCTTTTTATCTTAAAGCATAGAATGCATTAGGATAAAAAACCTTCTGCCTTTACAACCACTTTAAGTATTTGATTTTTCTTGCTTATATTTGCTCTTTATTGTATCAGTGCTTTTAGGTACTGCATGATTACAGATTGCTGATTGGTAGATCCTCTGGCCATACAGGTGCTATAGAATCTTTGTCTGCTGACCTGCCCAGCTGTTCTCTTTCACCCAGAGATAAGTTTCCCATTGGGCAGTTCTGGTGGACTGCAAAAGAGCATGAGGCAGGAGCTGTTGTATAGCAGTGCATCTGTGGACCTTGCCATCCATGTTATTTTTTGTTTTATTTGTTTCATTTGTTTCATTGCAGTCTTTCAGACCCCTTTCACACCAAGGCACTTCAAAAACGCCCTAAAATGCCTTAGCGTTATTACCGCGTTTTTACAGTGTTTTAGAGGAGCTAGCGGTAAAATTAATGCAGTGCTGCAGGCGTTTTAACAGCGTTTTTCAAGTGTTATTGAAGCATGTGTTATTGATGCTATCTTTCTGCTTGCATGTTTATCCTTTGTGATATCATGTAAAACAAGCAGTGTCTTGTAAAGTAACAAGCAGTGTCTTGTTTTACTTCAAATCTTCATTTTTCTGGGATTAATTCTTTTTTTTGGCATTTTAAGACCCCTTTCACACCGAGGGCGTTTTGCAGGCGCTATAGCATTAAAAATAGCGCCTGCAATCCGCCCTCCAGCTGCTCCATTCAATCCAGTGTGAAAGCCCGAGGGCTTTCACACCGGCGCGGTGCGCTGGCAGGACGTCAGGAAAAGTCCTGCCAGCAGCTTCTTTGTAGCGGTGAAGGAGCTGTGTGTTTTGAAATCAATGGGGCAGCGCTGGGATACCGTCGGCAAAACGCCGCTATTGCGGCGCATTGCGGGCAGTTTTAACCCTTTCTCGGCCGCTAGTGGGGGTAAAAGCACCCCGCTAGTGGCCGAAATGTGCTGCAAATCCGACGGTAAAACGCCGCTAAAAATAGCGGCATTTTACCGCCGACGCTATAGGCGACTCGGTGTGAAAGGGGTCTAATTTTGTTTTTTTGCCACTTTGATGGTCTGTTTAATCTTTCTGACCTTCCCACAAGTTCAGTCCTGTTGTTGTAGATGCTCTCTTTTCTGCTTGAAATGTTTACCTTTTTATGAGCTCATGTGAATTTTCTACAGCTCAGGGCGAATTATAGGCGCTATTCAGGCGTTTTTACAGCGTTTTCAATTAATTTCAATGGAGAGGCGCTTTTTTCAACGCCCAAAAGCTGCTCCAAAGATGCTGCTTGCAGGACTTTTCTCAACGCCCCGCCAGCGCAACGCCTCAGTGTGAAAGGGTCCATTGAGATGCATGGGGAGCGTTTTATGAGCATTTTAATAGCATTATTTTTTGCGCTAAAACGCTGCAAAAACGCCTTGGTGTGAAAGGGGTCTCAGTGGGTGATGGTCATTCAGTGTAAAGCTGAATGGACCTCATGGTAAGATATTAGTTTTTTGTTTATATTTGATGTTGCATTTTGGATTGATTTTAGATTACCCACTGTCAGGGCTGGGCTCAGATTGCTCAGCTGTTGCCAGAACTCATCGTTCCACAGTGGCTCACCTGTTGATCATCTCCTGCTCATCAGTCAAGCCCACAGCCAGCCCCTCCTGGCTATTTAAACTTCCTGGTTCATTTCATCAATTGCCTTTGCCTTGGTCAAACATATCTAGAGATTCTCTGCTGTGTTCCTGTTGAAGACTTGCCTGGCTGACGTCCCTTCTGGTTCCTGATCCTATCTGCTGTCTCTGACTACGCTGATCTCTGGCTTCCCGACTTCCTGGCTTGTTCTGATTACCCGATTTGGCTACTGAACCCTGTCAAGTTTACCAGTTGTACCATTTTTACCATTTCATTAAAAGGTGTGATTTTTACTGCATTTTCTGTCTCCATCAGTCTCATGGTTCCTGACACCCCCACAATAAATACTGTAGCCTTGTAAAGCCATTTTAATTCATTTATCTGTGTTGTTTTATTATATACAATTGCATATTTGTTAATTAACATTCCTGTGTGCTATCCCATGAGTGTCAAATTCCCCATGTGGCTGTAAATGTTATTGTATATTGCAAACACATATTTAAAGGATGTTACAGAACAAGTCCAGTTAAATGTAATTAACCACTACTAGCTAGTCTATATGCTGAAATTTGGTAAAATGCAGGTCAAAGCACCCAATCAAATCAGTTGCCCAAAAATGAAACAATGGATAAACCCAAGAACACATATAAAGAATGAACTATGGCTGCTGGACATCTCCTCATTTTAAATACCAGCCATAATGTACACACAAATGATATAATAAAAATGACAAAATCAAGGTGCTCTAAATAGCCCCCGTTGAGCTTCTCAAAAAGTCTAAAGTTATATGTTATGTATGACGCTCTGTGTGTTAAGGTGTAAGGATTCCTAATTTGTTAGCAATATACTGTACAGTATGTGGCATCATAGATAAGAGTTATAAACAATACAAACACAGATTGAATCAGCGTAATAGATAGGCTATATAAATACTGTAAATATATACATCAATATACAACACCCAGCATTACCATTTAGAATTGTGTATCAATATCCTAATAAGGTGAAAAATGACAGTCCACTGTTGGTTTATTTTCTTATCACACTGTATAGTGTGTCCACACACACATGCTCTCTTCCAATTGAATGTGCCAAAGAAAATAGTGTTCCACCACTGTGGTCCACCACCTGTTCCAGCTGCCTCTTACCTCATCTGGAGACCCCCATAAAGGCAAGGTCAGTAAAAAGCCTTCCGAGATCACTGGGTGTAACCACTGCAGGAGCGCTTCAGAAGATGCTTCACAGATATCCGGATCAGATTACACTGTGCTTCCAAAACTCACCCAGGAATAGATCAAATAAAACTATTACAGTCTAGTATGCAAAATCAAAGGACTACTTTATCCAAAAAAACTATATGTACTCACAAGGAGAGTGCACTCTCTAATTCAATGCACTGAATACAGATGCCTATTTACATTCACTTTGATATTGCCCTCTTAGGTTAAAACATCCACACAGCAGAAAAGTTGGCAGCTTGCTGACTTCTGGCCATGGTGACGTCACGTGACTCCGCTACCGTTGCGTTTCGTCATGTGGTTTATCCACACTTCTTTGTTTATCCCTATGAAGAAGTCATTGTACCACGTGACGAAATGCGTATCTGTATTCTGTATTCAGTGCACTCTCCTTGTGAGCATATATCGTTTTTTTTTTTTTTTTTTTAAATAAAGTAGTCCTTTGATTTTACATACTACACTATGATAGTTTTATTTGATCTATTCCTGGGTGAGTTTTGGAGGCTATCATAATGAGAAGCACAGTGTAATCTGACCCGGATATCTGTGAAGCATCTTCTGAAGCGCTCCTGCAGTGGTTACACCCAGTGATCTCGGAAGGCTTTACTGACCTTACCTTTATGGGGGTCTCCAGATGAGGTAAGAGGCAGCTGGAACAGGTGGTGGAGCACAGCGGTGGAACACTGTTTTTTTCTGGCACATTCAATTGGAAGAGAGCACGTGTGTGTGGACACACTATACATTGTAATAAGAAAATACACCAACAGTGGACGGTCATCTTACACTTTATTAAATGGGAATGTTGGATGTTGTATATTGATGTGTATATTTACATTTTTTTTTTGTTGCGCTACACTATTGGTTGTTATTTATCAGTGATAAGCAGCAACAGCACATACCCTGTTTCCCCGAAAATAAGACCTAGCGTGATTGTCGGTGATGGCTGCAATATAAGCCCTACCCCCCAAATAAGCCCTAGTTAAAGTCATTGTAGGTCTTATTTTCAGGGTAGGGCTTATTTTCGGGGAAACAGGGTAGGGCTTATTTGGGGGGTAAGGCTTATATTGCAGCCATCACTGACAATCACGCTAGGTCTTATTTTCGGGGAAACAGGGTAACATAGACACAATCTTTGAATTGATGAAACTTTTTTTTTGGTTGGCGCAGTGTTTCTTGGTTAGTATAATTATACAGATTGAATCAGGCATAAAGAATAAATAGCATTGCTGGTTAATGTAATGGAAACAATTTTTTCCTGAAAAAGTGTCTCTTATTACATAACGACTTACTCAATGCTCATTCTGCAAACTAGGTCCAGCGTTGTGAACCCGGCTGCCATGAAGTTACTGGCATACTGACCCATCTTGATAGAATCTAGCCACTCAGTGACTGTGACAAAAAAGTGATATTCTGCCATTTCCCCTGGTGACTCTGGCAAACTAGAAGAAAAAAGAAAAAAAAAAAACACATTAAAAGTGTTTGCAGCCCAGATGGTTAAATACAAACATCAGTTCATATCATTTAACTAGGACGACTTTGGGTACTACTCCATCAAAGGGAACAGTGCAGGTCCTGCTCCATGGACTTTCCAACTGTCATCCAGATTGGCTGAAAAGCTTCTTCTATCCATGTTTATGATATAGCCCCATGGCTTACTTTTATTTGATGGCTAGATCTGTTTGTTGGGGTAAACTCATCATAATAGTTTAGAGTGTTTGTAAATGGTATAGCCATACAAAAAATAGTGTCTGTCCTTTGCATTATAACAATAAAGTGATATTAAACCCAAAACCAAAAATGTAATACATTGCAGCTTATCAATCATTAGATGCGGTGGCTACATTCGTTTTATTTTTTTTTAGTTTCCCCCCCCTGTTTTAAGCTGATGATCTGGCTAGTTACACGTCTCCTGTATTGAAGATCCTCTACTCTGAATAAAGGAGCACAGGGGCACCTTTGGACAGCAGCATTGTTAATCTGGGGGGAGGGGAGTGTTAGGGCAACTAGCAGATTTAGATATACTAAACAAATTGAAGCCAAACTCCAGCTAATACTTTAAAATCAGCTACAGCAAATATTTTTTTCCTTTAAATAGTAAATGGTTTGCTTCAACTCTGTAACTGCTACATCTGTGGGACAGCTTGTTCTTTTGAAAAACAAAAGACTTACTGCCTGGATCACCAAGTTATAATGAAAGGAAGAAAACCTAAAAAAGAAAAATAATGCAGCCATCGCATCTAAGAATCGGTAGTCTGCAATATAATAAATGTTTGCTTTTGGGTTTAATATCTCTTTAATTTAAAGTGTTACTAAACCCAGGACCCTGCTTTCACTATATCTGATCTCCCACAGTACACAGAACATGGAAATGAAATTTCAGTTAATATAAACTGCTAAATACCTTTTCTCTTCCGCAGTTAGAGCAGTCTTGTGACTTCTATCAGCGTCTGCTTAAAGCTTGTAGGAGGAGTTTTCATTCTCCCCTGATTGTCCTATGAGGCTGCAGGACCCCTGACACTCTGTCTGGACAGTGCTGATTGGCCCTGTGCTGATCACATGTACCCTCCCAAGAAAAAAAAAAACCCTAGCAATACACACCAAACTGAGCATGTGCAGCTTGCCCCCAAGGCTCTGTTCTATCAGCAGATAGATTGGGGACTGTGGAAGAAGGGGAGGTATTGAGAAGACAGAATCAAACAGCATTTTTACACGATGCAGAAGATTAACCCCTTAGGTTCCACAGTGAGTATAACAAGCATGCTTTACTGCATATACAGACTGATTTTACTGTTGTGGGTTTAGTAACACTTTAAGTTAGACACAGGATTGATTTACTAAAACAGCACAGATTTTCAATTTCAGATTTGCAAACTGAATGGTCGCTGGGCTTAGTAAAAAAGATGAAGCTGTGTTTATATCAATCATCCAAACATGTAAGCAAAACATTCTGTTTTATTTATGTTTTTATATTACCGGGAGGGAGAGAGCTCCAGCACACAGCCTTTGATTGGCAGCCTCAGCTCTGTTCCTGTGTGCTGTGAGAAGGGGGGGGGGCGTGTCTCTTCCCTCCAATCAGCTCTCGGAGCTCTCCTCACTGAGCTCTGCAGAGTTTAACTTCAGCTCCCTGACCCCTGCCTTCTGGAAGCTCAGACAAGCTGTGTAATATCTGCACTCTGAATGACTGCAGATAAACGGGTATAACTTATGGCGGAGGACTTGTTTAATCTCACCTGAGGCTAGTCACTTCACAGGGTATATGGAAGGGTTTACAACCATTCTAAATCAGTGTATAAAATGTATTAAATGTTAAAGGGGAAGTATACTGTACAAATGAAGAGTTGTTTTACATTATTAATGTAAAAAGAAATGTTTGATGCAACTTTAAATGCCCTCACTTATATTTGATATTGTATTAAGTATCCAAATTTGCAGATTCACCAACTAGACAGAGCTTTGTATTTGAATCGACTTCCCTGCTTATTAAATGTGGAGATAAAATATCAGCCATGCAGGGAATCCAATCCTTTTACTGAGTTGTCTGACCTATAGATGAGAAGTAGCGGTCGTGTAGCAGGAAGCAGAGCCTGAATATGTAATGAGCAAACATGGCTGCCCCCTAATACATACATAATATACACAAAACCTGTTTTTTTTTAGACAATAACATGCATAGTTAACATTTTTTACTTTACAGTTTTTTCATGTATATCTTAATAAGCCATGTAAAAGGTTATACGTTCCATCAGTGGATGCATGAGCGGGGTAATCAAATGTGTGGATGGAGGAATAAGTTTTTTTTTCCTTCAACCCACTGAATCATGTTTTGGCTTGCATTACATTGCCTGTGTACCAGATATACAAATGGTCAAGGCCATCTTTAATGCAGGGCAAAAGGGGAAGCTGCCCTGGGCTCAGTCATTGTTGTGGGGCCCAAAGCAGCTGCCCCTTCAGCCCATGCTGCCCACAAATAGTTGATAAGTGGATTTGATGGGGGGGGGGGGGCAAGAAAATGTTTGCCCAGGGTTCAATCAATATTAAAGATGGCCCTGTAAATAGTATGCCATGGCTTAAAGAGGCGTTCCACTTACCCACGAAAAAATTAAA
This sequence comes from Aquarana catesbeiana, assembly GCF_042186555.1. NCBI lineage: Eukaryota > Metazoa > Chordata > Amphibia > Anura > Ranidae > Aquarana > Aquarana catesbeiana. Next base: position 710,425,268 of record NC_133325.1, read on the forward strand.
AGTCAGCAGATACAAATGCTGTAGCAGCTGACTTTTAATATTAGGAGACTTACCTGTCCAGGGTTCCCACAATGTCGGCACCCCAGCCGATGTTCGGATCGGCTCTCAGGTGCTGCCGCCGCCATTCCTGGTAAGGGAAACTGGCAGTGAAGCTTTTTGGCTTCACAGCCGTTCCCTATTGAGCATGGTGAAGTGTACTATGCTTTATAACTGGCCTGGCGGCGGAGGAAGGAGGAAGGGGGCTGAACTTCCGAGAGAGGGCACCACGGAGCTATGTCCCGGAAGTGGGGAAGGGTACCTGTCAGAAACAGGTACCCGTTCCTCCCTCCCCCCTGAAAGTATGTGGCACCGGAGGGGGGGAGGAGACAGATAAGTGGAAGTTCCACTTTTGGGTGGAACTCTGCTTTAAGAAGAAGAGAGAAAAGAAATGACAAAAAAATGATTTTAGACAATTTCTCCCCATCCAGAGCATCTTTGGGAGCCTAATTATTATTGTTTTTTGTTTAACACCATGGCCATTCCTTTTTTGTTGCTGGTAGGCATGGAGACAGAACAATGGGGATAGAGGGATGAGCTGATGATATATTCATAGAATGACCCCAATTAATAAGAGAGCTGCTGCAATTTGTCAGAAGAAAATTAGAGTCCTGGTATGCAGACAGGTGTGATCGCCATTTATAATGGACACTGCTCATACCTGAATGGACTGTGTTAGTGTAACAGATAGCTGTAATTACCATGATTAAGAGATCTTTCAGGATAACAGCGTGCTGTAAATGAAGAAAAAGCCCAGCCACATTATACTACTCCAATGACCAGTTTAGGACTTGAATAAATAACGCTGTTGCCGAACAGAGGGCACGTTAAGCCATTGTGCACCTCGCCTCCTCTTAATCATCAGCTGGCTCCATGCATATAGATTAATAGCAGCTATAACCGTGAAGGTTGCATTCTTCTATACATTGACTTACTTCTCCGTACATAGGTCATAGTAGTTTGAATTTAATGATCTTGATCCTATGGTCTACATTCCACTGCCCTTTAGTTTACACATCATTCATTAAATTACTGAATCATCAACCCTTCCTTTATACCCAGTCTAAAATGAATGTATGAGCATCTCATCAGGAGGACAATTTGTTTAACTAGGCTGGACTGTGCTGGCTTCATAAGACAAGGCTAAAAGCCCTAATGATATGCATAGGGGAAGATTTACTAAAACTGGTGCACACAGAATTTGGTACAGTTGTGCATAGTAACCAATCAGCTTCTAGGTTTTATTTTCAAAGCGTAATTGACCAAGCTAAAGTTAGAAGCTGATTGGTCACTATGCACAGCTGCACCAGTTTTAGTAAATCTCCTTATAGTGGAGTTACTAATAACTACCAGGGCATACTACTGGAATGTTGTAGCAATATGAAATCAAATTGGTTGTTATGAGGTGCTGCTGCTGCACATTACAATTGCTATTTGCATTGTTTGCTTAACCGGGGGCCCGATGCCTGCCAGCACCCAGCGATCGTTTGTTACACAGGCAGAACCACAGTCGGCCTATATAAACAAGGCAGAAGGTCACTCTGTCAGTATGGAAAGCATTGATCCTGTGTTCCAGTGTTTCATCAGATTAGGTGACCTGTCAGATTTTGTAACGGAAGTGACATTCCTTGCTACACCCAACATTCGTCCACAATAATGATACAGTGAGAAGGCGGCAAGCTGACATCTTGTTACACCCATCGCTGTCTTGCATTTCACACTTATATTTAACAGTAAACTCAGCTTATATAATGAAACTCAGTATTTTGAAATCCGTCAGACTGTTTTGATGTTGATTTTTCAAAGCAGCGGTGTTCTGTCAAATTAACAAACCTGTGAGATCAGCAGGCGTGCCGCTGCTTTTAAAATTCAACATCTAAACAGTCAGATGGATTTTTAGTTATATTTCACTATATAAGCTGAGTTTACTAGTAAAAATAAGTGTGAACTGCATGACTCCGGTGGGTGTAACAAGATGTCTGCTTGCCACTTTCTCACTATATCCTTACTGTGGAGGAGTGCAGGATGTAGCAAGATGGCCGCAACGGAACATCACTTCCGTTACAAAATCTGACAGGTTCCCTAATCTGACAAAACACCTGCAAAGCAGGAACACAGATCTTTGCCTTCCACTAGTACAAGTACCCCCCCACAAGTAGTAAAACACTGGCCAGGCACACATTTAACCCTTCCATTGCCTCTGATGTTAACCCCCTTCCCAGCCAGTGTCATTAGTACAATGACAAAAGCGCCAGTCAGGTGTCCGATTGTCTGCTGCAATATAAGTTGCTATAAGTCACTGCTCGCCATCATTACTAGTAAAAAATAAATAAAAATTCCATAACTATATTACATTAAATTACAGTTTGTAGACGCTATAACTTTTGCGCAAATCAATCAATATACTCTTATTGGGATTTTTTTTTTTTTTTACCAAAAACATGTAGCAGAATACATTTTGGCCTAAATTGATGAAGAAATTCGATTTTTTACATTTTTGTATTGGATAGGTTTTATAGCAGAAAGAAAAAAATATTGTTCTTTTTCAAAATTGTTGGTCTTTTTTTGTTTCTAGCGCAAAAAATAAAAACCGCAGAGGTGATCAAATACCATCAAAAGAAAGCTCAATTTGTGGGAAAAAAAGGACGTACATTTTATTTTAGTACAGCGTCGCTGTCAGTTAAAGTAAGTGCCGTATCGCAAAAATGGCTTGGTCAGAAAGGGGGGTAAATCTTCCGGAGGGCAAGTGGTTATACTACATCTAAAGCCAAAATATTTTAGTTTTGGATAGAGTAGGAATGATTAAACTCCTCACAAGTTTTTTTGCTTTCTGTGTCCTATATGGGGGAGAGTTTCCTTCACTTTGACTCCTTTCACACTTATGACATTGTCTACCATCCCCTGAGAAGTGATCGCTTTTTAGAAGATGGGGAAAGCTGAAGACTGTGATGCTACTGCCTACTGGTACTTTCTTTCTTTTATTGCCGAACAGCAATTTGGCATTGTAGGGTAGTGCTGCAACTGCAACCCAAACATTTGGTTTTTAATTGTGTTGTAGCTCTATTCACTCGCATGGGAGAGCTTGTCAGGTGGAGCGTTGAAATTGCCACATCTGTGGCAATGTATAACTATCTGAGCGACACCATGTCTGCTTGTAAATGGGGGGGGGGGGGGGGATCAGGGGCTGTAAAAACGCAGATCAACTGTCTGTTTTACCACATCCCGGATGCCTGTGTGTGAACTAAGCCTTTCTGTTATAAGACGCAACAGGACAGAAGGGAAGCAAGGAAATCCTCCCTTAAGCCGGCCATAGATGTTGGTGGAATCCCTCCGAGCTTTTATGTTCTCTCAGCGGGGGGCCCTGCTAAAGGCACTGGCAATATTTGCAAAAAATATCTTGTAAATATCCAACATGCTGGTTGTACCCAAGTTGATCGATGGAACGACTTGGGTACAATCAGCCTGCCCATACATGGTTCGCACCTCTGCTGGTCCCTGCTGAACCGGCAGAGGTTTTAACCATCTATGGGCAGGCTGACTGTACCCAGGTCGATCCATTGAACTATCTATGGCTGGCTTTAGAAAGATGCCACCTGAAAAAGCCTCACTGAACGAGTCATTTTTAATCCTGGTGGTAATTTTTAAATTTTGAATGCCCCACCACTTTCAGTCCCAGTGACAATGGTTAGCAGGACTACTAGAGAAGTTAAATCTCCCCAGCTGGAACATAGAATGCGATAAAAACCTAATCCCTTCCTATTCTATCTACAACAACAACAAATAATAATAATTGGGCTGATAATAATAATAATAATTGGGCTTTAAATACACGATATTAATGCATGTCCACTTAAGTTTTTGCTTTGTTTCTGTCCAGTTTTATTGTTTATTTTTTCTTATTCTTCATTTTTCTTTTTAATCAGCCACACACAATTGTAATACATGACATCAAAATTTTGACAAAAAATATCATAAGATTAAGTTAATGCCATTGAAAATTGCATTGAATTACTATTCAGTTGACTTTAAAATTATTTGAACTAGATAAATGAAAGGATCAAAGTGAAAATAAAAATTATTTTCTACACCATTGAATACAGTCGAAAATATTCTGTTTTTCTCAATTGCTTCTTTTCATTCTGAACTGAAAAAATATCAAAAGAAATTCAAAAGAACCCCACTTATGGAACCTTTTTATGGATTTGACTGGAATATTGCTTCATAAACCTCAGGGATAAGAACAAATTAAAGAGCAATCTTTTGATAATTGGGTCACTTGTGGTAAACTGCCTACTATAAAGACTGACACATCACACGTCTGCTCAAAAATCAAGCAGCCAGGTTGGTTAAGGTAGCTGTACAAAGATGGCATCATGGTGTGTATGTGACACCCTGCATATCCAGTGAAGCTATCCCCAATGTGACTAAAAGGCTGAATTTGAAAGCAAACTGCTGATCACACATACACTATATTGTCAAAAGTATTGGGACACCTGCCTTTACATGCACATGAACTTCAATGGCATCCCAGTCTTAGTCTGTAGGGTTCAATATTGAGTTGGCCCACCCTTTGCAGCTTTAACAGCTTCAACTCTTCTGTGAAGGCTGTCCACAAGGTTTAAGAGTGTGTCTATGGGAATGTTTGACATTCTTCCAGAAGCGCCTTTGTGATGTCAGGCACTGATGTTGGACGAGAAGGCCTGGCTTGCAGTCTCTGCACTAATTCATCCCAAAGGTTCTATCAGGTTGAGGTCAGGACCTTGTTTGTACACTGGTGTGCAGTCATGTTGGAAGGGGCCATCCCCAAACTGTTCCCACAAAGTTGGGGGCATGAAATTGTCCAAAATGTCTTGGTATGCTGATGCCTTAAGAGTTCCATTCACTGGAACTAAGGGGCCAAGCCCAACCCTTGAAGAACAACCTCACACCCTAATTCCCCCTCCACCAAATGATTTGGACCAGTGCACAAAGCAAGGTCCATAAAGACATGGATGAGCGAGTTTGGGGTGGAGGAACTTGACTAGCCTGACCTCAACCCGATAGACCACCTTTGGGATGAATTTAGAGCAGAGACTGTGAGCCAGGCCTTCTCATCCAACACCAGTGCCTGACCTCACAAATGTGCTTCTGGAGGAATGATAAAACATTCCCAAAGAAATGCAACCAATCCAAGCTTTCCCAGAAGAGTTGGAGCTGTTATAGCTGCAAAGGGTGGGCCAACTCAATATTGAACCCTACAGACTAAGACTGGGATGACATTAAAGTACATGTGCATGTAAGGGCAGGTGTCACAATACTTTTGACAATATAGTGTATCAGGTAGTTATATAAACAAGTGATTATATTAGGGCTGGACCTAGCCTATCCATTTTAGGGGGTGCTACATAACAAATTGCTAATGTAATCTGACAAAGACAATGCACTAGATAACATTAGCTGAATTTAGCACACTAGCATACGTGCACAGACTTTTTCTGTCTAGCCCCTCAGTTTTTCATCCCCTCTAAATTCCAGGCCCCCCTTTTCCTTTCCCCCTAAAGTTCACTCCCCTTCATTTCTTTTCTCTCCAAAGTCTAGCCCTCACACCCCCCCCTGTTTTTTTTTTTTGGTGCTCCAAAGACCAGCCCCCTTTTTTCTTGTCTCTCCAAAATCCAGCCCCCTCCCTTCTTATTTTTTGTTCTCTCCAAAATGCAGCTTGGAATGACCCCAATCCTGCCCATTTCCTCCTCTTGCATCTCTCTATGTCACCATGTGATGGACACTGCTGGTTCTTGGCATCCATAGCAGATACTGGCACTGCTGGCCGGACATTTAGTGGAACCCCTCCTCCCTGAACTGCCAAAACTGATGACTGGAGCATCATTCCACATCTAAGGAGGAGTCTGAACCAGGAACTATAGTGCAGCTGCAGCAGCCAGCTTTGTGCTGGGGCTCTGGAGGAGTGTGCAGTGCCAGCTGTTCATGGGAGGACTCATGGGACACCTGTGTGGCATTGCAGGGAGGAGAGGCTTGGTTCACTGAGCACAGTAGCAGCCAGGTGGAGCATGACTGAAATCTGAGGGGACATAGCCCACCCCAGTGCCCCCTAGATCCGACCCTGGAGTACAGTATATTATGATCTGATATCTGAAAAAATTATTGGTTTGGTTCTGGTCTGTGCTGCCTGCTTGATGCTTAAAGTGTGTAAATGGTTTCTTAAAGTTTTCTTTCCTTATATTCTTTGCTAGATGGAACTATGGGTGCCCTGCAGAATCTGGGGGCATGCATTTTACATTGCATTATACATTGCATTTGGGTAGAAAACCCAACTCTCAACTGTCTCCTGAGCCTCAACCTTCCATACATGCACACAACCCCATCCAACGCTCCATATATACAAACTCTATGAAAATCAGCAAAGCAAAAAAAAAAAAACAAAAACAATCCTTGCATCTTCAAAATTTATAGAGTTAGGGCTGCAGTACTTAAAGTGCCATCATGAAGTGGCTCTGCAGCTTATGCATGTATTTGCAAATGTGTGCAAACTAAACCTCTGGTTTTATGTGAACTGTTAGACAGGGCAATTCAGTTTGTTGCAGGCTGGTTGGTAAGTGAGCTGGGAATTTTTCTTTGTTGGTTGACATGCATTTTCAGAATATCACCTTTCTTCATCTAGCTTACCCCAGAATATCCTCGACTAGTATGTTTAGGGCGCTGGGGTTGCGAATGAGCTTGTCTAGGAAGCTCACAATATCTGAGAACTTGGGTCTGTGATTCCTTTCTTTCTGCCAACAATGGAGCATCAACTGATGCAGAGACACTGGGCAGCCCATTGGAGCAGGGAGACGATAGCCTTCCTCTATAGACAGAATGACCTAAAGAATAACATAAAAAGCATTATATTACATATGCACATTTAAAATTCAGGATCTCATATACAGCACACAAAATAAATGATGCTTAATATAAAGTAAGTTAGAATGATAGAGTAGGTTTTTCATTATAAAGCAGTTATTTGGTAGTGAAAAACAGGTCTTTGAGGGAAGTTTCCCTCTGTATACTCCCTTCCACCCATCTCCAAATGGTGAATTGTTCTGGGGAAGAGTAGGGAAGAAGGTGAAACAGAACATGCATAGGCACAAGTCCTAAAGGAAAATGAAGGTTTGTTCTAATTTTAACCACTGAAATGTTTAACTTCCCTGCTCTAAAAAAATATCTGGACTATGATCTACTTCTTAGAGACTCTAGGCTGTTGGTCTTCGTTGAGACATATCACATTTATTTAAAGCAGAACTAAGCTCTCTCAGTCAGCATTAACTTTTTGTAATCCTTTTACTGCTAACATAAGTAAATAGATAGATAGGCATATTACATTTACTTGTTTTAAACTTTTTTATTTACATTTCTTGAGTTGCTGCATGGTTTATGGCCTAGGCCAGGGATCCTCACACTACGGCCCTCCAGCTGTTGCGGAACTACACATCCCATGAGGCATTGGAAAACTCTGACATTCACCGACATGGCTAGGCATGATGGGAATTGTATTTCTTGAACAACTGGAGGGCCATAGTTTGAAGACCCTTGACCTAGGCTATACACAACCTCCTCCCTGAATGCCAGAACTAAGAGCAGATGGATTCCAGGAAGTAAATATTACATGATCATCTGCCCTTACTCAAGATGGCTGCAGCAAGAGATGCTAGGGGGTGTTTTTCAAAGTGATTTCTCAGCAAAATAAATCATGGAGACATGGATGAAAGCGTGAGTTTGCTTTGAATATTACAAATGAATTAAATAGCATTTGTGGTGCTCAGGTACAGTTAAGTTCTGGCTTGAAATTAATTGTTTTGTAGTTTGATCGTACCCTCCATGTCTATGTGTGAACCACTGTTTATAGATATTGTTGCGGTCTGATATCTCATCACAGTTATCGGATGCGGTCTGATATCTCATCACAGTTATCGGATGAGGGCCATAGTTTGAGGATCCCTGATATATCCGATTACTACAGCGGCACCTTTTAAAATAAGTTAACCAGACTGCCGTTGTGTAATGTATCTCACTGGTATATTATTTGTGTTGCACCCAGAGGTGAGACAATTAACTGTTCTACATTCGAAATAAGATCATAGCAACTCACACCAAGTTACTAAAGTATTTGCCTTTCGCAGCTTAATGAGAATAATGCCACAACATCTACGTGTAACAATGGCCCTGAGTAGTGAAACCCAATGGCCCCCGAGTTCATTTACCAAGTAATTCTATTATCCCTTTATAATTACTGCTCATGCTGCGCCACACTCTCCGGAGGCGTTTATTGTAGATTTAACTGCAAAAAAGGGCTTTTGATGAATAAATTGAGTAGAAATTGTTACACTTTCTTTCTCCCCCATCAGTCTGAACAATGCGGTGACATTCCCTTTGGATAAGCGCTTACTCTTGGGAGACATGGCGTTTGTGAACAGCCTGCCACACTCTTTGTTCAATTTTCCCAGGCAATTATGTCAGCATTGTTTGAAATCCATTAGCTGTTCTTTTTTTTCCACTCAGAAAATCGGTGACTCCTACAGTGTGCATTAATTTATACATTCACTTACAGATCGAAAAGAAGTCTTTTAGAATTGTTCTTTGCGATAGATGCACTTTGCCTGAACTTTTGTTTTTCACTGATAGAAAAAAAAATGATTTCAAACGCTGGCTGCACATAACACCTGCAAGAATTTCCAGCATTATTTTTTAGATTCTAAGCGAGAACAACAATGCCTTTTAACCTGAAATAACTTTAAAACTTTAAAAATCTGTAGAACTGGAGTATTAGGTGTCCTGTTATTCATTAATGGAGTGGACTGCAAGGTGCTGAACATATCTGTTAAATTGGGAGTCTTTTTTAGTGAAATCACACAATCTTTGTTATTTTCAATATCCAGCATGTAATGTAAGTATAACTTCCTGTAGCAAAATTATTCTTTTAGGAAGAAAACATATTCTCCAGTAAGTATCCATAAAACAAGCTGCGCACTGCAAAACCGCAGTGTGGGTGTATCCATGGGTTTTGTGTGTTTTACCCAAATGTGGGAGACTCCTGCAACGCGTGAGAGATTTGGGATGTCTGGATTTAGCCACAGTCCCATAGCTTTTCTATTAGGTTGTGCATTTTTGTTGCATTTTCTGAAAGCACACCAAAGATGCAGCATGCAAGACTTATGGTGCACTTTCAGAAAATCTGCCAAAAACACTCAACAGGAGGTCTACGATCGACATCTGTGCACATGATCAGTATGTGTGTTTGGGCTTATGACCAACGTGATGTCCGGCAACCCTGTATATAAAAGTAGAGTCCCAGCTGCGCAAGTCAGCCACGTGAACAAAAGTTCGGTCTCCCTTACATACAGTATCTCACAAAAGTGAGTACACACCTCACATTTTTATAAATATTTTATTATATCTTTTCATGTGAAAGAAGAAATGACACTTTGCTACAATGTAAAGTAGTAAGTGTACAACTTGTAGAACAGTGTATATTTGCTGTTCCCTCAAAATAACTCAACACACAGCCATTAATGTCTAAACTGCTGGCAACAAAAGTGAGTAGACTCCTAAGTGAAAATGTCCAAATTGGGCACAATTAGACATTTTCTCTCCCCGGTGTCATGTGTCTTGTTAGTGTTACAAGGTCTCAGGTGTAAATGTAGAGCAGGTGTGTTAAATTTGGTGTTATTGCTCTCACTTTCTTATACTGGTCACTAGAAGTTCAACATGGCACCTTATGGCAAAGAACTCTCTGAGGATCTGAAAGAAATACAGTGGGGCAAAAAAATATTTAGTCAGCCACCAATTGTGCAAGTTCTCCCACTTAAAAAGATGAGAGAGGCCTGTAACTGTCATCATAGGTATACCTCAACTATGAGAGACAAAATGTGGAAACAAATCCAGACAATCACATTGTCTGATTTTTGAAAGATTTTATTTGCAAATTATGGTGGAAAATAAGTATTTGGTCACCTACAAACAAGCAAGATTTCTGGCTCTCACAGACCTGTATCTTCTTCTTTAAGAGGCTCCTCTGTCCTCCACTCATTACCTGTATTAATGGCACCTGTTTGAACTTGTTATCAGTATAAAAGACACCTGTCCACAACCTCAAACAGTCACACTCCAAACTCCACTATGGTGAAGACCATAGAGCTGTCAAAGGACACCAGAAACAAAATTGTAGACCTGCACCAGGCTGGGAAGACTGAATCTGCAATAGGCAAGCAGCTTGGTGTGAAGAAATCAACTATGGGAGCAATAATTAGAAAATGGAAGACATACAAGACCACTGATAATCTCCCTTGATCTGGGGTTCCACGCAAGATCTCACCCCGTGGGGTCAAAATAATGACAAGAACGGTGAGCAAAAATCCCAGAACCACACGGGGGACCTAGTGAATGACCTGCAGAGAGCTGGGACCAACGTAACAAAGGCTACTATCAGTAACACACTACGCTACCAGGGACTCAGATCCTGCAGTGCCAGACGTATCCCCCTGCTTAAGTCAGTACATGTCCGGGCCCGTCTGAGGTTTGCTAGAGAGCATTTGGATGATCCAGAAGAGGATTGGGAGAATGTCATATGGTCAGATGAAACCAAAGTAGAACTGTTTGGTAGAAACACAACTCGTCGTGTTTGGAGAGAATGCTGAGTTGCAACCAAAGAACACCATACCTACTATGAAGCATGGGGGTGGCAACATCATGCTTTGGGGCTGTTTCTCTGCAAAGGGAACAGGATGACAGATCCGTGTACATGAAAGAATGAATGGGGCCATGTATTGTGAGATTCTGAGTGCAAACCTCCTCCCATCAGCAAGGGCATTGAAGATGAAACGTGGCTGGGTCTTTCAGCATGACAATGATCCCAAACACACTGCCCGGGCAACGAAGGAGTGGCTTCGTAAGAAGCATTTCAAGGTCCTGGAGTGGCCTAGCCAATCTCCAGATCTCAACCCCATAGAAAACCTTTGGAGGGAGTTGAAAGTCCGTGTTGCCCAGCGACAGCCCCAAAACATCACTGCTCTAGAGGAGATCTGCATGGAGGAATGGGCCAACATACCAGCAACAGTGTGTGACAACCTTGTGAAGACTTACAGAAAACGTTTGACCTTTGTCATTGCCAACAAAGGATATATAACGAAGTACTGAGATGAACTTTTGATATTGACCAAATACTTATTTTCCACCATAATTTGCAAATCAATTCTTTCAAAAATCAGACAATGTGATTGTCTGGATTTGTTTCCACATTTTGACTCTCATAGTTGAGGTATACCTATTATGACAATTACAGGCCTCTCTCTTCTTTTTTAAGTGGGAGAACTTGCACAATTGGTGGCTGACTAAATACTTTTTTGCCCCACTTTAATTGTTGTTCTACATAAAGATGGCCTAGGCTATAAGAAGATTGCCAAGAGCCTGACACTGAGCTGCAGCACAGTGGCCAAGACCATACAGCGGTTTATCAGGAGTTTCCACTCAGAACAAGCCTCGCCATTGTTAGACCAAAGAAGTTGCGTGCACGTTGAGTGCACGTGCTCAGCGTGAATGATTGGTTCCATCATTCAAAAAGCTCAATGTGATATAATGTTTGGTTCCATCATTCTAAAAGCTCCATGTGATATAGTGTGTGCATCTAAAATTGGCCAAGACTGTAAAAGTGGCCCGTAAGGTAGTGGTAATCAGCCTGATATTCACCTGGGTGTTGCCTTGGGCCATTGTGTGTGGTTTATGACCATTCTTTGGGATAATACATATAGGGTTCTAAAATGCACTTCCCATGCATTTACTATGCATGTAAAGAGAAACTTAACTTGTTTTGTCAGCAGCTACAGATACTATAGCTGCTGACTTTTAAGAAATAGACACTTACCAGCCCATGGGTTCTAGCACTATCTTCCTCTGAGCCTGTTATTTACCAGGCTTTGTCTCCCCAGTGCCACCATCTTGGATATGGGAGCCAGCTGTGACTTCCTGAAGTCTCAGAGTCCATTCCCCACTGCGCATGTGTGAGGCATGGCAGTTCTATGGTACTAGTTCCTGATGCCTCCTGGGACATGTCCCAGGAGGCTGCTGGTGGAAGGGACGGGTCAAGCTGGCAAAGCTGACAGGCGAGTATTGCCGAAAAGAGAGTGGATATGTGCCTGCTCCCCTCCAAAAAAAAAAATTTATTAGAGGAAGAAAGGAGGAAAGGGATGAGCGATGTGTTCACCATGAATTCACCTTGCTTTGTATGTTGTGATAAAAGCAAACCACAAACTGATTTGAAAAGTCTATATACATTTGTTCTTCCACACCACATTCACATCATTACATCTGCTCAAACCCATTGAGTTTCCAGTGACAAACTTACTCAAGTGAATAGAGCTAAAACTTAGTCTGCCATTTTCCAACTTTTTTAGAATGTTTTTGAAAAGTTTGAGAAAGACAACAAACTGCTAATTGTAAAAAATCATTAGTGGAACTTTGCAATGTGAAAACTACATATGCAGTCAGATTAAAAGAAATACGAATACAAAGAGACTACTTACATCCTGATTGGACATCTCCCAGTACGGCCGCTCTCCATAGGACATTACTTCCCACATAACAATACCATAGCTCCAGGCATCGCTAGCAGAAGAAAATTTTCGATAGGCTATTGCTTCTGGTGCTGTCCATCTGATAGGGATTTTTCCACCCTAAAAGCAGAAATTTTTAATTTATAGATATACATAAAAACCTGAATTCAACTACAGATTAACACCAAGCATAGATGAAAAAACACTATTAATCTACTTCTGTATTCAAAATCATGACAGTAACAATCTGCCTTTAGTTTCATACAATCCCTGTGCACCAGGACATTTACTGAGAGAGGGAATGTCAGCACATAAAACGAAATACATTGCACAGTGATGTCATTCTAACAAGACAAACAAGCTTGTAAGCAGGTGCTTACGGGGTATCCTTGAATGTATTTCTGCTGTTGTATTAATTGCACTGTGTAGTTAGTTCAGGCTGCCCGGGATGGGACTGTGTCTCAGATCTTTCCTGGGTTTTCTTGGGTCCTGCCCCCTTTTGTAAGCCACAAAAATACAAGGTGAGAGTTCAGGGTCTCTTCCACATGGGATTACAGAGGAAAAACTGCTGCACCATGAAGTTGTGATGGAGCACATGGTCCCTTTCTGGGACACCCTGCTGGGATTCTCTCTGGAACCAGAATTCTGCCAGTAATGGACTTGAGCTAAATTGACTTTCCTTTAGACAAGGTATGAACTGGTGCAGCCTGCCCCTAGCTGCAGGTACAGGCGAGTGAAGGAGTTAATTTGTGCATGCTTGGAGATCCGCAATCAGAGCACACTGGATCTCTGATCTGCAACTGGGAGTGAGGTGGCAGGGTAGCTGGGTTGGTGGAGTGGGACACAGGCTCTATGGTGTCCCACTCAAAATTCTGCATTTAGAAGATAAGGTGTACAGGGTCATGGGAGAAAGGTGTATTACAGCAAGGATCCTCAAGTTTACTGTGTACCTGTGCAAGGTGAATGGCTCACTTTTAAGTACAGGGTGCTGCCTTAAAGTGGATTTAAACCCCCAATTTTTTTTTCATTTAGGCTTGTAACTTGTACAGTATAGGATTTCATATCATCTGTACCCAGTCTTGCCACAAAGAGTTAATCCAGTTCTGGGCAATCCTCTTAAATGTTTTCATTGAGAGAAAAATGGACAGACAGAGAAATACCAGTCAGTTCTTCCCCCCCTGCCCTGAGTGACAGGTGATTTACATATCTTAAAGCGCTGCGCAAACTGTTGGCGCTATATAAATCCTGTATAATAATAATAATAATAATAATATCTCATGCACGAGCCTGAGAGAGGCATTATGTGTAATTCTCATCCCCTCCTCCTTTCTTCTCCAGCTCTCCCAGGATTGGCTGCTCCACACTTCAGCATGTTTGGGCATGCTGAATTCATGTGGTGACTTTTCTGGGTTTTGACTGGATGTTAGTGATCATAGCAGAAGTTCAGTGTAAGAAATGCACAGGAGAAAATTCATGTTGACAAGGGGAGTGTAGAAGTGGGCGGGGAGTCTACTGACATCACAACCCCACCCACCCAGGTTTGGGCAACTGACCCACCCACAGAATCTGCAGTTTTTCGGGTCTCATAACAGACAGAGGGGAGACATTTGACAGGTAAGAATACATGCAGGAGGCATGTATATCCTTATACATAACCACTATGGCAGTAGTTTATAAAAGATGGGAGTGGGTTTACATCCACTTTAAAGTTGATCTTCACTGAACCACGGCCTGCCTGGTCCCAGGCACTAGTGAGCATGTTCACGGAGAGATCCCCTATCTACAGGGTGAGTAGGCTCGGCCCACAATCTTACAGGAGGGAGAGAACAGATATGAATGTGAAATTCCATGTTATAGCATTCCTTAAAAAATTACAAAAATTACCACACTGTAATGCAAACACTACTAAACAAATGAAGCTGTAAGGAGATGTTACATCATTTATTGAATTGGTATTGTTATCTGCCATTGAAAAATTATCCACGCAACAACATCCTTGCAGCAAAGATGCAGACAATGCTGGACTTCCTTATCAGAAAGTCCAGCATGCTTTGCAAACATTAGCAATGAGTGCATACTGTAATAAATGTTATAATAAATAATATAATACACCACTTTATAAAACTGGTAAGATAAAACAATACATTTAACTTTTTCAATAAACCTACCAAATGCAACATCTGGCACAATATAACTTGGAAGTAAAATTTTTCTCGGTGGCCTGTTATAAAAGACACAAAAAATAGCCATGGTCATCCTGACCGCAGACCTAGTTCCTTGGTTGGGTCCCCCTAGTTGCTAGAAGAGTGTTTTTCAATTCCAGTCCTCAAGGCGCCCCAACAGGTCATGTTTTCAGACTTTCCATTATTTTGCACAGGTGATTTAAACAGTTTCACTGCCTTAGTAATTACCACAGCTGTTTCATCTGAGGGAAATCCTGAAAATATGACCTGTTGGGGCGCCTTGAGGACTGGAGTTGAGAAACACTGTGCTAAACAACTGCCAAAATTACTCCGCTAATGCTAAGCATAGATCAATTCACTTCAGCTTCTTAACGTTGCTTTCTACGACCAAGAAAAAAATGTCCAAAATATGCTGTGCTAGCTTGCCATTTAGAAATATTCCTAAATGATCTGAGTACTGAAGAGGATTCATCAAACCTGTCATTTTCCTTCTCAAGAAGCCTTTACTGATAACAAGCATTTTCTTTTCCTAGCAGGTCGATGGCGCATTTCTGCCCTGCTTATAAAACTATAATCAACCAAGAGAAAAATGCTAATGTGATTCCTAAGCAATATGCCATATTAATCGGGCTACTGAAACGTTCATGAACGGGGCTGTTTAGTGCTTTCTGGCTCATGACAATGCTGAATGAGCTATGAGTGTCATTAAATGACAAATTTTAAAGGGCGGTAAAGGATTTGTAGTAATGAGGATACAAGTGTCATAAAGGCTAAGCGGTGTGTTGCTTATAGGAGACAGCTGCGATACAAGCCTCCCAGCTGCCATGTCACACATCAGGTATAGCACAATGGGCTAACACTTAAAGGGAGATAAGTTGGAAACGAAACATTATTTAAAGGCCGCTTAATTTCCATTCAGTATATGAAAAAAGGAAATCTCTTTTTCTGCATGCAGCACTTTCTTGTTTCATTATCTTTTTGTTATGATCATTTCCGTGGAAGAATGTTGTGGGAGATGCCTGACAAGAACTAGTACATTGTGCTCCTTAAAATATTAATTCCCTGCAATTTCTGTTTAAATTGTAGTACTCTTTCAGATTTCTCTGGATTAGAACAGGTAGAATGTAATGTGGAAAAATGTCGTTGATAAATGAACAAAGATGTCAACAGTCAGCCAACAGATGTTGTTTAGGGTCCTTTTCTAATGATACCTGCCTTTGTATGAATCACCCCTGACTTTCAAGACAGACAAATATCTACTCAGTATGCAGTTCTTGTGCAAATGCTTCTTTGGTCCACTGCACAATGTTTCTGTATCAGTCATATTTACGTCAACGTGACCGGCAAGATCCGCTTCAAGTTGAAGCTCCCTCAGATGGGGACAATGTCAGACAGGGCAGTCTACCCTTGTGTGGCCAGCTTTGTCCACTGAACATCTAAGTGCTATGTCCTTTACTAATTTATCAGACATAAGCAGTCACTGCAGATAGGGCTCCTCCAATATGTACCATCCAGTGTACATGCTTTAGTGATGGATCATCAGATGAATGGATGGATGATGTCCTCTCTTTTCATAAACAGGGGAGATCAATGATCATGGATCACTGCTGTGGTTGTGAAGATGTAGTTCAGTATTTACCTGACTTCAGTATTTTCATATTATAAGGATCACAGTGATTTTTAATGCTTATAGATTGCTTTTAGTGCGCTTTGCTAGCAAGTTAAATTATGCATTAAAATAAAACATGTTTACTTCAAATCCCGGTGGGATATAAGTTCAAAAAAATCCTCCTTGCAGAGGGGCTGTGCTCACACTGAGGGGGTTAAGTTCTTGTTTAATCTAGGGGAGAGTAAAAACACTTTAACTTACCTGATCATTAGGGATGAGCTTCGAGTTCGAGTAGAACCTACGTTCAACTCGAATATCGGGTGTTCACCCGTTCGCCGAACAGCGAATTTTATGGGGCGTTTGCGGCAAATTTGAGCACAGCGTAACACCCCATAATGCACCCCATAATGCACTGCGAGATTGCAGTGCATTGCTGTATGATGATTGGCCAAAGCATGCATCTGACCTGCATGCTTTGGCCAATCCCAGTGCCCTCTGCTAAGAGAGCCATAATTGGCCAAAGGCAGGGTGCCTTTGGCCAATCATGGCTCAGGGGGACTATGTCCACGCCCCACACTATACAAGGTTGCCTACACGGCAGCCCTGTGTAGTGTTGTTTGATTGGATGGAGAGATAGTGTGATTTAGATTAAGCAGGCAGGTTATTCAGTTTGTGGCAGGCGCCGTGTATTTGATATATATATATATATATATATATATATATATATATATATATATATATATATATATATATATATACAGTCAGTCTAGTATATATATATATATATATATATATATATATATATATATATATATTGTACAGGACGCCGTGGCTGGGTCCTGCTGTAAGGACGCTATGTTTCCCCTCTGTTTGGACTGTGGTCCCTTTAAGGGAACAAAAAGGGTTAACTCACCTGTCAGAGGGAGTGGGTTTAAAACAAGACAAGTTATAGATGGGTGTGGAGGAGTGTAGAGGAGAATGTGGATAGTGGATGGTATTTTGGTGTGTAGCAACAGAAGTGAACAGCAGTGTCCTGCCTGGAAGCCTCCTGGCAGGAGAAGCTACCTGCAGCAGAAACCAAGGACTGTTTAATCTGCGATAGCAGTTCTGGACTTTGCAAGTCGGTGAGACTGAAATCTCTTTCTTTTTGTTTTTGCTGCTGTAAAGCTATTTAAGTTCAATAAACCTCCTTTTGAGTGTAGAGCCTGTGTCCTGCGATCTAGCTGGTTCCCCAAACTTTACAAATGGTGCTCAAATGCGGGCAGGACAGAGTAACAGGCATTTTTCTTGCTGTTTTTTTGCATTGGACTTAAAACTGACTTTTAAAGGGACAGTACAGTGGATTTATGTCCTGGGTTAAAGCTGCACAAACCCTGAAGGCTGAAGCAATGGAGGAGCTAATAAACAACTGTCCTTGGCTAATATACAAGCGCAGAATCGCCATGAGGAAGCTAATCAGCGCTTAGCAACCCAGCTGGAGGTACAGCAAGAAAATACTCGCCTGTTGGTGGACCAGTTGGCAGCCCAGCAAGCGACCCAGCAAGGGGTTATGCAGGCTCAGGTGACTGCCTTAAATGAAGCAGTGCAGCAGCTTTCTCAGGGCCGTGAGCAAGCGGCTGTTGCCCCTGGCAACCAGGTGACCGTGAGGGCAAGCCATTTTTTTGCAGAAGTTGTCCCTTAGTGATGATGTAGAGGCATTTCTTGCTACATTTGAGAGGACGGTAGAGAGAGAGAAGGGTGGGCCCAGGACCAGTGGGCCGGCCTAATTGCTCCTTTCCTAACCGGAGATCCTCAAAAAGCCTACTTCGACCTGCCACCGGATGACGCTAAAGACTATCAAAAATTAAAGGCAGAAATACTGGCTCGTTTGGGGGTGACTACAGCTGATTGGGCCCAACGAGTGCACCAATGGAAGTATCGTCCAGATCGTCCACCACTGTCTCAAATGCATGACCTGGTGCAACTGGTAAAAAAATGGCTGCAGCCCGAAGTGTTGTCTGGCCCCCAAATCGTGGAACGGGTCGTGCTGGACCGATAGATAAGGTCACTGCCAGACGACCTTCAACGGTGGGTCAGCCATGGAGACCCCAACAGTGAACCTCCTTGTCGAGATGGAGGAACGATATACAGTGGTAGAGGATCTGCTTGGCCCTACCAAGTGCCAAGGACCCAGTCTGCCACAGCCTATTCGATCGACTGCTGCCCTTCGAAAGGACGTCCCCCTGAGCCCTGGAACCAACACCCTGGAAGGTCAAGAGTCACTCCCGATACCTCCTCAGCGATCTGTTCCTGTCGGAGAGGAGGGGATGTACAATGTTGGCGATGTCATTCCTGGGGCCATACCCGGGCCCACTGCCCACTGCAAGAGGAGCCCATGGAATGCTGGATTCTTCGGAGGGGGTCTTTTTATGCCCATGAAGCATGTACAACACATCTTGACCTTGGAGAAGAGAAATTTGAGTATGAAGTCCAAGTGAACCACCTCCCTGCCCGGGCTTTGCTGGACTCCGGAAGCATGGTAACCCTGGTTCATCCTAGAGTAATTGGGAAGATCGGTCTGGTAAGCAAAACTTTACGGGTTGTGTGCATTCACGGGGACACTAGAGAGTACCCTCTCATCTCGGTGTCCATCTCCACAGCATGTGGCACTGGTACTCAAGAGGTGGGGGTGGTAAAGAACTTGGTAAATGATGTTATCATAGGACGAGACTGTCCATTATTTGCAAAACTGTGGGGACAAGGAGAACTACCTGAACGGTCCAGAGACTGGGGAGAAACTAGTCCCTCTGTTCCTGCTGTTGAGAGGAATAACCCTGAAATGCCGAATGTTCTTGTCATATACCAGATAAGACCAGAACTGTGTGGACTGCAACAGGGTGAAACAGACATAAATAGGTGAAAGTAAGTTTATTAAGGTAAATGCATATACATGTGAACACACCACCAATACAGAGTGAACAAACCAAACAACCAAACAGTGATAATACATAACCAGCATATGTAGCAAAAGGGAGTACCAGAATCGTAGTCAAGCCAGGCCAGGGTCATAAACAGGAGATCAGTAGCTGGGAAGGGAAACAAACAGGACAAGAGAGGATGGATGGATCAAAGGAGGGACGGGTCAGGTACAAGGCTCAGGGTCCAGGGTTCAGGTAACAGACAGGAAACAGGATCAACAGGTTCCACGAATCAGGCTTCAGGTTCAAGAATCAGGATCAGAGTAACAGGATGCAGGTCAGGGCTCAAGGACAATACCAGGGCAACATGAGTGTGCACTTGCTGGGTATTTATACTGCAGCTGCTAATTAAGGTCAGGTGACACCTGTCTGCAGAGGGGAATACCTGCTCCATACTGCCAGGATTCCTCCGCTCATGGACGCCAGTACTGCGGCCCAAAGGTGACAGAATACCAGCAGGAAAAAGCTCTTCTGACAGCTCCAAACTGCCAGGAGACACCTGCTGGTGGACCTCAGTACTGCACGCCAAATGATCGATATTACCAGCGGAGGAGACCTTTCCTGACAGTTCTTAATGTGGATCCAGTTGATGAAAATGCTGATGATTTGGTTAATGGTGATGAAAGTAGTGCTGATACTGTTAAGGATGTCAAAATGTGTGGTTCACAGACCTACCTGAACACTGAAGGGGGGGGGACCTTCCCCACTTCAGGTAATGCTGGGGGGAAAGGATGAGGAAGTGGCCGCTACCCCCGCCCTGCCAGATTTGGGTGTTCCTCAGGGGGCATTTGGTACTGTCCAGATACAGGACCGCACTTTGGCCCATGCACGGGAACAGGTTGTAGCAGTAAATGGGGTTCCCCAAGAGCCAGGGGCGAATGAGTGGTGGCCACACTTTGCAATATGTAATGAATTGCTTTATCGGGTTACCAAAGTGAGAGAAAATGTGGTAGAGCAATTATTGGTACCCCAACAGTATAGACACAAGGTCCTGGACCTGGCCCATGACAATGTTTTAAGGGGACACCTGGGAGTTGAAAATACAGAGGCACGGATCACCGACCGGTTTTACTGGCCAGGTCTGAAAGTAGAGGTAAGGAGATACTGTATCTCTTGTCCCACCTGTCAGTTGCCCGCTCCGGTGACCCACTTCCAGAGCCCTTTGGTCCCTCTGCCCATAATTGAGGTCCCATTCGAGAGGATAGCCATGGATATAGTGGGTCCCTTGGTAAAGTCGGCTCGAGGTCACTCACAGACCAGGGCACCCCATTTATGTCAAGGGTTATGGCCAATGTGTGCAAGCTCTTCCGGATGAAACAGCTGCGCACATCGGTCTACCATCTCCAAATGGATGGATTGGTAGAACGCTTTAATGGTTCGAATCCCACCTGCCTGGAGTTTGCATGTTCTCCCTGTGTCTGCGTGGGTTTCCTCCGGGTACTCCGGTTTCCTCCCACACTCCAAAGACATGCTGGTAGGTTAATTGGATCCTGTCTAAATTGTCCCTAGTATGTATGAATGTGAGTTAGGGACCTTAGATTGTAAGCTCCTTGAGGGTAGGGACTGATGTGAATGTACAATGTATACGTAAAGTGCTGCGTAAATTGATGGCGCTATATAAGTACCTGAAATAAATAAAAATAAAATAAGACCCTTAAATCTATGCTCAAGAGAGTTGTACAAAGGGATGGGAAAGACTGGGACTGCCTGTTACCATCTCTCCTGTTTGCTATGCGGGAAGTTCCCCAGGCCTCCACTGGGTTTTGAGTTGGTTTATGGGCGGAGACCTCGCGGACTACTGGATTTTGTTAAAGAGGAATGGGAAATTGAACCTATTCAGCATAAGAGTGTTCTGGAATATGTTTCCCAAATGCAGGAGAGAATCCGAACTGTGATGCCACTAGTCAAGGAACATTTACAAAAAGCCCAGGAGGCTCAACGATGGGTCTATAATAGGGCTGCTAAAATAAGGAACTTCCAAGTGGGGGATCGAGTAGCAGTGTTGATTCCCACTGTGGAAAGTAAATTCTTGGCCAGGTGGCAAGGCCCCTTTGAAGTTGTAGAAAAAGTGGGAGAGGTAAGTTATAGAGTCCACCAACTAGGTAAGAGGAAACCCTATCAAATATATCATGTAAACTTGTTAAAGCCCTGGACAGAGAGGGAACCAGTGACCTCCCTGGCTAGTGCAAGATTGGAGCCTCGGGTTGGGGTGGAGAGTGTCCAAGTAGCAAATACACTGTCTAAAACCCAAAGTCAGCAGGCAAAGGAGTTCTTGCAGAGAAATAAAGAGATATTTTCAGACTTGCCAGGGCTCACGAGTATCATAGAGCATGATATTATCATGGAATCAGGAGTCAAAGTTTTTGTCCAGCCCTACCACATCCCAGAGGCCCAAAGTAAGGCTGTTTCAGAGGAAGTGAAGAAGATGTTAGACCTGGAGATTATTGAAGAATCGCAGAGTGAGTGGTCGAGCCCAATTGTGTTGGTACCGAAGCCCAACGGGACTCTGCGATTCTACAATGATTTCCGGAAACTTAATGAAGTTTAACGGTTTGATGCCTACCCCATGCCCCGGGTAGATGAGCTTATTGAGAGACTAGGTCCAGCCAGGTATAACACTACATTAGAGCTTAACAAGGGATATAGGCAAATCCCGTTGACTAAGGCTGCTAGAGAGAAAACTACTTTTTCTACCCCAGAGGGGAGTTTTCAATACAAAAGGATGCCTTTTGGATTGCAAACTGCTCCAGCCACATTCCAGCGAGCAATGGATAGGATTTTACGACCTCACCGGAAGTATGCCTCAGTGTACTTGGACGACATAGTCATTTTAAGCAGAGACTGGGAATCACACTTGCCAAAGTCCAGGCAGTGCTGGACTCTCTTTGGAAGGAGGGGTTTACAATAAACCCTGAAAAATGTGCTTTGGGAATAGAGGAGGTGAAATACCCGGGCTATATCAGGGGTAGAGGGATGGTGAAACCTCAGGTCAGCAAGGTAGAGGCTATACAGAGTTGGCCCCGTCCCCTCACAAAAAAGCAGGTACGTGCATTCCTGGGCATAGTGGGATACTACAGGAGGTTTGTACCCAACTTTGCCACGTTGGTGGCTCCATTGACCGATCTGACTAAGAGTCAGAAATCGGTCATGGTGGAGTGGAATGCAGACGCTGGGAAGGCCTTTTTGGAGCTCAAGTCGGCACTGTGCCAACACCCTGTCCTGGTAGCACCCAATTTTTCAAAAGAGTTTAATGTCCAAACTGATGCTTCCGATGTAGGATTGGGAGCGGTGTTGTCACAGGTTGTTCATGGAGAGGAGCACCCGGTAGTCTTCCTCAGTAGGAAGTTAACACCAGCGGTGAAAAACTACGCTATAATTGAACGAGAGTGTCTGGCCATTAAGTGGGCTCTGGAATCCCTCAGATATTACCTTTTGGGGAGGAAGTTTAGGCTGATTTTCCGAGGGTTACTCGGTGGTTCCTGGCACTCCAGGAATTTAAATTTGTCGTGGAGCATAGGCCCGGGAGACTGCATCAAAATGCAGATGCCCTCTCCCGAGTCCATTGTTTAAGCTCCACTGTTGCCTCCACCACCTTGGCGTTGGGGTACAGGGGGGGCATATGTATAGGACGCCGTGGCTGGGTCCTGGAAGGACGCTATGTTTCCCCTCTGTTCGGACTGTGGTCCCTTTAAGGGAACAAAAAGGGTTAACTCACCTGTCAGAGGAAGTGGGTTTAAAACAAGACAGGAAGTTATAGATGGGTGTGGAGGAGTGTAGAGGAGAATGTGGATGGTGTTTTGGTGTGCAACAACAGAAGTGAACAGCAGTGTCCTGCCTGGAAGCCTCCTGGCAGGAGAAGCTACCTGCAACAGAAACCAAGGACTGTTTAATCTGCGATAGCAGTTCTTGACTTTGCAAGTCGGTGAGACTGAAATCTCTTTCTTTTGTTTTTGCTGCTGTAAAGCTATTTAAGTTCAATAAACCTTCTTTTGAGTGAAAAGCCTGTGTCCTGCGATCTAGCTGGTTCCCCGAACTTTATAATATATATACTCTGCAGCATCCAGTCAGTGTAGCCTATATCTACAGTGCATTTCGTGGTGTACTATTTCTAATCTACTTCAGGCGGTGTATTTGAGATATATAGATCTATCTATATCTATATACAGACAGTCTAGTATATAAATATATATACTCTGCAGCATCCATTGTAGCCTATTTCTACATTCTACAGTGCATTTCGTGGTGTGCTATTTCTAATATACTTCAGGCAGTGTATTTTTATATATATATATATATATATATATATATATATATACACACACACACACACAGTGGGGACAGAAAGTATTCAGACCCCCCCTAAATTTTTCATTTTTTGTTATATTGCAGCCATTTGCTAAAATTATTTAAGTTAATTTTTTCCCTCATTAATGTACACACAGCACCCCATATTGACAGAAAAACACAGAATTGTTGACATTTTTGCAGATTTATTAAAAAAGAAAAACTGAAATATCACATGAATAGAAACCAAAACGTGTAGCGCTATGTGGAAGAGGCACCTACAAACAAATGAGGTAACGAGCCAGTGCTCTACATACAGTGTAGCTAACGGGAAAAACACAAATAAATGTCTCACATTAGAAAAACTTAAATAGATATAAATATGATTTGAATAAAGAAGTCCGTGAATTAGAAACTGAATGGGTCACCCCTTATGAGTGATGTGTAAAGCACCTTCACCGACAAAAGGTCGTAAAGTCTTTAAAAAGGATGATGTACAGCTGGTTCTTAAAGGTCCCACATAACTCAGTTGGGTAGTGCATGAATAAACCAGCTCTTAAACATCACACCACAGTGTCTTCACAAACGTGCAATTCACTCAGACGGTAAAGATGGAGGCTTACCGGAGGGTTTGAACCCAAAACAGTGTATACTGTGAGGGTCAAACCGGCTTTTATTGCTCACTGGCAATAGTGGGAAGACCTTGACAACCAGAAGGGATCACAGGGGGTTCCTGAAGACGTATCTTCTCCAAATGTAACAATGGATCTCCCCGCATATGGCTCATAAAGGGTATAAAAAGGGCCACATAGTGTGATACCGTAAAAACCGTATTTTATTTAAAAAAGAAGAATTACACTTACATTTTTAGGATGATAAAAAGCGCTTGTACATAAAAGAAGGCGGCAGTGGAGTCCTCCCGACGCGTTTCGTCTGAAAAGACTTCGTCCTGGGGTACCCTCCACTGCAGCCTGACTCCCTGATATAGGCACTATAATCCTCTTGATGTGACTCCAGCCCATTCAATTCCGTAGATTGGCACTTCCGGGTTACCCAAGATGGCGGACCCGCGTGCGTTCCAGGCCTCTATTTAGTGGGTGAGCTGTGCGTTCCACCTCCCAGTATTGTGGCCTAGTGTTCCCCATGTGTCTAATATTCACAAGGTTTCCTCTTATAAGATGTAATGAAAGTGGTCTTGAATTATGTAACCGCTTATGTTAGTGGTTTTAGGAGTATTAGTTGTCTCCCAATGTGTGCGGAGACGAATCCCGGCAAGTCTCGCGACATGACGCTATGACGTCATGACGCGAGAGCGGAAGTACCCTTCTATGGATCCCGTGGCTTGCGTTCCAACAGTGGTTGGCCGGAAGCTCACGATGTAACAGCAAGTTAAAGATAGCCTCAATGTGGAATGGCTTAAGTTCCGGTTTCGATGGAACAACCGGAAGTATGCGTTCCCCCATGTAACATGCAACCAGTAAAAGCAATTTAGCAAATTTAGGGATACACCAACACAATTGTTAATGGGAGGAACACATGTTCATATGACGGTTAATTAATCGTGGGCACAGCCTTTGTTGTTCAGTTTGAAAAAGTAACAATACATGTGAGGCCACTTCCGCTATTCCGTCCAAATGATTATGAGAAATAATAATCAACCTTAATGTGTCTCCATATGTGCAGATGTATGTTCTATATGTCCCGTTCAAAAAAATCAAAAAATTATAAACAGCCTGGTCAAATCAGGCTATGTGTAAGATCTATAAGAACACAAAATACAAAAAGGTGCATATATGTAAACCCATACATTATACTCAGTGAAGGGAATTCGATGAACTGGATTCACATGAATATACATAATTCACATCTATAAGATCTACAGTAACCAATCAATAAAGAACATACTTAAAAATCAGACCAGACAGATGTGCCAGCAAATCATAAATTATAAAAACGTAAACTCTACCCCTTATGATTCGTCTAAAAAGCATTGACATCTATCTCTACATTTAGCCCTAGAGGGGCAAAAGTCTGTAGCTCATATGCCCAAAACATTTCCAGGTGCTGTCCATTTCTTCTGATCATCCTTGAGATAGTTCTACACCTTCATTTGAGTCCAGCTGTGTTTGATTATACTGATTGGACTTGATTAGGAAAGCTACACACCTGTCTATATAAGACCTTACAGCTCACAGTGCATGTCAGAGCAAATGAGAATCATGAGGTCAAAGGAACTGCCTGAAGAGCTCAGAGACAGAATTGTGGCAAGGCACAGATCTGGCCAAGGTTACAAAAAATTTCTGCTGCACTTAAGGTTCCTAAGAGCACAGTGGCCTCCATAATTCTTAAATGGAAGACGTTTGGGACGACCAGAACCTTTCCTAGAGCTGGCCGTCCAGCCAAACTGAGCTATCGGGGAGAAGAGCCTTAGTGAGGGAGGTAAAGAAGAACCCAAAGATCACTGTGGCTGAGCTTGAGAGATGCAGTCGGGAGATGGGAGAAAGTTATAGAAAGTCAACCATCACTGCAGCCCTCCACCAGTTGGGGCTTTATGGCAGAGTGGCCCGACGGAAGCCTCTCCTCGGTGCAAAACACATGAAAGCCCGCATGGAGTTTGCCAAAAAACACCTGAAGGACTCCCAGATGGTGAGAAATAAGATTTTCTGGTCTGATGAGACAAAGATAGAAATTTTTGGTCTTCATTCTAAGTGGTATGTGTGGAGAAAACCAGGCACTGCTCATAACCTGTCCAATACAGTCCCAACAGTGAAGCATGGTGGTGGCAACATCATACTGTGGGGGTGTTTTTCAGCTGCAGGGACAGGACGACTGGTTGCAATCGAGGGAAAGATAAATGCGGCCAAGTACAGGGATATCCTGGACGAAAACCTTCTCCAGAGTGCTCAGGACCTCAGACTGGGCCGAAGGTTTACCTTCCAACAAGACAATGACCCTAAGCACACAGCTAAAATAATGATAATAAAGAGTGGCTTCACAACAACTCTGTGACTGTTCTTGAATGGCCCAGCCAGAGCCCTGACTTAAACCCAATTGAGCATCTCTGGAGAGACCTAAAAATGGCTGTCCACCAACGTTTACCATCCAACCTGACAGAACTGGAGAGGATCTGCAAGGAGGAATGGCAGAGGATCCCCAAATCCAGGTGTGAAAAACTTGTTGCATCTTTCTCAAAAAGACTCATGGCTGTATTAGATCAAAAGAGGGCTTCTACTAAATACTGAGCAAAGGGTCTGAATACTTAGGACCATGTGATATTTCAGTTATTCTTTTTTAATAAATCTGCAAAAATGTCAACAATTCTGTGTTTTTCTGTCAATATGGGGTGCTGTGTGTACATTAACTAGGAAAAAAAATGAACTTAAATGATTTTAGCAAATGGCTGCACTATAACAAAGAGTGAAAAATTTAAGGGGGTCTGAATACTTTCAGTCCCCTCTGTGTATGTGGTATGTATGTATGTGTATATATATATATATATATATATATATATATATACATATATACATACATACATAGACAGTCTTGTATATATATTGACATGTGCACCGTCAATAAATTCATTTTGTTTTGTATTAGCCGTTAATTCGTAATTCGTGTCCGAAATTCAATTTGGATTCGTACGAAATACGAATTTTCAATAGGTTCGTTAACTTTTTGTAACAATTACGAATGTTCGTTATGATGTGCTCATTATGAGGGGATCCCACCATCCCTGTGCTGACTTCCTCCTGGGGCCTTACCCCTGCTGTGCTCATTATGAGGGGCTCCCACCATCCCTGTGCTGTGTTAACCTCCTGGGCTTGTATCCCTGATGTGCTCATTATGAGGGGCTCCCACCATCCCTGTGCTGTGCTAACTTCCTGGGTTTGTAACCCTGCTGTGCTCATTATGAGGGGGCTCCCACCATCCCTGTGCTGTGATGACTTCCTGGGTTTGTACCCATGCTGTGCTCATTATGAGGGGCTCCCACCATCCCTGTGCTGTGCTGACTTCCTGGGGCTGTACCCCTGCTGTGCTCATTATGAGGGGCTCCCACCATCCCTGTGCTGTGCTCATTATGAGGGGCTCCCACCATCCCTGTGCTGTGCTGACTTCCTCCTGGGGCTGTACCCCTGCTGTGCTCATTATGAGGGGCTCCCACCATCCCTATGCTGTGCTGACTTCCTGGGTTTTTAACTTCATCATAACGAATAATCGTAATTATTATGACAATAATAAAATGATATTAACTAACATTCTTATTTTGTCCGATTCTGAATGTCCCATCGACTACCAGTACCAGTCTCCGACTCCCAAATTAAAAAGGGTAATTTTCCCAACCCTCACTCAGCAGCAGAAGAAAACCTCTGATTGGTCAACAAAACACCAGTCACATTTCCGTTGTAACGGAATTTGGATCCGAAATTCGTCAATGAAATTTGTATTTCATATACAATTCGGAAGCATAGAAATTCATATTTCGGATGCTTCCGAATGAACGAGTTTTCAGAAATTCGTACGAATTTTCTATTCGTACGAAACAAACTGCACATGTCTAATATTATATATATCTCTGCAGCATCCAGTGTAGCCTATACCTACATTCTACAGTGCATTCCGTGTACTATTTTACTATTTCTAATCTACTTCAGGCGGTGTATTTGAGATATATACTCTGCAGCATCCAGTGTAGTCTATATCTACAGTGCATTCCGTGGTGTACTGTTTCTACTACTTTTCTGGTGGTGTACACAATACAGCGCAGCCGTAGTGTAGTTGCTACTACACTTCTGGTGGTGTACACAGTACACAATACAGTGCAGCTGCAGTGCAGTTGCTACTACTTTTCTGGTGGTGTACACATTACAGTGCAGCTGTAGTGAAGTTGCTACTACATTTCTGGTGGTGTATGCAGTAAACAATACAGTGCAGCCGTAGTGCAGTTGGTACTACTTTCCTGGTGGTGTACACATTACACAATACAGTGCAGCCATAGTGCAGTTGCTACTACACTTCTGGTGGTGTACACAATACAGTGCAGCCGTAGTGCAGTTGCTACTACACTTCTGGTGGTGTACACAGTACACAATACAGTGCAACCGTAGTACAGTTGCTACTACTTTTCTGGTGGTGTACACATTACACAATACAGTGCAGCCGTAGTGCAGTTGCTACTACACTTCTGGTGGTGTACACAGTACACAATACAGTGCAGCCATAGTGCAGTTGCTACTACATTTCTGGTGGTGTACACATTGCACAATACAGTGCAGCTGTAGGGCAGTTGCTACTACTTTTTCTGGTGGTGTACACAGTACACAATACAGTGCAACCGTAGTGCAGTTGCTACTACTTTTCTGGTGGTGTACACTTTACCACACAATACAGTGCAGCCGTAGTGCAGTTGCTACCACACTTCTGGTGGTGTACACATTACACAATACAGTGCAGCCGTAGTGCAGTTGCTACTTCTTTTCTGGTGGTGTACACATTACACAATACAGTGCAGCCGTAGTGCAGTTGCTACTACACTTCTGGTGGTGTGCACAATACAGTGCAGCCGTAGTGCAGTTGCTCCTACTTTTCTGGTAGTGTACACAGTACACAATACAGTGCAGTGTGGTGTTGCAAAACAAAATATATATATATCATGTCCGGAAGGCCACCAAGCAGAGGCAGACGCTCACAGGCCACTAAAAGAGGGCAAGCAGGCTCTGTGTCTACAGTCAACAGTGCTGGTTGTGGACATGGTGCATCCTCTGCAGATGGCTGTGGGACACGCTTGTCCTTTTTTTCTGCTGCTGGCCGTGATATTGAGCCAGAAAATGCAGAAGAGTTGGTGGAGTGGATAACAAAGCCGTCCTCATCTTCCTCATCTTCTGTCACCTAGGCTCAGAGTAGTTTGCGTTCCAATGCAGCTGCCAAAGCGGCCTATTCCACCGGCTCCTTGTCCACAGTCCCTCCTTCCGTAGCCTGACCATCATGCACGGAGAAGTCCCCCGAACTATTCGACCACAGTGTCAGGTACATGGTGCTGGAGGATGCACAGCGATTAGAAGGCTTCGATGTTGGTTCCCAGGTTGAGGAAGGGAGTAACGTGAGCCTAGAGAGAGGGGGTGCCCAAGAAGGACAATAAACTGGCAGTCATGTTCCCCCAGCCGGAGGGAGGGATGATGAGGTCACTGACTCTACTTGGATGCCTGATAGAAGAGAGGAGGAGGAGGCACAACTCCAACGAGGCAGGATGTCTTCCATGGGGTAGCCACCCTATTGCATCACACCGCAGAGCTCCGCAGGTGCAGGGCGCTGCTGACTCCCCGCTGATTTTGAAAAGTTCCTTGGTGTGGGCCTTTTTTGACACATGTGCAGCAGATTGCACCGTTGCTATTTGCAATCTATGTCTGAAGTTGATCAAGCGTGGCCAGAACAGCAGCCGCTTGGGCACCACATGCTTGACCAGACATATGACGACCTCCATGCAGTCCATTGGCAACAGCACTTGAAAGACCCACATCAAAGAAAAAGGCGGACTTCTCCTTGCTCCTCATCTGGGATCTCCAACCCCACTATACCTCCAGTCCTCTCAAAAACCTGCACTGAGAGGAATGAAGGTATAACAATAGGTGTCCCAAGTACTTGCAGCCAATCTGCTATCAGTACACCTACTTCTGATTTTAGCAGGCAAGTTTCCCTACCCCAGTTGCTAAACCGTAAAAAGAAAATGGGTCCCAGCCATCCACATGCTCAGTGTCTGAATGCTGGCTTGGCCAAATTGCTAGCACTACAACTGCTGCCTTTTCAGCTGGTAGACTCTGCCCCCTTTCGTGAATTTGTGGAATTTGCTGTACCTCAGTGGCAGGTTCCAGAACGCCATTTCTTTTCACGGAAGGCCGTACCGGCTTTCTACTGGCATGTAGAAGGCAATGTTTTGGCATTGTTGGACAGGGTGGTCAGCAGTAAGGTGCATATTACCTCTGACTCATGGTCTAGCAGGCATGGGCAGGGACATTACCTTTCCTTCACGGCGCACTGGGTAAATCTGCTGGCAGCTGGGAAGGATTCAGGACAGGGTTCAGTATTGTTGGAGCTTGTTCCGCCACCACGCCTCTAAAATGCTAGTGGTAATTCTGCCACACCTCTCTTCTCCACCCCCTCCTCTTCTTCCTCTATGGCCTCTTCTGCAGATTTGTCCTCTGAACAAGCGGTGCTCCGAAAGCGTTCAAGGGCCTTTGCAAGCACTCAGGCAAAAAGATGCCATGCAGTGCTTGCGTTGGTCTGCTATGGGGACAGGAGCGACACTGGGGCAGAGATTCTGTCAGCTCTGCAGGGGCAGGCTCAGAGGTGGTTGACGCCATGCCAGCTTCAGCCAAGAACGGTTGTATGAGACAATGACGCCAACCTTCTCTCCGCCCTTCGACAGGGACACTTGACCCATGTCCCATGTTTGGCACACGTCCTGAATTTGGTCGTGCAGTGGTTCTTGAGCAGGTACCCAGGCTTACAGGATCTCCTGAGGCAGGCCAGAAAAGTCTGGTCATTTCTGCCGGTCATACAATGCCAGTGCTTGGCTGGCTGACATTCAAAGGGAATGCAACCTACCCACCAACCGCCTCATTTGTGACATGCCCACTAGGTAGAACTCAATGTTGGCAATGCTGCAGCAGCTGCACTCACAGCAGAGGTCCATCAATGAGTACCTGTGTGAGTATGGCACCAGGATAGGGTCAGGGGAGTTTGGCTTTTTTTTGCCACGCCAGTGGCTACTGATCAAGGTTGCATGAACTGTCCTGTCACCATTTGAGGAGGCCACGAGGATGGTGAGCAGCAACAATGCATGCATCAGTGATACTGTCCCTCTTTTCTCCCTGTTAGAGCACACACTTCGTGTAATAATGGACAGGGCACTTGAGGCAGAACAGCGGGAGGAAGAGGAGGACTTCCTTACCTCTCAAGCCCCCTTTATCCAGATAGTATTCCTGCAGGCCCGTAAAACATACAGGAAGAAGAGAAGGAGGAGGATTGTGTCAGCATGGACGTGGAGGATAGCACTCAGCAGCAGTCTTCAAGTTATGGTTTTTAGTCCCCAGAAACCCAAGGAATTGTACGTGGCTGGGAGGAGGTTGTTACGGATTATGTGATCCTTAGTGACCCAGAGGACTAAGAAACAAATGCCTCTGCAAACTTACGCTGCATGGCCTCCCTGATTCTGCAAAGCCTGCGAAAGGACCCTAGGATTCGTGGTATCAAGGAGAGGGATCATTACTGGCTGGCAACCCTTCTTGATCCACGTTACAAGGGTAAGGTTGCAGAACTCATCCTGCCTTCGAAGAGGGAGGAGAGGATGAAACATCTTAGGAGGCCTTGAAGAAAGGTTTGTGCAATGTGTTTCCAGACCCTGGGAGGTTACAATTTCCTGGTGCTGGACAACGTGTTGCTGTGGCTTTGTTCAGACAAAAGAAGAACGGTGGAGAAGGTGGCCGGGTGACCAATGCCTTTAGACAATTTTTCAGTCCTCAGCGCCAAGGTCTGATTGGTTCAAGCAACCATCGCCAGCGTCTGCATTACATGGTGCAGGAATATCTAGGGGCAAGAGCAGACTTGGAGACCTTTCCAACAGACCATCCACTGGGTTACTGGGTCTTGAGGATGGACCACTGGCCAAAAAAAAAAAAAAATCACCAAAAATCCTAAAAAAAATTAAATAAATAACAAAAAAACTTTCAAACTTACCTAAACCCTTGGATATAAGAACTAATGCGCAAAAACCCCAACATCCAAAATACAATATACATCTAAGCAAACACTCTAATGTGGTACCAGACAGAAAGCTGCTAACATGAATGGGTGCACTCAACACCTCAGTAAGTGGATAATGAGATAGAATAGTATGTGGCGCTAGTCCATCCTACCGTAACTGACTATAGAGCAGCGAGATTAGCAATGACTTGTCAATCACCATCCATATATTCCTCCTATTACAAATAACGGGTGTGTGGCAATAAGTTATAGCCACTAAACCAATCAATAACCTGCCTGCCAAATATAGTCAATAAATAAATAAGGTGACTTGTGCAAAAGTGCAAACACTAGTGCAATAACCAAATCTCGCAGTAGGAAACTGGCAGTGAAGCCGCAAGGCTCCACTGCCTGTTTCCCTTACCTAGGATGGCGGTGCCGGGACCCAAGAGCCAAGGGACGGGTCGGCCTCGGGCGGCCGACACCGCGGGCACCCAGGACAGGTAAGTACTTATTCAAAGTCAGCAGCTACAGTGTTTGTAGCTGCTGACTTTTAATTTTATTTTTTTCAGGCCGGAATCCTACTTTAAGGGGAACCCCGCACCCTGCAATTTGCAATTGAGCTACTGGCCTGTCCTGCATCCAGCGTTTTTTCTGAACGCACATTCAGTGCTGCTGGAGGGTTTGTAACAGATCATAGAGTGAGCCTGTCCACAGACTCCGTTGATAGGCTCACATTCATAAAAATGAATCAGTCTTGGATCAGCAGCAGCTATCAAGCACCTGATGCTAATGTAACTGATTTTTTTATGGATATGGGATCCCTTGAAGACTGCCTATGCTGAGTGACTATCCTATTCCCCTTCGATCTTGATGATGCTAGCTTGCAACAATATTTTTCGTTTAGGGCACCACCACCACTGTCAAAGGCCCAATTTTTTATGATCAAATATTTCACAGCAGGGCCCGTTCCTGCACCCAACAATTTGTCTGCCCCTGTTTAACAGGGTCATGTAATTACAATTTTTGATATAATATTTAACAGCAAGAGTAACTGTGAGGGCTTACAGTGTTGTGGCACCAACACCACCACCACCAAAGGCCCAATTTTTCTGCCCCTGTTTAAAAGGGTCATGTAATTACAATTCTTGATCTAATATTTCACAGCAGGGTCCGTTCCTGCACCCAACAAGAGTAACTGTGAGGGGTTACAGTGTTCTGGAACCATCAAAACCTAAGGCCCAATTTTATGCAGAGTATATAGGGCAGGCTGTATAGTATATATACTTCTGTTCAGAGTATATAGTGCCTGGGGGCCCCCACACCATTTTTTTTAAATTTGGTGCGGGGTTCCCCTTAAAGCAGGATTCCGGCCTGAAAAAAAAAATTAAAAGTCAGCAGCTACAAACACTGTAGCTGCTGACTTTGAATAAGTACTTACCTGTCCTGGGTGCCCGCGATATCGGCCGCCCGAGGCCGACCCGTCCCTTGGCTCTTGCGGCTTCACTGCCAGTTTCCTACAGCGCACGCGCGAGCGGCGCTCTGCTCTGTGAATGACCCCGTGGTGTTCTGGGAACACACACAGTTCCCAGAAGACAACGGGGCCGCTCACCGAGGAGAAGAACACGCCGTGGAATAGGAAGAGGCAGATTAGGAAGACTGCCTAGCAACAAGGGTTTAGGTAAGTTTGAAAGTTTTTTGTTTTTTTTTTAATTTATTTTAGGATTTTTGGTGATTTTTTTTTTTTCCATTGTGGCCCTCCACTTTAATATTCATACCAGACCCAAAAAGCCTGGTAATTGGCTGGGGGGGACCCATGCCATTTTTCTAAATGATTTTCATCTATATTGCCGGGACCCGACAATACATTACAGCCGCAAGCAGTGTTAAATGACTTTTTTCCTTTAGAAATGTCATTTTGCTGTGGTATTGTTCTAAACACGGGAAAACTGCGCCACTTTACAGGCATACTATAGACACCCCCCAGGCATGATATTTAAAGGAATATTTAATTTTTATTGTTTCACTTTAAGCATTCTTAAAATCACTGCTCCCGAAAAAACGTCTGTTTTTAAAACTTTTTTTTCATTGATACATGTCCTCTGGGGCAGGACCCGGGTCCCCAAACACTTTTTATGGAAATAATTTGCATATAAGCCTTTAAAATTAGCACTTTTTATTTTTTACATTCGTGTCCCATAGACTTTAATGGTGTTCGCGTGTTCGAACAAACTTTTTGCATGTTCACATGTTCTGCTGCGAACCGAACCGGGGGGTGTTCGGCTCATCTCTACTGATCATCTCCTCCCCAGCAGTGTTGGAAGTACAACAGCAAGTTGCTTATATACTGTGACTATATATACTGTATGCATTCTACCTGTCTATGCAGCAGGTGGCGCTGTATATTATAGTGTAATGTGCATGTAAATCTCTATTGTATTATAACTCTATTGTATATGAGAGGAAGTGCTTTATTCTCAGTGTGTTCAGTTCCCATTACCATGATGTAAAGGCATGCTTTGCAATCCTCCATGCAAGTAAAGTTATTCTCTGCATTCAACAAGCTTCCTGCACATAAATACTCAGCCAACAGGTTATGGGCCCAGGCACTGGAGAGAATACTACAAGTCAGTGAGTACTGTACACAAGCTGCTAAAAGATGGCAATCGGTTCAGATGTGAAGTTTGCAATCGCAAAGCTGAACAATGCTAATTACCAGCTGTGGAAGTTCAAGCTAGAAATGCTTCTCAGCATGAACGACTTGTGGCAAGTGCTGAATACAGACAGACCCACAAACGGAAAGATGGAGGAATGGGACAGAAAGGAGAGGCAAGCAAAAGCAACTATAAGCTTGCTAGTGGAAGATGACCAGCTTATCCACATAAGAACAGAGAAAATGGCCAAAGGTATGTGGACTTCTTTACAAAAACTGCATGAGCATTCAAGCCTAAACAGCCAGCTGTTTCTGCTACGAAAGCTGTATAAGATGAGGCTAGAAGAAGGCCAGCTAATGTGTGACCACGTGAAAGCTATGCTAGAAATCATAGAGCAGCTGCACACCATCTAAGAGGACATCAAAGATATTCATATTGTTGCCCTGCTCCTCTGCAGCCTTCCGGAGACATATACTGCTCTTATTAACGCTTTAGAAACCAGACCCGAGCAGGAGCTAACGCTAGAATATGTCAAAGGCAAATTAATTGATGAATATGACAGAAGGAAAGAGAATACGCACCACGATGACAAAGCTCTTAAAGAGATTGTATACCTCACTGTGTACCTATAGGTAAGCCCAGAATAAGGCTTACCTATAGGTACTGTAAATATCTTCTAAACGTGCGCCATTTAGGAGGTATTTACTGTATACTTGTCAGGGCTGGGCTCAGCCCTTCCTTCTCAGAGCTCTGTGCTCAGCTGTCAGATAATTGCCAAAGTCTCTTCCTTCCACAGTGACTCACCTGGTCTTCATTTCCTGCTTGTCAGATAGAGCTGCTGGTTATATAAACTCCTTAGATCAGATCTTCAGTGCCTTTGCCTTGGTCAACATATCCGGACTCTCTCTGCTGTTTTCCTGTGAACTTTTGCTTGGCTGACTTCCCTTCTGGTTCCTGATCCTGTTTGCTGCACCCGACTTCGCTGATCTCTGGACTCCTGTTTCTCTGGCTTGTTTGGACTACCCATCCTGGCTACTGAACTCTGGCTATGTTTTGACTATGTTTGCTCTGTTTATACCATTTTACCATTTTATTAAATAGTGTACTGCACTTCTGTCTCAGTCTGATTCATGGTTCCTGACAATACTGCGCCGATGATGTCATTGCCGCATGTGCTCTGAAAGAACGGCCGCCAATGTGGCTTCTTGAGGAGAGTGTGCCGTGACCGGCGGATCCTGCGAGCATGCGCTGGAGTGATGTCACGAGGCTCCGGCCAGTCACACAGCTGGAGTCCACGACCCTGGAATGAAGACGAGCGAAGTTGGATGTGGCCTGCAGCGGGACGACGTGGGCTTCGTTTTCAGGTAAGTGCCACATAATGTGCTAGTATGCGATACATACTAGCACATTATGCCTTAAGTTTACTTCCTCTTTAAGATGTACAAAGGCACAAAGCACAAAGAAAGCAGAGCCTGTTTTAGCTGTAAAAGGACCGGTCACTTAAAAAAGGACTGTTCTGGAAAGCCAAGCAGCGAAAGCTAGACCTATCCACAAAAAAGAGTCAAAACAGCCACAAAGGAAACTGCAGACACATCATGGAGTGGCACCTTTAAAGTGACACAGAGTGGCATAGACTCAGGTGCCACAAGCCACATAACTAGCGATGAGACCTTCTTCACAAACACTGATTACAGCGCAAAAGACAAAATTTTCCTAGCAAACCGGAAAAGCATCACTGCAGAAGGTAAAGTCCAGGGCTTCCTGAACTGCATTACACAGCAAGGAGGCAAGCATGGTATCCTTGTGAAGAAAGTGCAGCTTTCTTCCTTGTGACTTTCTTGTCTGTGTTTTTGTTGAGTAACCTCTTTTGTGAGAATGCCAAAAGCCACCAGAATCATTAAAAGGCATGAGCAACCCAGATTTCAAATGATATCTCTAACAAGAGATCTTGTACAAACATGGAAGTCCCACATGGTGCAAACTATGCAGAAGAACTGTGGAAGCTAGCCTATCCCTGGAGAAATTAGAGTGTTTGGCTTGGAAAATCTATAACAAACAATTTATCTTCACCTTAGTATGCTTGGCCCGGGGAGTATCGGACAAGTTTGAGGAGGTACTTACAAACACACTAAATGGTCAGACTGGGAAAGTGTCTTCTGCAGGCACCTTAAAGTGGATGTAAACCGTCTCCTATACCCAGTGAAGTAAACAGCCTCAGATGATACACAGGGATGAAACAAATCTCCCTACATAAGTTTTACATGCATATCTGCTGTCTTCAGCTTTCTATACTCTTTAGAATTTTAACATCGTGTTAGAATTTTCACTTCCTTATTCAGCAGTAGGAGTGGATTTTTGGCATACACTGTGTGACAGCTCATTGGAGTAAAGGCACACACCCCCTCTCCACATAGGCAGAGGAAGGAAGGAATGTGCAAAATTGTGCTGTGTCAAGACAAGCTCTCTGCTAATCTATTTATAGCACCCGCCCCGACACAAATTTCAGGCTGGTTTCGTCTCGGTTGTCGGCGAACTTGTCAGACGTTATGCTGATAACAGAAGGACAAAACAGCAAAAAGACACAAGACTTAAGGCTTTGGAGAGAGATAATTAAATTCTACAGATCTATGTGCCTAGGTCAAATTTCATGAATCGGGTTTACATCCACTTTCAAGCTAACCAATAATCTCTCACTGGGAGCATACTAATTGAGGAAGCTACTTGTTATTCCTTGCAACACTTATGCTTTACTTGCTCTGACTCTTCTCACAACTTCATGTGATGCATGCATTTTAAATACCATATTCTTGTTCATTTGTAAAAAAAGGGAATGGTGGGCACCCTATCAAAAGGAGATCTTCTGATATTGGAAATCAGCAGCAGTTTTGTTTTACCCTCCTCCAGCTAAAGCATAATTAAACCCAAGAGCAAAAATGTAATATACTGCAGTTTAGATGTTTTCTTTTTTCAAGCTAGAAACATTTTCAGCAAGTACAGAAAATATATGTTGATCTTGCCAGAAATGCAAGCTCTGAACTGATCTGGAACCATAAAACAATATTATCTTATTCATGTAAACTACTAATCCCATCACCTTTTCCCTCTGTATAACGGAGGCAGATATGAAGTCCAGCCAAGGTGGCAACCATTACTCCCTCCCCTGATATAGTGGAACTGGGAGTGTAGCCACAAAGGGACAGAAAGTGTAACAATCACAGGATTACCAAGTCAAAAGAAAGGAAAAAAATGGCTTTTAAAAAATTATTAGTCTGGATTTTTCAAAAAGATTAGGATGGGTATTAACTATAATTTACCAATGTGAAGGTGATGTACTTTTGTCACCATGCACCCAACCCACTGCCTCTTAAAACTTCACTTTTATTATAAATGTAAATAAAAAGATTTCTCAAAAACATCTGTGTGTCAGAAACCATGAATCAGACAGAGACAGAAGTACAGTTAAATCACACTTGTTTTAATGATAATTAAAAAGGTAAACCGAGTAAACGTAGTCAAAACATTGCCAGAGTTTAGGAACCAGAACATATAGTCAGACAAGCCAAAACGTCAGGGAGCCAGAAGGAATGTCAGCCAAGCACGTCTTTAACAGGAACACAGGAGAGTGTCCCTAGAGATATGACCAAGGCGAAGGCAGAGATCATCTGGACTGGACGGCTTAAGTAGGCATGACTGCAGGATCATCAACAGGTGAGTCACTGTGGAGAGATAGGAGCTGGTAATTAGCCGACAGCTGAGCCGGCCAGCTCAGAGAAGGAAGGGCTGGGCCCAGCCCTAACACTGTGGCTTTGTATGTTACCTACAGGGTGCAGGAATAAAATTGTGGAAGATGTTCAATGCAATTGGCTCCAAAACAAAACATCTATTTGTTGTCTCACTGATTATTATCTGAATCAATAAATCCTTTCTTCCCAACACCCAAAAATCCCAAAACCCAACATGTTATGCCACTGCTGGCCTCATCAGGTGTGAAAGCAATGCAAGATTTGTGGAAAATGTAGGAAAAAAAGCCATGTGTATGTATGTACATGTGGGTTTTCTGGCTACATTTTTCACAAGTTTTCACATTAAAGGAGTTGTAAAGGTTCATTTAAAAAAAAAAAAAAAAGAAGAAACATGTTATACTTCAGGGGGCAGCTGCGACAAAGGTTTTTCACCTTAATGCAGAGAATGCATTAAGGTGAAAAACCTTGAGGCCGGTTCACACCTATGCAAATTTGATGCAGCTTACAACGCATTCAATTCGGATGACATTTTAAAATACGTTCATCTGAATGAGGCTGGTTCACATATGTGCGTTGCATTCACACTCCGCATTGTCCAAAAAACGCGTGCGTTTTCTGAGAATTGTGGTGTGAATTGCAAGCACATTATCTTCTATGAAAACGCATCTGATTCGCAGATGCATTCCATTGTGAACAGGATAAAATCCTGATGTAAACCTGACCTGATACTGATGCAATCTTGACCTGATACTGATGCAATCCTGACCTTAAAATCTGACAACTAAATTTTCTCTTCGCAGGGAAACCTGAGCTTCAATTCGCACCGCACATGTGTGAATCGGGCCTGAGACTTTACAATCAATTTATGGTAAAAATTGTCCACCACCTCCCTAAGCACTTACGTGAGTCCTTTCTCGATCCAGCGATTTGCTCATCTCTCTCCTCCTGTCTCTTCTAACAGGGCACAGAGGCAGCAGTGGGATCCAATGTAGCTGATATTATTGTAGGTGTCAATCCAATCCTGTGAGGCGGGAGCGAGGCTAGCCATGGGGGCTTTCACAAAAGAGAGAAGAGCGATGGTGAGGGACTCCAGAAGAGGAGGTAAGAGATCATTCTATGGAATACCCTTGTACAGAGAAGGCAAGTATAAATTCTTTTTTATTGTATGGAGAAATCATTTATCCTTTATAACCACTTTAAGAGCCAGTGGGTTAGGTGCACGGTGACAAAAGTGCATCACATTTGCATTTGATGATTATTGAAAAAAATAACTAATACAGCCACCACGTCTAAGAACTTATAAGCTGTAAGATATTACATTTTTGTTTTTGGGATTAGATATGTTTTAACTCCTACACAACAACATAAGCATCCAGCGAGGCTCAATTTGGTGTCGACGCTTTC
Source organism: Aquarana catesbeiana (assembly GCF_042186555.1). Lineage (NCBI taxonomy): Eukaryota > Metazoa > Chordata > Amphibia > Anura > Ranidae > Aquarana > Aquarana catesbeiana. The sequence continues at coordinate 710,465,449 of NC_133325.1, forward strand.
TCTTATTATTCTGTTCACGGACATCCTACAATAATTGTACCCCCTTTGCCTCAAAGAACCAAAGCAAGCACCATGGGCGATCTCAGATCCCTTCTGTGCATCAGCAGAATGAGCAAGATGATCAATATTTAACATATTAGTCCTTTATTCTGTTTCTAAAATATCACACCTGTGCCTGAAATTAATATATTATCAAAGCATTCGCCTTCATCAGAGCTACTCTTTTTTAAAAGAGATCCTGTGTTAAAATCGTCATTCTCAAAGTAAATACCTTTGAATTTGATTTTAAAAGTACTCTCAATCTGCAATATAATTAAAATTAAAGAAAGCTGTTACAGGTGGCTCCAAACTATTATTAATGTAGAAATTAGTTATTCTAATAAGGGAACGTTTATAAACTCAAATTCCTCTATCACCAAAGAGGGTAATTATCTTAATTGAAATAGGGTTTTAAGCTTTGTAAAAGATCTCCTTACTTTTAATTGAATTTGTGCTTACATTTGTCACTTAGAAAGCTTTTTAAGCTTATTTATTTTTAGTATGCGAATTTCATAATTAATGCCTTTGTGGTTGCTTAGTGTAGCAGCACATCACAGTACTCTGTACCGTAGTCATTATCTCCAGGTTACTTAGGAATGAAATTACACAGCTAACCTTCAACTTTTATAATACCAAAGACTATGTATTATTCTAATGAATTATACATTAGAATGTAAAGTATTCACAGTAGGCTGCCATTGTACAGATGCTAAAAGAAGTTTTAAGTAATGCAAACATGTGACTGAGCACCTATCTATATTATAATGCATGCAAAGCTCTCCTAAAACCAGCTTGTACAGTTCATACCAAAGTTAGTGTCCAGAGTGAGCTAATAATAGTTTTAGCTAGGCTTGACCCCCAAATAAAGATTTCTTAATTCAATCTGCACATCTAAGTTTGACCAACAAGTGTCATTCTTTAAAATCATGTTTCTAAATATTATTATTGAGTATAGCTATAGCTGCTTAATAAATGATGTACTACCTGATTAGCAGCACAATGTAGCTGAACGTGAAGCAGAAATAAAAGAAAAAAAACACTACAATTTATACCAGTCATGTTAAAAAAGTAATAATAATAAAAATAAATTTGACATAATTAGCTAAAAGCACAACTCAATTACCTTTTTATAATGCTAGCACAAATTGTGCACATTTGCAAAATCTGTTACCTTTTGCTTTATCTCTCCGCTATGTTTGCCATGTGCCATTTTGAACAGTCTGTTCCATAACTATTTCTCAGGATTAGTAATGTAACTTAGCAAGACACACTTATGCCACGTACACATGATCGGAATTTCCGTCAGAAAAAACGGATGGTTTTTCCCACGGAATTCTGCTCAAGCTTGCCTTGCATACACACGGTGACATAAAAGTTCCCTGAACTTTCGACCGTCAAGAACGCGGTGACATACAACACTACGATGAGCCGAGAAAATGAAGTTCAATGCTTCCAAGCATGTGTCAAATTGTTTCCGAGCATGCGTGATTTTTTGCGCATCCGAATTGCATACAGACGAACGCATTTTCCTATAGGAACTTTTCCAACCGAAAAATAGAGAACATGCTCTCAATCTTTTGCTGGCTGGAATTCTGCCAGCAAAAGACCGATGGAGCATACACACAGTCACATTTTCCGACAAAAAGCTCTCATCAAAGTTTTGCTGGCGGCATTTCCGATTGTGTGTACGCGGCATTGCTGGGGAAAATTGGGTAATTTAACCCTTCTACACAGCATCCTCGGCATGTGGTAATAAGTGTGGAATCATACTTCATTTGGGGCTCTCCAGATTTCCAAATTCTCTAAGGGTGGAGCAGTGAGACAATATCACCCCCTTGGGAAATAAAAGCAAGGCCTAGCCTGGTCTTACCAGATTACAGCCCCACTATGAAGCCCAGCTTCTTAGCCATCTCACCCCATTGTCACTTTACACAGATTCATAATCAAGCAAACTCACCCCCTTCCAAAAAGAATAATAACAATCTAGGCCGGGAATGGAAAAACATTTTACTTGCAAACCTTCAGTAACATCCAACATTAGCAGAGAGTGCTCCAAATACTCCTGCGGTCACAGACTTTGCAAGTTCCAAGTAAATAAAATGTTGAACCCTATGTCAACACAGTTTCTTATGGTTGAGTTAACATACACTTTCAATCAAAGGGTACAGTCCAGGTCCCCTTCCTTCTTCATTCATTCAAATGCTCCCATTTGTCCAGGTCCCCTTCCGTCATCCAAATGCTCCCATTTGCCCAGGTCTGCTGGCGTCATCCAAATGCTCCCCCACAAGGTAGTGAGCACCTTAGTATTGTTGTCCACTGACCAGTTCAGACAACAAGAAGAAAGACCTGATTTCTACCAACCATGCTTTATACTTAGAAAGAGGGTAGCATTTTCAGGAAAGAGTGATCAATGTGTTGTAGCTCCTTTATTATTCACAGGCTGGGTTGGATCTTGGACTAGGTTAAATGCACACTAGTCTGCTAGAAAGTACAAAACCAGGCATGGGTGTCTGGCTGGCAAGACTGGCTGTACAGAATCACAGGTCCTTTGCAGGAAAAAGAGTTCAAGCATGCGCATTTAAATCACAGGAATGTGTATCCCAGCACCCCATTCACTTGTATGTCCACTGGCAGGCTCAGACAAGAAGAAATGGTTTTACTGGCATGAATTTTATATTCTGAAGAATACAAGGCCTTGTTGAATTAATTTTTCCAAAATTGGGACTGTACCGATGGGCCTTCTAGATCCAAAGGGATGGCGGTTTTGACCGGACCCCTTCTTGTCCCTTCCCTTTCTGTTCTACTCCTTTCCCTTTTTTTTTTAGTTTTTTTGTTTTTGTTTTTATTACTGATGGTGTTCACTGTGCAAACACGCGGGTTACAGAAACTTTCCAGTGCCCAGAACATTCTTTTCATACCATGCATGCCAGTAGTGACAGACATTGTATTACAAGTGATATGACTTCCTGCTTCTGTGATATCTGTCGACAAGCATGTCAAATGGTATCTGTACTTATCGTGAAATGTCTTAAAATAAAGAATTGAAAAAAAAAAAAAAGATATCTTTACTGCTCTGGCAAAAAGGCCCAGAAGCTTCACTTACAATTACTACTTGTACTTATATAGCGACATCAATTTATGTAGCACCTGCAATTCCTTATTTTCCAAGTTTCTAAGGTATGAGTGGCAGGAAAAGGTCACAAACCTTGAGGCAGAAACTGTAAATTAAAGGCCTTTACATCCCACTGGAGTAGAAGATGATGAAGGGGATACTACTGTCTGAGGGAAGTGATCATCATTCAAGAAGTTAAATTGTCTTTGGCAGGAATTGGACATGTAACAGGGCAACTTTATCCTCACCCTAATCATCTATGCTCCTTTTTCAGCCATTTGTTACTTGTTTTACTAAATTTTGCTGTTAATCAAAGGGGAATTGACAACACAGTGTGGGTCTGGGAGGAGTCACACTGCTCTGTGCAGTCACGGTCTCAGCATAGGGTTTCTCCCTGGCTGGTATAAATTGGACTTGTTACCAAAGTTGTTATTAGGAAAAAGACCATACGGCTGGTATTGTTTCCTAGAAAAGGTTGCAATCCTACCTCTTCTTCTAGGAGCATAATAAAATACTTGTGGGAGGTGTGAAAGATTCTGCTACTGTGCCTATACAGTAGCTGGGAAACATACTGAGAAAGCCACAGATTAGCAAGTATGCATGCATGCTCTAGTTTTCAACTGTCAATGTCTTATGCCGCGTACACACGACCAGACTCAGAATAGACTCTGACGGTCTTTCCGACAGAGTTCTGGTGAAACGGACTTGCCTACACACGATCACACCAAAGTCCGTTTGTTTAGAACGCGATGACGTATGACGGGACTAGAAAAAGGAAGTTCAATAGCCAGTAGCCAATAGCTGCCCTTGCGTCGTTTTTGGTCCGTCGGACTAGCATACAGACGAACAGTTTTCCTGATTGGAATTGAGTTTGTCGGAAAGATTTGAAACATGTTCTATTTCTAGGTCCATCAGAATTTTTGAAATGAAAAGTCTGATGAAGCCCACACACGATCGGAATGTCTGACGGAATGATTCCTTCGGACCTTTTCTGCCGGAAAGTCCGGTCATGTGTACGTGTGTAGTGTTTAATAAAAAATACAGTAGTTCTGCATTAAAGTATATCTAAATCCAACACTTTTTTTACCTTTTGGGTAGAGTAGGGAAGGGTTATAACTACTCTCAGGTTTGTTTTTTGGTATAATTAGAGAAATTTTCCTTCACTTCCTGTCCATAAAACTAAACAGGATGTAATAGGATATCTGTCCCCATCGGAAATCATCCCCTTTATTACTGTTCTGTTCAATTGGAGAAAGTGAATCTGGTTAACAGGGACACAGATAGCCATAAAAACCCAAGCTTTGCCTTTAGGTACACTTTAAGTACCTAAATCTATTTTCATTTTAGCTGTCTGTGAAGCCCTGCACAGCAAGTCTGAGGCAGAGAGAGGGAAGCACTTTCAGAAAGGCGAAAGCAGTGTGCTGCTGCTCATTTATTATCCAATCACAAGCTGGGGTGGGTCCTAGACCTGGTTGTATTGCTTAAATGCACAGTAGTCTGCTAGAAGTCCCATAACCTTGCATAGGTGTCTGGCTTACAAGACTGTCTGTACAGTCACATATCTTTTGCGGGAAAAACACTTCACATATATGTATCCCTCAGTACCGTGTTCACTTACATGTTGCCCACTGACCAGGTCAGAAAAGAAAAAGAGACCTCTACTGCTCCACTCTGTTGAAAAAATCCCAGATACTCATTCCATAATGCCTTATATTCCCTTCTTTTAAATTATGAATGGCAGGAAAACATTGGCAAGCAACCTTGAGGCAGCAGCTTCAAACTAAAACAGTTCATGCCTACATATTTTAGCGGTGTATTTATCTGTTGCCTGCAGTTCAATTTTAAAAATATATAGTAGGGAAGGAGAAACTTGCAGTTCCTCTTGCCAACGGAATTGCCAGTGGATGATTCAATACATCAGAATTCACTTGTAACTAAAATATTAATTTTGGTTAGGTTGAACTAGCCCTTTAAGACTATAGGAAGAAAGATGCAGTGTTCAAAGGATAACAGAAAAAGTACATTTTATCTTTTGTCAAAACGCCATTGCCATTTACAGTATTTAGTATTTCTTCCTCACTTTGCCCATGTTTTATGTTACACTATCTGTCGCCGAGATGGAAATCACTATTGATTCTTTTAGCCGCTGGAACAACCACAAATATGTTTCTGTACATCCTGCAGAAAACATCGGCAGAGGTGTCTGACAAGTAATATGGGCATTTCCTGATTTACAGTTTATTAATGTGAAATGTGGGACTAAGTCACGTGATTCCGAGCCGCCTATAATTAAGTTTAAATGCAACCGTGATAAAACGGTCCATCTGTAATCTCCGCCGGCAATGCACAATTTACCTGCTAGTTATGCGTGTTATAAATCCGAGGGCTTCAGGCATGTCTTATTAATAATCTTATGTCATCTCTCTTTCTGCACCTGCCACTGAGCTTTCCAGAGAAATTATAATGCCAAATACTTCTCTCTATTCCTAAAATAAAGAGTAACCAGGAAACAAGACTAAAGAAAGTTAATCCCGCAGGAGTGATTAATCCTACTGAAAAGTGTATAATGCTTAGCACTAAGGGGAAATGTTAGCAAATTAACCTAGAAACCATCCTGTCCCTACACAAGAGAGAAAACTCAATAAGAATCGGCAATATATAAGGCACAGTACATACAGTAATTATCATCCTCAACTCATTCGGCTCCAATTTATTTTTCTGTAGTGTGATGTATTTTTATTCTCCGATGTGCAGTTCCCATTTACTAGCATGCTTCCCTGGAGTGTGATCCAATGTTTTTCTTTCTATTCTTCTGACTTTTCTTTTTATTCTTTTCTGTACTCATTATATTCTTTAATGTGAAGTAGTCCATCTTGCTCAGTCGCATACACAAAACTACCAGTGTTATTTTAAAAAAAAAGAAAATTGAGTGGGCTGTGAAGCCCACCCCTGACCATTCAAACTTAGGCCATTTTACTGTGTACACCTGTATTCCGAAACCATGCAACTTGTTCTGTGAATGGGTGGTGAAGACCCTGTCATTCATCTGCTCCTTCTCCAAATGTGTTGCATTGCACAAGTTCTGTAAATCGCAGTCTATACTGTTACCTCTGCAGCACCAGATCACCGCTCTCAGCAGTATCCAGTGGTATGAAGGTAAGATTTTTGAAACAGCAGCTTGCAGGGCATGATATACACCCCATTACAGGTAACTAATGTGTTTGGTGCTGGACCAAATGGGGAAGGGATAGAACCTCTCCCTTCATTTCTTGTCCTGATTTCACAAGGATAGGAAGTGAGGTAAAATCCCCCCAATGGAATCACAGATAATAATAACAATTAAACAACAATAACTTGACAGAACTCAGTCACAGAAAAGCACAAATTAAAAATGGCACAATTTTCGACTCGCTGATATAATTTCCTAATTTTTTGTACATTTTTAATAAAAATGCAAAGTGCATTGGAACATTGGAAGAAAAAAAGTAAAGAAATACTAAAAGTGAAGGTTTTTCCTCCACAATTGTGGTGTTAAGCCAAAATAATTAAAAGCATAAAGCCCTCATAGTTTAAATGAAAATATTAAAAGCACTTAAAATGCCAGCAGTAGTGTGCCTGATGCATGCCTCTCATGAAGTGAAGATACTCTACTATTGTCATTTTATGTTTTTTTTTTTTTTTTAACATTTTACTAAAACTAAGTTATGCTATAAGGGTTTATGCTTTCCATTGTCTTTGCTAACACATGTGGTAAAGTTGCAAAATATTATAGAAGAAGGTTCTGGGGAAAGCTGTGAGTGAAAAGAGAAGGGGAGAGAGATTGACACCTGACGGTTTAATGATATCTGCAACCCAGAAGACAACAAGCTAGTACAAAAGCATGTTTCAAATTGCTAGCCCAGCATATCTGGTGAATAGGGTGGCTGCCGGGCCAGATAGAAGGTTTATTTTAGCAGTAGAAAGTCTAACCGGTTTAAACAAATGAGGTATTTTTCCCGGAATGAATTGATGGTTTGCAGATATTATTAGTACTACTGTGACAAAGAGCATTGTGTCTTGTGTGATTGTAGGAAGTTCAAACTACCCCCCAATCCTGAAACAGATTACAAAACTCCTACAACAATGGACATATCTTCCATTATCATGGATAGGCAAAATTAACGCAGTAAGAATGACAATTCTGCCAAAACTGCTTTACTTATTTAGAGTTTTGCCAATCTCAATCCCTCCTCACTATTTAAGAATAATACAAAAAAGATCAACAACTTTTATCTGGGGATCCATCAAACCCCGTATATCTTTACACACATTACACCTGCCAAAACTCAAGGGAGGCCTTGGCTTTCCGAACTTTGCAAACTATTACAGAGCAGCACACATTGGCAGCCTCTCTAAACACCATGCAACACAAGAAATACCCTTATGAGTAATAATAGAAGCTTCAGAATGCGACCCACTCTCTATTTCAAATCTATTATGGCTCCACTCCAAAGATTGGAAGAATCTACGTAATCCTATCACCAAATACTTTCTATTCTTATGGGGTAAGCTCAAATTTAAACACCAATTACAATCTCCTCATAACCCTCTTTTATCCTTCCTCAAAAACCCTGCTTTTTATCCAGTATGGGTCTCCCCTAAATCATTCAAAGCCTGGACCTCTTTAGACATTACTCGGCTAAATAAACTGATTTCTTCCACATCCTTCCTCACCTTTCCTACCCTCTGCGATACCTATAAGCTACCACACTCCGAACTATTTAGATACCTTCAAATTAAAAATTTCTATTCACCTTTTGGTAAGCACAAATACCTCCATGTCCCAAATCACTAATTTTGAATCAGTATGCCTAAAAGACCCCCACTCAAGAGGTATGATTTCTTCCATATATTCACAAATTTCAACGAATCCTGGCCTCGAAAAACCACCTTTATGCCCGGAAATGGGAGGAGGACTTGGAAAAATCGTTGGATATGGCTGATTGGTCTAAAATATGGACTGCAACTAAATCTTCTTCACCAAACATTCTGTCGGTAGAAACTAACTATAAGGTTCTAACTCGTTGGTACCTTGTACCCTCCAGGTTGGCCAGAGGCGGCTCTAGGCTTTGTGAGGCCTTAGGCATAACCTAGACATGAGGCCCCATTAACGTCTATAATGGGAACAAAATAATAATTCAAGCGATAAAAATTAATTGCATACATTAAGAGTACTTTTGTCAGTACTCTCTATCTCAGCGCTGGTGTCCGTGTGCTCCATCACACCAGTACTGAGAGCACACTGACACCAGCGCTGAGAGCACACTGACACCAGCGCTGAGAGCACACTGACACCAGCGCTTAGAGCACACTGACACCAGCGCTTAGAGCACACTGACACCAGCGCTGAGAGCACACTGACACCAGCGCTGAGAGCACACTGACACCAGCGCTGAGAGCACACTGACACCAGTGCTCTTAATATATGCAATTAATTTTAATTAATACTTAATACTGTGCGCTGGTGTCAGTGCTCTCAACTCCCCAGTCGCATGCACAAACCCCCAGTCACATGTACCACCCCCAGTCACCTGCACACCCCCAGTCACCTGCACACCCCCCAGTCACCTGCACACCCCCAGTCACATGTACCCCCCAGTCAACTGCACACCCCCAGTCAACTGCACACCCCCAGTCACCTGCACACCCCCAGTCACATGTACCCCCCCAGTCACATGCACCCCCCCAGTCACATGCACCCCCCAGTCACATGCACCCCCCAGTCACATGCACCCCCCCAGTCACATGTACCCCCCCAGTCACCTGCACAACCCCCAGTCACCTGCACACCCCCAGTCACATGTACCCCCCCCAGTCACATGTACCCCCCAGTCACGTGTACACCCCTCAGTCACATGTACCACCCCCCCAAGCCCATGTACCTCATACATAGCAAGGCTCTGTCCCCTCACAGCTCAGTCAGTCGGCTGCACACAGACAGGCTACAGCGTACTGGAATTGGCTCCGCCTCCACCACGGAAGCCCCACCCTGGAAAGAGGGTGGACTCCGCAATCCTGTGCTGAGGTGCTAGCTGTGCCCTTGCACAAAATATCGGCTGAAAGGATGGACAGCTTTTGCTGGCGGGCGGGGCGGGGCAGTTGACGGTCTCTGTGTGTGTCTGCTGGTGTTCTGACGAGAAGGACACCTGCTGTTCCAGTGGAGTTTTCTTGAAAGGTGTGGAGACTGGGCAGTGCCCTGGTAGGACGGCCGGGGTGTTACAGAGCAGAGAGGAGGCGGACTGACTGACTGTACTCTGAATGAGGCGGCATGAAGCTCTGCTGATTGTACCTGGGACCAGGGGCGTAACTAGAAATCACAGGGCCCCATAGCAAAATGTTGTATGGGCCCCCCTCCCCCAAAAAATAGCAAAACAGTGCAAAACAGATGACAGTCTGCCACTCCCTACCTCCTGTCCAGACTCCAGAGCCTCCTCATGTGCCGAAAATGATGTCCCTTCACAGGACCCCTTTACATTACACAACCCCCTGCACATTTGGACCCCTTTACATTACACAACCCCCTATATCACTGGGCCCCTTTACATTACACAACCCCCTGCACCACTGGACCCCTTTACATTACACAACCCCGCACATCTGGACCCCTTTACATTACACAACCCCCTGGACATCTGGACCCCTTTACATTACACAACCCCCTGGACATCTGGACCCCTTTATATTACACAACCCCCTGGACATCTGGACCCCTTTACATTACACAACCCCCTGCACATCTGAACCCCTTTACATTACACAACCCCCTGGACATCTGGACCCCTTTACATTACACAACCCCCTGAACATCTGGATCCCTTTACATTACACAACCCCCTGGACATCTGGACCCCTTTACATTACACAACCCCCTGCACATCTGGACCCCTTTACATTACACAGCACCCTGCACCCTGAAGCCTTTGGGTTCACACTGGTGTCCTGGAGTTTGGCGCAGTGCTGGGGTATACGCAGTTTTTCTGCATTTTATCCCAATTTTTTAGCTGCAGTCCCACAGTCTTCTATTTGTTTGTATAATGTCACTGTGTTTTCTGAAAGCACACCAAAGTTGCGGTATAGAGGACATTTGGTGCGCTTTCAGAAAATGTTGCAAAAATGTGTAACCTAATAGAAGTCTGTGGGACTGTAGTGAAAATAGAGTTAAATGAGGGAAAACTGTGTATACACCTGTACTGCAACTGAATTACAGTGCATCAGTGTGAACCCACTTGAGTCCTGGTTCACATATATGTGATGCAGGAATCAGCACAATTCTACTGCGGATTCCTGCATTGCATGTCGCTTGCCGGCAATCACACTGCCCTTTGCAAACTGATATGGGTGTCAATGTAAAGTTAATGGCATCCGCAGATCAGTTTGCAGATCGCAGTGCGAACTGTAAAATGGTGCAGGAATGGGATCGCATAGGTGTGAACACCCATGTGATCCGATTCCAGTGCAGAACGAAAAAAGGGTCCTGCACCATTTTGGAGCGAATGCAATGTGATTTCAGCCATAAGTTTGTATGGCTGGACTTACATTGCACAGACATCGCATGTGATTTGCACAGCAATGCAGTGCGAATCACATGCAATGTCTGTGATCGCACTAATGAAAACCCTGGCTAAAGAAACATGATGTGGCCATCTATTAGTATGGGCTGGTTAAAAGAAAATGCTTTGGATAGAGTTAATTCTGCTGGAGGACATCAGAGGAAAGAGGGGGAGAGAAAAAGATTTGGGAGAGAGAGGGCAGAATCTGGGCACTGACAGTGCTTCTAACTCACTTGGATGTTCCCAGGATGCTCACATTTGCTTCTGTAGTTGTCGGCTACTTGTGTAAACGTTCCCGCCCCCACATTCCTTTGAGACACAGCATACGGGCTGCACGGAGCTTGGTCTGACACAGAAACAGACGGAAGGGAGGGGGCAGAGCTGATGCGGCCTCTTCCATTTCTGTGGAGGGGGGGAGGAGTTGTACTCGCTTGGCTGTTAGAACGTACTGTAGAATGCACAGCAGTGTGTCAAGTACAGCCGACACATCCCTATATTTTTGCCCAATGGGTCAGTCCACCTGAACTGGGATCTCCCTGCGCACATCGCCGCTGCCGCTACCATGCCTACCTGTTGTCACTGTTTCATACACCGCCTGACATCCCCCAGCGTGCGCCACCCAGTTAGTACAGCACTGCCCGGGCCCCATAGCTCCCGCGTGGGCCGCTATGGCGGTAGTTCCGCCACTGCCTGGGACTGATGTAGTATGAGGATAGCCAGAGGTGGTTCTTTAGGCAAAGTAGGCGGCGGCGAGGCCCCTGGGAGGGCGAGGCCTTAGGCGACCGCCTACTTTGCCTAATTAGAGAGCCGCCTCTGAGGTTGGCCAAATTTGCGCCAACCCAAGCAGCTCAATGCTTTCGGGGCTCTTCAGATCCAGGCACTCATATGCATATATGGTGGTCCTGTCCGACGGTACAAACGTTTTGGGGAAAAACATTTGAAATTGCCTCCAGAATGTTTGAACTAAAATTGCAACCAGATCCTGTCATAGCCTTACTCAACTTAAAACCAGATTGTCTCACACATAATCAATTTAAACTCTTTACTCAACTCCTCACTGCTGCAAAACAGACGATTGCAAAGGCATGGAGGTCTGCCAACTTGGAAATACCCGAGACCAAACACAGATTAAAAACTTTCATGTCACATGCCAAAATGCTGGCAATAGAAAGAGACCAAATTCCTATATTTGAAAAAACTTGGAACCCTTGGATTAAGTATCATTTATCGCCAATATTTGATAATTCAGTTCTTAAACCGTGGTAGCTAAGGAAACTTTTCACCCCATTATTATAATAATATAGCGTTCTTAATATCAACAAAATCATGCCATGTTACCTGGATCAATCCTGTGGACTCTTTCTCTTCTATTTCTATCTTTCCTACTATTCTTTCCTTTCCTCTTTCTTACATCTTAAACTCATTTTTACTATATTTTACCTATGTAATGATTTAATAAAACAATATCTCCAAAGCTCTGGTCCAACAAATAAGACAATTTATTTTACCATAAAATCTCCTTCATTCCCTTAGTCAAACAGTAACCAAATGTTAAATGGAAGATATTTTATTCATTACCTGGTTGTAATGAATTAATAAGCCAATGAGTTGTACCATTTATCATTTCTGTCATATTATATTATTAGTACTTATTGTACCTAATTGTTTTAAACTTTTATGCTCAGCTAATAAAAACCTTTTTGACAAGGAAGATTGTAGGCTGTTGAGATCTAGAAATCTGTGCTGACGTCAGCTGCCTCTACCATGATATCTTTCCTCTACACTAGGGGTATAGAAATGTTCTAAGCAAAGGGCCAGTTTACTGTCCTTTAGGCTTTTGGAGGGCCAGATTGTGGCCAGTGGCAGTAGAAAATGCCTCAGACTTGGTGGCCAGCAGGGGTAAAAAAAATACATAACACCTGTGGGTGGTAGGAGGAGGTATAGTGCCTCATTACTGGTAATAGTGGGAAGAATAATTTCCATAGTTGGTGTCAGTGGGAGAAATGGTGCCCCATCGTTTATATTAGTTAGGAAAATAGTGCCCCATCATTGTTATCAGTGGGAGGAAAAGTGCCCCATCATCGGTATTAGTTGGAAGAATATTGCTCCATCATCAATATTAGTCTGAGGAATAGTGCTCCATCATCGGTATTAGTGTGAAGAAAAATGCCCCTTCATTGGTATTCGTGGGAAGATAAATCCCCACCATTGGTGTCTGTGGGAGGAATAGTGCCCCATCTATGGTGTCAGTGGGATGAATAGTGCTCCATGTTTGGTGCCAGTGGAAGGAACAGGGCCCACTGTTGATGTCAGTGGGAGGATTAGTGCCCTAAGGGCAAGATAAAGGCAAGAAAATTGCCACATCTGGCCTGCAGGCTGCATTTTGGAGAACACTGCTTTTCACAATGGTCATCCCTGACAGTCTCACCCATCACATGGTGATTCTATGGAATCTCAACTCCCTCTTCCACACAGGCAACCTTATCAATGTCCAGAAAAATGCTTCTCGCCTTTCACAGCCTTGCAGGAATGATCAGTTTGCCCTCACGAGCTCCATTCCATTCTCTTGTCATTAAACACTTAACAATCTATCACACTTTGACTGATATTTACCCCCCAAACTCCTTTTGAAAAGCTTTGCATTACAGGAGCAACCTGCATAGGGTTAATTTCTTTTATATACAAACTCTTCATGATCAACACACCTCTAAGGCATTACTATACAAGGGTAGTCCAACACGGAAAGAGTGACCATACAGACAACTTTATCACTGCACCATGCCACTCTTCCAGATGTTCAGTGCTGAAAATGTCACATGCATATGGTATTCATGCGCTCTTTGCAAACAGTGGCCCCCCCGTAGTAAAGTTGAAAATGGAGAAAGTGGAATAAAAAAGGCTTGAAGTGTTCCATCAGTAAGCAAGGTTATGGCAACAGTCTTCTGCACTGTTGATGCACACCCTCAGAATCCCAGAATACCCTTGTCATTACTTTGCCCACTAATGGACCTCTTTTTCCAATTTTTCCATTTTCAACTTGACTACGGGGGTGCCAACTGTTTTCAAACAGTGCATGAAAACCACATAGTGTGCATGCACCATTTTCAGTGCCAAACATAATGCTTTATATCTAAGTGGTCACTCCTTCCGTGTCTTTTCAGACTACCCTTGTCTGATTAGATTGGAACAGATTCTGAATAAACATTTTTTTTTAGAGGAATAGAGAACTATCAAGGTGACAGCCCACAAAACGTTTGTGTGTGCTGTCTATAAGGAAAATCAATTCAAGATCCTTTACCATTGGTATCCCATCCCTGCCTTCCTATACACTCTCAATTCCAACATATTTGATCATTGTTGGAGGTGCCACAGACAATTAGGAAAACTTAGTTATATTTTTTGAACCTGTCCAAAGATATAATTGTTTTGACAAGCAGTGTAAGCCCTAGTCTGTGCTCTCCTACAAATGAATGTTCCTTCCATATAATCATTGGGTTTTCCCCCTAGTGACTAAGGTGACTAATGCAGCGTACACACGGTCGGACTTTTCGACCGGACTGGTCCGACGGATGCCGACGGACCAAATCCGGCGGACAATCCGATCGTGTGTGGGCTTCACCGGACCTTCAGCGGACTTTTCCAGTCGCAAATCTGACGGATTTTAGATTTGGAACATGCTTCAAATCTTTATGTCGTAACTCCGCTGGACCCAGAAATCCGCTCGTCTGTATGCTAGTCCGACAGCCAGTAGCCAATAGCTGCCCTAGCGTCAGTTTTTGTCCATAAACTTCCTTATTTTAGTCCGGTGTATGTCATCACATATGAATCCGTCTGACTTTTGTGTGATCGTTTGTAGGCAAGTCCGTTCGTTAGAAAGTCTGTCGGAAGTCTGCCAAAAGTCTGTCGAAAGTACACGGCATAAGTGTCTAATTGCATCACACTGGAGGCTGACACTGGGACAAACCAATCTACACTCCTGCATTTGTAAGGTTAAACATACGGTAGTGCTCAGAGCAAGAAAAAATAACATGCTTGCTACCTTTAAATGGGTGTGGGATCCCTGGGTACATCTAGATGCCTCTTTTTTAGAATATATACTGTGATACCACTTTGGAAGCGTACTTAATAGTCAGGCCCTCTCCCATTCTTCTATAACCCTTCTACCTCTCCTCTTTGTTGTATACTTATACGAGTATAATGTAAGGACTTGTTCAGTCCCATAGTTTGTATTTGCTGATGTTTACTGAAGATTTCCAACTCCAAGGAATGTCACCAGGAAAATATTGCTAAATCTTTCTAAAAACATGACCTATATATTTTGATTGAAATACTTCTCCAAATAGGAAGCTGTGACCCTGTATATTATATGGTATGTGCTGTTACCAGCTGTCACTACTGGTCAACGAGACCTCTTTAAGGTTGAATTTTAAATTTCATGTTCTATATCTGTATATGATATTGAGTCATATTTGATATGACTGTTGAAAACTCTCTAATAAAAATACATTTAAAATAAAATAAGAGTGTATGAAATAAGCAGGCCTTGCAAAAAATGTTCAGTTTACAGCGTGGTGCATAAATTGTGCAGCACCAAGTTTCTTCGTCTCTCCTCCCTGCCTAGCTATGTAATGAATAGGGCTCTCCTTTCCTCTCTCAAGGGGGATCCCAGCTAATCAAGTCATTCTCTGCCAGTAAAATGAGCAGGGGTATTCTGTAGGTACACAATGTAATGATTAAAAAGAAATGACATTGATTTTTTTTTTTGAAAATCAGATGGCTGAAGAATGAAATAGTGACTTCTTTTTTTTCTTATTGCATCAATGTGCAAAATGGGTTGTATAGCAATTATATGCGTTCAATTTTTCGTTATCAAAAGTTGAATTTTCTTTTAAGGCTACTATAAATTTGGCTTTCGCTGCAAGTTATAAAAAATTAAATAATTTTAGTGTCTTCCCCATTTTACCACTTCCTCTCTGAGCACCATAGTGACAGATCCATCACTATTTCTATTTAAGTGAAATCTAGCAATCAGTTTTTCTGCATCTACATGCCAAAAATCTGTCTGCAGAATCTTTATGAGATGAATGGGGTCAAAGTGTCAACATGTGGTCTTTAAGGCTACAATAAAATGAAGACTTTTAACAGCAGTCATGTTCAGAGGTCAAACTGCTGGGATCCCTTTGTAATATTTGATTTTTTTTACAAATGTATCAGATTTTCCATTAATTGCATGCACATGTCCATCCCCAATAATCATATTCTCTCTTAGGTCATAGACCCCTTTCAAGAGTGGTTAGTAATGACTTCAAACAACTTAAACTTTCTGAAACTCTGACCATAATTGCCATGTTAAAGAGCTGACATAAGCCAAGATCCAATTCTTCCATTATGCTGGTTTACTTTTTCATGCCTGCCATTCAGTTGTACTGTCCATCACTTATATTTTAAGTTTGCAGTGTGGCTGTATAAAGATTTTTTAAACATCTTATTTTTCTTTCCTAGTTTTGGAGTTAAATAATAAATTAACTTTCAGCATTTACCCTCCACTGTTGAATCACACCAACAAAAAAAACATGCATGTATATACAGTAGGTAAAGTGAGCAACATTGAAATCATATAGCAGCTGATGTTCGGAAATATATACAGGAATTCAGTACCCATTGTCATTAGTACAGTGTCAGTGTACAGTGTCAGTATTATCACTGATCACTCTATTAGTGTCACTAGCGACGTCAGTGCCAGTTAGTGACCCTCCTATATAGTAGTGTCTGTTAGCACCAGATTGTCCGCCCCACTATCACAGTCCCACTATAAGTTGCTAATCCCTGCCACTACATTATAGCGTCTATAGCTGCGTAAATTCCAGTATATATACTATAGTTTGTAGATAACTTTTGCACAAACCAATTAATATACACTTATTGGGATTTTTTTACCAATGTTTTTTTACCACATGTAGCAGAATACATTTTGGCCTCAATTTATGAAGAAATGTGATTTTCTTATTGGATATCCAAGGTTTTTTCTAAGAGGCATAATGAGAGTTTTGAAATTGTCATTTTTTTGCCACAAGTTTTTGGGAAATGCAGGAAAGAAAATGATTTTGTTTTTTTATACAAGGTTGTCAATCTAATAAGATATTTCTCACACACACCAAGGGCATACTTAGAATTATACTCCAAAACACATTGCTACTCCTTCTGAGTATGGCCATACCACATGTATGAGGCTTTTTCAATGTTTGGACTGATTATATACCGGACATTGTATCTTGTGTATCAAACAAATCAATCAATTGTATTACAGTCAATTTGCTTGAATGGTTGCCTCCATACAAGTGGTGACACTGACTGCTGTGGTAGTAGTCAGGGACACTGTGCCTGCTGTGGTGGTGATCAGGGACACTGTAGTTGGTGTGGTGGGGATCAGGGACACTGTAGTTGGTGTGGTGGTGATCAGGGACACTGTGCCTGCTGTGGTGGTGATAGGGGACACTGTGGCTGCTGTGGTGGTGATAGGGGACACTGTGCCTGCTGTGGTGGTGATAGGGGACACTGTGCCTGCTGTGGTGGTGATAGGGGACACTGTGGCTGCTGTGGTGGTGATAGGGGACACTGTGGCTGCTGTGGTGGTGATAGGGGACACTGTGCCTGCTGTGGTGGTGATAGGGGACACTGTGGCTGCTGTGGTGGTGATAAGGGACACTGTGCCTGCTGTGGTGGTGATCAGGGACACTGTAGTTGGTGTGGTGGTGATCAGGGACACTGTAAGGCCCCTTTCACACATCCATGTTGGTGCGAATGCCAGATTCCTGTGACAAGAATCTGTGGATTCCTGCTGCTAGAATGACTGGGTTACGCAATCAGCAATGGACGCTTAGCCCATTTAAACCAATGACAGACTGACAGCGGCCACTGCTGTTCACACGGAGCTGCACACAGAGTGGTTAGCTGCGGTTTGGGACAGATGTCCGAGCCTGGACGCAGCTGGTGGCTGCTGCTGCTGATTGCTTAACCTGGTCATTTCTGCATCAAGAATCTTCATGTTCACCGTGCTTCATGCAGGATCTTGCTATCCACAGGACATATGAGACCAGGCACTTATGGATCCTATTGGCTCATGGAGCAACTACATTTGTAGTTTTTGAGATATCTCGTCCCGGTCCCGCCCCGGAGACATTATATACACATGTTGCTACCATCTATGGGTGGAGCCTGATAGCTGCCAAGCACATTTACTGCTACACATGCTTTGGAAACGCATTATATGCATCCAGCGACCCTGTTCTGGCATTCATCTCTGTGGTTATCATAACAGCTGCCTCCTATTTTGAACATGGAATCATTCAAATTGAATTAACATTTATCTGAGTATACTTTACTCTCTAGCCCTGATGAAGGTGCTTTTTTTAAAAACTGGAAACGCGTACACTACCCATTGGAGAGTATAGATGTTCTTTTGTATACCATGATCTTTTTTGTGTTTTGTTCTTGTGTATCATGTATGTATTGTATAGATGTTATTTGTCTTTTTATCCTTTTGTATTAAACATGCAATATTATTAAAGTTATTCATTTTTATATCAGAGTTGGTGGTCTTTCAAAGTCCCACTTAGGGGGTATTTCCTTTTGTTCTAATAAAATAACAAAGCCCACACTACACTCTATTTAAAAGCTCAGCATGCATGCAGACTATGACATTATAGTCAGACTGTACACACTGGGCATAGTATATTTAATGGCCCAATCTTGCTGAGCCTGTAAAGTTATTAGTAATCGGCCATTATAGGCCAGCCTCTTAGCCTGTGGGTGTATGTACTCCAAAGGGTTCCCAGCAAATGACAGTAAATCCAATCTACGGTCCAGTTCACACTTGAGCGATTTAAACTGCGTTTCCCAAGCCGCTTCAGTGCTCAGCATCAAGACTCCCATTATATTCAGTAGTGGCTGTTCACACATGAGCACAGTTTTGGCCTCTAAGCACTTAAATCGGAGCACCTGAAAAATGCCCTGTACATAATGCGAGTTTTTACACAGTTTCTTGTCTCTTCTTCTCCTAGTACCTAGCTCTCCATTGGCTAAAACATAAATGCTCAAGCTTGAAAATGCCTTAAAAACACATGTACAACAGTGCACAAAAAAAGCTTCAAAAACGCTTAAAGAGGAAGTAAATCCTGGTGGGTTTTACTTCCTCTTTTTTCCCCTGCTTTCCCCTTTAAAGTAAAAGCATAATGGGCTAGTATGCATCGCATGCTAGCACATTATGTGGCACTGACCTGCAAACGAAGCCTGCGCTGTCCCCGCTGTTGGCCGCATACATCTTCGTCCCTCTTCCTTCCAGGGCCGCAGACTTTGGCTCTGTGACTGCCACTCCTGTGTCACTCCCAGTCACGGCACTTGCGAGTGAAGAAGCTGCACGGAGGTCCGTTTCTTCACAGCGCATGTGCCAATGACATCATCAACGCACTACAAGATAAATATCTCCTAAACGGCGCACGTTTAGGGGATATTTCCACTACCTATAGGTAAGCCTTATTCTAGGCTTACCTATTGATAAAAGTGACAATCAGGGCTTTACAACCACTTTAAATAAGCTTAACTGCTAAACTAGCTAAAATCTTGTGTAAGCATTGACATGTGAATGTATTTTTAAAAGTCCTTTTATATATGTTTTAAATCTACACTCATCGGCCACTTTATTAGTTACACCTTTCTTGTACCGGGTTGGACCCCCTTTTGCCTTTAGAACTGCCCTAATTCTTCGTGGCATAGATTCAACAAGGTATTGGAAACATTCCTCAGAGATTTTGGTCCACATTGACATGACTTGACATGACATGACATCACACAGTTGCTGCAGATTTGTTGGCTGACCATCCATGACGCTAATCTCCTGTTCCACCACATCCCAAAGGTGCTCTATTAGATTGAGATCTGGTGACTGTGGAGGCCATTGAAGTACAGGGAACTCATTATCATGTTCAAGAAAGCAGTGGTGAGATGATTTGAACTTTGTGACATGGTGCATTATCCTGCTGGAAGGAGCCATCAGAAGATGGGTACACTGTAGTCATAAAGAGATGGACATGGTCAACAACAATCCTCAGGTAGGCCGTGGCATTTAAACAATGCTCAATTGGTACTAAGGGGCCCAAAGTGTGCCAAGAAAATATCCCCCAAACCATTACACCACCACCAGCCAGAACCGTTCATACAAGGCAGGATAGATCCATGTTTTAATATTGTTTATGCCAAATTCTGACCCTACCATCTGAATGTCGCAGCTGAAATCGCAACTCATCATACCAGGCAACGTTTTTCCAATCTTCTACTGTCCAATTTTGGTGAGCCTGTGCGAATTGTAGCCTCAGATTCCTGTTCTTAACTGACAGGAGTGGCACCCGATGTGGTCCTCTGTTGCTGTATCTGCTTGAAGGCTCGATGTGTTGTGAGTTCAGAGATGGTATTCTGCATACCTTGGTTGTAACGAGTGGTTACTGTTGCCTTTCTATCATCTTGAACCTATCGTCTGCCCATTCTCCTCTGACCTCTGACATCAACAAGGCATTTTCGTTCACACAACTTCCACTCACTGGATATTTTCTCTTTTTTGGACCATTCCCTGTAATCCCTAGAGATGGTTGTTGGTTAAAATCCCAGTAGATGAGTAGTTTTTATATTCTCAGACCAGCCTGTCTGGCACCAACAACCATGCCACGTTCAAAGTCACTTAAATTCCCTTTCTTCCCCATTCTGATGCTCAGTTTGAACCTCAGCAATTTGTCTTCAACACGTCTAGATGCCTAAATGTATTGAGTTGCTGCCATGTGATTGGCTGATTAGCAATTTGCGTTAACAAGCAATTGAACAGGTGTACCAAATAAAGTGGCAGATAAGTGTTATTAGGGTTCTTCCTTTTGTGGGGCGACAGTTGTGCTTATGTGTTGTCACCTGTCACATGTGCCCCTGGTTGAGACTACAAGCAGCTTTGCTTACAAACATTGTTCAGGAATGGTCCCTTACACTATTAGTAAACCACTCAAGAGCAAGGAGGTGCAGCCAAAGCTAGAGTCAGTGAAGATAGAGGGGAAAAGACTGAGAGGGGCTGGAGGAAATCAGCAGCAAAAGATGAATAGAAAGAGAATAGCAAGAGATGCAACAAAGGAACAATAAAAAACAACTGTTTATGATGCAAACTAAATGTCAGCTAGCTAGGGTTTACACATCACAGAATGCTTTGCATTTATTAAAAGCAATGCAAGGGTTTTCATGAAAGGAGGAGGTAATGAGTGAGCGACCCATGGGCATCAGTGTACTGCAGCCGCAACTACAAGTGTCAGTGCCAGGCATTTGGTGCCAAAAGGAGAATGCAGTAAGATACACTATATTGTCAAAAGTATTGTGACGCCTGCCTTTACACGCACATGAACTTTAATGGCATTGCAGTCTTAGTCCGTAGGGTTCAATATTGAGTTGGTCCACCCTTTGCAGCTATAACAGCTTCAACTCTTCTGGAAAGGCTGTCCACAAGGTTTAGGAGTGTGTTTATTGCAATGTTTAACCATTCTTCCAGAAGCGCATTTGTGAGGTTAGGCATTGATGTGAACAAGAAGGCCTGGCTCGCAGTCTCTGCTCTAATTCATCCCAAAGGTGTTACCAGGTGCAGGCCAGTCAAGTTCCTCCACCCCACACTCGCTCATTCATGTCTTTATGGACCTTGCTTTGTGCACTGGTCCAAATCATTTGGTGGGGGGGATTATGGTGTGGGGTTGTTTTTCATGGATTTGGCTTGGCCCCTTAGTTCCCGTGAAGGGAACTCTTAAGGCATCAGCATACCAAGACATTTTGCACAATTTCATGCTCCCAGCTTTGTGGGAACAGTTTGGGGATGGTCCCTTCCTGTTCCAACATGACTGTGCACCAGGGCACAAAGCAAGGTCCATAAAGACATGGATGAGCAAGTTTGGGGTGAAGGAACTTGACTGGCCTGCACAGAGTCCTGACCTTAACCCGATCGAACACCTTTGGGATGAATAAGAGCGGAGACTGCGAGCCAGGCCTTCTTGTCCAACATCAGTGCCTGACCTCACAAATGCGCTTCTGGAATAATGGTCAAACATTCCTATAGACACATTCCTAAACCTTGTGGACAGCCTTCCAAGTAGAGTTGAAGCTGTTATAGCTGCAAAGGGTGGGCCAATATTGAACCCTATGGACTAAGACCGGGATGCCATTAAAGTTCATGTGTGTGTAAAGGCAGGTGTCCCGATACTTTTGACCATATATTGTATGTAAAAATTGCTGAAGCAATCAGATATGGGGTACAATTCTTTAGAGCTAACTTATGTTTACTGTGCAAATGGCAAGAAATCATTTCTGGCCATACTCTGCCTTTAAAGCCCCAGATTGACTAGCTGCACTTCAGATTGCAAGACAGTTCTCTATTAATATGGAAAGCCGCGTCTACTACTGCCATCATGCTCACTGAATGAAGCATAAGTGCATTGGCTGACATAAAGGTGAATGTAGGTTAAGGCAGAAAGTGAAAATCAATATACAGTACTCCAATGGAAGTAATTCTACAACATATAGGGAATTACAGAAGGACATAGATGGACAGGCAGAGGCTTATGGTAATGCAGTTCTGGGAATTCCCACATATACTTTATGCGTATATTGAATGATACTTTGTCTCTAGAAAATGCTCTTCCATTTTCAGATAATACTGGAATTGGATGGGGATTATTAGTGGAACAAGAATAAAGGAATGATTGCTTCCCTGTAGATCTCAAATTGAAGTCTATAAAAAGAGTCATATGTTTCAGAGTTTACTGTCCAACAACTTAATTTTACTTTTACACCTATAACTGGACCTTTCACTTATTCAGCTTGCACAACTTCCTCTAATGCTGAAGTTTAGTATTTTTTTAAAGGGGGGTTCAGCACCAAACATATTCATTATGTGTAATGGTGTGAATCCTAATACCTGCTGGTGGCTACTTCCTGTTAAATTCTCCATAGCTGCTGGATATTGTCCTAAACTGCTATCTCCCCATGCTGTTCAAGTTTACAGCTGCTGCTGCTAGTCTGCAAAGTTGCACCACTCACTCAGCCCTTTCTGCCTTCTCCACCATCTATAAAACTCATATTACCCATAATACGCCAAGTTCTGTGAATAGAGGAGGGACATTTAAATGACAGAATGTCCATTACCCATTCACGGAACGCAATGCACTGTGAGAGAATACTAAAATTATTCTTATATTTCTGTGAATGGGGGAGAGGGCAGAAGGGGGCGGGCGGGTGGTGCAACAATTTGGACTAGCAGCACCTGAAGACAGCCGCTCATGATGGCATTCCACAGCCAACTGTGATGGAGACACTACAGAGGTAACCTTTTTTTGCAGAAGCAGCCACCAGCAGGTAATAGGATACACACCATTACACAGAAATAATGTGTCTTGTGCTGCACAGCAAAAAGCAAAACTAAAAAAACCTCACAAACTAAACTTCAGCTTTAAATACCAACATATTGCATAACCTATGTTACATTTGGGCTCCATTCACTTGGGATTTATATGCTAGGTGCTGCAAGAATCCAGCAAATTCCTGTGGCTGGATTAATAGGTAGATGTAGATGTAGCTGTTGCATTTGCTCCACCTGTACAAAGCAATGACAGGCTGACAGTTGCCTCATCAGTCTTCAGATGTTTGGATGCAGTTGCACGGAGACAGATTACCTGCAGTTAGGGACAGATGATCGCCCTTGGACACAAACAACTTGCATCCAGGGGTGATCATCTGTCTCTAACTGCAGGTAATCAGCTGGAGCCGGCTCGTTTTGACACTTTTAATGTAAGTATGTGGTGATTGGTGAAGAGGGATGAGCTTTGAGTTCGAGTCGAACTCATGTTCGACTCGAATATCGGCTGTTCGCCAGTTCGCCGAACAGCAAACAATTTGGGGTGTTCGCGGCAAATTTGAAAGCCGCGGAACACCCTTTAAAAGTCTATGGGAGAAATCAAAAGTGCTAATTTTAATGGCTTATATGCAAGTTATTGTCATAAAAAGTGTTTGGGGACCTGGGTCCTGCCCCAGGGGACATGTATCAATGCAAAAAGAGTTTTTAAAAACAACCGTTTTTTCGGGAGCAGTGATTTTAATGCTTAAAGTGAAACAATAAAAGTGGAATATTCCTTTAAATTTCTTACCTGGGGGTGTCTATAGTATGTCTGTAAAGGGGCGCATGTTTCCTGTGTTTAGAACAGTCTGACATTTTGCTGTCAGGCGGCTTTGCTTTGAAATATGAACTCATGATTCTTTCAAGTGTGGAACACTGAAAGAATCCCTGGAAACCCTGGGAGATATGGTATGGACTAAGAGCGTTGTCAACACCCTTGCAGTCAAAAGAAACTACAGGATCCAGTTTGCCTGGAGGCAGGAGGGGCGATATAAATAGAAAAGCCCAGGAAAGAGCAGGGATGTTGGGAGTTAACTGCCAGTTTGTGCAGAAGGAAAGAACCTGTCAGAGAGAGCAAGAGAACTGAGTAGGCCAGTTACAGACTAAGTGCTGCATCGGTGGAAGGACTTGTCAGTTCCTGGAAGCCGTTAGATGAAAGGAAAGGTGCAGCTTGCTGCGGTTGGTCAAGTCCTTCACAGAGGCCTGTCAATTGTGCTGTAGGGGGATCTACAGCATAGAGCCCAGCCTATTTGCCTGTTACTGCTGTCATGCAGGACCTAACCAGAGATTGCTACGGCGTCACCGAGTTCGTAATTCTTCTGATCTCTGCAGGAAGCCACCTGGAATCAAAACCATCTCAAAGGGGGCCCCTCTATCAAAAGAAAACCTGTTACAACAGAGACAGTGGGGCTGGTGCACGGGTCACAGACCCATTAGTAATCTCTTTGTTGACTTTATGTGAGGAGGATTTTTTTTTTTACTTCTACTGATACTTCTCATCTATCTCTAATTGAGCACCATTAATCCTGTTGGTCAGAGTAAACATCTATATCCATACCACCAATCTTTAACCTCTGCATGGCCCCTTCCACATCAATGTTCCCAAGAGCTTATTGTTTCTTAGTACTTGTTCTTCCCAAGAGCTTATTGTTTCTTAGTACTTGCTCACTGGGTACAGGGATATCAACCTCCAGTAAGCACATCAACGTCTTCAAGGGCTCCAACGTAGCCGGCAAAAGACTACATTTCAAGTGTATATAGTTCACCTGCTACTGAGTATAGTTTTTGGCATATTAACAATTATCTCTTGCGAAGGCATAGGATTAGCTCCTTCATTCCAAGAGTTCATGTGCAACTTAGTCTTAGTCTGTTTTGGTACCAGTTATTGTTGATGCCTTATGCAGCTCATTTTGTGAAGAGAGCTACAGGTGCTGGTAGGGTCTGAGTTTATGGTAGTACCCTAACCACATCAAGTGAAGCCCTTGTTGTAGTATATGCTGCAAAAACTTTTGCTGTTATCCTCTGCTTGTCTGAGTACTATTAGACAATATACTTTGTTATTTACTTCAAGGTCTCATTTCAGGGTGACCCTAAGGTATTAAAGTTTTTTTTTACATTTCTTTTCTCAAATTGTTAGCTTAAAATGAAAAACAAAAAACAAAACCATAAGCACTGTATTTATTAAAACTTTTTAAAAAGTTTTCTTAAAAGCAGCCAAACTACCAGACTTAAAAGTGAGGTGATGATAATGTAACCAACTTGTATATTATCAGGACCTGAAAACATCACAATGGCACCCACACTATCAATCTTAGTATGAAGAACATGAAACTGGAACAGCGGTAAGCTGCAGCCAGGTTTTCTCTAGATTTCTAATAATATGATTGCTCACAGTCCTAGAAATGAATGAGTAAATGCAAGAGTCTAGTCGAGCCATTTAATGAATAAATCAGTGGCAATAATTAAATGTGAAAATGAATAAACAGATGAATAAGTTAATTTACAAGCTTGTTTAAATAGCCCAGGATCGTATAAACATGGCAGTGTGCCATATCTGTGCTGTTAACATAATCAATAGCAGGAAGACAAGAATGATGTAGTCTGCAGTACAGACTGGAGTGACTGCTGAGTCTCTGGAGACATGGCTGCGATTGTCATCTGGTGGTGGCACATGGATTGAAATAAAGTCTGGGTCAAGGACAGTGGAGGATCAAGTAACCCAGCCTACAGACAGGTTTAAAGGGAAAGGCAATTGTATTTTCAGTGACCTCATTTTTTTAGGTTATTGATGCAATGTTTACTGTATAGATAATATTTCCCAATAGTGACATAGGATATAAATGCACTTTGTGTGCAGCAAATGCCTTTGCAACACCAGATACATCTTGTAAATGCAGTGGTAGCATTATCACTGATTGCACACAGTATGTTTCAGAGAGCAGAGCAATGGTGGGGGGGATTCTGCAGGCTCATCAACTACAGGGTGCCTGCAGAAAACGAAAAGAGTGGGGCAGATACAAGACCAGTCACACTGTATAAGGAGAGAGGGCAGCAGTGACCGTTTTTTTTTTTTTTTCACAGGAATATTGTGTACAGAGGCATAGGGTTGCTGGGGGTTGCAAGAGTGCAGGGGCAATTTTGTGCTAGTTTAATGAACACAGTTGGAGCAATGACATAACAAAATCAATGTTTAAAGTGCTGTGCCCGGATGATTGCCATTAAAATATTCACATATAGCCAAGCATATCATTTAGGTAGGCTTGACAGCAAGCCCATGCTAACCTCTGTAGCTGCGGGCCCCTCTAAAAAAATATCATCTTCAAATTTCACAACAGAGGCACTAAAATGGCCGTTCCTCTATGGCAACCAAGGCTTCTAATTAAAAAAAACAGCAGTTGCTGTAAACTGTTAGGCCCCTTTTATACTTATGCAAAACAGATTCATGTGGGATATTGCATAGTTACATAGTTAGTCAGGTTGAAAAAAGACACAAGTCCATCCAGGGCTGTCTTAATGAGTGGGCACACCTGGGCACTGCACAGGGGCCCCAGCTGCATGGGGGGCCCCTGCACTTTCCCTAAAGCAGCTGGTCCTTGAGCCCACGCTGCCCCAAAATTGGGGGCCCCATGATGGCACTGAGAGTGATGGATACAGGGGGGAGGAAGGCTGGCAGTGGTGCGCCGTGCTGTGCAGAACGATACCTATTATTTCACAGCCAGCAGGGAGGGGCAGGGCCGGAGCACCAGTGACGCTCTGACCCCGCCCCATACAGCTTGAATGCTTGGGGACTCGAAGGCTGTGGGGTAGGGCTGGAGTGGGAGCTGCTGCTGAGTCGGAAGCACTAAGAGCCCGCCTGCAGAAATAGCATTGTGGATGGTGTCATGGTGAGCCCAGCTGTCCAGCACTGTTTGCATCGAAGGGCTTGGAATGCCCGGAGGGATGCTCCCTCCTCCATCCCTCCTTCTGCCTGCTTTATTGGTATAGTTAAGTCCAGTGCTGGAGGTGGGCACATAGCCAAACGTTTACATGCACTGTATCTCCACTGGAAAAGGGGGTACTACATGGATGGAATAATGGTGCTGGGAGATATCAAGGGTGTATGACAGAAAACAATGCTGAGGGGGATCTGGGGTGTATAGGGGGTAGCAATGCTTGGGTGGCTATAGTGCAGGAGGTATCAGGGATGTAGAGAGGCCACAATGTAGGGGGTATCAGGGATGTAGTGGGGTCACAATACAAGGGGTATCTTATGGTAACAGTGCTGGGGGGAATATCTAGGGTGTAGATGGGTCAGAGTGCTGGGAGATATCGAGGGTGTAGAGGGGTCAGAGTGCTGGGGGGGGGATAACTAGGGTGTAGAGGGGCAGAGTGCTGGGGGGATATCCGGGATGTAGAGGGGTCAGAGTGCTGGGGGGGATATCTAGGATGTAGAGGGGTCAGAGTGCTGGGGGCATATCTAGGGTGTAGAGGGGTCAGAGTGCTGGGGGGATATCTAGGGTGTAGAGGGGTCAGAGTGCTGGGGGGATATCTGGGGTGTAGAGAGGTCAGAGTGCTGGGGGGATATCCGGGATGTAGAGGGGTCAGAGTGCTGGGGGGTTATCTGGGATGTAGAGGGGTCAGAGTGCTGGGGGGATATCTGGGGTGTAGAGAGGTCAGAGTGCTGGGGGGATATCCGGGATGTAGAGGGGGTCAGAGTGCTGGGGGATATCTAGGATGTAGAGGGGCCATAGTGCTGGGGAGGCATCAATCTAGTAAATATATTATATGCACAGGACAGCTTTGTTACTTCATGTATGTATAAAAAATAAGTGCCTACACTTCTTTTGTATGATTGTTGAATGTGATTTGTGTAATTGAAATGAATGGGCTGCCCTAAAGCCTAGTAGACACTGGCCAAATGTTGGGCGGCATCGGCCAGTTCAATAGAAACTGTTCGACATTGGGCCCATGTGTATGGAAGCCGGTCCGATGGAAGCCTGCCGATCATGACTGAAAAAGGTCTGGCGATGTTTCCCTAACTGGATATCTACATTTCAGCAATGGTTGATGGGGGGTTTGGGGGAACGGTTGGAGGTTTCGCCGGTCACAGTGAGTTCCCTTTAGGGGTACCGACGGAATCTCTCAGGTTTCCTACAACTACTCCATGGATAGTCTAGGGAAGTTTCCTCTCTTTAGTTCTTTCTTCAGGTAAACGGTGTTGTTCTTCTGGATTATCTGTTAAAACCACAGGCCGGGTCCTAACCCCTAACAATTATTTTTGATTTTCGTTTATTTTCTTTGTTTATTGTGTTTCTTTTGCCTGAAATGCCTACCCCATTGGGGTCTAACTGTATGTGATATGACTTCTCTGCATACATGTTTAGTTAACTGTACAACTTGCTTGTTGAAAAAAAACAATAAATATTTTGAAAGAAAAGGTCTGGCTCCCGATCAGCACTCTCAGTCAATGGCTACTGGCTAAACTAGGGTGATTGGAAAACATTGCATTTACTGTGAATGCATTCTGGATGAATATAGAAAATGCACTGGAAAGAATCTGTTGTGAATCAGCCCTAACAGACAAGCAATGGGGAAATGTAATTTGGCATTAGGGTTGCAATACGCCCAGTGGCAGATTTTTTTTATGATCATACAAGGTTCTGACTTCACTTACTTCAAAGGTTGCATTAATCTCAAACCACAAATTGATTTATCAAAAAAAACAAAAAACTATATTTTTGACTGTTCGACATTGGGCCCATGTGTATGGAAGCCGGTCCGATGGAAGCCTGCCGATCATGACTGAAAAAGGTCTGGCGATGTTTCCCTAACTGGATATCTACATTTCAGCAATGGTTGATGGGGGGTTTGGGGGAACGGTTGGAGGTTTCGCCGGTCACAGTGAGTTCCCTTTAGGGGTACCGACGGAATCTCTCAGGTTTCCTACAACTACTCCATGGATAGACTAGGGAAGTTTCCTCTCTTTAGTTCTTTCTTCAGGTAAACGGTGTTGTTCTTCTGGATTATCTGTTAAAACCACAGGCCGGGTCCTAACCCCTAACAATTATTTTTGATTTTCGTTTATTTTCTTTGTTTATTGTGTTTCTTTTGCCTGAAATGCCTACCCCATTGGGGTCTAATTGTATGTGATATGACTACTCTGCATACATGTTTAGTTAACTGTACAACTTGCTTGTTGAAAAAAAACAATAAATATTTTGAAAGAAAAGGTCTGGCTCCCGATCAGCACTCTCAGTCAATGGCTACTGGCTAAACTAGGGTGATTGGAAAACATTGCATTTACTGTGAATGCATTCTGGATGAATATAGAAAATGCACTGGAAAGAATCTGTTGTGAATCAGCCCTAACAGACAAGCAATGGGGAAATGTAATTTGGCATTAGGGTTGCAATACGCCCAGTGGCAGATTTTTTTTATGATCATACAAGGTTCTGACTTCACTTACTTCAAAGGTTGCATTAATCTCAAACCACAAATTGATTTATCAAAAAAAACAAAAAACTATATTTTTGACAACAGGTGACAGACTCACTTACATTTAAAGTGAATTAGATGCACTTACTGTGGTTGTATACGCAGCTTCAGGATCATCTTCTAACACCCGTGAAAGTCCAAAATCTGAAACTTTGCAGACCAAATTGCTGTTGACTAAAATGTTCCTGGCTGCCAGATCACGATGGACATATCCCATATCGGAGAGGTATTTCATCCCTGAGGCAATTCCTCGTAGCATTCCCACCAACTGGATGACGGTAAAGTGACCATCGTGTTTCTGTAACAGAAAAACAAAATATATCTCTGGTTGATTAATATCAGAATGTATACAGTACAGTTTGCTAAAGCCTGTCTACTTAAAGGTGAAACATAGATAGTGTGGGAACAGTAGAGGTTAACCACTCACTCTTCTTTTTTTAAGGGCTTTTCTTGCCCAAATTTATTTAATAGAAAGTTACAGAAATCAAGTTAAAAAATCAAATTTCCCTTGCAGGTATTTTAAACATTTCTCTCTCACAAAGAAATACATATTCAGCCTCTCAGTTTACATGTGCAACAATGCTGCTCTGGCCTTAGTCTTTAGGGCCTTGTCTGTCTCCTACAGATAGTCTTCACACACAAGTTTGGTTCATACACCTGTCAGCCCCTTGCTGCTTTGGCTCCCACCACTCTAAGTGGAGCCCTCCCGTCTCCTGGAAGAGGCCTCTTCTATCTGCTGGGGTGGAGCCCAGAACCCTAGTCCTAACAAAAGCCCCGCACATGCCTGCACAATCAGTTTGCTGGTCATTCAAAAAGCACAGACCCAGGATTGGAGATTTCATCCCTCCTAGATCTTAGACACATCAATGATACTTGCCAATATTTTACAGGATATATTTGGGTCTCCATCCCGCCACAAGGTCATGGTTGGTGTTATGCTCCTGAAGCTGGATTCACCATTTATATGTTTATGTTTTTGAAGTTGTATTCTTCAATTATTTGTTTATGCTAATGTTTGGAGTGCCCATTGGCCTTGTAATGGCAGACCAATTAACAGATCTGAAAATTCTGGTGAAGATATCTCGCTACTAAATTGCCAGAGATATAAAAAGCAGTTCTCTGATCCAGTTTACCAAAGATCATTCTCAACTAAAACA
Organism: Aquarana catesbeiana; assembly: GCF_042186555.1. NCBI lineage: Eukaryota > Metazoa > Chordata > Amphibia > Anura > Ranidae > Aquarana > Aquarana catesbeiana. Next base: position 710,496,280 of record NC_133325.1, read on the forward strand.
TTGACAAAAGAAAAGGGGTTCCCCTAGGTGGATTTTTCCGGCACTTGCACAACAATTATATAAAGTGTAGAAGTACAAACTCATATAAAGAGTAAAAACAATATTTTAAAAATATTGTTTTTACTCTTTATATGAGTTTGTACTTCTACACTTTATATAATTGTTGTGCAAGTGCCGGAAAAATCCACCTAGGGGAACCCCTTTTCTTTTGTCAATAAATTTTTATGGATGTGGCACGGCCCCCTCTTGCAAGCCTAGGAGAGCTAGTTACTCTCTTGTATATTCTCAACTAAAATAGCAGATCTTAACGTGGACCTGAACTCAAAAAAGTAAAAAGTTTCTATCTTATAGGATATATACTATATGTGAGAACCCATCTCTGAGCATGACAATACACTCTTTTATCCCCCACTCCCACCTCAAGTCCCCATTTAGATATATATTTTTTTAAATAAGTATCTTAGGATGTTTTATACTAACCTAAATTTTGACCTGTTGATCTAGCACTGATGTTGACATCTTTTCAAAGGCATCAGCTGCTGCAGCTTTCAGAGGACCTTGTCATTACCTGTCACACAGGTAATGACAAAGACACCTAAAGAAAGGATCTCACTGAAGACTCAGGACCAGGTGCATCATGTGATCATGATTCAGTGAAGTATTTTGGGCTTTTACCTTAGTTTGACCCAGTAGTTAGTTGGTGGGAAGGTGGAGAAGTGGGGAGGAGGAGTTATACCCAGATATCAGCTATAATTGCAAAAAAATAGTACCCTAAAAAAAATCCTTTGTCATGAATTCCTTGAAAAAAACAATTTTGTACATTCATGTGCCTGTTCCCAGCACTCCTATCCTGTAGTTGTATGTCTGCATTGTGAGACCATCTAGGCGAGCTGCTGTCTCTGACTACTAGTTTCTGAAGATTTGGAGTGAGATTCGTAGATGTGAGAAAGCTGTACCTTAGGGCCTGCATTGCAAGATCTCCCTGCTTCATTTATTCTGTGCATCCCCCACCTCTCCTGCTTCTTGAAAATTAACCCTGAAGTCATAAATTCTCCAGGCCAGTCACAGGGGGTGGGGGGGCCATGAAGAAGAACTCTGTTTCTCTATATGATGATTACGTCTACAAAGAGACACAAGGGTTTTGTTACTAAAGCTGGAGAGTGCAAAATCAGTCTCACTTCTGCATAGAAACCAACTGCCATCCAGGTTTTGTTGCCACAGCTTAATTGAACAAGCTGAGGTTAGAAGCTGATTGGTTTCTCTGCAGAAGTGAGTCCAATTTTGCACTATCCAGCTTTTGTAAGTAAACACCACAGTGTGGAATGAGACATAATAAGTCAGTTGTGGGGAAAAGATCATCTGCAGGCAGCCTAATGCAGACTTCTCAAGTCTCCCGCGAGGTGTGGGAGTCTTCCGCATTTCTGTGGCGGCTCCCGCACACACGCAAGTGCCTCGCGATCTCCCGGGAATGATCGGTGCGGCTATGAATACTGATTTCCCTGTATAGCTTTTCAGCTGACAGCCGCTTCTCCTTCTCTTCCTCCTGCAGCTGTCAGTTAAAAGCTATACAGGGAGATCGGTGATCACAGCTGTTCACTGCCGCACCAATCATTCCCAGCTATTCTGTGTGCTCCTCCCCCCGGCTTCCTCCGTGTTCTTCTCCGCCCCCCCTGTTCTCCTCCTCCGCTCCCCTCGTCCCCCACAGCTGGTGTTCTGCCGAGAAAGTTCCTCTCGGCGGATAAGGACCACCATCTACTGCGCAGGCACAGCGCCTGCGCAGTAGGAGCCGGCGGAAATAGCCGAAGCAAAATACAGAAGAAATCAGCTGTACACGGCGCCTGTAAGAGGCGCTCGCTTCGCTCGGCACTTTTTTATTCCCCCTCCAGGTCCACTTGGATGGTGGGGCTTTAGCCTGGACCTAGGGCGCAGGCGCCGTGTACAGCTGATTGAAGATTTTCATCTTTGGCTATTTTCGGCGGCTCCTGGTCATTCGTACTGCGCAAGCGCATCGCTTGCGCAATACAGGGGGGAGCTTATCCGCCGAGGGAACTTTCTCGGCAAGACACCGGCTCCCCTCCTCTCCTCTCCCACCGGCTGCGGGGGGAACTGTCAGAAATTGGACACAGCAGGGGTGGACTGACCATTTGGGCATTGCCGGGGGGCCCCATGATGATGGTGCGCATGGATGCAGCTGCTGAGGTGCGATAGTGACAGATTGCCCTCCACTGGTCGGTGAGATACCGGGGGCCAGGGCTCTAAATAGTCTGCACTGACATCTCGGTGAGTAGGAGAATGGGACGGATCGGCTCTCCTCCCCCCCCGCTGACAGACAGAGGAAAGAATGGCGAGCCTCAGCCATCGCAGCCACCTACATCCAACCACCTGGGACATGAGCAGTTGCAGAGATCGTAGCGGAGCTCAGGGGAAGAGGAAGAGGGAGGAGCCGGCAGGCACACACTTCTTACACAGTGATGTGGGAGGAGCCGGCAGGCACATACTTCTCCCTCTTGATGTGGGACTTACAGGTGAGGCTCTGTAGGTACTAGGCAGCCCACGACCGGTGCTTGGCTTGGGGGCAGTAGGACTCGGGGGCATTAAGTTAAACAAAAAGGGCAATTGTAGCGCTGGACGAATAGGTGGATGGAACAGAAGGTAGGTCAGTGAGGATGACAGCATGGCTCCTCCTTGTGGGGCCGGCAGTACTAAGTGTTGGGAGTGCTATCCTACATCACTTGGTCTCAGCCATATGCTAATATTTTACAGCACACTGATAATGATGGAGACCCCCTCCCTGCTCCTCCTCTTGATTTACCTACCATGCTGTAATACCGCTTCTAGTGCCACCTGACCCCGATCCCTTCTCCTCCCCACCCTGGGCCCAGCCTTTCCTTTCCCCTTGAGGTCCGCTACAATCGGTAAAACTGCTTATGGCCCAGGTGGCGGAAGGTAGGTGGCTGCGATGGGCAGGGAACCAGAAGCACTGTGAAAAAATATTGAAAAAGTGATTTAAATTTTTTTTTTCCGCGGGGGGGGGGGGGGGGGGGGTGGGTGGAGGGGTGTTTGCGGGCGAAACAAGTTTGCCACCTCCCTGAAACAAGTTTGCCACCTCCCTGAAATGAGTTTTTGCAGGTTGGGATGTCTACTGCTGGTGATACTGTTGACTAGTCCTTTTGCCATCCATTTGCCTTTTTTGGGCCCAGCTTTCACAATACAGGCCCTCTTATAACTTTCAGCACACTTTATAATAGATGTTACTCGATTTACACTGGAGTTTCTGTTTTTCACGTAAACATTTAAGATGAGTACTTTTTCAGACGAAAACTAAGCAACAAAGCAAGAATATTGTAATTGTAGTACTTAAAGTACCATCCAGGCCGTGCTGCAAAATATGTCTATAGATGCATCTGGATTTCAACATAATTTAAAACGTGAGACGGTAATTCAAATTGTAGATAGTCACAATCAAAACAAATACATTTTGATAAACATAGGTTAAGAAATTTACTCGGTAGACTGTCTGTAGCTGGATTTTTTATTGTGTTTTTATAAATAATTGCTTTTTAAAGCTAGGCAGAGACCAAACAAGGGTTAGCAAGATATAACTATGTACAGAAGGCATTCAGCTTCAGCTGTGTATCCCTGGTACTTCAATAACAAGCTTTATAATATAACTTCTTTATGAAAGCGCCACCTCCAACCCTCACACAAGAGATAAGATTCCATTATGGAAAGGGAGCAGCCCCGGGGCAGAAGATACTTTTAGGTTAAAAGCCTGGCAATGATAGAGTCTTCTGTTGTGAGCCTAGTTTCTATGGCTGTTATTATCTGCCATATTCATCTGTCTGTAGAGTAACGGAGAAATCCACAGCTCATAACACTCACCCAAACACCAATAGTGTAATACAAATTCTATAGTTCTATAGCAGAAACATAAACACAGACCATAACACTGTCCTAAACACCAATAGCGTAAAACATATTCTATAGCTCCACAGCAGGTACGTAAACACCATTCATACCACTGATCTAAACACCAATAATGTAAAACAAATTCCATAAATCTACAGTTACAAAAAAAGCACAGTACATAAAAATAGGATTTTTGACTTACCGTACAATCCATTAAGGGACACAAGATAAGTAATTCAGGTACAGAGGGTTATGTTGTTGCCTTCAACAGCTTGGACACTGGCAAATAAAGCTTTCGAGTCAGCCTAGTATAACCTCTTCCACTCTCATCAGGCCCAAGATTTTTAGCGAAGCAATAATAGGAGTGGATCATTAGAACAGAGAGGGGGGCCTTAATGTAGTCCAAAAAAAGATCTACAGTAAGGCTGGGTTCAGACTGTGTGCGGCGTGGCTCACAGCATGGGGTTCGGTGCATCCCCGTTCACCGTTTTAGGTCTGAATTAGGTCTGAATTTTTGGCTGAATTCAGACCTGAAACAGAGTCAAAGATGCACAGGACTTTTCTGCAGTTTGTTTCGCGGCCGCCCCAGAGATGTGTGAACCGGCTTCATTGAGAGCCGGTCACACTCTCCTGTCATGCAAATTGGATGCGGAGAAACCCACATCTAATTCGCAATAGTGTAAACCAAGCTTTAGGCTGGGTTCACACTATCTTCACATGTGGCTCACAGCAGGGATCCGATGCGTCCTGGTTCACAGTTTCACGTCCGATTTCAGCGCAAATTTTTGGCTGAATTCGGACCTGAAACGGACCAAAAGATGCATAGGGCTCCTGTGCAAATTCGCACCAGAGCTGCAGCGGAGATATGTGAACCGGCTCCATACAGAGCCGGTCAAAATCTCCTGCTATTGCGAATTGGATGCGGGGAACCCACATCCAATTCGCAATAGTGTTACTCCAGCCTGAGTCTTTTCCTTGGTTTTGGAGCCCTGGAAGAAATGAAAGAAACTGCTCTTACTCTCTGAGGTAGATGAATTTCAACACTGAGGCTTAGCTTTCTTTTGCTGGGGGTTCTTTTGCTCTTTTCCCTGGTGACATCTTTGATAAAGTTGTCCAGAACTTCACATAAGAGGCATTACCTATCAAAGAGCATGCACAACAGGTGTTTCTTGCAATGCTGTGCTGCAGACCAACATTTGAGTTGAAGGTGCTTCTGCATTTTACTAAAAGGAGACTCATTCTGGATATTAGGCAAAATAATATGTGCTTACCCATAAACCCTGTAGAGTAGGACCACAAGGATGAGCTCTAGTTGTTAGTGGGCAGAGGTATCCATGAAGATCGATTTAAGTTTCTAAGACATATCTATGGACTGGACACCTAGGGTCTGGCAGATGGAAATTTCAGCAATAGCAGGTTGCAGGGCAGAACCTACAAGGTAGTATAATTGCCATGGAAAGAGCTTCTATCCTTTTATCCCTAGGGTCTGTAAACACCGGGATATTTTCTACAGGGACAAAATCTTGTTAAGACATGAAATGGCCAGATCCACAGTGGGGATGGCTCACATTTTTAAAAAACAACTTCTGAATAAGATATTGCTGGGCAATATGTTAGGAAGGTGTACAGATTTTTTTGGACTTAGCAATAGTGGGTGTACCGGAAAATTTTCTTTATCAGGCTGATTGGTTTTAAGAGAATTCAGGCTGGTAACCTTGGAAATGGCTGACGCAGGTTGTTCTAGGTCTAGGAACATGCGCACTGCATAAGAGGCAGAGCCTCACCTTCCATAAACATAAAAAGAAAAACGATCGAGTTTCTAGGGTCGTAGCTTGGCGACCCCCAACCCTAGTCAAAAGTTGGGACTCCTGCCACCTATGGTTTCGGAAATACGGGGCTTCTTGTGCAGCCTGTCAAAAGCTACATACAGCGCAGCCAGTTTAAATAAAAGCACACGCTGTTTGCAAGCAGACTGCGAGGATGAGCTCACAGTGCCTTTGACTTCTTATCAGAGGCACTGAGCTCAATGGACAGATTGGAGCCTCTGACCAAAAAAAAAAAAATCCTGCAGTGGAGGCTCTCTCTCTAAAAGACACATGCTCCCTTCCAGCCCAGCCCTCTTAACTACAAGGAAAAAACATGGGATTATAGGTATATGTTTATCCATAATTCCATGTTTCTCTCACAGTTAATAGGGAGAATCTGCTGCTGCTAAAAAGGTAATTTTTTAATCAAGCTAAATAATATATTATTATGCTATATATTATAACATAATAATTTATAATTTATCTATTTACTGTGAAATTACTGGTTTGAAGTTATAACTTCAAACTTCAGTAATTTTTCCATTAAGCCACCTGCTTAATGAGTACAGTTTTTTAAAATATAGTAAAATACCTTAACAACGATAGACAGTATCTCACAACAGTGAGTACACCCCTCACAATTTTGTAAATATATATACTTTTAGCAGACACCCTAGGGAACAAAATGGTGGTTGTTGCAACTTTTTATGTCACACGGTATTTGCGCAGCAATTTTTCACACACTTTTTTTCATGAAAAAAAAAAAAGACAAAAAAAACAAAGAAACACTAAAGTTAGCCCGTTTTTTTCGTATAATGTAAATGATGATGTTACGCCGAGTAAATAGATACCTAACATGTCATTCTTTAAAACTGTGCACACTAATAGAATGGTGCCAAACTTCAGTACTTAAAAATCTCCATAGGCGACTCTTACATTTTTTTTACAGGTTACATGTTTAGAGTTACAGAGGAGGTAGAATTATTGCTCTCGCTCTACCTACCTCTACACCTACTACTCAATTCTAGATCAGCTAGAGTTCTCAAGTTGTGCATAGTTTTGTTCTGGAGTATCCTATTGCAAATCCCCTACCCTATCCAGGTTCCTCTAAAATAAAGTTACAAAACAACACCCCTAGATTGGTCTTTGAATGAATTGAGCTAAAATTTGTGTACTTGGCTGCCGAAAAAAGGACTATCTGGGTAATACTCAAGTGGCTCCTACGGGGGTACCGCTACACATGCCTGAAATTTTATCTATAAACTCAGACATAGTAGAGGTGAATTCCTCCAGTGCCCTTGGGGCACCTTATAGGCTGGTCATGTTTATTCCTTATAGCAGAGTCGGGACACAGCTCCACGGCTGTGCCGGGGATCAGCAGATCCAGTGAGTAAAAAAATTAGGCCAGCTGTTTCTGTAGCAACTGAAGATGCTTGCTAGAAATAAACAGAATCTTGTTTAAAAGGCAGAAAATGTAAGAATAGGTTTGTGAACGTTTTAGAGAGAAGATGTAACTCCCCCCCCACCTGCCCCCTCTCATACCTACCTGAGCCTGGTCTCGATCCAGCAGTGTGCCCCAGAGCAGCAGCTCTCTCTGCTCTCTGTCGCTTCACTGGACATGGAGGCAGCAGTGGGAGACATTGGCTCCTGCTGCTGTCAATCACAGCCTGTCAGGAGAGAGTGGGGGGGGGGGGGTTAAACCGCACTGTGTGTGTGTCAATGGACACACACTTCCCAGTCCAGGATTGAGCCTGCGCTAGAGCAGTAGCTCTCTCCACTCTCTCTCTCCTCACTGGACATGAGGGCAGCAGTAGGAGCCATTGGCTCCTGCTGCTGTCAATCACAGCCTGTGAGAAGAGAGTGGCGGGCGGGTTAAACCGTGCTATGTGTGTGAGACAATGCACACACACTGCCCAGCCCGGGATTGAGCCTCCATGAATGCCTCCATAGCAAATGGTTTGCTATGTGGGCACTCAGAATGAGGAAGGAACCAGGAGCGCTGGCAGGGGACCTGAGAAGAGGAGCATCAGGGCTGCTCTGTGCAAAGCCAGAGCAGGTAAGCATACCATGTTTGTTATTTAAAAAGAAATCCCTTTAAAATAATGTTTTAGGAAATAGTAGTAAAAGTGCTTATAACCCTAAAAGAGCCGTTCACTGGCAGCCCTTCTCCTTTATCTAACAATAACACACTCTGTACGTGTTTGTTTAAAAAATGCCTCCAAATAACTTTTTCCAGAGATCTTCAGGCCGGTGACATGACTCCCGGCCATGTTGCTACTATGATACAGGGCTTCAGTGGGAGAAGCCGAGATCTCCCTCTGACATCGGCTGGGAGTCACGTGACTGCTGTGCTGGCCGCTCTGCACCTCCCGCTGTAGCCCTGGATTGAAGTAGCAGAGCGGTCAGGAGTCACGTGATCGGCCTGAAGATAACTGAAAAAAGGTATTTAAAAGCATCTTTTTAAACAAACACCTACAGAATGAGTTATTGCTGGATAAAGGAGAGGGGCTTCCAGGATGTTTTTTTTTTAATACGAATAGCAACGGGGAGGGGGGGGGGTGGCAGAGACAGAGACACAGACACGGGAGCTGACAGGCAGGGAGGGAGGGGGAGAGGAGTATAGAGAAGAGCTGCGGATGATGGAGGCACACAAGCTGACCAAGGTAGTCAGGGCTCAGCTCAGGGTCAGCTCACAGAGGGGGACACAGGAAGTGGCAGGATCCAGCCAAGTTTTTTACAGTTTAGAGATGGGCAGATTAGACAGCACAAGCACTGTGTGGTTTAATCTGCTATAAAGGGAACAGGAGCTCTTTTTTTTTTTTTTTTTTTTAGGGTTACAAACATTCTAAATTGAAGGTCACAGTGTACATTTAAGCATGTACATATTCTTATCGAGCAGCAAATACTTTTAAAAAAAGCCCTTACTGACCTACGTGCGTAGCTGCAGGAACTGTGGAACAATTGATTCTTAAAGGTCATAGCAAAACTACTAAAATGGACTACTAAAGTCTTTCTCTCAGCAGTTCAGCCAAATGTGTCCTCTCCATGGAATTCACCCAATATTCTCACCTCTGTTTGTTAATGAAATACCACACATTTGATTGAAGCCGTGCCTTGTTCTTAAAGCTGTGCAAAGCAGGTTATACATGGTATAAAAAAAAAAAAAAAAGCCCCTTTTCAGCAGTCTGAGTTAATCAGTTAAGCTCAGCACCTGTCTCTGATATTGTGCAGCTAAAGACATAAAGGGAAAAAGGCTCTGATATAAACAGCTCAGAATAATGTATTGGCAGTGTTCATTTACATGACAAATGCTGGCATTATTCTGAGTCTGTCGCAGATGCAAGAACACCTCGGGCATCAGGGACCCAGATATGGGCATGTAAATGAGCACCCGGACATGTTTTCCACTGCGTCAGCCAGCGTCTACAGTAATAAAAGGTTTAACGTTCTTTTTGTTTATTGTAAAGGAGAATTTTCTGACAGTGGGAGCTATTTTCTTAACAGTTAAGATTTTTCTTACAAAATTAAAAACTAACATTGGATGACTTGGGATTTTAAATGATTCAAGCCTAATTATACATGCAGTTTTTGTCTGGAACATACTAATGCAGTGGGTGTGCGGGGGGCATATTAATTTCCTGCTTGTTAACATGTTCCTGTCAAGGATGATGAAATATTCATATTTGTTTTGTTGTTCTGCTATTATTATTATTATATATATATTTTTTTATGAATTTGTTTTCTCTGCAGGATATTATACTGTAATGGACATGCTGCTGCGAGTACATAACTTGCACTGAGATAAAAGCCGCCTGTTCAAAAACTCATAATCAGTATCCTATACTTTTTCTAGTTAATAAGTAACTAAAGCTAGCCATACGTTATACAATTTTCTTGTACAATTTTCCTTTAGTTTTACCAAAACCATAGAATATGAAATCAAACCTACACACTTTCAATTTGAATACAATTAGGTACTCCGTGCACTAGATAGTTGAAGATGAATCTAAAGGAAAATGAATAAGAGTAATTGTATAATGTATTACCAGCTTTAGGCCTTGTTCACACCTGTCTGTTTTACACGCACTTTACGTGCATAAGCGTTTTTGCTGTGTTTCTGGTGCGTTCTCTGGGTGCCTGACCCCCAGAATGTGACTCCAAAAATGCACCAAACACAAATTTTTTTACGCCTTTTCCATTCATTCAATAGGGAACTACGTTTTGGTTGCGGCTTTGAGAAGCGCTCCAATGATGCAGCATGCAGGACTTTTCAAACAACTGCACCCATAGTGCAGTGGTGTGAAGAGTCCCAAAGGATTTAAAGCGAAATATTTTCTTGCATTTCTAGCAAGGTAAAAATGCAAGCAGGAGAGCACACCATAGTCAGTTCTCTAGCTATGCTGGGAACTCAGTGTACTCCTCTCCAATGATCACACTTGTCCTGACACCCACCCACTGCACTGCCATTCACTGGGAAGCTCAGTGTGCTGCTCCTTCTCCTCTCCCAGCTCTTATGCAGCTGAGAACAGAGAGAATGTGATCACTTATAAGAAAAAGGGAAAAAAAGTGTATTTATAATGTTTTTTTTTATATCCATATACAAATGTTTTGCCTTTCATTTCTATTTTAAACTGAATGTTTTGTTTTACAAGGTGATTGTTTACAATCACAAAGAAATACCTGTAGAAGCTTTGATAAGAATCCTACCTGCCAGCGGATAGTTAATCATCTTCAGGACAGAAACACAACCAAGAAGGGAAGGCATTTTCAGATGTGTCTAGCTAGCTACAACTTTTGGTCTGTACAGTCTTGCCGCCCGCCATATAACAATATGACGTCGGCAAAGTGGTTTTGTTATCCTGATCAGACATCATATCAGGATAACAAGCCGGTACGGCGATCGGAGGTGCTGTGTGTCAGTCTGACACACCGTATCTATGATCGTGGTATGGAGCCTCTGACGGAGAACCAGGAACCAGGCTTTCCTGATCGGCGGCTCTCCCTGTCAAAGGGCGGGGGGTCTGCGCTGATAATCAGCACATTGATTATCAGTGCAGCCCCCATCAGAGGTGCCCATCAGCTGCCAATCACTACCCATAAGCTGCCAGTCTGTGCCCCCTAAAGAACGCCTGTCAGTGCCCATGAATGCACCAATCAGTGCCCATAAAATTGCCAATGAGTTCCCCATCAGTAATTCCTGTCAGTGCCCTTCAGATGACACTCAGTAATGCCTGTCAGTAGCGCCTCATCAGTGCTGCCTATCCTGTGCCATCCAGTGCCATCTATCAGTGCTCATCAGTGCCCATCAGTGCTGCTTAGCAGTGCCCATCAGTTCCGCCTATCAGTGCTGTCAGTGCTGCCTAACAGTGCCGCCTATTTCGCAAAAAAATAAAAACCCTAGTGGTGATCAAATACCACCAAAAGAAAGCTCTATTTGTGGGAAGAAAATAATAAAAAATTAGTTTGGGCACAGGGTTGCATGACCGCGCAATTGTCATTCAAAGTGCGACAGCACTGAAGGCTGAACAATTTCCTGGGCAGGAAGGGGTGAAAGTGCCTGGTATTGACGTGGTTAAAATGCGGCAACCTAATAAAGCCGGGTTCACACTGGTACAACATGAGAGTCATACGACTGTGGAACCCACTTTGCCCTGCGACTTGAAGTCATTCCTCCGACTGCAATGAACGGGATCCGACTTTGATCCTGACAATACCAGGCAGTTTGTGTCTGGTATGAATCTTTAGGGGAAACTCCACACCAAATTTAAAAAAGAAAACGGTATGGGGTTCCCCCTTTGAGACCATACCAGGCCCTTCGGTCTGATATGGATTTTAAGGGGAACCCCCACACCAAAAAAACAGTGTGGGGTCCCCCCAAAATCCATACCAGACCCTTATCTTACCGTATGCACCTGTCAGGAAAGGGGGTGGGGGTGCCCCCCCTTCTGAACCAGACCAGGCCACATGTCTTCAACATGGGGGTGTGGACCCTGCACCCCAAAGAACCTTGTCCCCATGTTTATGAGGACAAGGGCCTTTTCCTGTCAATCCTGGCTGGTGGTTGTCGTGGTCTGTGGGTGGGGGGCTTATCGGAATCTGAAAGCCCCCTTTAACAAGGGGGCCCCCAGATCCCGGCCACCCCACACCCATTGTATCCCTACCCATTCACCTAAAAAAAAAAAGCTTCAAAAATAAAAACAGTACACAGGTTTTTGACAAAGTAATTTATTAAATCAGTTCCGGCGTCTCTTCCGAATTCCTCTCCCCTCTCTGGCTCTTCTCCCTCCTCTGGAGATGTCTTATCCCTCTGCCAGGTCTTCTCCCCTCTCCGGTTCTTCTCCTCTCTGTGCTGTCTTCTCCCTCTTCTGCTGGGTCTCCTCTCTCCGCTGATATCTTCTGCCTCTGCGCTGTCTTCTCTTTCTGTTCCTCCGATCTTCTCTCGACGCTCTCTCCCGCTCTAATGCTAGGTCTGCGGTGTGCCATTACATAGACATGGCCACCGGGTGACGTTCACAGAGGGCCCGTCCCCTTGTGACATCAATGCTCAGGGCATGATAGGGCGGTGACATTACAATGGGGCTGTTTTTTTGGCGTGGGGTTCCCCTTAAAATCCATACCAGACCGAACTCCATGCCGTTTTTTTTTTTTTATTTGGCGTGGAGTTTCCCTTCAAGATCCTCAGAGCACAAGTCGCATGCCAAAGTCGGATCAGTTAAGACGATGATCCGACTTTGATCCGACTTCAATGATATTCAATGGGCTGAAGTAGGATCAAAATCAGGACAAAGTAGTGCGGGATGTCAGACTTTTAATGTCGGACCGACTTGTGTCAGGCCAGTTAAGATGGCTCTCATAGGGAACCATTGATTTGCACACATCATGTGACATGAGCTCCCAAAGTTGGAGTGTTTGTCGTACAAGTGTGAACCCGGCCTAACTCTTATGTCCTGTACACATGGTTGGACTTTCCGACTATGTGCGATCGGAGCTTGTTGTCAGAAATTCCGACCGTGTGTGGGCTCCATCGGACTTTTTCCATCGGAATTTCCGACACACAAAGTTTGAGAGCAGGCTATAAAATTTTCCGACAACAAAATCCGTTCGTGCAAATTCCGACTGTGTGTGGACAATTCTGGCGCACAAAGTGCCACACATGCTCAGAATAAATTAAGAGATGAAAGCTATTGGCTACTGCCCCGTTTATAGTCCCGACGTACGTGTTTTATGTCACTGCGTTCAGAACGATCGGATTTTCCGACAACTTGTGCGACCGTGTGCATGCAAGACAAGTTTGAGCCAACATCAAAAAATCCATGGATTTTGTTGTCGGAATGTCCGATCAATGTCCGATCGTGTGTACAGGGCATAACAAAGAATACAGTGATAAACACTAATTACATTGCAAACACATGACTTTGGCATGACGTATTTAGAAATCATCATTTGAAATGGATCACTCTGCTGAGTACTGCAAGACCTGTTGTGGCTGCTGAAGAACTGAAGTTTTTTTTAACCCCTTGGCACCAGCAATACACAAATATGCCAGCCTCTCGATGTCTGGTCCTTAGCACCGAGGGGCCGCATATTTGCATGAACTGCTGGCACTACACCTGTGCCGAGAGCTTGCCCGCTGTGTGTTCCCGCCTAACTGAAAGCTAGGAACGATTGGGAGTTTTTGGAAGTGGTGACTGTCATAACAGTCAATCACGGCGGTCACGTGATCTTAAGCCCCGCCCTACCTCCCAGCGCCATAAATGCCTTAAATGCCATAAAAGGCCCAGGAGGCGCTGGTGCTAAGAGGTTAAGGTGCTAAAGACCCTATCATAACACTGATCGGGAACCAGCTTAACCACTTACAAACCGCCCGCCACAGTTTTACGTTGGCTATTTGAAGCTAGCCGCCATAACCCCGGTATCCTCTTCTTCAGCGGGCGGTCCGCTACAGGAAAAAAGTGGTCTCTGCGGCATATTCGCAGCGAGATCACTTTTATTAGCGGTGGGAGAGGCCCCCCCACCTCACTCTGGTGCCCACCGCCGCTTACCGGAGCCATCGGCAGCGGCGGAGGCGATCGTGTCCTGTCACTAGCTGGGTATGGAGACGAGTGAGGGGAAGATGGCGCCACCCATCTCCATACTATTGCTGGGCGGAAGCGACGTCAAAACGTCACTTCCGCCCACAGCTCTTAAAGGGGCATTTTTTTTAAATAATTTTTTTAAATTACGATTTTTTTTTTGACCCCAGATTTCATATTTAAGAGGTTTTGTCATGCTTTTTTTCTATTAAAAGGAATAAAAGTGACAATTGTTTTTTTTTTTTTTTTTTTTTTTTTAAACAGTGTAAAAATAAAAAATAAAAGGTAAAATAAATAAGAAAATTTTTTTTTTTTAAACGAGCCCCGTCCCGACGAGCTCATGCGTGAGCAGCGCCCGCATATGAAAACGGTGTTCAAACCACACATGTGAAGTATCGCCGCGATCGGTAGAGCAAGAGCAATAATTCTAACCCTAGACCTCCTCTGTAACTCAAAACATGCAACCTGTAGAATTTTTTAAACGTCGGCTATGGAGATTTTTAAGGGTAAAAGTTTGTCGCCATTCCACGAGCGGGCGCAATTTTGAAGCGTGACACGTTGGGTATCAATTTACCCGGTGTAACATAATCTTTCACTATATAAAAAAAAATGGGCTAATTTTACTGTTGTCTTATTTTTTAATTCAAAAGGTGTATTTTTTCCAAAAAAAAGTGCGCTTGTAAGACCGCTGCGCAAATACGGTGTGACAGAAAGTTTTGCAACTATGGCCATTTTATTCTCTAGGGTGTTCGAAAAAAAAATTTAGAACGTTTGGGGGTTCTAAGTAATTTTCTAGCAAAAAAACCTGTTTAAACAACAAATCTCAGAAAGAGGCTCGGTCCTTAAGTGGTTAATATAATGTACAGCATAGCGTATACAGTGTACAACATAGTGAATACAGTGCAGGAGTCAGGAGTATAATGTATAACATAGTGTATACAGTGTAGGGGACAGGAATATAATGTACAACACTGGTGCACAACTTAAAAAAATGATAGAGGGCTTCAAGTGCGGCCCCCGGCACATCAAGAGGGCTGCATGATAGCAATGCATTCTCGGACATCAACTCCAAAAAATTCTGGTCCTGCTGCATTTTCTGCAGTGTATCGCAATGCACATGCACATGTATTGCATGTTGGAGCCAGCACAAAAATAATTCCCAACATTGGTGTGAGTGGATGCAATAAAAAACTCCAACATTGGTAGTAGTAGGCTGCTACTGTACCCCCTGTGTTTAGCAGTATTGGTAGCATCTTCCCGCACCTTTCATTTCTTTTCCAATGATGTAAATAGGAACCACTGGCCAAGCAGAACATTTCCATTCATAGACTGTTGCTGGTTGATGAGGTCGATGAGGTAAGGTAATATGGATGGAAATGAACATGAGTACAGAACTGGTGTTAGACACCAATCGGGGGGGTGGTTGGAGCTTAAACAGGGCTATCATATCATACCCTTGAGGCAGCCACATGCAACGGACATGGAGCATACAAAGGGTTAAAGGGAACCTTTTGCATTGCCCTGTATGCACTAAGCACATGCTTATGCTAAAGCAGGTTTGCTTTGGAAAAGAAGGCTGTCCTTTATTTAACTTTTCAAGGTTTTGTACTTGCTGTCAAGCACTTCACATAACAGGACAAGATGTATACTGTTGTTTGCTACAAGACTGTGGGAGGTGAGGATTACCCAATATTACTACATTGACCGCCTCAATCAAAATATTCCCTTTTAAAGCAAGATCACCACATTTCTAACAGGTAAATCTTCTTTCTTAAAGGATAACTCCAAAAACCAAGGTAAAAATGAATAGCCCATTAAAAGAGAACAACAAAACCAGCATTTGCTGAAACACCAATCCAGAGATTTCCCCTGCAATCATTTTTCACTGCCACTAGATACCTTCAGTCTGATGGTTAGCATTATTCAACCCACTTCTTCTGAGCCCAGGTTGTCCTGGACCTTCCCAGGCTGTAACTGGACAGTGAAAGGAGAAGGAGTGATGAGCTATTTTCTCTGCTTTCAGCATGCTTCTTGACAACACATAAACACAGCTTACTCTATAGCAGGGTTGCCAACCGCCAGTAAATTTACTGACAGTTTGTAAAAATCAGTGATTTTTTTACAACTGCCAGTAGATATCAGGGGCGGATAATTTCATGCTGTGTTGACTTTTTAAGTGTAAATCAAGCAAATTACTTTGTTATAGGTATTGTCATGGGGCGTACACACGGTCGGACTTTTCAGCTACAAAAGTCCGACAGCCTGTCCGACAGACTTTCGACGGACTTTCGACGGACTTGCGGCGGACTTTCTAACGAACAGACTTGCCTACACACGATCACACAAAAGTCCGTCGAATTCTTACGTGATGACGTACACCGGACTAAAATAAGGAAGTTGATAGCCAGTAGCCAATAGCTGCCCTAGCGTGGGTTTTTGTCCGTCAGACTAGCATACAGACGAGCGGATTTTTCGACCGGACTCGAGTCCGTCGGAAAGATTTGAAGCATGTTTCAAATCTAAAGTCCGTCGGATTTGAGGCTGAAAAAGTCCGTTGAAAGTCCGGAGAAGCCCACACACGATCGGATTACCAGCCAGCTTTAGTCCGTCAGCGTCCGTTGGACTTTTGTAGACGAAAAGTCCGACCGTGTGTACGCGGCATAAGTGTTTCCTTATCATGTTTATACTGGTCAAATATTCACTGTGTTAGTTTTTAATAGGAGTTCTGTAATTTCTCAGGTTGCCAGTAAAAAAAGTGTTCTGCCAGTAAATTTCCCATGTTTTGTCAGTAAAAAAATGCTGCGGGAGGTTGGCAACCTTGCTCTATAGCCAGCCGCATTCTGCGACTGAGCAAAGCTGAAACAAAACCACACTAATAGATCATCTATCTGCTTCACCATCCTTTAAGCATATCCAGACACAACTATGCAAAAAAAAATAAAGCCTTCAGTGGCTTTATTAACCCTCCCTCTCACACTCTGAACTTATTTCACACTTGCAGTTGGTTGGTAAAAATGGGTTGAACTGTGTTTTTACCACCCCCCAGTCTCTCCCCCTAAGCTGCTAAGACAGAAGTATAGGGGTGTACATGATGCTTTGCATTGTGGCATGGCAAAAATGATCCTGTACAAAAAATTGGGGTCATGCAACAACTGCCCCCCAACCACTGGGGGTCATCACAATGAACACAGTTGCAGTGTGGTGTTGTGGGCTTTTAGAGGTTAAAACAGGCAGTGAGGAGATAACATTATGCCCGCCCCCCCTCCCCCACAACCTGTGAAACAGCCTTTTAAAAGTGATCCACTGCATATTTGTCTTTAGATGGTCAAGTGTAAATGAGCCCCATGTGGATTACAGGCGACTGATATCAAGCTAGATTCAGGTGCTTATACTAGGTTTAAAGATTTAAAAAATTCCCGGAGCTGCAACCCACTTAAAAAGGGTAAAATCAACTTTATTGTTCAGCATATACACAAACAGAGACCCACCCAGGATCCTACCTCTAACATGGGACTCAATACTACATACTACATACTACGTACTTTATCCCATAGGGACAGAATAGTGGAAAAATAATAATGCTTTTTCTTTAAATTGGGTTATTTATGTTTATTTTATTTGCCTGGAGTTCGGCTTTAAGTAGTTTCTATTTACTATCCTATTCAGGATTACAGATATCTGAGATGCCTTCAGAAGGATAATAAACATTGATGGATATATTGTTAACATTGCAGAAGGTGTAACACGACAGTTCAATGTAAGAAGTGACAAATCATCCTTTTGTAGTCAGACAGCAGAATATAACACATGATTAATGGTTCTATAAGTGAACTTCTGCTGAGGAGCAGCACCTGTGGTCATAACACCAGCTGCCATTTACACAGCATAATTACTTCTGCCCCAGTATAGCTAAAAGGTGACGTGTACTGTAGCTCTCTGTGTTCCCAGATGGATGCTTACCATAGATATGCTTAGGATTTACATTAGCAACTATTAACACGTATTTCAACACTGTTACCTGTAAAGAAATGACACTTTATATCTTAGTCTTAGTTCATTTAAATCTTCCCCAGTCCACCCATATGGGAGAAACACAATGCCCAGCATGCACAGTGCACTCCCCCTCACCTGTTATGGCAGCCATGAGGGAGCACTGCATATGTGCAAGTCTTGGAAGATGGAGAGCACTCATTCCAGTGATACTGTACTAGGAGCTCTTCCAATGTACAGAGCGTCCTAGAACACAGGAACGATGTTGCAGATCTCTCCCATTAGCCAAGCTGTGGGAAAGCCACAATAGGCCTACAGGTATGGAACTCAAATAAAACTCCAAATTTGATAAAAGCTACACAGTGTTTTTGAAAGTACACGAGAACGTTGACTGTAGACTGCATTTTATTACATGGGTGAATCCAGCCTTTAAAGAGGAACTGAATGCTGGAAGTTGTGCCCAAAAAAAGACAAGAAGAGGACAAAGGACTAGTCACTGGTATTGCCTGTGGTATCCCTGCAGCTGGTCTTTTTCTCATTACTGACTTACCATGCTTTGTTCTGTACTGGGTTTCTGTGTAGAGGCATCCATCTTGGTAGAAGTAGGGATTTGCTTCCTCATGCCAGAACCTCCAGTAAGGAAAACAGTGAACAGAACAGTAGTGACATCTCTTCAAACCCCCTGAGACTAACAGTCAGAGGCAGCAGTGCCTTAAATCTCACACTGTAGACATACAGATATGAAGCTACAGAACAGGAATCCCTAGACACCTTTACATGCCAGGATGTACAGTGCAATAGTAATATCACCAAATCTCACTCTAGTTCTCCTGAAACTAGAACTAACAGGCAGCAGTGACTTAGATCTCACCTAGTATATTTTCCAGGCTGCTGCTTAGGCATACAAACACTTCTAGGTCTTCCCAATAGCATAGAAAACCTTCAGTTTGTAAGTTCAGGTCCACTTTGGTCAAGTATTTGTGCCTTCTTATATTCTGTGCCGGTTAACTGGCATATTACATTTGACTTTTGACACCAGAAGTATAGCTACTCTTGTTCCACCAAATATTAACCTCACGCTTATCCTTTCACTCCCCATAACCTTAGCATTTAGGCCTAAGTCACACTATCAATCCTGTCTCTGGTGGCAACTTGTCAATGATGGGATTGCAAGAGAGACCGACAAACATTTAACTGTTTTTACATCTTCTAGTCTCTTGCAGCAGGGAAGTGATAGCCCACTGGTCCAGCCATCAAGGAAGTACAGCTGTAGAAACTTTTTTGTTTGTTTTTTGGCTCTATCACTAATGGGCCTTAAAGCGGAGCTCCACCCAAAAGTGGAAGTTATGCTTTAAGAACCCCCTCCCCTGGTATGAACATTACACAATGTTTGATTGCTCCCCTTAAGCTACTTGGTATTGTTTCCTCCTTTTTATGTTGATACTGCTAAGCAGTTTTGTTTTTTTAATTCATCTACTCTGCATTATGGCGGTCCCTGACATCTCCACTGTCTCTCATACTGGTTTTACTGATTGTGTCAAGAGTTTTTGTACGATTATTTTTCTGTAAGTTTAATCTCAGCAACTTATACTCTAAGATTTCATGTTGTTATTGCAATATGCTATACTTCTGTACCACCTCTTTATTTCTTTAATAAAAGATTGTAAACAAGAACCCCCTCCCCTGCCACATTTGGCATGTCTTTTTTTTTTTGGTGGGGGGAAGCAGGAACCTAGTTTTGGCAGGTACCCACTTCTGATCCAAGTGACAGTTCTTCTCACCCCTCCCTCCGTGCAGTCTTCTGGGACACGTCACAAGTCCCAGAAGACTGCCCGATCATTCAAGAGACGCAACATGACTTGCACATGCAGAGTGTGCACCTGGATGTGAAGCCGCAAGCTCTCACAGCCGGGTGCCCACAGTTGAAATGCCGGTGTGAGGAGAGGGAGAGAAGCGATGGTTCAGGTGACTGCATTGCTGGATCCTGGGATAGGTGAGTGTGTGTTTATTAAAAGTCGACAGCTACACTTCTAATAAACACAAAACCAACTGGAGCTCCTCTTTAACCACTTCAATACAAGACACTTTCCCCCCTTCCTGCCTAGGTCAATCTCCAGCTTTCAGCGCTGTCACACTTTGAATGACAATTGCGCAGTCATGCAAAGATGCATCCAAACTAAATTTTTATAATTTTCTTCCCACAAATAGAGCTTCCTTTAGGTGGTATTTGATCACCTCTGCGTTTTTTTTTGCTAAACAAAGAAAAAAATAGCATTTTGCTTTTAGGCCCAAAAGTTCAATTTTGGCCTTATCTGACCAGAGCACCTTCTTCCACATGTTTGCTACGTCCCCCACATGGCTTCTGGAAAACTGCAAACGGGACTTCTTATGGCTTTTTTTTCAACAATGGCTTTCCATAAAGACCAGATTTGTGGAGTGCACGACTAATAGTTGTCCTGTGGACAGATTCTCCCACCTGAGCTGTAGATCTCTGCATCTCCTCCAGAGTTACCATGGGGCTCTTGGCTGCTTCTCTGACTAATGCTCTCCTTGCCCGGCCTGTCGGTTTAGGTGAACGGCCATGTCTTGGTAGGTTTGCAGTTGTGCTATACTCTTTCCATTATTGGATGATGGATTGAACAATGTTCTGTGAAATGTTCAAAGCTTCGGATATTTTTTTATAACCCAACCCTGCTTATAACTTCTCCCCATTATTATCCCTGACCTGTCTTTTGTGTTCCTTCTTGATGCTGTTTGTTCACTGAGGTTCTCTAACAAACCTCTTAGGGCTTCACAGAACAGCTGTATTAATACTGAGATTAAATTACACACAGGTGGACTCTATTTACTAATTAGGTGACTTCTGCAGGAAAGTGTTTCCACTAGATATTAGTTAAGGGTATCAGAGTAAGGCTGGGTTCACACTGGTGCGACACGACAGCCGTCCTACTTTGGATCCAACTTTGCCCTGCGACATGAAGCCGGCATGTGTCCGACTTTCAATGAATGGGGATCAGACTTGGATCCCCGCCAATGCCCGACACTGTGTTTGGTATGAATCTTTAGGGGGAACTCTGCGCCAAATTTCTCCAAGATCATACCAGGCCCTTGGGTCTGATATGGACCTTAAGGGGAACTTCCTACGCCGAAAAAACGGCGTGGGGGTCCCCCCAAATCCATACCAGACCCTTATCCGAGCATGCAGCCCGGCCGGACAGGAATGGGGGTGGGGACGAGCGAGCGCCCCCCCCTCCTAAACCGTACCAGGCCGCATGCCCTCAACATGGGGGGTTGGTGCCTTGGGGGAGAGGGGGGCGCACTGCGGCCCCCCCACCACAAAGCACCTTGTCCCCATGTTGATGAGGACAAGGGCCTCTTCCCGACAACCCTGGCCGTTGGTTGTCAGGGTCTGCTTATCGGAATCTGGGAGCCCCCTTTAATAAGGGGGCCCCCAGATCCCGGCCCCCCACCCTATGTGAATGAGTATGGGGTACATAGTACCCCTACCCATTCACCTAGGGAAAAGTGTTAATAAAAAAACACACACTACACAGGTTTCAAGATTAATTTATTGGGCAACTCCGGTATCTTCTTCCGACTTCGGGGGGGGGGTGTCTTCTTTCGACTTCTCCCGGTGTTCCGCCTCTTCTCCCGGGCTCCGCCGCTATCTTCTTCCAGCTCTATTGCCAGCGAGGGGCCCGGTCTGCTGCCGCTGTCTTGTCGCCGCTGTCTCGCCGCTTCTTCTCTTCATCTCTTCTTCCAATGTTGACACGACACTCTCTCCGGCTAGAATGCTCTCTGTGCGCTCTGCTCTGACTTATATAGGCGGTGACCCCGCCTCCTTATGCCGTCACAGTCCCTGGGCATGCTGGGACTGTGACGGCATAAGGGGGCGTGGTCATCGGGTGATGACCACGCCCCTTAAAATGTCACAGTCCCAGCATACCCAGGGACTGTGATGGCATAAGGGGGCGAGCGGAGCGCCCAGAGTGCATTCTAGCCCCAGAGAGCGTCGTGTCAACATCAGGAGAAGAGGGCAGAAGGCAGAAGATTGAAGACGGGGCTCCTCCGCTTTAGCAAAAGAGCAGAAAATAGCGGAGGAGCCCGGCAGAAGATCCGGAGAGCGCGGAGAAGAACCGGAGGGACCCCCGAAGAGAAGAAGGCAGCAGACCGGGCTCCTCTGCTATAGCAAAAGAGCGGCAAAAGAGCAGAAGATAGCAGAGGAGCCCGGCAGAAGACCCGGAGAGCGCGAAGAACCGGAGAGACCCCCGAAGTCGGAAGAAGACCCCCGGAGCTGTCTAATAAATTACTTTAAAAATCTGTGTAGTGGTTTTTTTTTTGTAATTGACACTTTTTCCCTAGGTGAATGGGTAGGGGTACGATGTACCCCATACTCATTCACATAGGGTGGGGGGCCGGGATCTGGGGGCCCCCTTATTAAACAGGGCTCCCAGATTCCGATAAGCGCCCCGCCCGCAGACCCCGACAACCAACGGCCAGGGTTGTCGTGAAGAGGCCCTTGTCTTCATCAATATGGGGACAAGGTGCTTTGGGGTGGGGGGGCCCGCAGCGCGCCCCTCTCCCCCAAGGCACCAACCCCCCCATGTTTAGGGCATGCGGCCTGGTACGGTTCAGGAGGGGGGGGCGCTCGCTCGTCCCCACCCCCATTCCTGTCCGGCCGGGCTGCGTGCTCGGATAAGGGTCTGGTATGGATTGGGGGGGACCCCCACGCCGTTTTTTCGGTGTAGGGGGTTCCCCTTAAGGTCCATACCAGACCTAAGGGCCTGGTATGCTCTTGGGGGGGAACCCATGCCGGTTTTTTATTTAAAATTTGGCGCGGAGTTCCCCCTCAAGATCATCTGAGCACAAGTCGCTTGTCGAAGTCGGATCATGCGAGACGGCAATCCGACTTTGATCCGACTTCAATGATAGTCAATAGGCTGAAGTAGGATCAAAGTCGGATCAAAGTAGTACAGGGAGCATTTCTAAAGTCGGAACGACTTGTGTCGGACCAGTTAGGACGGCTCCCATAGGGAAACATTGGATTTCACACGTCAAGCGACATGAGCTCCCAATGTCGGAGCGTTTGTCGGACCAGTGTGAACCCAGCCTAAAGGGGGCTAAATACAAATGCATGCCACACTTTTTAGAAATGTATTTGTAAACAATTTTGAAAACCATTTTATCATTTTCCTTCCACTTCACAATTATGTGCCACTTTGTGTTAGTCTATCACATAAAATCCCAATAAAATACATTTACATTTTTGGTTGTAACATGACAAAATGTGGAAAATTTCAAGGGGGTATGAATACTTTTTCAAGGCACTGTAAATAAACTTACAGCAGTTATTCCTTAAAGCCTAATAGCCCGTGGATGGAGGGTATGGGAACCATTGGGACAGGAATGAGCAAAGAGCAATTAAAATATTGTTCAATATTTTAAACCTTCCTCAAGGTAAAAGCAAAAACAGTGTAGAGTCTGCCCTAGCATATGTAAGCCCAAAACCAAACATTTTATATATCATAGTTTACCAGTTTTTTGATGTGACAGTTGCATTTTCCTTCCGGTAACACTCTTCCTGTCCTAGGGTGACAAAACTACTGTATCTATGGAGGAGCAGAGTTGCCACCCTAGGCTGTTATTCTGGCTTGAATAACAAACACCCCCTTCCTTCTTTCCAATAAATAGGGAGGACATGTTCTGTAGGTCACAGGAGATGGAAAGCCTGGAAAGCTGATAACATCGTATGAGATTTCAGTCCAGTTTACAGAAAATTACAGGGAAACTGTATTTCTATCAGGATCAGCAGGTACTTTCCTGTACTCGCAGAATGTGCTTAGCTTAAAAAATGAAAACTATGCAGTCACCATATCTAAGAACTGATAAACTGCATACATTTGAATTAGACCTATTTAAAGTGATATTTTGTTGTCCACTTAAAGTGATTTAAAGCGTTGTTTATTTAAAAAAACAAAAACGAAGAAAAAAGGGGAAAAAAAAAAATATTTTTTTTAATGTTTAGATGTATGTATGAGCAATAGGAAATGAATGTTTTGAGGTATGTATGAGTAATGGGAACTTAGTTAGATGATTCTTTAGAAACAGGAAGAAGTGGGTATCATTAAGATTATTTATTATGTAAAAGCAATTTTTATTGTATATATTTTTGAAGATGGTATGATGTGTATTACTTGTCTTTTTTAAAAAATTTAATAAAAAGAAGATTGATAAAAAAACAAAACAAAAACAAACATGTCATACTTACCTCCACTGTGCAGCTCGTTTTGCTCAGAGTGGCCCCGAACACTCTCGCGGCTCCTCCCCACATAGATAACCCCCCTAGGAGAAGTGCTCTCCTGGGGGGGTTACCTTGCGGCGGGCTCCTGAGTCCATCATTCAGCGTCCATAGCCGCCGAATGTATGACTCGGCCTCGCCCCCTGGCACCTACGTCATTGGATTTGATTGACAGTAGTGGGAGCCAATGGCTGCGCTGCTATCAATCTATCCAATCAAGAGCCGAGAACCCCCGGGCAGAGGAAGAGCGTGTCCCCGCCGGATGAAGTTCCAGGACTCAGGTAAGTAAAATGGGGGGGGCTGGGGGGCCGGTCACTGCCAGGTTTTTTTTCACCTTAATGCAGAGGATGCATTAAGGTGAAAAAACATGAGGGTTTACAACCCCTTAAGCCCCCACCCCCGAATAAGAGACCCTAAGTGAAAGCAATAAAAAAAAAAGGTTGGAGGGTTGAGTATCCCAAATCCAACAAAAATGTGTTCTAATCTTGGCATGAGATTTGGGATCCTCACCTTTCTCAGGATCCTGTGGTGAGACCCAGTGGCGTCCCCAATAGCAACAGGAAGTGGCTAAAAGCTGGGGTGTAAAGTAAATATTTTTTTGTAATGGGATGATGGGGCTGCATAAAAGGCTGAGTATCCCGAATCCCCTTGAGGCACAGTGACATCCCCGGCACCAACAGGAAGCGGCTGAAAATGGGGGTGTAAAGCATTTTTACGTTTTTCTTCAAAATATTTTTTTCTTTATTTTTCACTGAGTATTTTTTATTCAATGAGATGATGGGGCTGCATAAAATAAGCGGACCTTGCATTTTCATGCAAGGTGCACTTTAAATTAGCTGACAGGTTTTCTATACATGTTAAAGAAATCTCAAATATGCTCAGTGGCGCAAAAATACCAAAAATTCCTGTCCTCAATAACTTCAAAATACACTTTTCTAATCACTAACTCCTGCTTAGATGGTGAATCAATTATAGTCTTAAGTCAAAGTCTTCTTTATTTGCCAGAAATGGTGCAATGTATCATCACACCAAGGTAATACAGCCCAGGGGAAAAGCAGCTATTCTTCAGGATAAGAAAAAAAAAGCCATGAATAATATTATGTAAAAATTAATTTGCAATAAAAGGTTTCAAATCTCAGTCCAAAATTGTTTCTTATTCAAATGTCACCAGAAAATGACATCTTACCCGCAGGAATGAGTCCAAGGATCCGTTTTCCATGTACTCCACCACAATCATCACAGGCCGGCCTGAAAACACAGCAGAGAAATTCATTAGGAAGATTAAAGGTGTATTAGAGGTTGGTTATACATTTCCAGCTGTTATAGAAAGATTATCTGTATCACTTTAATGAAGTTCATATGTCTTAGGCTGCAGGGAGGGAAATAAAAAAAATCTTC
Source organism: Aquarana catesbeiana (assembly GCF_042186555.1). Lineage (NCBI taxonomy): Eukaryota > Metazoa > Chordata > Amphibia > Anura > Ranidae > Aquarana > Aquarana catesbeiana. Next base: position 710,521,752 of record NC_133325.1, read on the forward strand.
AAGTCAATTATTTGTGTTGATGTTTTGAATGGCGAGACTGAGCATTAGAGTACCCTGATGATTTTTTATTACCTGCTCCTTGGCACATGCCATACACGGAGCCGTACGTAATGACTATTGCCAGCAGTATTCATAAGCACAACAGTATGCAAGCATCTCTGTTAAAGCGTTCGCAATCAGGAAAACAAAATACATCAGAGAAGTCATTATGAAAAGAGCAGGTCCAGCACTACATATACTCATGTTTTTAACATCATTTCAAACAAGTATAAACTGTTCTATTAAAATGCAATCTTGGTGATTGATTGTCCTTCTTTAAAAACGAAATACAAAAAAAAAGACTGTTTGCGCTTTCATTACTTTCTCTCTTTTTATTCAACTGATGTCCGATATTTCACCATTCATAATACAAGAAAGAAATTAAAATGGTATGATGTGCTGAAAATTGTCACTTACTAGAAGAGTCAGCTGTAGATGTGTCTTACCAAAAATAAAAAAGATCTATTGCAATTAAATAATACATCATTTCATCTATCTAACTGCATGTACTGAAAGCAGAACTAAAAATAAAAAATAAATAGTTCAGCTAAAGTAAAAATTAAATAATACAATAATAACCTACAATCCCAGGGGAGGGGCTTCATCATGCAGCCTGGACTCAGAATATTATTGCACCAAGCACCACTCAGTCAAGATAGAGGCATGTTTGGGACCCCCAATGGTTTGTTCTATCATTTAACCCCAGGGCAAAGCCCACGGAGATTGGTGGAAATGAAAGAAAATGGGTGGCAGTCACTTAGAGAAATAAACTGGAATATATTGGATTATTATATATACCCAGAGCACAGTTCTGTCCGGACTTTACTCCAAGCTTTACAGAATAAGGGCCTTTATGCGGAGTCTGGTGTTTCTGTAATAAAGCAGTACCTGGGCTGGTTAGTAGAGGGCTCTATCAATTCTTAAAGCCTGTTACTAGTCTTGTGTGAGGCTCCAGCTCCTCACAGCTTGCCAGCACACCCTCTTTGACAAAGATGCCATCCACTAGTACTCCAGTTGAGTATAACTTCCTCCATTCCAGGCAGAACAGTTTTAGACCTTGACCCAGACCTAACTTTCAAGCATATGTAGACCTCCCAAGGCAGCAGGCCTAGGAGCTTAGCAGAACTTACAGAACTCCTCCCCATGTTTAAGGCACCATTCAGATCTGTGCGAGCTTGTTTGTGCGTGCAGATCGCTGATACAGCAGCTCACTTATTTCAATGGGCTGTCCTATCTACGGAAAATACCAGGAAGGAAGTCCCGAAATGACATCCCTCCTGCTCATGCACTGGAGTTTCCCAGATTCGGTATTGCGAAAATTGTGCAGTGAGCTGCGCTTGCACAGCTTACTATATAGGGACGGAGAGGCAGCTAAGTAGTTTTAATGCAGAAGAGACACAGCATGTCTCTTCTGCATTAAAAATCCAGCCTGTCCGTTCATTTTGATTGTGGAGCCTAAAGTCCCACTTTAAGCAGTAGCTGGATACAGTCAGGCAGTAATAAATTTGACAAGACACTCTGGCTTATGGCGCGGTGACTACATATATTTTATATATGCTTTGCGTTGTGGTACAATGGTTTTACTTTACTGCTCCTCCTCACAATCTAAGTCTATGTGCTAGCCAACCCATAAAAAAACAATGCATTACATTTGCCAATTGACCGATTGCTTCCTCTAATGGCTAATCTAAAAATTTGTATATTTAATACCAAAAATATGGAAAAGCAAATATGTAAAATATGAAAATGATATAAAAAACACTTTAATGTAAATATTGGATATTAAAGAATATAAAGAGAATGGAAGGGTTAAAGTCTTTGTCAGACTTTTTCTAGGGAAATCTAACTTCTTACGGCTGAGACACCAGGAAAAAGAAATTTCCTCTTAAAGTAGAATTAAACCCTAAACCAAAAATGTAATATATTACAGCTGATTACCAATCATTAAATGTGGTGGCTACATTATTTTTCTTTTTTATAGGCTTTTTCTCCTCTGTTTTCACCTGCTGATCTGGCCATTAGCACACTATAATGCCCCGTACACACGGTCGGACATTGATCGGACATTCCGACAACAAAATCCTAGGATTTTTTCCGACGGATGTTGGCTCAAACTTGTCTTGTATACACCCGGTCACACAAAGTTGTCGGAAAATCCGATCATTTTAAACGCGGTGACGTAAAACATGTAAGTCAGGACTATAAACGGTGCAGTAGCCAATAGCTTTCATCCCTTTATTTATTCTGAGCATGCGTGACACTTTGTGCGTCGGATTTGTGTACACACGATCGGAAATTCCGACAACGGATTTTGTTGTCGGAAAATTTTATAGCCTGCTCTCAAACTTTGTGTGTCGGAAAATCCGATGGAAAATGTGTGATGGAGCCTACACACGGTCGGAATTTCCGACAACAAGGTCCTATCACACATTTTCCGTCAGAAAATCCGACCGTGTGTACGGGGCATTAGAGTGCCCCCACCTTGATGAAGGAGCAAAGCGGACACCTTTGGACAGCAGCATTGTTCTTCTGGACGGAGGGGAGTGTTAGATTTACTAGCAGATTTAAAAACACTAACAAATTGAAGCCAAACTCCAGCTAATAGCTTATTATCGGTTACAACAAATTTTTTCCTTTTGGGATAAACAATTTACATAAATAAAAATTGATCATTGTAAGCACATCAGCTAGAGTTAAATGGTTTGTCTAATCTCTGTAACTGATACATTCTGCTGGAGAGCGTGTTCTTTTGAAAAACAAAAGACTTACTGGCTAGATCACAGGATGGAAACAGAAGAAAGAAAGCCTAAAAAAAAATAATAATAAAAAGACTGCACCCATCACATTTAAGAATTAGAAAGCTGCAATATAATGTTTGCTACCACTTTATATACCAAAAAGGGGTTGTAAAGGTTCACGTTTTTTCACCTTAATGCATCCTATGCATTAAGGTGAAAAAACATCCGACAATGCCGGCCCCCCAGCCCCCCCTGTTTTACTTACCTGACCCCTCGAAAGTCCCGCGCTCGCTCCTGACATCCTCTTCGCCGCTCAGCCTGGCCGTTGATTGGCTAGATTGGATGGATTGAAAATGTCAATCACATCCAATGACGAGGCGCACCGGGGGGCGGGCCCGAGTGATACAGTCGGCGGCTATAGCCGCCGGCTGTATCACGGAGGCAAGCCCGCAAGAACTAAACACCATGTGAGAGAGCTCGCATGAAGGTGTTTAGTTCTTGCAGGGAGGAGCTGAAACAGCTGCCTTGGGACCCCAGAAGACCAGGTTCGGGGCCACTCTGTGCAAAACGAGCTGCACAGTGGAGGTAAGTATAACATGTTTGTTATTTAAAAAAAAAAAATTCCTTTACAACCCCTTTAAGCTGGCTATATAATTTAGAGTCTGATTGTACAATCTTCTTCAGATTTACCAAAACTATAGGACACACCTAAATCCATTTGCATCAAATCAGATGGTTATATTGTATATTGTATGGCCAGTTCTAGTTGGAACAGATGTCTTTGTTCTTCTCTTCTCTTTCTGGTGACAACTATATCATTTTGGATTTCCCTCCACTTTCTGAAAGTAGGGGGTGGCATTGGTCACCTGGACAAGTTCTAACCACCCCCTACTTTATGCAAAGCTGGAAAAAAGTTTTTAGATATACTTCTTCTCAAAACATGTGGTCACCAAAAATGAACCATACTTTACTCATGCTTATGCTACTGTAATTTGCCGTGAAGATTTCACAAGTGCGATGCCAACAAAACTGGACACCTGTCCTACACCTTTTTCAGCTTCCTTCTATAAATTGAACATTTTGCAATGGTTTTGTTTGCATTGGTAGAACCGATTGTGAGAGTTGTGCATATATTTTTGACAGATTTATCCAAGTGCTTTTAACAATGTTTCACTTACAACTCACGCACACACAGAAGTGGTTAGGGGCATGTTTTATATTGGCACAGTGCTACTCTGAGCAACACAAATTCATGAATCAAGCTGCTATTGTATAGAAAATCTGTCTCATAAAATGTATCACTGCTCTGGTTTTGTATTACATTGCTGTACAGAAAAGTTAAAGATAAATCTCCCTAAATGAGTTTAATAGGAAAGTCTTTTATTTTTTTCACTTGGTCTTTCTCTTGAAAGTTTTTCATGTAACAGACATAAACAAAATATGTTAGCAGTGATAAATAATGCAACACCAATAAAGATTCATTGGAATGCCGTACATAATAAAATCACTATGTTTCAAAAGTGAATAAGGAATGCAATTCAGTTATTAGGATAGTTCCTGTTCATGCGCAATCAATTCAAAAATTTGGCCATGGAAAAAATGTAGACAATTCTCTGTCCATATAAACATTCCATAGATAATTGTTGCGAAGCACAAAAAATACTTTGTATAAACATTTTCAGTAACTTCTTGAATATTTTAACTTTAAAATGTAAATGTGCCAGTTCCTGTAGAATTTACAGTGGGGACGGAAAGTATTCAGACCCCCTTAAATTTTTCACTCTTTGTTATATTGCAGCCATTTGCTAAAATCATTTAAGTTCATTTTTTTTCCTCATTATTGTACACACAGCACCCCATATTGAGAGAAAAACACAGAATTGTTGACATTTTTGCAAATTTATTAAAAAAGAAAAACTGAAATATCACATGGTCCTAAGTATTCAGACCCTTTGCTCAGTATTTAGTAGAAGCACCCTTTTGATCTAATACAGCCATGAGTCTTTTTGGGAAAGAGGCAACAAGTTTTTCACACCTGGATTTGGGGATCCTCTGCCATTCCTCCTTGGAGATCCTCTCCAGTTCTGTCAGGTTGGATGGTAAACGTTGGTGGACAGCCATTTTTAGGTCTCTCCAGAGAGGCTCAATTGCGTTTAAGTCAGGGCTCTGGCTGGGCCATTCAAGAACAGTCACAAAGTTGTTGTGAAGCCACTCCTTCGTTATTTTAGCTGTGTGCTTAGGGTCATTGTCTTGTTGGAAGTTAAACCTTCGGCCCAGTCTGAGGTCCTGAGCACTCTGGAGAAGGTTTTCGTCCAGGATATCCCTGTACTTGGCTGCATTCATCTTTCCCTCGATTGCAACCAGTCGTCCTGTCCCTGCAGCTGCAAAACACCCCTACAGCATGATGCTGCCACCACCATGCTTCACTGTTGGGACTGTATTGGACAGGTGATGAGCAGTGCCTAGTTTTCTCCACACATACCACTTAGAATTAAGGCCAAAAAGTTCTATCTTGGTCTCATCAGACCAGAGAATCTTATTTCTCACCATCTTGGAGTCCTTCAGGTGTTTTCTAGCAAACTCCATGCGGGCTTTCATGTGTCTTGCACTAAGGAGAGGCTTCTGTTAGGCCACTCTGCCATAAAGCCCCGACTGGTGGAGGGCTGCAGTGACAGGTGTGTGGCTTTCCTAATCAAGTCCAATCAGTATAATCAAACACAGCTGGACTCAAATGAAGGTGTAGAACCATCTCAAGGATGATCAGAAGAAATGGACAGCACCTGAGTTAAATATATGAGTGTCACAGCAAAGGGTCTGAATAATTAAGACCATGTGATATTTCAGTTTTTCTTTTTTAATAAATCTGCAAAAATGTCAATAATTCTGTGTTTTTCTGTCAGTGTGGGGTGCTGTGTGTACATTAATGAGGACAAAAATGAACTTAAATGATTTTAGCAAATGGCTGCAATATAACAAAGAGTGAAAAATTTAAGGGGGTCTGAATACTTTCCGTCCACACTGTAGGTCTTTAAAGGTTAAAGAAAGCTTAATCCCAAAACAAAAAATGTAATATATTTAAAAGTCCTTAAGCCTTGTACACATGATCAGATTTTCATCCGGGAATTGTGTGATGACAGACTGTTTGCCTAAAATCAGACCATTGGTACGCTCCATCAGACAATTGTTGGCCAACTTTCCGCCAACAAATGTTGGATGGCAGGCTAGTAAATTTTCGACAAGCAATGGTCTGTTGTCAGATTTTCCTATCATGTGTACACAAGTCCGTCACACAAAAGTCCAAAGTACAAACACGCATGCTCAGAATCAATGCTCAAGAGCTGAAATTCCTCATAGTACGTCACTACGTTCATGTTTGTTGGCAGACAATTGTGTGCTGTTAGTATTCCAGGCACACGCTCTTCGGACAAAAGTCTGATGCTTTGTTGGCCAACAATCCGATCATGTGTACGAGGCTTTAGATGTGGGGGCTGCTTTCGGTTTCATTTGCAGGCTTTTTCAATTTAAATTTTTCCTGGTAATCCTGTGCTCAGGTGGCTACACTTATGCACTCAAATGTATCTATGGAGAGAGCCATGGTTGTCCCAATGCTATACTTCAAATATGTCTCATGTGGATTTCTGGCACAGATAGATATAACAAAACACTTTAATTTCATATTTAACAAACCAAATGGGAGCCAATATGAGAAATCCGTTTTACACTAATAATTATGCGGTATGGTATCAGGCACAGAGTGCATTGTTTCAAATCAGGCAATATACCGCAGTAAATGTGATCTTCACTAAATACACACTGCAGGTGAATTTTCCCAGTAAATGTTTTTAATATACAGTGAGTGATTTGCTGCCAGTAAATATTTGGTGAATATCATATTCACTGCTTTTACTGTGTATGTAATGAGCTAAAATGATCACCCCGGTACCTGTTGTCCTGAGAACACACAGCATTGTATTGTCAGCTTTGGCTAGTTGTCTATTGGTAAACTACTCAAACCCCCCCACTCTTCTATTTCTACAACATAGATGTAGACTATAAGGTCTATTTAAACAAACAAAAAAACAGTGTGCAAATTTCTCAAGCTTTAGCACAGCTGTCATTAATAATCCCTGTAATTTGTTTGATATGTTTACTTCTTATGATCATCAGCTCCATCTAGTGGCCATAATGTGGTATTTTTACTGAAATACCCCAGTCAGGAAAATACTGCATTATGGACCATAGAAGGAGCTGACGATCATAGGAAGTAAATATATTACCAAATTGCAGGGATTATATGTGATAGCTGTGGGAATGCTTGAGCTCGAATTGTTTTGTAGTCCAGGACTAGAACTAGGAGGGCTAATTACTTTCCTTGAGACAACACAGAGAGTATACAAAAGATACACGACAGCTCTGAATTCCTGACATGATCAATTTTTTTTTTTCACACTTGTTGAACTGATAGGCCCCTTTCACATGGAGTGGATCCACCCAAACGGAATCCGCCTGCTCAGCGGAGGATCTCTCCACTGATCCCCGCTGAAAAGGCGGATGACAGGTTCATGTCCACTCTACTACGCAGAGCGGACACGGACACAGCCCGCTCTCTTCTACGGGGTGGTAAGATGGAAACGGACTGCATGTTCATTTCCATCCAATTGTTATTCAATCCGCTGGACGTATGGCGAATGTATCGCTATATGGCTGTTTTCAGCAGATCTTTTCAGATCGAATGACCAGTGGGTGTCAGAGGACACATGTCCTCTGATATCTGCTTCCCCACAGAGGACAATGTATGGTCCAATCGAGTCCGCCTGATTAACTATCGGTCTGCTGGTGTGAAAGGCAATATGATAAAATGTTTGTTTATTTAGCTAAAGGTAGCAAACAAGAGAGATAAATCATCATTAGAGTTTGCATACACTTTAGCACCAATATCTAAAAAAATATTTTAATAGACTATACAGGTCTATTAAACTCAACAGTATTGCTTTGGTTGGTTTCCTATGTTAGCACAGAAAAAATGAATAAAAGTAAACAAATCTGATATTAAGAAGCACAATCCGGAGAAAGTCAGTAGACAGTTTAAAAAAAGAAGGTGAAGTCTCTTAGCTTTGACCTTGTGATATTTTTCAACTGTACCTCTGTAGTATAAACCTAGCGGAATGATCCACAGTGAAACCGCTGACAATCTCGCTGTTCAGAGACCCTCGCTGTGAATGTAATATATGGAGCTTAGAACCACAGAGGTTTGTCAACAATCTTTAGGCCTGGCCTCGGGGTTACCAATTTAACAGGCTGAAATGTCTGGAAACATTTTATCTGAAGTTTTGTAAATAAGTGTTAAAACCCCAAAGCTAATCTCCCAACAAAACAAGCAATTAAAGGAATGGCTTCTGCAGGGGTCGAGACAACTCGTGCTGATTGCCACCTTTCTGTAATTTGCAGCCATTTAGATACTATGGAGTTGAAAGAAATCTCCCTTAATCACTATTTTGAAGTAGAAGCTTGGATCAATGTCTGGCCCCTTAAACTCCCTGTTCCTTGTTCTCGATGAAATGTTATTTCTTTTTCCAGCTCTCTTACAGTATGTACAGCAGAAGAAAACAGTCATGTATCATATGCAAAGCTGCTCTCTCGTTTTCCAGAACTGACACTGATTTATCATTTTACAAATAACGCCATGGAACGCATTGAGTTTGTGAAGTGAGTTAATGCAGAAGAGGAATAAATTAACATCTTAATAACAACTTCCAACTGTCTTTCTTTTGGATTTAAATCACTCTTTCCTCCATAGATGTCCGTTTCATCGATTTCCCATGGCAATCTGCATGGCCTTATTTACATTGGCATACCATTCCATACACCTGTGCAAGGGGCCGTTTTCAGCCACCCACGATGCACAGCTGTTTTATGCAGCGAGTGTGTTGAAATCAGTGGATGGACCTGCAAGACCACCACATGCATCCCAGTGTGTACAGGTCTGATGTATGTGTAAGCAGGTGCTTGAATTATATGTTTCCTGCTTTTCTAATATGTTTTTGTCTGCTGTACTGTTTAGTAATTTTGCCCCCATGAAACTGGTGCCTCTGGGAGTTAAGGATTAACTCTGCTGGCCAGGTTTTCCCAGGCTTTCTGGGGGTGCCATCTCTGTGTGGTCTGAAGTTACTTAAGGATATTAGTTAAATGGGTGCATGTATGCATGGCATTCTACTCCTATGGTTCACACCAACAAGACAAAACAAGAGAAGATGCAGTACATATGTATAACCAGGGTGTCTATATTGCCATTGCCAGTGACTACAGTATGTGTCTGTGTGCTTATAACAGTCGGGAAGTGGAGGTGACTTGGCATAGGTGATGGAAGGTCCCAGCAGTGAAGGAGCTGGTATGCTTAGGCTCCTTCCCTAGTGTTTGGGATATAACAAAACCTTTTCAACAGTACTGTATATTTAGCAGACCAAAAACGGTCAAATACATAAGTAAAGTTTACTGTTTGCTGCCCCCCCCACCCCAAAGCACCTTGTCCCCTGGGCTGTGGTTGTGGGGGTCTGCAGGTGGGGGGCTTATCGGAATCTGGAAGCCCCCTTTACCAAAAAGGGGCCCCCTGATTCCACCTCCTCATGTGAATGAGTATGGGGTACCCATTCACCAAAAAAGTCTCAAAAAGTAATAAAAACAGAGACAGTTTTTGACAATTGTGATAAAGTATATATAAAGTGCGCTACCTTATATGGATTATTTCTATTACTTCGTGTTTAAATATAAACAAATTATATATTAATTAACCATGAATGAATAATACAAATAAATCAAATTCAATGCATCATTATGCACATAAAGTCCACTATCTCAAATCTTCTTAATAGTGAAGTATAGTTCCACCGTGCTTAAGTGCCAAGTGCTGTAACCTCAAATGCGGTGCAAATCGTGCTCCCCTCCTGTGTGCCCACTCAATCACCAGCTGCTATGGATTCCCAATGACAGGAGTCATATGCGCTTGTGCAAATATCCTGGATCTGCTGTAGTCCTCCTTCGTCACTCCTTAATTATTGGGCAAAGGGATCACCCGTGGTCAACTGACATGTTTCGCCCCTCCCACAGGTGTTATCAAAGGATACCCTCGTGTGATGTATTGTGTGTATTTATAGCGTTATACTCCTCCCTCCACACCTAATCCCCAATCAATCTCAGGTGACCACGGGTGGTGACCTAATTTCCGGCTGGTGAGACGCAGGTCATTGTGGACTTCTGCTTCCGGTTTTATGCTTATTTTTTCCTATACCATGTGAGTGGTATCAAATGTAGCAAATGTTTTTTATTTTAATTCAGCTGTCAGAGGGAAGCTCATTGACAGCTGATGACTCATCGGTTGTTAAGGACGCTGCAGCCGGCTTCTCGGCCCTGCTCCTTAACAACCAGCTTTTACTGTGTCCTGATTGGACAAAGCTTTGCCCAATCAGGTTGCAGAGTGCACTGTGCAGCGCGCAGTGCATTGCAGACCGTTCGGCGGGGCAAACACCTGCCGAACACCCTGCAAATTCGAGAGAGAAAAATATCACCGCTCTGAAAGAGGTCTGTGAGGAACAAACATTTTCTCCATGCTGGAAGTAACAGGTGCAGGCAATGCTGGTAATTGAGAGGTAAATGAGAAATCCTGGACAGCCGCACTCAAAAGTAATCTTCAATCTATATTTAAATATGATCATAAAAATACATGCCACAGCATCACAAAGCAGGAAATCTGACACGTTTCACACTGTAGTCAGTGCTTAATCATAGCTGTGGCATGTATTTTTATAATCATATTTAAATAAAGATCGAAGATTACTTTTTGAGTGTGGCTGTCCAGTATTTCTCGTTTACCTCTCACCCTGCAAATTTGGGTGTTTCCCAAGTGGGCCGAACAGCCAATGTTTGGCCCAAACTCATGCTCAGGCTGAACCGTTCACCCAACACTATTGTCCAGTAGTGTGATATGTTCATCCGCTCTGTATAGTGTGGATGGAGGAATCTGAATGGAAAAAAAAAATCTGCTGTATGGCCAGCCTAAAGAGTAACTCAACTTTTGCTTGGAAAACAACTTCCTCTGGGTCATCTATGTACATTGAAAGGAGTTCTACTTGTTTCTGCTTTGAAGGAATAGCTGTTTGCTCTTCGGTGTCTTTTGGATGCTTATTGTGAATGGGAGAGACTTTTTCATTATTGATCAGCTGGTGCACTTGCAGGGCTCTAACAAGGAGAGTGGGTGGGTCTGCAAGTGATTAACCCTTTAGGATCATATCACCAAAAATGAAAATTTTGCTGCAAAAGATGCCTAAAATCTTACTTTTATTTTAGTGCAGACTTCTGAGCCAATCATGTAAGCAGGGAATGACATTTCTGGAGGCGTTCCATATACCAACTGTGTACAGAACGACTCCAGGTTGACACATTGCATTGAATTTTATAGAACATTACAGCGCTTAAAACTGAAATATAATTTTTAATAATATTAAACTACAATATAGCTTGTGTCACAATTGTATAAGCTATACTTTTTTTTTTTTTTTTATTAGCTATATTTTTTTTCTACAAAAGTGGTGTTACCCTTTAAGTTTTTATTCCTTAATAAATATTTTTTCACCAAAGGTTCTGTTGATGATAAACAAATAATACACAAACTCATGGGCCATAGGTGACACACTGTATGTAATAAGTGTACATACAAATACAGAAAATATTTGGCCCATGTTACCTGTAGGTGGTCGAATTTTCCATCTAATATTTTTAATGTTCCAGTTCTCATGTTCCACTAAAAGCACTGACTGTGACAAGTTAGCCCATGCAAATGATTTCCACCTCTCGCTGTTCTTTGCAAAACAAATACTTCTTTTTTTTTAAATTTCTGTATGTGTTTTGAATGTCATGGGACTGAGCGATGTTTTTAAAAAGTACAATAGGAAGCAATTATTTCCAACACATTTAACCTTGCTGGAACACAAAAAGAAAACTTTTTTTTTGTTAAATAGAAAAACGACAATTATATCAATTTCCATAAACCTCATGTGGCCTATTACAAACTATATTCGAATTACTTCCAGTCACTATCCAGCTTTATAAACCAAGTGTACTGCGCTAGCAACTAAATGTGTAAGAATATATATATGAATAAAAACCACACAAAACACACAAAACACCACAAGTGTTAATAAAGTGACACGTGAATATAAATATGGATGTGTCAGAGAACTGGACCTGCAGCTCGTGCATCCGAGCCAACACTCAGTGTGCGTGCACTAAACTGCAACACCAGAGCTCCAAGACCCTCCACGGAAACAATATCAATTAGTGTAGAGGTGGCAGGATCATGGGACGATGCACTATTTAAACATATGCATCTATCAAACCTCAGAATTAGCAAATTAGCATACAATGGTATAAACAAAAATATAAATGTATAAATATAGCATAACAATTATGCAAAAAATAGGATAGCATGGAGCAAAAACACTCAGCACGTTCCAGATAGCACAAAGAGACCATAGAATGTCATCTACAATATATATGCTTCTTCATGGGAAAAAATAATAAACGGGCTTCCAACTTTTCATCTTTTCCAGCACCCAGGGCCAATGGTGTAGTAATGTGAAAGGATTACTCATAAAGCCATAGATAAGGAAAGCAGGCATTCAGATATTTCGGTCGGTTCGCCGCTCATGGCGTGCGTTCCACCGCCAGTCTTTGATAACGCCCTGGGGGAGGGGCGAAACGCGTCGACGCAATATCCTGTTTACGTTCATTCGGCCTGTACCAGTGACATCACTTCCTGGCGGTGGAACGCACGCCATGAGCGGCGAACCGACCGAAATATCTGAATGCCTGCTTTCCTTATCGGTCCTGTGAGTAGCGCATTTATGCGCAGGTGACCTTTTGTTTTTAAAAGGTTTTATGCTATATACTTCTCTTCTCTCCTTCGGTGGAACGTGTGCTTCTATGGCTTTATGAGTAATCCTTTCACATTACTACACCATTGGCCCTGGGTGCTGGAAAAGATGAAAAGTTGGAAGCCCGTTTATTATTTTTTCCCATGAAGAAGCATATATATTGTAGATGACATTCTATGGTCTCTTTGTGCTATCTGGAACGTGCTGAGTGTTTTTGCTCCATGCTATCCTATTTTTTGCATAATTGTTATGCTATATTTATACATTTATATTTTTGTTTATACCATTGTATGCTAATTTGCTAATTCTGAGGTTTGATAGATGCATATGTTTAAATAGTGCATCGTCCCATGATCCTGCCACCTCTACACTAATTGATATTGTTTCCGTGGAGGGTCTTGGAGCTCTGGTGTTGCAGTTTAGTGCACGCACACTGAGTGTTGGCTCGGATGCACGAGCTGCAGGTCCAGTTCTCTGACACATCCATATTTATATTCACGTGTCACTTTATTAACACTTGTGGTGTTTTGTGTGTTTTGTGTGGTTTTTATTCATATATATATTCTTACACATTTAGTTGCTAGCGCAGTACACTTGGTTTATATATCTTCAAAGTACAGTACTTTCACTCTGCTGCTGCAACAAAGTTCCATTTTCTTTTCTTTTTTGGTTTCACAAAAGAATCTGTTTGATACTATATATTTGCAAGCGCTGTATTGTATGATTTTATACTATCCAGCTTTGCCTCTGGAAATTTTCATATGTTATGTTATTTACAAATGACACAATTTATTGCTGGAATTAACAGTAAAGCAACTGCAAAATGTCTGGTTTTTTTTGTTTTTTTTTTTATGGCCGCCAAAATCTTTTTTACATTTTTTTAACAGGGCCAGATTCACACAATTAAAGGGCAATAATATATAATATGAAAGTATACATGACACACTGGTTTAAATAATTTTTTTGTTTTGTAAAAAAATGGATGGCTGCAATAGGCATGTAAACCACTATACTTACATATCATGAAGCTGTACACATTTAGACACACTTTGTCAAACATGTTTTATTGCTTTCCTTTGTGAAACAAAGCTAACCGAAGCTTTGCAGGAAAAAAAGCTGAAGCATGGCACCATTTTTGCACATTTGTAGACAAAAATATAACTAGATGCTTGGCTAGACAGAAAGCAAATTAGGAAACTGTGCTGCAGCTGCTCTCTCTGCCCTCACTGTACAATCCTGCTGGATCTAGTAACACTGTCTGCCTTCCGCCAGTAGGGGGAGCAGACAAGCAAATGAAGCTCTATAGCAGGGGTCTCAAACTGGCGGCCCTCTAGCTGTTGCGAAACTACAAGCCCCATGAGGCATTGCAAGGCTGACAGTTACAAGCATGACTCCCACAGGCAGAGGCATGATGGGACTTGTAGTTTTGCAACAGCTGGAGGGCCGCCAGTTTGAGACCCCTGCTCTATAGACTTGTATGCTGGGTGCATTGGACTGTGGGATTTGAAGTCCTGAATGGGAGCCATGCTATGGGAGCCATGCTGTGGAATCCTATGGGCGCCACTGAATTACAGTACCCACAAGGAGACAGTGAGAGGGAGGAGGAAAGGCTGTATTTCCTAGGTTGCAGACCCTAGCTGCAGAGAGACCAGTGTGCTGTACACCTGTGGGTTAAAGCGAAGTTCCACCCAGAAATGGAACTTCCGCTGATCCGGTTCCTCCCCCCCTCCGATGTCACATTTGGCCTCCCCCCTCCAGTGTCACATCTTTCAGGGGGGAGGGGGGAGCAAATACCTGTCTAATCTGTGGTGAACTATGCCATGTCTGGCCCCTCCTTTGCCCCCTCCCGCTGTCTTCTGGGAGACACACAGGTCAGAACGCGCAGCGCGACTCGCGCTTGAGCAGTAGGAAACAGGCTGTGAAGCTGCAAGGCTTCACTTCCTGATTCCCTTACTGAAGATGCCAGCGTCTCCACCTGGAGGCCGAGGGACGGTTCGGCTTCGGGTGAGGACATCACGGGAGCCCTGGACAGGTAAGTGTCCTTATTTTAAAAGTCAGCAGCTACAGTATTTGTAGCTGTTGACTTTTAATTTTTTTTGCACACGGAACGCCACTTTAAGTACTGGAGCCACTCCAAGCTGATCCTGAGGATGATTGAATATTGGGACTGTTGCAGCTGCATCACTGGGGCTTATGAGAGGGCATTGCTGCCACTGATCTGTTGCTGTTAGTAGGGACAGACCTGTCCACAGAGACTAGACATTTGACTAGCAGCCTTTAACCACTGCATACAGACTTTACTGGGACTGTGCTTTTATGCACCATCGTAAAGACTGTGCCCCAATGGGTATTTTGTTTTAGTTAAGGTTAAGGTAAAGACCAGTGGTGGTCCATAATGCAGGGTGTAATGCATGCGTGACGCCGCCTGCCGCCCAGAGAAATTTGCTCTTTGGAAATCTCAGTGCCCAGGCGACACTTAAAAATAGTAGAATAGCCAATTAAGCCAGACTATTAAAACTCCCACTATAATGCACCAGGATTTATCACGACTAAATTCTCAGACCACATTTATAATTTTATAATAAGATCTTGCTATAATAAACAAAAAAAACAGTATCAAAAGCCATATTAAACTGTGACTCCACAGTTTACAACTCTGAAAAAGCTAAGGAAAACTGTACACTCTGATTACTTACACTGACTAATGTGTTCTATAGAAAAATACAGTTCCACCGAGATCTGATGTCATTGAGCCGCACAAATGTTGTATGTCTTGTTTAGAAAATGGTCCCTGCACCGCGCATGCCACACCAGTGGGCATAATAATTCACAATGCCTCCATAAGCATGGCAGAGGAGAGAACACATCTTTTGTCAAAACCTTAACCTCTTCCTGCAAGATATGTCTGTTGATGTTTAATGTTACCATAACATTACTGCTTCCTCTTTTTATAGGTCTAAATAGAATTTTGCTGCAAGTATTCCTAAAGAGAACTTGACCATTTCCTTCACCTTGGCATAGTAATGATTGGGCAAGACAAAGAACGGAAGAAAGGAGATGTCATATCAACATATAATTTGCCAGCATTTTAAAATACTTTGCACATTCTGTCTGTTTAGTTACATAGTTACATAGTAGGTGAGGTTGAAAAAAGACACAAGTCCATCAAGTCCAACCTATGTGTGTGATTATATGTCAGTATTACATTGTATATCCCTGTATGTTGCAGTCCTTCAGGTGCTTATCTAATAGTTTTTTGAAACTACTGATGCTCCCCGCTGAGACCACCGCCTGTGGATGGGAATTCCACATCCTTTCCGTTCTTACAGTAACCCACTTATCTTGGATGACTGCTTGAGCCATCAGATAAGATCACATTAATTCATTGATTTAATTTTGGCTACCTTTGTTTAAGATCAGAAACCCATTCAGTCATGGAAAAGCAGTCATTTGCCCATGTTGAATCTCTATTATCACATTAAAGATTAATAAGTTGCTGGGACAAGCTGGTCATTACATTTACATGTAGGCTCTGGAGATAGAAGCATCTTTTCCTATGGACAGACATGTCAAACAAGTATACTGATTTGTCTGACCATATCTACAACCAGCTCTATTAGCAAAGATAGTGAACTGGGCTGCATGAGTTTTCTTTAACCTCTTACTTAGATAACTTTTTCTTAAAAACCAATTACACTTATGCCCCATATTTAGCAAAATTTGTTGTAACAGGCTTCCTGATATGTAGTCAGTATAGTTACTAACAAGAAGAATCTATTATACATTGCAAAAAAACTTCCTTTCCTTTACCTTTAAAATGTATGTAAGTATATTCATTCCTGGCATATTTCGGAAAAGACGATGAAAAGTTCTTTTATATAAACCCAGTTATAAGCCAAGCTTGTTGGCTCTTTAATGTGCAGAATTTTTGCTCAAATTATGATATTAAGCAAAATGTAAATGTGCATTTGAAGTGTGATAAGAAGGGGTGATGTACATCGCAGTGGGTATCAAAGTCATTCATCATGCCCCTTTTGGAAAATTACATTATTGAGGTTCTGCAGAACACAGCAGATCTTTAAATGATTTAGTTCTCCCTTCCTGAACAGGGAAGGAGCCGATTTGTTGCCTAATTTGGTTTAGGCTAAAGAAACATATTACAGTTCTTATACATTCCGAACTAAATCTGCAGTCTCCAAATAATTACATCTCATGAATCGATTGTAAAAATGCTGATATTCCAAAAGACGTAAAGGGGCAACATTTACTTATACAGTGAAGAAAAAGTAACTATATTAGAGTGGGGGGCAGTCAGGCTTGATACATGACTAGCTACATTCTGAGCACCTGGTCTATGAGTACAGTATCAGGGAATTGTCTACTTGTTAGTGAAATGAAATATTGAATGTATGGGTTATTTAAGCTAGATACATTAGAGAAACTCCTTTACATGTAAGTTTAATGACCCTTCACTGTGCTGTACTGAAGGAAGGACCCTTATTTGTAATAATACCCAAAGGGCATTTGTCTGCTTACTTTCTAGAAGATACTACTTCACTCTACCTATTTAGGGAAAAGGACAGGTTCTCTTGAAAAAGAAACCCTCGTCCACTGATATTCACTATTGTTGTACTCCCCTGCCACTCTCTTGCTCTGTCAGAACCCTTGGGAAAGCATAAGTCCAAATGGGTATGGGGAGCATGTGAACTTCTACCCTTACTACTAGGATGCAGTGCTGGGGCTCGAGTGGCCAACCACTTCCCTGAACAGTGTCATGCAACAAGTAAACAACACTAGTAAACATGGAGCTTTTACAGAGTTTGAACTCTGACTCTGATAGAGGAATGGAGGGACAAGAGAGGGCAGTCCTCTTGAGAGAACCTGTTGCTTTGCCCTAGTAAGGGTTGTGCTTTATTGCTCCTTATAATGATGCAAATCTAAAGGAAGGTTGATAGTTGAGATGGCTGGCAAATATTCCAACAGGGAGCCAAGTGCAGAAAGTAAACCAAGGAGCCAAAGTAATTATAAAAGTCACGCTGGATCGCTGCTACCGCACTCAGATGACCAAATGAGAAACAGACAAAAACAACAGAATTGGAGAGTGCAGATCCAGGAGGTGGCAAGGAATCAATTGGAGCGTGTTATCTGAGGAAAGGGTTAAACCCTGAAACATGTAATCGTATACCGCTCAAGCTCCAGTACCTGATGTGATACTCATCACATCCCCTGCTCTGATCCATTTGATCCATTAGGCTCTGCCGATGTCTGCCTGTGTGACGTGGCCGGGAAGGAGTACTGTGGTGTCTGGACACCTTGCAGCTCAGCCTCGTTCCCGCTGCCCCTCCAGCATCCATCTCTGGTCTCACTGGCCGCTGCAGTGGCTCTGCCATCTTCCACTCTGGTCATACAGTGATCATGCTTCCTGGATCTGTGCCAAGCCTTTCCCCTCCCTGATGTAGCCTGGCTGGTTATGGTCACTGCTCCCAGCTGTTGGAAAGTGTTTTCAGGCTTCTCCTTTTTTGATCTGCAGCCCCATCCGTCCAAACGGAAGCAGGACAGTCATTTCTCCACCACCTTTGGCTCCATTGCTAGCACTATTACAGTGAGTTTGGCCATTCTGACAAATTTTCCCATTTGTACTATGTATTGGTTACATGTTTTTTCAGCAATAAACTGTTTTAAATTTCACATGGATTCCATCTCCAATTGATTCCTTGCCACCTCCTGGATCTGCATTTCCCAATTGTGCTGTGGTTGGCAAATATGAATGTGTGGGGACAGGTTATACCAGCAATCACAAACAAATGAAATGGTCAAAGCTCAATACTTGGCCATGAAAATAAGTTTTTGGGTGATTTTTACTGGTATGTGGTTGAACCTGCAGGTGCCTGCACTTTATACCTGCAGCAATTTGCCCCCTTTCCCCCGACAGAGTCTCTTAAACCTTTTTGTCAAGCATTAAAGTGATTGTAAAGTCAGAAGGTTTTTAATCTTTTTTTTGATCAAACAAAAAGTTTATTGAGCATAAATGTCAATACAGGTTATTAACAACGAATTACAAAGTGCAATATGTTTCAATGTTATACATAGTGTTCAGTTCAAAGAGTATTAAACAGGTCATTATGGCTTGAATTCGGGTATCAGATATTGTCATACATGTATAAAAGGTAGGTTGCTTAGGGGAAAGTTGGGTCTGTGCAGCAACAGTTTCACTAAACAAATAAAAGTCATAGAACAAAAAAAAAAGTAGGATTAGAGGGGGTGAAACACAATTGGTATTAGTCAGTGTATGTGGAAGACTCATTTATCCACCTGTCCCACACTTTGTGGTATTTGCCCGGGCAGCCACGATGGGTGTACAGTACCTTCTTGTAGGGCAGGGTAATATTCACAGCTCTCTTCCATTGTAGCATGGAAGGGGGGGTGGGCCGAAGCCACTGTTGAGCTATATGCATTCTGGCTGCAAAAAAGGTTTCCTGCAAAAATATTGATAGATACTTTGCTTCCTCTGAAATGGGAAGAAGGCCAAGCAGACATTGGCGTGGGCATAGTGTTAGGGGGCAGCCCATGCAGTCGTGGAGAAATTTGACAATTTGTGACCAGTAGCATTTGATAAGTGGACAGGACCACATAAGGTGAAAAAAGGTACTGGGGTTGTCGCCGCAGCGGGGACAGGCTGGATCAGTATCTGGCTTGTATTTAGAGATTCGTGCTGGAGTGAGGTATGACCTATGCAGGATATAAAGTTGGGTAAGGCGATCCGATAGTTTAGGGGATACCTTCGTGCTAGTCAAAAGAATTTCTTCCCGCTGTTCGTCGTTTATTTCACCAGTGTCAGTCTCCCATTTGGCTCTCAAGTGTTGCGTATGGGTGATGGCTGAGGGTGTGAGTAGGCTGTTATACAGGTTGGATATCAGTTTTTTGGGGTCGTCACCTAAAGCTATATCTGCGAAGGTCACTATTTCCAGGTTGGGAATGGAGTCGTCAAATTGGGATTGGAGGGCATGACGGACTTGAAGATATCGGAAAAATATATAATTGGGAAGAGCATATTCCTCTTTTAGGGTCTGAAATGTTTTAACTGCTCCTCCGGATATGAGTTGGGAGAGGTAGATGACTTTATAAATAATCCATAGTTTATAGTCTGGGATGGACAGTAATTCAGGGAGCTGGGAATTGTCCCAGAGTGGTGTGTGGGCGTGTATGGGAGGGCCCCCAACGGTGGAAAGGGCACGCCGCCAAATGTTGCTGTGGTGTTTTAGCATGTGGTTCCCACCCGTGAGACGAGACACCCCTCTGTGTTTACAAAAAAATTATCTGAAATGGATGGGCCACTACATCTGTCGCAGATGTGCACACCAACGTGGAGTAACGAAGTTTGTCGTGATTATTTAAGTAATAGAAATGGGACAGCTGGGAGGCCATATAATAATACGTAAGGTCAGGGGTGGCCGTACCCCCAAGATGAGTGGGGCACTTCATTGTCTGCCATGATAGTTTATGTCGGGAAGAGCCCCATATAAAGGTATTGAGTATAGATTCTAGGGATCTGAATGTGTGGGTTGGGATATGTAGGGGGCGTGCCAAAATAGGTATAATAATTTAGGAAGGAGGACCATTTTCACTAAATTAATGCGACCCATTACACCGAGAGGGAGCCTAGACCATATTTGCGTTTTACTTTTAAGGAGAGCGTACATTGGTTCGATGTTGAGGCGCACGTAATCCGTGAGGAAGCGCGAGCATTGTATGCCTAAATATTTGATCTGGTTGGTCCTGACCAGTGAAAGGGTGGCCTGGGTGTTTGTTGGGACAGAGATATCTATGGGAAGTATTTGGAATTTTGACCAATTTATTTGGAGTCCCGAGAAGGTTCCGAATTGTTGTATGAGTTGTAGTGCTGCTGTTAAGGAGGGACCTGCGTCTGACAGATAGAGGAGCATATCGTCAGCATATAAACTGATTACTTCTGTTAGTTGGCCCAAACGGAGACCCTTGAAATCGGGGTGTGACCTGATGGCGATGGCTAGTGGCTCGACGGCCAGCGCGTATAGAAGAGGGGATAGGGGGCAGCCCTGCCGTGTACCTCTAGATAGAGCGAAGGGGGTGGACGTTTTACCGTTGACCTGGATTCGGGCGGTGGGAGCCTGATACAGGAGTTGGATCCACCTGATAAATCTGGGTCCGAATCCGTGCAAACACTCCCACAAATAGGTCCACTCGGAAGGTTTTTAATCTTAATACATTCTATGCATTAGGATAAAAAGCCTTCTGGGTGCAGCAGCCCCCCCTCAGCCCCCCTAATACTTACCTGAGCCCATCCTGATCCAGAAATGTTGCACAAGAGGCTCAGGTGTCCGGGACTCCCTCTCCTCATTGGCTGAGACAGCAGCGGGACACCATTGGCTCCCACTGCTGTCAATCAAAGTGGATAAGCCAATAAGGAGAGAGAGGGGGCAGGGCTGGGCCACAGCTCCAGGACACACAGAGCAGTGGCTTGGCTCGGTTGCCCCCATAGCAAGATGCTTGCTGTGGGGGCACTCAGCAGGAGGGAGGGGACAGGAGCGCCAGCGATGGACCCTAGAAGAGGAGGATCTGGCTGCTCTGTGCAAAACCACTGAACATAGCAGGTAACTATAACATGTTTGTTATTTGTAAGCCAAAAAAAAATCAAGACTTTAGTATAACTTTAAACTGCGTACAAAAAACACCGGTAGGTAGATTTGCATCATTAAAACATAGGGGTTTCTTAGGAACTTTAATAAAGAATATTGGCAATTAATTTACATAAACAGCCACACCGCAGGGGTTACTGGAGAAATATTCAATGTTATGGATTGGTACATAATATAAGAAAAACTGAGGAACACTGCTTTGGGTCACTGCACACTGGTAAATGTTATTTTCTCTTAGGTAATACAAAATGTGTGATCATTTATCATCAGCGTTCAAAACAAACAAAACTGTACACCTTCTGAGAGGCTTCCATAATCAACATTAAAGAGGAGTTCCACCCAGGGGGTCCATTAAAAAAAAAAAAAAATTAAAAGTCAGCAGCTACAAATACTGCAGCTGCTGACTTTTAATTGGACACTTACCTGTCCCTGGGTCCAGCGATGCGGGGGATAGAAGCCCCGCTCGTCCCCCCCCTCCGCTCGTTGGCGTCGGCATTTCAACTGTGGGCGCAGGGCTGTGGCTTCACAGCCTGGCACCCACTGCGCATGCGCGAGCGGCGCCGCGCGCCGTGATTGGCCGCTCAATCACCTGGGATGATGCAGATGATTGACAGGAGGGAGGGAGCAGAGCCGAGCCCTTCCTGTGCCGAGGGGGAAGTGATGTCACCAGCCCAGGCAATGGAAGAGGCAGACTACGAGGGACCACCTAGCAACAGGCATTTAGAGGTAAGTAAAAAAAAAAAAAATATTCAAATGTTTTTTTTGTTTTTTTTTTAGAATTTTTCAGGTATTTTTGTTTTTTGGGGTGGAACCCCACTTTAAAGATGCCGAAGTACACAAGAAACAGGATGGGTACAACTGACATGAGCTGTTCAATAAAGCTGGCCATACACTGTAAAACTTCTCGCATTAGCCCTATGGGCTGAACAAGACAAATCTATTGATTCCTCCATCAACCATAAACAGTGTATGACAAATTCATGTAGTTCTTTTTGCAACACTTTTACGGTTTGTCACTATTGTTACAATAAATTCATAAACAAATACCACCATATCGATGATAAGAAAAGTGGAGGTAAACAAGACCTCTTCCGAGTTGGAGTAAACTGTGTCGCATGTGTAAATATTGAGGTGGATTTACTAAAGGCAAATAGACTGTGCACTTTGAAAGTGCAGTTGCACGCATTTTACCTAGAGCTTAGTAAATGTGGTAAAGCTCTGCTTATTTCCATCATCCAATCATGTGCAAGCAAGAGTGTTTTTTTTTGTTTTTTTTCCTTGTGCCTGATTGGGTAATGTTTACAAAGTGAGGCTTTACCACATTTACAATTTTTAAGGAAAATTAATGCAACTAAATTTGCAAAGTGCAAGTAACTCAACCCCATTGTGTTGTAGACAAAATTCTACTGAGACAAATCTGCAACAGATTCATATACACCTTACCAGATTATACATGAAACTAGCAAGTTGTGTCATTTGTCCCAATACTGCATATCAGAATTCTAAGCATCTAGGACACTTAAAGTGGAGTTCCACCCACTTTTACAACTCTTCAGCATCCCTCACCAAACTGTGCACTGTAAACAAATTGGATATTTTTTAATTTTTTTTCTCAGCACCTACTGTATATCTGCTGTATTCATTTTTCAGTTCCTCCTCCCTGGCCGTGGCCCATCGCATCATTTCCTGTTTGCAATGCCTTCTGGGAAGGGGCGGCAACTTCCTCTGACACTGCCGTTGCTATGGAAACCTGACCTGAAACCTATTACACAGCTTGTGCTGCACTGAGCATGTGCAAGATCTGCAAGTATGAGATCCAGGAAGAAATACAGTCTGGCTTCAGATGTCCACACTTAAGATGGCCACGGCCTGCTGTAAGTTTATAAAATACAAACGATTGCTATAAACTAACAAAACAGACCTTAGTTTACAGACTAACTTTACTAGAATACATTAAGCTTGTGTATTATAGGGGTATTTTTCATTTAAAAAGTATAATTTCGGCTGGAACACCACTTTAAAATGATATTAAAGCCTTGTTTTTTTTAAGAATAACAAACATGTTATACTTACCTGCTCTGTGCAGTTAGTTTTGCACAGAGCAGCTCCGATCCTCCTCTTCTCGGGTCCCACATCTGCACTCCTGGCTCCTCCCTCCTGCTGGGTGCCCCCACAGCAAGTAGCTTGCTATGAGGGCACCCAAGCAGGTGCACTCCCGAGCCATAACTCTGTGTGTCCGTTCACACACGGAGCCTTGGCTTGGCCCTGCCCCCTCCTTCTCCTGATTGGCCCACTGGCTGCGATTGAAAGCAAGGGGAACCAATAGCTTCTGCTGCTGCCAAAAGCCAATCAGGAGTGTGGGACCCTGGAGAGGCAAGGCTTGCATGAACATTGCTGGATCATGTGAGGGCTTAGGTAAGTATTGGGGGGGCTGGGGTGCTGCTGCACACAAAAGGTTTTTTTAACTTCATGCATATACTGTAAAAAACCTTGTACCTTTACAACCACTTTAATGAATTTCAGATTTTTTAATTTTAATTTTGGACAGAGTGGTAAGGGGATACAACTCTGTCAGCCTTTTTTTTTGCAATCTGTGTCCCCACACTTACATCAGTAAAACAGGGAGGGGTTAATATGTTACTGTTTGTGTCTTCCTGTCCCAATAACAGCCACCCCCACTCCCTTGGGGGGCAGGAAGTGGGTGAAATCTCCTCCACAGGATTATAAACAAAAATGAAAAATTGACATGAATATGAACTTTCCTGTCCAAAACAACTAGTTACAGTTAGAGTTGGGCTTCAAAAAGGAACTCAAGCATTCTCTCTTCTATGCATTATTCAATATGTTTGAACACCCAGAACATTGGAAAAACAGAGAATGACCAAGTTCAGCTAATTAGCTACCATAATGTAATTTAATTTTTCACTCCACTAAGAAGATGTAAACACAAGAATGATTTTCCCCCATTATAATTAAACTGAAAAAGGGTCACATAATATATGGAAATGAGGCTGATAGACCAACAATTAATTAGATGCAATTAACTTTGTTTTGATGAATTTTACATAGACGTTAGCTGTATGAGGGAGATGTGCTTGAAGATGACCGCTGATGAAAAGGGTTATGGATTTGAAGGGGGTACAGAACCATGAACATTGGAGATATGCTATAATTGGTTAGGAAATGTTAAGTAATGTGCTAATCATTGCTCATAGTGAGGAGTGTGGCTATGGCACAGCACGCATACACATAATGTATTATGTGCTCTAATCACTTTACTCAGCAAAGTTAATGTAGCTCAGCTAAAGAATTGAAAAATTAATATTCTGACCCATTACTGCACTGTGTAGTTGGAAGCTAAGAGTGTGAGTATGGGGTGCTGTTACTTAAACTTCGACAATGAACTTCTACTTTTTGCTCTTTCTATTAAAAATACCACTAAAAATAATTTGTTATATTTGTTCGATAAGTGAAGAAAAAAACTATGTCTAAATTATTCATACGTGGAATTATTCTTTAAAAACTGTTTATTTAATTTTAGTTTTTGGATTTCCCATCACTGCTGTCCTAGAGACCACAGTAACTAGAGCAAGTATAGAGGAAGAGAGAGTATAGAGTTTTGTCAGAATTTCAAACATGCATATAAAAGTGATTAGCCAAGTAGACATATTATAACTGTATATACTATAAGGCTAAGACATTGCTTTTATATTTAATAGTACAGTTCTCTGGTTTTGTCTTACTCCATACTGCGCAACCAACCAGTAGTGATGTATAAAAAAAATGTGAAAATCTGTTATATTGAGCAATCAATGAATTGAGTATGTTTTGGTCCTTATAAATATATACATGTGAATTTCTCCACTCTATAGACAAACAATTAATGAATTCCTGACTGTATTCCTAAGGCCTCATGCACATTGCAGCTAAAATTATGCTAAATTTACAGGCATTTGACATTTTTTTCCCTGCCCCTAAATGACCCTCTATTTTAGCCTATGTGTTCACGCAGACATAGATGTTTACAGGCAGGAGCATTTAGGGGTGAAAATCTTAACGTCTCAAAATTGCATGCAGGGGAGGAACATTTGGGCAGAAAAACCCGACATGCCTAAACACATGTAAATGTGCCTAAAGGCGCCTTTACGCTAGGTGCGTTTAGCACTATTCACTTCAATGCCCAGGATGAATTACTATTATGGCCAATGAAATTAATAAATGTCCAATTGCTTGATGTACCTGAATAAGTCTAAATGCATTTGGAAAATGCAGCTTTGGGCGCTTTTTTATCTCTGCTTTTTTTTCTAGCCAGGGGGAAGATGTTCAAAAAAGCTGTTTGTGCATGAGGCCTAAATAGGGACATTCTATGTAAGACAGATTGGGAGTGCGGTCCCCTACCGGTCACCCATAAAGGACAAATAGTTTAGTCTTCTGACTATCTCAGTACCAGCGTAAACTTTGTACACACAATGTTTGATAAAAATGAACAATGCTTTATTATACATAATATAAGATTAGGATATCCGAATGATAAATGACAAACATCATTATATGTAAATGGATACTGACAATAAATATAGATTTACAAAAATCAAAACATCAAAAACCATAAGATCAAAAATTATTTGATGTTATGGAAAGATACATAATATATCAAAAGCTGACGAACACTGATTTGCGTCACTGCACATAGGTAAATGTTATTAGGTAATAAGGAATGTGTGACCGTTTATCACCTGTGATCAAGCAAACAAAACTGAACACCTGCTTAATGGCTGCCATGAGTAACATCAAAGTTGCCAACGTATACAAATTACTGAATGGGCACAACTAGCATGAGCTATCCAATAAAGCACACTTACATAAAAAATTAATCTTCATTTGTGCAGCATTAAAGCCCAAGTCCAGACACACTGGGGTTAATTTTTTAAAGTCAATTACGGTAGGTTGTTCTCTTTACAAAGAAATTTCCCCCTAGCTCAGTGAGTGCAGTGCAAAGAATACTCACATATCATGCACAAGGTAAAAAAAAAACAAAACAGTATTTTTGCTGGCACATGATTGGATGGTGGTAGTCAGTAGAGTTGCAATTCATTCATTAAGCTAAGAACAAATTCCCTTGCAAAATGAACATCTTATCTGCCTTTAGTAAATCAACCCTAACCCTATTGCTTTTATTAATTTTGGACAGAGTGGTTAGGTAATAGAACTCTATCTGCACTGATCTGCAATTTTCCCCACTGGCTATAAATCAGACATATCTTAATGCAAATATTCAGGAAAATTGAAAAAGTGGTAGATTGTCAATCTTTATAATTCATCCCTATCAGCCGCATCCAATACAATGGACATCAGAGCTCATTTTTTTACCTTAGCAGTTGTTAATCACAGAAGATGAACAACTCTGTCTACATGTACAGATAGCCCCTTGAATCCAATAAAATCTGTCTATGTAACGGCTAAAACCAGCGGACAATATTCTGTACTACTTCTCCTGGATCTCTCTGCTGCCTTTGACACAGTAGACCACCCCCTCCTCCTCAATAAACTCCACTCCTTTGGTCTCCGTGACTGTACTCTTCGCTGGTTTTCATCCTACCTATCCCACTGCTCCTTCAGTGTCACTTACAACTCTACTTCCTCCTCTTCTTTTCCCTTCTCTGTTGGGGTCCCCCAAGGTTCTGTTCTTGGACCTCTCCTTTTCTCAATCTACACCACCTCCCTGGGTCAGTTCATTGCCTCCCACAGCTTTAAATATCATCTCTACCCTGATGACACCCAAATCTATCTCTCCACCCCCCAGCTCTCTTCATCTGTCTCCTCACGCATTACCAACTTACTAGCAGACATATCAGCCTGGATGTCACATCACTTGCTCAAACTCAACCTATCCAAAAAGGAGCTCATGATATTTCCTCCCTCAGGTGCCACTTCCCCTGATTTCTCGGTCAAGATCAACGGCTCAACTATAAACTTGTCCTCCCACGCCAAGGTCCTAGATGTAATCCTGGACTCTGAACTAACCTTTCGGCCACACATCCTATAGCTATCCAAAATTTGCCGTCTCAACCTCTGCAACATCTCTAAGATACGCCCCTAACCAATGTCACCACAAAGCTTCTAATCCACTCCCACTCCCACATCCCTCCACTCCCATCTCCCGCCTTGACTACTACAACTCCCTCCTCATTGGCTTACCTCTAAATAGGCTATCCATATTTCAGTCCATTATGAACGCTGCTGCCAGGCTCATCCACCTCAAAAACTGCTCAGCATCTGCTATACCCCTTTGCCAATCCCTACATTGGCTGCCACTCAGCCACCGAATGAAATTCAAGATACTAACTATAACTTACAAAGCCACCCACTACCTGGCCCCAGCTATATCACTAACCTAGTCTCAAAATACCAACCTAATCGTTCTCTTCACTCCTCCCAAGACCTGCTCTCAAACTCCCTTGTAACCTCATCCGGTGCTCGCTTTCAGGACTTCTCCAGAGCCTCTCCCATCCTCTGGAATGCTCTACCCCAATCTATCTGATTTTCTTCCTCTTTATCCACTTTCAGACGATCCCTGAAAACTCATCTCTTCAGAGAAGCCTATCTGGCCCCCACCTAACTGTACATTTATCTTCTTAATCAGCACATCGCCCACAGTTATTACCTCTTGTATCTCTTGACCTTCCCTGTTAGATTATAAGCTCTAAGGAGCAGGGCCCTCTGATTCCTACTGTATTAAGGTGTATTGTATTTGTACTGTCTACCCTCAAGTTGTAAAGCGCTACGTAAACTGTTAGCGCTATATATATACTGTATAATAATAATAATATGTAGTATGGTACAGCAAACATTTAAACCATGACATCACATAAACATTTGAGATAAAGACATATCATACTGGAAAATAATTTCCCTGTAAAGTGGAGTTCCAGGCTGTTTTTTTTTTTTTTTATTAAAAATCAGCAGCTATAAAAAAGACTTTTAATAAACAGACACTTTCCTGTTCCAGTGATGCGGCTGCATGGAGCCCCGCTTCTTGGGGGAGAGGAGAAGTCGCCTAGGCGGTCTGTAGCTGGAAGCATGAAGAGGGACAGGAAGTCCCCTTAAAAACTAAGCACCCAATCCCCCCCAAAAAAAAATTACATGCCAAATGTGGCATGTTAGGCCCCTTTCACACAGGACGGATCCGTGTTGATCTGCCCCGTGAACATCCGCTGCTCAGCGGGGATCGCTCCGTTTTTCCCAGCTGAGCCAGCGGATGACAGGGCGGGACCCGCACACTGTGCAGGGACCGCCCTGTCAGATCTCCGCTCTCCCCTATGGAGGATCAGATGAGCACGGACCGTCTGTCCATGTTCATCCGATCCGCTCTGCAAACGGATAGAAAAATAGGATTTTCTTCCGTCTGCAGAATCGGACCATAGCAGGGACGGATGATATCAGGTGTCAGCAGATGATCATCCGCTGACACCCGCTATCCCATATGATGCATCCCAGGCATGCATGTATGTCCATATTTCATCTGAAAATGGATGGATGAAATACGGACATACGGTCCGCACGTGTGAAAGGGGCCTAAGGGGACGAGGAGTGCTTAAAGTGGAAGTTCAAATTTTGGGCGGAACTCCGCTTTAATATTAGATGTTTACCAAGTTCTCGCTGGTACTTTCCAGTTCATCTGAAGTACCTCAATATGTACGGTATGCCAATTATGTAACCCATTTATGTGTTATGGTGTGCCAATTATGTGTTAAAGCAATGCTGTCACTGGGTAATAAAATGTTAAAATAAGTAGGACATGCAATAGCACACATTTTATACCGACAAGTCCTGCCACCCATTCCTCTGATTTTTCTACAAGAACTATGACTTCCTGAAGAGTCTTAACATTTGACAAATCCAAGAGTAGCAGATGCCTACGTCTATTGCCACATGCTATGGTTCCTACTGCTGACCTAAGTTACTACTGTCTCCTGTAATGACGTAGGTGTAAGCAGAAGACACAACAGCATGCATTGAGGGACCAGGCATTCAATAAGTGAGTAGGTCATTGGTCTGCAGGAGAGTAAAGCTCAGAACTAACAGAAGAACATGTAAGAATAAAGCCTTTAAACTCCTTATGTTCAATGGGGGTGACAATAGATCACAAATTTGCACTTCTGGGGTTGATCCCAGAAGATTTACTCCAATGCACACTATGTGGACAAGGCCATTATATTTAGCATGAAAACTCATATTACATAAGTGGATTTCACCTACACCCCCCCCCCCCCCCACCCACACACACACACACACATAAACAGTGGTGTGATGATCTTAATTAAGAATTTACCTACAAACATAAGGGATGTCCTCACAAACTAAAAAAAATATGGTCCTGGTGGTTGGACTCTAATAATTCACTTTTTGATGCCCCCCTCAGGATGTAGAGGATAATAATTAAAACACAAATAATAGTTTTCCGGTGGCAACTGATACAGGGGTAAGCAGTGAAACGGACTAAGGTGGATGAGAGTAAGGTCATAAGGGAGATGTCAGGTATTTAAAGTGCAAAACTCCATATTCTGCATGTGTTGAAAATGTACAATTACACTGATAACCGGTTTCAATAAGGGTTACGTTGGAGGGAGCCCAGTCAGGGTTCCCAGTGGGGTAGGAAGCTTGTGGGCTTATATGGACTTGTGCTTCCTGTTGTTGGGTATTATTGCTGCCTTATGTGGATTTCCTGTTAGTTATGGACTCTTGCAGTGAAAAGGACTCTTGTATGGACTCACTACCTAAACATGGTATGACTACCTCAGGGAGCACTATTCAAAGGCACCTAGAGAACTGTGTTAGGAACTTGTTGAAAAAGTTATTAATTATTGCTCAAATGTCCTACTTAACTACCTCAGTAAAAAATATTTATTGTTCATCTAAAATGCCTGAAGTCCTAAAAGGGGTGCATGCAAGGTGTATCCAAAGAACAGTGCTTATAACAGGGGACTGAAGAGAAGTTAGAGAAGATGCAGTACATGGATCTCACAAGCAGAGAAACTGTCCTAACGAGGCTATATTGCCATTGCTATGTACTACTGTGTTTGTGTTGATTACTAAAGTAATCAACCAGCCAGGAAACTGTTAACATGGCAGGGGTGACAAATATTATGGTAGTAAAGTGGTGGTATGCTTGGACCCTTCACTGGCAACCATAAAAATATGGATATGGCTTTCCTAACGGGATACAACATACAACACAAATCACTGGAAATGATTATAAAAAAAAAAATTGGGGAATTTTACAATCTGACAGAATTTTAAAAGGGATCATACCGCCAAAACCTACATTTATCTATAGAAAGGCACCAAACCTTAGGAATAGATTGGTGCACAATGCCCTGGATCCGCCAAAGCAGATAAAAATATCAAGTCAATTAAAGGGCTTCTTTAAATGTGGAAAATGCCTCCCATGTAGAGTCAGTAAAAAAACTAGTAAGAAAAAAACGGACTTCACCTCTATAGCCAATGGAACTAAATACAACATAAGAGAGTTTATTACATGTAAAAATACACATGTAACCTATGTGTTGGAGTGCCCGTGCCACAAACAATACGTGGGTAGAACCACAAGAGAACTACATGTAAGGACACATAAATAACATCAAAAACGGTTTTAAAAAACACAGTGTCTCCAGACATTTTAGAGACCATCACAACAGAGATCCAACATGCATGATCTTTTATGGCATAGACAAAATCAAAGGACATTGGAGGGGGGAAAACAAGAAAGTTAAAGTCTCCCAAAACTAAACAAAATGGATTTTCCAATTAGACACTCTCCAACCCATAGGAATGAACATAGATGTAGATTTGAATTGTTTTTTAACACATTTTTAGGAACACTATTCTCTTTTTGGGTGAATAGCAAATCAAATAAAGGCCTTAGTATAACAAGTCCCTTTACATCTAGTCCTCTGGGACTATAACACCCATATTAGAAAAATAGATGTCATCTCTATCACTGGTTTTATTATTTTATTATATTATATATAATTTTTAAAAATATCCCATGTTTTTCCTTTTAAAAACCACTATTCCTAAAAAAATAACATTTCCAAATGTTTCCTATGATTCCTCTTTTGGGCAAATAGCAGATCAAATAGAGACCCTAGTATAATAAGTCTCTTTATATCTAGTCCTCTGGGACTATAACACCTATAATAGAAAAACATATGTCATCTCTATCACTGTTTTTACTATATTATATAGAATTTTAAAAAATTTCCTTTAAAAATTACAATTACTATTTCTAAATGTTTCCTATCAAAAGCTCGTATCTAAATATTTTATAAAAGATTTTCTGTATATTTTTTTAAACTCTTTTTTTTCTTTTTTTTCCTTCTTTTCTAAACTCTTCTCTGAAAATTGCAAAGAAAGGAATTTTTAATGTATCCAAAGAAAAAGATTTATTAATGTGTATAGGGGTATATTAAGTATAGATTATTGCCATGGGTTTGGTATATGTATAAAATTGAATGCACAAAAAATTACTTTATTTTAAATTTATAGCTTTATATCGTATCTAAACCTATAATGCATCGTAACCATTTAGCATTGTAATTTATTAAAACCAATCCGAATGAGTGACGGTATAGAGCGTTCAGCAATTAACACAACACCCATTAATCTTATGGAACATGAACTCGGCAATAGAACGCTATTAGTATAGTTTTAAATCACTTGGATTGCAGACTTCGGTCTGCATAATCCCATCAAACATGGCCGCGGGAATGATACAAAATGTAAATAAACTTTATAATAGCGGGCTTCGGTCTAAATTATCTCACCAAAAATGGCCGCCACGATAAGCGCACATACACTATACAGTACGGACTTCGGTCTGCAAAATCTTACCCAAAATGGCCGCCATCAATGTTAATTATTTAGGTTACGATCCATTATATAAGGGAGATGAGGCAAGTGCGGTGCACGCTCCAGATGACATCAGAGTGATTAAATGCATAGGGAAGGATCAGCACACGCTCTTGCATCACTTCCGGTCACCGGCTTTTGTGTCAGCAACAAATGCTTTTATGTCTTTCACTGAATGTGAGTACCCTTTTCATGATTTTAAGCAATAAATAGTTGAAACAATATCACACTATTGGAATCCTTTTCTCCTATGCTTTATATGACCTATGGGACAAAAGTGGAAACTGCTAATATATCGGGGATTACCTAGCCTCCAGAGTGCCGCACAGTGGCAGACACTGTGAATGCTCCACACCCCAAGAGGGGGGGAAATTCCGGTGAATGCAGCCACAATAAGAGCACGGATAAAACACGCATGCTGTGATCACCTTTGCAAAGTGAAATTACCAACACATTATTCACCAGCACAGAAGCACTTTATTTTGGAAATTTTTGGCACTATACACATATCATGTTTTTAATTTTAAATGTATAAAGCTTTTGCACAGAAGAACTTTAAAATACTAATGGGAATATTCATGTATTGGGAATAAATAGTCCCGCTGTTGGTTTTGCACTTGGCATATTTGCAGAGAGGTTACTTAACCAATTGGTACTTGATTATATTCATTTTTATTCATTTTGGGAATAATTATTTTTCCTTCTTTAGTTGCACTTTCACGTGTACATTCACCAACCAATTTATTGTATTTAATTAAAACACAGATACTGTATAGAACAGCTCCATCTCTACTTTATTTTCATTTTAACTGTGCAAGTTGCCCCGCTCACTTCTAAATATGGAGTGCCGCCTTAATGCTGAATTTACATGACTCTAACATATCTGTGTTACAGTACATGCATTAATGAGTGCATTATCACAGTGTCCCCATTTAGGCACATTAAGCCCCAACTACACACAGTAGGCTGCTTCCAATAGGACAGTCTGGCTTTATTTTCTATTTTTGCACATATACAAATAGTCTTTTAAGATGTTGTCTGAGATCAGCCTGCATTGGCGCAGACAGAGCACCTCACCCCCTACTTTGTGAGCTCATTAAACCCTACAAGCAGCAGTCCTTCTGTGTGCAAGAACATCTATCTGTTTTGCACAGAGCAGTACTTAATAGCTGAAAAGAAACATGTCATATTTGAAAACTTTTCACTAAAGTTTGCAAAACAGTTTCCAAGTCTGATGTGGAGGGGGCCCACCATGTCTATTAAAAGACTGTCTTAATAAAACAAAATCACTTCAGGGGTGGGTTTTATTTGAAAGGGCTTCGATGGCCAAATACAGGTGTCTTCAGCTCCCTTTTAAGGGTCTTATGCATTGTAATTTCACAGCATTCCATTTAATGTGATTCCATTTAGGTCAAATAATCACAGCACAGAATGCACTTGGCAAATAACCTCACATCTACAACATCAAACTCCAGTAAAAGTCATGGATTCACCCACAGCAGCTGTTATATCTAAATCACATAGAAATGATCTTACTACAGCTGTACTTGTTATGACTCTGGTGTTAACACGGAAGGAACGTGAAACTGGATGAACAATAAATAACAATATATAACTGCTCTGGTATGAAATGTAACCTGCAAATCGTCAACATGCAGGTGCGTAATTTAGACATATGTAAAGGATGAACTATTTTCCTGAAATAATGATTATTTATTGATTCATTAACTATGCTATGGATACCTGTTACATTATTTATTTATATAAGGGTCTCACTACACAGAAGGGTATTTTCCATTACACTGTCTGCTCTGTAGAAGTGTATGAAAGAATAAATATGTAACATAACCAGTTCAGAAGTCAATAAATTTAAATACATTGTTAATAGCAGATGGCAGATGGGAGTATATGGTCAGAAGGTGTGTTGTAAAAGGTCAAGCTTTATGCCGAAGAGGCTTTATGACCTTTTTTTAATCAGAATATCAAATAAATGTATTCATTTTAATATTTGTATTATGTGGTGGGTGCCTCAAAGACCATTTGCTTTTTGGTAAAAAAAAAATAATCTATACACAGGAGAAATATTTAACTCCTTACCAGTGTAACATTACCATCTTGTTGAAAAACTCCATTTGTACAACAAACTGCAGTCATTGTAATTCAACTTAAGCTGGCCTTCCACAACTTGATATAAGTAAGTGATGTTCGAAGCTGGGAGCATATCTTGCCTTGGTTATTAGCACACTGCTGTTTCACCTAAATTCCATACCTAGGCAAAATCATTTAAGCCGGCCGTACCCTGGTAGAATTTTACTAAAAGTTTTTATTTTCACAATTATTTTTATAGTTTTATACAGTGGTGACAAGGAAATTAGAAGGATCAGGGTGTAAACGATTTCTTGAATAATTAAAATTCTAACTGTGAATGTGGTTTTTGTTCAGAAAATATGTACATATTGTAATGAAACCTGTTTCCATTCAAATAGTAGGTCTGGATGAATTTGTTAGGGCTTTTGAACAGATTTAGAAAAATCAATGTCAGCAAGAAAGAATGTTTGGACAAAATCTCTATGGATGTTCGAATGAAAATCTAACTCGTGTAAGACAAGCTTTAGACTGCTTAGGCAGCTACTCTCAGTGGAGAAATAGGACCACATTTGGGGCTACCATATTGTTACTCCACAAGTGTCCTGTAGTACTCTAGTATAATAGACAACCTTGTAGAATGTGCAGTATATTAGGTTACTGTCTAAGGATATCAGGTACTGTACATGCTGCCTTCTACAGATCCTGTGTTGGAATTCATTCCAAAAATATTGTGATGCACTTTGAAAGCAACATTTTTTTACGTTTGGATAGAGTGGTATGGGTTTAAGACCTCTATATTTACCCTAATTACCACTATCACTGGGGCTAAAGTAAGGGAAAATCCAAAGTGTTGAGTTGTAATCAGAACAGAGACATAGGGGAACACTTGTTCTGGTGACAACTGACAAAGGTGGACTTCCCTCACTTTGGAGAGATTTACCCTCACTTTATGTTGTGCTTACGCTTTTTTTCATTCCCTAAAATGAAAAAAATAGTTCTAGGTTTAGATGATCTTTAACAATTATACTGAAACAGAAGGTAAGTAGTCAACTGATGTGCCTTCTCAGATAAAATGAAAAAATGTCAGTGCTTTGTTCTGTGTAACATGCAATTATGTAGTAATGTATTAAGTAGCTTATAATTGTATACTTTAAAAAATAATTATATAATTATAGATAATAATTATTTTATTATTACTAATTTAGAATGTAATGTAGTTATGTATTAATTAAGTAATGTAGAAATAATGCATAATGTAGTGAAGGAGGAGGGTGCAGCCACAATTTCCAATGGTTACACTTACTATGCTGTGAATTGGTGTTTTGCCCTTTGTGTAAGCAGAGTGATTGGTGTCCCCTTTGTGTAAGCAGAGTGATAAAAGCATTAATTGGTTGTATTCTATTACATTCTATTATAATACACATATTGTTGTAAGTCTGTAATTTAGTTTAGGTTAGGTGGGTTATGAAGGATGGACTCTTTAAATGAGATCTTGAGGGAGCTGGAAGATGCCATAGGATAAATGGAATAGAACATTCAATAGAACATCTGACTTATCAACAGTCACCTGTGCAAAAGCAAAGTGAAAAGAGTCTCTGAAATAAACCTGTCATTTGTCTATCTGACATTATGCTAAAGTTCTTCGCCAATCTGTCACTTATTATGGCCCATTGTACTGGCACTTTTAGTCTTCACTTTTGAGTATGAATGACTTACCAATCTCTCTCGCTCTCCGGTTTAACTTGTTTATTTGTAACAAGGTAAGTGCGTTACCGTAATATGATATGCATTCCTTTGACAGAAGGCAACAAAAACAAATTATTGCTCGCTGTTCCTCAACAAAAGTGTAATTTATCACATTGAACTCAGCAGTCGCTCACACATATTCCTCCATCAAACTGACATAAACTCATACAAAGGAGATGAGGAATGATGGGACAGTTGTAACCCAAACTCTCCGCATCAAACAAGAGCATGAAATGAGTTTCTTTATGATCCACCCTTAGTAAGGCAGATGAGATGGGTTATCTTGATTTTCATTGTAACAAAAAGCAAGATACTCCCAATGGCTTATACGCAGCTTACAAGTAATGAAAAATACTTGTTTTATATAAAAAACTATTGGTTTTATTTTCAATGAGTAAAATTGCATCAATAAAATTCCTATGTGTATACAACACATTGGATAGTTGCAGGACAGGAGCACGTAGTGAAAGACGACTCTCACATGTGGGTGCTTTAATGGTGAGGAACTGATGATACCACTAATCTTGTGATGAACATATAACTAGCCGCCTGCTTTGACATACTGGATAAATCAACATAATACACACTGGATCGATAGATAGTTAAACAAGGTGATGCATTTAATCTGGGAAATACATTCCTTCAGCACAAAGCACAGGATTTGCATCAGTGCATAGGATATCCTTACAAATATAATAATAAAAAAGTTGAAGACAGAATTGGACTCCCTGCCCACTTTCTGGATGGTGGACCACCGTGAGCATATCTTGATGGGTTGTGACGTTTTGTCTTTTTGCTCTGGTCATTTAAATATTTGTTGTATCAAAGATGTCTGTATCCCCCTGAAGAAGATCGTATACAAAATTATGATTGAAACACATTGGGGTTACTCTAAACATTATTATCCACAGATATACCATTTGTGGATTTCTTTTTGTTAAATGTTATATAGACATCTAATATGTTTATTTTTGTGCACACCAGAGCTCTTGTTGTTGTTGTTCCCCTTCCCATCCCCTTTTCTTTTTGTTATTGCTGCTTTTATTGATGCAATTTTACGCATTGAAAATAAAAACAATATTTTTATATAAAACAAGTATCTTTGTTTACTTATAAGCTGCTTTTTGTTACATACATTATTCTAGCAGCACGTTGTCTATAATCAGGAGCGGTGGGTTCCATATCTTGAATTTCATTTAGCTGATTGGGACATTCTTCCACTTTATGTATCTTTTGAAATTTATCAATGCGGTAAATTACACAAGGAGCATTTTACCATTTACATGTCATCTGTCTATGTTTGGGGGAGATATACAAACAATTTTTTCACCTGCTCTGCTTGAATCTGTAAACTTCACAAGATGTTTATAGACATGATTTCCTCTATTGAGCTATATTTCTGATTCTGTACATGTTCATTCAGAAAACCTGTTACCTGATCTATCTGGGAAAATGTACACATATATCAATTAAAGAAAAACATGTAGTTTGCCATCACTGACATCTTGCTGAAAACGCTAGGTGCCTGGATTATACTTTCTGAGCCACTGAACTCCAGCCATTTTTTTAGTTTTGCATAGAAAGATGGGCAACTGTATGATTATAAAACCCCAGTTAGCATTAGACAGACCATGGTTGCCTTTAAAACAGTTTACAAACATATCATTACTTTAGCAACAGGGGCAAGCTATAATCTTAGTAGAGATAAGCAAATCTGCCGAATTTTGTTTGATATAGTGGTGAATGCTATGGGGGGAAGTCTATGGGGGAAAAATCCTGTAATTGAATAAGGCCACCTGTATTACTAATAAGTAAGCTATTGTCATGCAAAATGCACTGCAAGCCCTGATCTGTCATGAAGGACATTCACCAATGCCAAAATTAAACACTAGATAAAGAAAAAGAAAAACATTTAAAACAACAGTACCACTCCCTACACTGTAAAAAATATTGTGCTGGGTCCACTCAAAAAAATTGAGGCAACTACTTGCATCAGCTTTTTAACCACTTCCCGTCCAGCCTATAGCAGATTGACGACCGGGTGGTGGTTCTGTTATCCTGACTGGGCGTCATATGACTTCCAGCAGGATAACATGCCGGCGCGTGGGGGCACGCAGCGCGGCAATCGGCATGTTAGTCTGACACACT
Organism: Aquarana catesbeiana; assembly: GCF_042186555.1. Classification (NCBI taxonomy): domain Eukaryota; kingdom Metazoa; phylum Chordata; class Amphibia; order Anura; family Ranidae; genus Aquarana; species Aquarana catesbeiana. Next base: position 710,560,023 of record NC_133325.1, read on the forward strand.
GCATCTTCAATCATGGTAAGGAGCCTCTGACAGAGGCTTCTTACCACGTGATCAACTGTGACCAATCACAGCTGATCTTCGCGTGAACCAGGAAGTGCTGGTAAACGGCATTCCTCGGTTCTCCCTGTCAGAGGGGGGTCTGTGCTGATAATCAGCACATTGATTATCAGCACAGCCCCCATCAGATGTGCCCATCAGCTACCAATCAGTGCTCAACCGCTGCCATCAGTGCCCCATCAATAAAGTCTGTCAGTGCCCACCACAGTGCCAAATAAATGCTCACCACAATGCCAATCAGAGCCCACCACAGTGCCAATCAGAGCCCACCACAGTGTCAATCAGTGCCCATCACAGTGCCAATAGTGCCCAGCAGTAACACCTTTCAGTACCTCATCATCAGTGCTGCCCATCAGTGCCATCTATTAGTGTCCATCAGTGCCATCTGTCAGTGCCAATCAGTGCCGCCTATCAGTGCCAATCAGTGCCACCTATCAGTGCCCATCAGTGCCGCCTGTCAGTGCCCATCAGTGCGGCATATCAGTGCCCATCAGTGCGGCATATCAGTGCCCATCAGTGCTGCATATCAGTGCCCATCAATTCTACATATCAGTGCTTCCTCATCAGTACCACCTTATCAGTGCCAACTCATCAGTGCCGCCTCATCAGTGCCTGTCAGTGAAGGAGAAAACAAAATTTTATGGCAGAAAATAAGAAAAACGTTTTTTTTCCAAAAATGTCGGCCTCTTTTAGTTTGTTTAGCAAAAAATAAATAAAAACAAAACAAAAAAAACAAATGTTCAAATACCACCAAAAGAAAGCTCTTTTTGTGAGAAGAAAATGATAAAAGTTTAGTTTGGGTACAGTGTTGCATGACCGCGCAATTGTCATTCAAAATGCGACAGTACTGAAAGCTGAAAATTGTCCTGGGCAGGAAGGGGCGAAAGTGCCTGGTATTGAAGTGGTTAAGTACTGTCAACTAAACTTATTTTTGTCTGATTCATTAGACTTTTTGTGTTTTCAACTTTCTTGTTTTAAGTAAAACCAACTACATTTTTCCAGTTTATAGACCATATGTTCAAGTAAAGCCAACTCAATTTTTCCAGTTTCTAGAAAAGTTTATGTTAGGAACACATACATTAACTTATTTATTTCAAGTGCCTATATAGCACCATCAATTTACAGAGCACTTTACATATACATTGTACATTCACTGCCCTTCCCTAACTCACATTCATACACATACTAGCACCAATTTACAAAGGAGCCAATTACCCTACCAGCATGTCTTTGGAGTGTGGGAGGAACCCTAAGCAGGCACAGGGTAGAACATGCAACCTGCAGGCAGGTAGTGTTGTGGTGTGGTGAGGATTTGAACCAGTGATCCTTTTGCTGCTAGGTCGAAAGTGCTAACCACTACACCACTGTGCCTATTTTGTAGTTACGTTGTTACTTCGATTGGCTAAATCGGGCGGGATTGAGTCGGGCTGTGGTTATAAAAGCCAGCGGCTTTCCCGCTCCGTTCACCGCCTGAAGAGACCCCCGCTGTTTTTTTTTTTTTTTAAAGGAATAGTGTCATAAAACAGTCTTTCAAAACAAATGAACATTTATTATTTATAAAGTGTTACAAATGTAATATTATTAATGTAATATTATTAAAGCAGCATCAAATGTAAATGTAAACATTTAAGAAAAAAGAAAAAAATGCCTCTTTCTCAGCTAACAAATCAAACAGAAACACACGTATATACAGTAAATCTGTAAAGAACATAGAATACAGATTTTTTTTAAGCCTTTTAGGAAAGTAATTTGCACTTTAACCACTTCAGCCCCGGGAGGATTTGCCCCCTTAATGACCAGGCAATTTTTTGTGTTACGGCACTGCGTCGCTCTAACTGACAATTGCGCAGTTGTGCAATGCTGTATTCAAACAAAATTGACGTCCTTTTTTCCCACAAATAGAGCTTTCTTTTGGTGCTATTTTATCCTTGTACATATTTTTAGTAAAAAAATTGCAATAGGCATATATTGATTGGTTTGCGCAGAAGTTATCGCATCTACAAACTATGGAATAGATTTAGGGACTTTTTTAAAATAGTTTTTACTGGTAATGGTAGCAATCTGCGATTTTTAGCAGAACTGCAACATTACAGCGGACAAATCTGACCCCAAATGACACTTTTTGGGGACCAGTGACATTATTACATTATATAAGAAATATGAAGAATTGCGCTAATGGTTAATTGCAATATTAAATAAAGTTCATGAGATCAGGAAGTATATACATGAGCAAAATAGTGCAATAAAAAATTCCACAGTGAAATGATAAATTGAAAGACAATGTATTCGATGAAAAGGTCCATCATCCGTCATCACAAACCACTGTGAATCCACCACCAGCTGTAGAGACTGCTTATTAGCTCCTGTAGACCCCTTGTTACAGGGGGTCAGAATACGCCTGTTGCTTATTACCCAGCCTGGGCCTTTCTCCACATCTCAGAGCTGCTCTACACTTCTGGTGTCATTCGACAGCAGGGATGGAGTTCAGCACCAAAGAGGAAGACCAAGAAGGCTCAGCATAGTATAAAATCCTTTGGGGTTTATTATGTAAAAGTGCATAGCACTCAAAAACATGTAGAGTTAAAAACGCTTGATCTATGGTGTGTCAGCCAAACACAACCAAAGACAACCCGTCTGTCGGAACACGAGAATGTTGGTGATGTCAGCGCGTTGCTCATCCCTACACGTTTCATCACAAATGACGTTGTCCTGGGGCACAGGTGGCGCACTGCATCACCACCTTAAATACACTGAAAGGTAACCAAGCCTCGCCTTGAGTCTCGGCCAGCCTATTCCACCACTCATCCTGAGAATGTCCGGTTTCTATAAAGTTTTAGTGGAAGACAAAAATAATATAAAAAAACACCATATCGTATTCCCCTATGGCCACATATTGAAAAAGCCCAATCTCCATTCAATCCTCAGTGGATAAACACAGAAGTGCCATTGATATTAAAAAATATACATGAACCCATATAGCCAATAATGGAAGCAATTCTCCCAATATGGTAAGAATGATAAATCAATAAAAGCCCTAATCGATTAAATAGGACAGAGCTGTCCAAGACTCAATCTGAGTTCACATCGCAACAGACCAATATTTGAAAGTAAAAGTAATTAAATATTATATAATATATATGCAATATTATGAAACGCGTAGGACGGAGCAACACCGAATGACACCGGAAGTGCGGAGCAGCTCTGAGATGTGGAGAAAGACCCAGGCTGGGTAATAAGCCACAGGCATATCCCAACCCTGTAGCAAGGGGTCTACAAGAGCTGGTAAGCAGTCTCTACAGCTGGTGGTGGATTCACAGTGGTTTGTGGTGACGGATGATGGACCTTTTTAATTAATAGATCATCTTTCAATTTATTATTTCACTGTGGACTTTTTTCTTGCACTATTTTGCACATGTATATATCTTTCTGATCACATGAACTTTATTAAATATTGAAATTAACCATTAGCGCAATTCTTCATATTTCTTATATAATGTTGGTGTTTGTGTTACACACAGAATTGCTGCTTTATTTATTATTTTGTTTGAGTTTTATCATTTCTATAGCACATTTATTCCACTATTTTTATATTGATGATTTTATTACATTGATCAGTGCTAAAAAATGCACTGGTCAATGTATAAATTACACTGGCAGGGAAGGGGTTAACACTAGGGGGCAATCAAGGGGTTAAGTGTGTTCTAACTGTAGGGGGTTGGACACAGTAGGTCTGCGCTGTAGCCATCTTTTGGCTATATCTGAATGGGTTAATAAACTGATAAGCAGTGGTTTAAAGATCTAACCACTGTGTGTGTGTGTGTGTGTATGAATGTGTGTATGTGTGGGGGGGGGGTAGGGATAAATGCTTAGTGGCCCCCGCTCAGGCTGATAAATTGGATGGCACTGACTAGTGAGGATGCAGGCTGAGTAAAGATTTGTCCAGATCCAAAGCACGCTGTAGAAATAGGAAGAGATAGCGTGCGTTTTCTTTGTTGTTCACTTATCTTTTAATAAATCATATTATTTACACTTTACCTGTGTTTGGTACACTCTGGTCACACCGATCCCTGACATAATACCAAGGCCAGTCCTGACCAGAAGTGGCTGCACAGGGAAGCCATCTTGGTTCTGCTGTTTGGGGGAAATTGCATCCGGAGGAGGTTATTCATTTTTCTTTGCTGGTAACAGAGAATAATGAATACTGCTGCCGGATATTGAAGGAGTGGACCAGTGACCAGCTATTAGAATGTATCCAACTTGCTAATTCCCTAGTTGATCAGGGCAGTATGTTGTTTGGAGATGTTCGGCCTTTGATTCAGGATTGTGCGGAGTTAGCTTTATCCAGTAATCCTAAAAGCAGTGATGACTTTTCTCCCCTCTTCAGTATGGCTCAGGTAGAATCTCTGGTGTGGTTAGTGGAGGATGACTATCTTTGAGCACTATCATCATGTTCCCAGCAGGTGTTAGTGGAGTGTAATAATGCAGTGCAGTCTCTGGTCAGACAGGCAACGTGTAAGCCAAATTTTGCTCAACCTTTACTACAGCCATGGTCAGATATATTGCACTTAGCCTCAGTCAGATTGCAACAGCCCATTTCTGTTGCCAGAGACCTGCCTGCTCAGATGTCTCTTTCTCCATCACCCACAGCAACCACAGTTGCAGTCCAGTATACCATGCTACCAACTAAGTATCAGTACCCTGTTTTTACCTGCTGCACCTACCCTGCCTTCAACCCATTTACCTCTTCTCCGCTATCTGCAACCATCCCACAAAAATCCTCCATAGAAACTGCTCCTTCTTGTTTATCATCCTCCACCTCTTTTCTTCCACCAGCTGCACCCCCTACTTACAGCCTTGCATTCACAAACAAAACGTCAGTGGCTAAACCTAAAGAGAAACAGAAGTTTTTGCCAACCCGCACAATCCTGCCACTATCCAATCCTGCCTCCACGCCAGCCAATCTGCTCCAGCCTCAACGCCAGGCGATCTGCTCCAGCCTGCCTCAATGCCAGGCGATCTGCTCCTGCCTGCCTCCATGTCAGCCAATCTGCTCCAGCCTGCCTCTACACCAGCCGATCTGCTCCAGCCTACCTCCACGCCAGCCGATCTGCTCCAGCCTGCCTCCATGCCAGCCAATCTGCTCCAGCCTGCCTCTATGATTGCCAATGGGGTTAGGCTAGCCTCTGACGGTCCTGAACCTGATGACCCACCTGACCTTGCCAATCCTCTGCCTGCTGTCCAGCCTGTTCTGGTGCTCGCTGTCCAGCCTGATGTTCTGGTGCCCGCTGTCCAGCCTGATGATCTGGTGCCTACTGTCAAGCCTGATAATCCGGTGCCCGCTGTCCAGTCTGATGTTCCGATGCCCACTGTCCAGCCTGATGTTCTGGTGGCCGCTGTCCAGCCTGATGTTCTGATGCCCGCGGTCCAGCCTGATGTTCTTGTGCCCGTTGTCCAGCCTGATGATCCAGTGCTCATTGTCCAGCCTGATGTGCCTCGGCCCATGACCCATGGTACCCCAGCTTTGGGATGCCTACTGTTTTGAGGGATCAAATGTCCTATGCTTCTAAGAATCTGGCCGAAGTATATCTTGCCAGTTGCCTAGTCCCAGCGGTGGGGTACCCAGCCAGTTACCAGATCCAGGCGGTGGAATACCTAGCTTCTTTTTCGATCCTGGCAGCAAGGCTTCTTATTTGGAACCCGGCACTCCTTGGGCTTACGAGACATTTGCTCTCTGAACTCTTTCAGCTATGGCTGGTTGAAGCTTCCGGAGGTCCCTCCTTCATGGAGGGGTACTGTCAGGAAAGGTTTTACCTGCTGATGGCACTGTGGCCCCCAGATCTATGGGCTGAAGTTCCAGTGTCCACCAGCAGGTGTCTGTCAGCAGTCGGAGGCTGACGGTCTTTAGAGGATTCACCTGCTGGTGGCACTGTGCTCCCAGATCTTTAGGCTGCAGTTACGGTGTCCACCAGCGGGTGTCTCCTGGCAATCAGGCATCACCTGATGCTGATTGCAGGAGGTGTATTTAAACCTGGTGAATGTTATTACACTTTTCCTTTGTATTTTCTCCTTCTGCCCTTGATCTGTGTTCCTGAATCCTGCATCCCGTCTCCTGTTCCTGGACTCTGACCCAGATCCTGCAGCCTGATTTCTTCCTACCCGCTCAGTCGGTCTCCTGGTTCACTTTCATATTGGATTTAGGCTGTCGTTTGTTTTGTGTTCACTTATCTTTAAATAAATCATATTATTTACACTTTACCTGTGTTTGGTACACTCTGTTGCAGTCCACACATTTCTGGTCACGCCGGTCCCTGACATACTCACTGCTGAGAGAGGCTCACATGTCACTCATTGATACATGCGTACATCTTCGCCAGCACACCGTGGATCAGCAAGAAGTTGTCCAAGAAGGTTTTTAATGAAAATAAGTTACATCACAAAACGTTGCACCTCTTTTGTGATGTAACTTCTTTTCATCAAAAACCTTCTTGGACAATTTCTTACTGATCCATGGTGTGCTGGTGAAGATGTACGCTTGTCTGATGCTTCCAGAACCCAACTGGTAATTGCTGCAGCACCCACTATTTATGTGCCATTTTACCAGGAACGTGTGCGATTGGAATATTGCATAGACTCATTGATACATGCCTGCGCAATAACACAAGACGGCTGCAGAATTGACCAGCAGTGCTGCTTACTGTTAAAAACTACCGTAGTTTCATAGTACAACTTTCAGATACAATGATTTTACGCAATCAGACTTCAGTCCTTCAGACAAAAACATTCCATTGTTGTTTGCTAGGAGGCTAAGGGAAGTGGAGATTCTTCCATGTTGCTATACAAAAGGGGCCACACACAAATAATGCATTCAGTAACTTAATTTTCATGTTTTACATTGTCTGGCACAGTAGGTAGTAAATGTTACTGTACCCTCTAGTGGCTACAAGTCGAGTTGAAAATCTTCTTGCAAAAATATAACTCAAAAAAGCATAAAATTTATAAAGCACACAAAAACATCCTCAGATAAAAGTTACACAAATAATTAAACTTAAATTCTACAACTAAAAAAAACATAAAAACAATATTTTCTGTGTAGGTGTTACAAGAATCACCTTGGCAGCAGAAAGGTTTTTTGTTACACCTTATTAAGGTTCTTCAATTAACTATACCCATGTAGGAAAGTCTCCCACACCAGCAGCAGCTTTATCCTACCGATGTAATCAGACAGTACAGCAGCAATAGATAAAATTCAGGGCAGGCTAACAAGTTGCTGGTTCCTGAACTGCCTGATCCCTTCTGATGAAGCCTTATCAATCAGCAGAGCCTGCAGCAGGTCCATCTCATTGTTTATTAACACCTGTCTGCTGACTGTTTGCAGAAAGTGGTGATGTTATCTTACCTGGCCAAGAGTAACAACATTTTTCTTTGCACAAAAGTTTTGTCAGGCGTACAGTAAAGCTCACTTCGCAACTTTACAGCAATAGTTTGTTGTGATAATTGCTGCAGAAAGAGCATTTGGCCAAGTTGTGTAATCAATTTGTTGGACTATAAATTATTTCCAGCATGGTCAAGTCTCTTGATTTTCTGCCTGCCTTTGTTTTGTTTACTATTAATTACCTTTAATTAAGTGCCTTAAGCTTTAGTCTATGAACAGTGTCCAGATCCGCTAACAGGGACCGACCAGTAACTCCTAACCTCGGGGGCCTCATTTGCATCCACAGAAACTGATCTGGTCAGTGATTTCTGCATATTCTCACTAGTGTTCTAATAGCTGCTTTCAAAAGCCATAGCAGTGGCAAGACAATAAAAAGCAGACTTTAATAAAATAATTATTTTTTTTAGAAACCCAACAGTGAGACATAGAAGCTAAGGTCTGTTTATTGCAAACAGTTACGAAGTGAAATCTCTGCAGCAGGCATTTATTTGAAAAGGAGATGTTAAAGCATAGCAAGGAATAAAAGAAAATATCAAGTGATGCCCTGGCAATTCATGCCCCTTTTCACAGTTATTATTAAAATAATTACTATTAAAAAATATCATAGTATGAAGGGCATACAGGGGCAATCTTCCTGTATTTGTGGCAAAAGGGTTCAAAAGGGCAATGAAGCCATAAGAAGTATAGAGCATAAACTCATATGGAGGGGCTGATGGTTTAACATGAAGAGGTCTCGCTTTTCACCCCCTATGATCAGGGTCCCACCTCAAAGAATCACATTTCTCATAAGCTTGCTCAAGTCCATAGGGTCTCATGCAATGATTTAGGCCTATAAATGGCAGTTTTATCGCAAAATGAGAGCCCAAAAATCACATAACTAATATAAATTGGGTAGTTTATAAAATGCTATGGATGGAAATATAGGCTATGGCAAACTGTAGGTGCCCTTTGAGTGCCTAATAGAGATTCTGTATAGTATTACTTTTCATTGTTCTAGTTCCCTGGCAGGCTGCATTTTCACACCTTGTGATGCATTGCAACATGCTGTAACGCACAAGAGTTTAAAATAAATATTTGGGTTGCTGTGAAAAAAAAGAACCTCAACACAGTGAAATTCATAGAAAAATCCCACTGCAGCCCGCATAAAAAAAAAATGCAATGCGTTATATAAGACTTGTGGTGTGAACAAGTCCTCAGGGATTCCAGTATTGACTATTAAGGTCTACATAGCTGCTGCAACCATAACAAGGGTGTCCTAACCTTCCTGTTGGACTGTCAACTCATTTTAGTAATGAATTATTGTATACATATTGTGACCTGACAAGATTGTGGACAGTGTAAATGTGCTGTCTAGGTTTTTAATACACATGGTGACTGGTCTGGAGAAAACAAATTTCTGTTTTTCTCTAAATCTTTAAATTCTCCCATTCTGGGTCCTGCAGCTCAGAGGCTTTGTAGAACTTTGGATGGGATAAAGCCTTTGCTTGCAAACTGGTCCAAATGGAACAAATGTCAGTGCTGTATAAACGTATGTAGCCGTATCTACATACAGGATATAATGCTGTGTTCAGAGGGCAGTGATTTCTTGTTCCATCCTCAGAACAAAATTGATTTGGGCTGAGCACTGCACAGTCATTTATGGGAAGCTTGTATTTTATGAATGAATACAAAGCTTCCTCTAAATTGCTAAAGCAAAGATTGTGATGTCATTTGCTCGCCTCTCCACCTCAGCCTATCAGAGAAAGCCTTGTATTTATTCATTAAAAAAAAAGAGCTTCCAATGAATGGTTGAGCAGAACTCAACCAGACTCAATTTTGTTTTAGGAACGGGGGGGGGGGGGGGGATGTCTTGAACACAGCATTGAATACTGCATGTAGCTTATGCTCAGGGCTTTTTTTCTCAAACAATAGGTGCTGGAACTTAACCACGTCCCCACAAAACCCCTCCCCCCTACACACACCCTCCAAATCACATCAAATAGTAGGTGTGTTCAGTCAAATTTCACAAAAACAGTAGGAGAGTCTTAAAGGGGCATTAAATACCAGGATTGCATTACACACAGAGTGCAGAGCTGTCACTTGTAAACACAGAAACCAGACTTCTGTGTTTACAAGTGATTGTGGTGAGCAGGCACCAAAGGGTCTGAGCCAGAGGTGGTGGAACTGAGTTCCACCAAGTTCCCCCTGAAAAAAAGCATGCTTATGCTACATACAGTTTATACAGCACTCCCAGCTTGAAAGGATACTTCTGACTGGCTGGTGCAAATCCCCACCCCGCTTCTTCAAGGATAAAATAACAACACACCAGCTTGTAGCCCTTCTCCTCACCAGAGGCCTTCCTATGACATCCCTTGCCATTAGCCTTTATATTCATATTTAAAGAAAGGAATGTTTACACAAACAATATACTTTCCACGCTTTACTGGTGTTCTTCAGACAATGACACATCACATCACATAGACATACTATCCGGGGTTGCTTGAGATTACTTTGCCAAACACACGTATGTTGGACATACCGTAGCACAGCCATGTGAATTTTGCATTCACAAGGTAAAGCATCCTACTCTGTCAGCCGAGATTAACAAGGCGCCTTCTATAGTATACCGGTCTCTCCCTTTAAGTCCTGCTTCATAGCACTACCCAGCTTGGTTCCCTCTCTGAAGTTACTCACCTGATCCCAGAGTCATTAGTACTCACTCAGGGGGCTCTGACTTGCCCATTAGACTTTATGCATCCAGCTCACAACTCTCCTCTAGTCGTTCCAGAGACAGGACTGTTGCAGCTACTGAATTCTGTACACTTCTCCTTGGACTTCTGCTCTGAGCAGGGCCTTAGCTGTGCTGACTACATCTGCAGAGGTGTGGGGTAATTGCCTCCCATGTCCTATCTGTACTGGGCTCCTCCCAACCTGGTATATATATGGCAACCCTCTCCGCCCATTACATCACTACAGAAAGGCTTTGCCTAAAAGGAATCTAACACCCAATTATATTACTCACTGTTATCACATATTATTTTGTGACAGAGTCACCTAGTGGCAGACTGGATAACTACATCTGCTTACAAGAGGGTGCATCTGTTAGTAAAGGAAATAGTTTATTTGGGCCAGCTTGGCCCAAATTAACTATTTAAAGGAGTTGTAAGGGCAGAAGGTTTTTTTTTTATCTTAATGCATTCTATTTTAAGATAAAAAACCTTCTGTGTGTAGCAGCCCCCTCCCCGCACCCCTAATTACTTACCTGAGCCCCATCTCTCTTCAGCGATGTCCACGACTAAGCAGTCCGGGACACTCCTCCTGATTGACTGGGAGAGAGAGAAAAACAGAGCAGCGTCGCTCTAAGTGTAATAACTTAGTAATAGTAATATTACTATTAGTAATAAGGAGTATTATCAGGCAAAGGTAGTTCTTTGTGCTGTCCTGCGTTGTGCTCTTGTATCCAGCTGGGCTGCGGTGTAGGGTCAGTCCTCGGTCGCTCCGGTGGTGTCCGTGGCTCCGAGGCTGGGAGTTCACACAGCAGGCACGTCAGCAGGTATGTTGGCAGCGAATGTCAAGTGCTCGAGAACGGGGGGCGTGGGTTAAGCGCTCGCGCTCGGAGCATGCATACTCCTTCGTCACGCCTGAAGGAGCTGCTCTGTTTTTTTCCCATGCTACAGAGTTTCTTCTGCTATTCTGAGCTGGCTGCCGCTCGCAACATATACCAGAATCTTTTAATACAGGTCTGGACCCAGAGGAAATTGGACTGAATTTCTACAAGACTGGTTCTTATTTATACCACTGCCCAAAAACACTTCGCTAGCAGCTCCTGCCAGCGCTCCATCTCTCCCTTTTTTCTCCTGATTGACTGAGACACAGCAATTGGCTCCCGCGGCTGTTAATTAAAATCAGTCAGCCAATAAGGGGAGAGAGGGGTCGGGGCTCCGTGTCTGAATTGACACATGGAACTGTGACTCGGCTCCAGTGCCCCCATAGGAAGCTGCTGACTGTGGGGGCACCCAATAGGAAGGCTGGGCCAGGAGCAGCAAAGCAGGACCCGAGAGGATGTGGAAACAACCTAATGGTCAGCACAGTGGCTTATGGTCTTGGATTGTAGCCCGCCCTGTGTACCGGGTTAAATTCCCACCAGGGAAGCCTTCTTTAAGAAGTATATATATGAAGTATATGTGGGTTTTTATAAGTGCTTCAAACTACTGGGGGATCAATTAAGTTCAGACAAAATCTCTAAAGTATGTGTGTAGCTCAGCTGTGAATGATACTATGTAAGGTGTACAGTGCAGCTTAAAAAACAACACAGAAAACATAATTGCCATACAAGTCATACAAATATACACACTCTGAATTCAATTTTTGTATGGCTGCGAGTATACCAGTATATTCATATATGTAGTGCTATATTTTAGGATTTTGAAAACAAGAACAATCATGGTAACTTTGGAAGTATGGTAGCAATTCTGAAAAATCAGACAAGTTATTAAAAAACACACGGGTTCCATAAAATGTGCATGTGGTTGGGTCAATAAGGGTGGGGCTTGGATAACTGGACTTTCAAAGTTACCCATCATTTCAGTCACTGGCTGGAGTTACTGCAATATAAAACATCAAACTATCATTGCGGAATTTGTATTCATTAACACCAATATAATATTGAAATTGCGCCATATGTCTTGTGCAAAGATTTCAAATAAAGCTGTGTTTAGTTACATTAAATCTATCAAATATTCTGTCTGAAGTACACTTTCTGGAATAACCGTAATAAAGGTATGTTTGTAGTTTACAAGACCTAGCTAGCACAGGCACAAAACTTTATAATAAGATCATCTATTATTAAAAAGAAAGTAATAGTCTCTACATTCTCTTCACAACACCCAGGGAGAGAATCTATAAACTGCAAATTGGCAGCCAAGTCTGTGACTCAGCCTCACTTCCCAGTGTGTCCAGAAAGTTAACTGAATGTAATTTATAGGTCTACATGAAACCGCCACAAATACAACAGCTAGAATCCGTAGCAGCCTTAAAGCCGTTCTCTGCAGGAAAATATTAATCATTGTATTCGCCACTTATAGAAAATTTTCAGGAAACAAATCCCCAGCTATTCCAACAGGAAAAACATCAACAGAGCTGTCATAGCAATAATATACCTTATGTGAATGATCAAATAGTGTGAACATAACACATATTCTTAAAGCGGACCTTCAGTCATTTTTTCATCTTTCCATCTATTAAATCTTCTGCCCTTGTTGTTTTAACTTTGGATAGTAAAACATTTTTTTTCTGCCAGTAAATACCTTATACAGATCACTTCCTGTTTCTTGTCTGGTAAAAAGCCTAGACTTATGACATGATGCACAGCTCTCTCTCTCACTCTTGTGAGAGTTTGCCAGGAAGGGAGGGGGGGAATCATACAAGGGCCAATGAGAGCTGCAGAGCTGGAGGTATAGCTCTGTGTAAATCCAGGAAGCAAACAGGCAGCAGCTTCAGCTGCCCACAGTTAACATGGATGCAGCCAGACTTAGTGGAGGGAGCTTTCTGCAGCATATTTGGCAAGCACAGAATCAAATTTTATATAAAATAATATGCAAAGTGGTTGAAGGGAAGCTTCAGAATGGCAAATGGATGTTTTTATTACAAATTATGTAAGCAGACTGCACTTCCTCTTTAATAGACATGTGCAGAATGGAAAAGTTTCATTTCGGATAAATTACATATGTCATGAAAAATGATCAACAGGAAATTGAGTGCGGTAGGAAATGCAACAGAGTTTTCAGAGCTTGCAGACCAAAGTTGAAAGCTATGTGGTTTTCAGGTGTAAAGAACTACTTTAGAGTGCATTTCCACTTTTTGCAACCAAATTAGGATAACCCCTACTTACCATTTTTTGTATCTTTTTAGATGTTCTCTTTTGGAAACCCCAGCCCTGAGAAATCCTTCTTAGCTCTATTTGTTTACGAGAGGGAGCTGTGTTTACCTTAATTAGGCATGTCTGTGCTGTGCTGGTAGATCTCATTGCCAGTTTAAACTTAATTTGCCACTTAGCTGTTAAAAGGGCTAAAGATTTAAAAAGCTGGGCCTCTCCATTGAATGTTAATGAGAAGAAGCTCATTCAGTCCTTGAAGGGATTGTAAAGGCAGAAGTTTTTTTATCTTAATGCAATCTATGCATTAAGATAAAAAGCCTTCTGTGTGCAGCAGCCTCCCCAGCACCCCCTAACACTTACCTGAGGTCCCTCTCTGTCCAGAGATGTCCATGAGTGTCTCAGCCATCCGAGATTCTCCTTCCTGATTGACTGAGACACAGCAGCAACACCATTGGCTCCTGCAGCTGTCAATCAAAGTCAGCTAGCCAATTAGGGGGGAGAGGGGGCAGGGCCAGGTCGGGGCTCTGTGTCTGAATGGACGCAGGGAGCTGTGACTCGGCTCAGGTGCCCCCATAGCAAGCTGCTTGCTGTGGGGGCACTGAACAGGAGAGAGGGGCCAAGAGCACCGAAGAGAGACCCGAGAAGAGGGGGATCTGGGCTGCTCTATGCAAAACCACTGCACAGACAGGTAAGTATAACATGTTTGTTATTTTTATAGGAAAAAAAACGAGACTTTACAATCACTTTAACTTTCTATTGTGACAGATCCACACTGGACAGTTTAAAAATGCTTGCAGTCAGCAATTACAAATTTCTCTAGCATAAATCTAAAAGGTAAGAATATTTTTTTCAATTATTTTAGGTACTCTGTGCGAATGGGAACACATAACAAACATGTAGTAGGGTGTTTTCAAATTTGACTGCGAAGTTAGAAATACACATTAAGAGATGCATTTTCACAGTGCTGTCAATGGTGGTCCCTGCTCGATCACCTTGGGTTTACTAGTAGATTATCTGTCATTTTTCTCTTTCTTGTCTTATTTAAAAACCTTCCAGCTTCCACAAGGTCAGACTTCCTGATTATGAGTTTACACAGAAAGTAGTATTAGGGTCCTTTCACACTGGGGCGGTTTGCAGGTGCTATTGCGCTAATAATAGCGCCTGCAAACCGACCCGAAAGTGCCGCTGCTTTAATTCCAGTGTGAAAGCCCTGAGGGCTTTCACACTGGAGCGGTGCGCTAGCAGGACGGGACAAAAAGACCTGCTAGCAGCATCTTCGGAGCGGTGAAGGAGCGGAGTGTATACCGCTCCTTCACCGCTCCTGCCCATTGAAATCAGTGGGACGGCGCGGCTATACCGCCGGCAAAGCGCCTCTGCAGAGGTGCTTTGCGGTGGTTTTAACCCTTTCTCGGCCGCTAGCAGGGGGGTAAAACTGCCCCGCTAGCAGCGGAATACAGACGGTAAAGCGCCGCTTACATTAGCGGCGCTTTACCGCCGACGCCGCCCCTGCCCCAGTGTGAAAGGGCCCTTATAGTATTATCTGTCTGCAAGTTACAGAAAGGGTGCTGCCAAGACGCCTATATGTAATTCACATGCTGTAGGCCATATTAGGGCACATAGGGATAACTAAGCAAAATGTCAGCCTGACCTGCAGGTACAGCAACATCTGTAGGCAGTGTCCAATGATCCAGCGATGAACAACTGCAGAGAACTCCATAAAGGGCACTACATTTTTCAGAAATGATGCCCACCCTTGCCTTCATTTTTATCACCTTATGGAAGTGCTGAGATGATCTAGTTTCCTTTACCCACAAAAATATAAATCCACAATCTGTACCCTAGAAGGGCATCTAGTGAATTAAATTCAAGAAGATAAAACAAAAAAACAGCTAATGTTCTTCAACTATACAGGGCAATTGTACAATAGCTATGTATAGAACATAATACACTGCAAAAAAACAAAGTGTATTGCTCCTACCTCCAAATCCCAATACCAAGCACAGCTCATAGCTGGAGGGGCTCATTTCAATACAATGAAGTGTATTAACTTATTGATACTCCCCCTTTGACATTCATACATTATCCTCATTAAGGATAAAGGTATTTTATGCATTTTTACAGGTAGCCTCATGCAAAGAAAGAGAAAAAGAAAAGGGAGGTCCTCTGAAAACTCCAGAACAAAACACCAGACCCTTATTAGAGCATGCAGCCTGGCTGGCCAGAAAAGGAGGGGAAGAGTGTGCGGGCCCCCCTCCTGAGCCATACTAGGCCACAGTGCCCTCAACATGGGGCCCCTCTGGCAAAGCACCTTTCCCCTATGTCAATAAGGACAAGGGCTACTTCCCCACAACCCTGACCTGGTGGTTGTGGGGGACCATAAGATAAGGTTGTGGGGGACCATAACAATAAGGGAACACCAAGATACCCCCCATGTAAATGAGTAAGGGGAACATAAAATGCAAAGTGTCCTTTATTAAAAAATAAGTCCCTCGGGGGCGTGACCAAGATGGTGGCGTGAGCAGAAGTGTTTCCCGGAGCTCTGCTAGAGTACCATCCGTATCTTTTCTCCTGCCTAGTTTATCCATCCCTGAGTGAGGAACTCTGACTGCACATGCCTGCCAAATCCGTTGGGAAACAGAGAGGGGGTAAGAAACTACGATTCCCCCAGTACGTGCCCGAGTCAGATAGCCCTTCGCTGCGGGTGGCGGGAAGTCCGGGAAGGATATCTAATATTTTGATCTTTTGCCTCTGGTAAGCCTCCATAGACCCCTGGTGGCGGTTTTACTTCACCTTTCATTTCTACAATCAACATTTGTGGACTTTCTTGACAAAAGAACTCTTAATGGTGTTAATCCCATTGGGCTTTTTTGGGACTTTATCTCTGTTTTTTACCAATTAATATTTTTATTAATATTTAATATTTTTCACTTTTTTTCGTACATTAAGTATTAATTTTAATTCATAGCACTTCACTTTGCTTCACTTTGTATTTTAAAGGATACATCATAAGTCTGTGATATTAGTTTCATATACACTGTATGTTGTTTTGGGGTTTATAGCGCTACACTTTTTTGTATATCGTTTTTTGCCTTGGGTCTATAGGTGTGTTGGCTTCTATTTGCTTCCATTCTCTAGCGCAGCGCTGTATTTACAAATTTTGTTTACTAATATTGCCACTCAGACAGCACCTGTTGAGGATGCCTCTCCGTCTGCCCCGGGCATCCCCGAGGTCATGGCGGCTATTACGGCTTGTCAGACAGCGCTGACGGGGAGGCTGGAGGCGGTTCAAATGGATACTGGTTTAATCAGACAGGACCTTGATAAAATCCGGGAGGTCGTGGAACAACGAATCGGTCATGTGGAAGATGAGGTGGGGGATCACACTACGGCGCTCCGCACCATGCAGACGAAGGTGAAGGCTCTGGAATTTCGTGCAGAGGACGCAGAAAATAGCAGCAGGAGGAACAACCTCCGAATTGTAGGTGTCCCTGAGGGAGCTGAGGGTGGGCAGATGACTACATTTGTGCAGGATTTACTACGGTCCCTACTGCCTGCTGCCCAGCTCTCTCCATACTTTGTAGTGGAGAGGGCACACAGGGTGCCTCCCCAGCACGGACCGGCTGGCTCCCCCCCTCGCACTATGATTCTGAGATTGCTAAATTTCCGAGACCGGGACGAGCTTCTAAGAGCTGAAAGAGGAATGAAAGAGCTCTCCTATCAAAACGGCAAACTGCTCCTGTTCCCAGATTACACTGTGGAAACACAGAAACAGCGCAGATCGTTTGATGGAGTCAAGGCGGCCACACGGGCGAAGGGAATCAAATATAGCATCCTCTTCCCGGCAAAACTGAGGGTGGTGGACAGCGAGGCAATTCGGTTCTTCACTAACCCCAGGGATGCCGCCTTGTGGCTGGACTCCCTGCCACTGCAACGCTGAGAACAGACCATCTCTTCTAATTGTGACATGTGATGTGAGATTGAGATGCTGGCCGGCTTGGAATCTTATAATATACCCGGAGACCGGACTTTGCTCCTTATGTTTTCCTGGCATTTCTGTTTGGTCGCCCTCAAGGTTTGAGTTCTGTTTGCGGTCCGGGTTTTTTTTTTTTTTTTTCCTTTTGGTCAGACCGTGGTAAACTATGATCCCTATGCCACCGCAGGGAGACAAACCCTCTGGGTCGGTCTCCCCTGAAGTTCATGATGCACTAGACTGCCAAATGTTTTGTTGCCCATGGATAACCCAGGTGAACTGTACCTTTGTTTTTGGTATTGACTGGATTAAATATGTTTTTTCTCTTATTTACACCCTTTTTTTTTTTTCTCTTTGCTACTGCTCTCAGCATTTCTTATTGGGACAGTTGTTGCGTGCTCCTTCTCTAATAGGGATAGCAGTCACTCCTCTGTGAATTAGCAGGGGGGGGGGGGTGACTGACTGTTCCCGCCTACTGAGTGCGCGCCTCCTGGTTTAAGTTTCTCTGAGGAGACAGGGGTTTGGGGAACTATGCATGACTCTAGTTTTGGGGGTCTGCGGGGTGGGGGGTTGGGGTGGTCAGCAGTTGCTGATACAGTTTTGTATTGTTTTAATTTCACGTTTTTTTTTCTTTTTCTTTCATTTTTCAATGAGGATGTCAATGTGGCTTAAAAAGTATATGTTTTACAAATGCTGCATCATGCTACCTACTCTAGCTATTCTAGAGGTGTCAGCATACTGCTACATAAGTCCCTCCCCTTCCAGCTTCTGCATATTAAGACAGTCCCGAGTGGTAGATATACAATTTTACATGCTGAAGTAGCTTCAACAAAATATGTGTTGGTGGGATTGTATCTGCCTCCCCCCGCTGATATTTCGCTCTTATACAAAATTATGCAAGATGTTATATCTTATGATACGCAGAATGTTGTGTGTATGGGAGACTTTAATTTGGCTCCATGCCCAGCCTTGGATAGGCTCCAGCCACTGGGTAGACGGACACCTGACCTTTTGCAATGGGCCGCTACCTTCGAGCTAATTGACGCCTGGTGCCACTGTCATCCCATGGATAGGGTGTTCACATGTCACTCTGACATTTCGAACCCTCTCCCGCATAGACCTGATGTTTTTAACTCGGTCGTTGCTGCAGCGGGTATCGAACATACAAATACTCCCTAGGGGTATTTCTGATCATTCCCCTCTCATGATGACAGTGCTGCTGGGCCCCCCGGTTGGCCGAAGAATGTGGAGGCTGTCTGGTCACTGGCTGGTGGACCCTAAAGTTCAAGAGGATGTACCGGAAGCAATTTGTGGCTACTGGTTACGAAATGACAACACAGCAAATCCCGGAGTAGTGTGGGATGCATTTAAGGGATGGTTGCGAGGAGAATACATCTCCCGTATTGCTAATAGCCAAAAACAGTCTGTGCGGTCACTGGAGGACCTAGAGAAGAAACTTGAGACACATGAAGGAAATTATGTGGCTGACCCAACTCCTTCCAACTATGGCTCATGGCAATTTGCTCTTCGG
The DNA here is from genome assembly GCF_042186555.1 of Aquarana catesbeiana. Lineage (NCBI taxonomy): Eukaryota > Metazoa > Chordata > Amphibia > Anura > Ranidae > Aquarana > Aquarana catesbeiana. The sequence continues at coordinate 710,578,867 of NC_133325.1, forward strand.
GCGGTGGAACTTCATAGACTTGATATGACCAAAAAATCAATGCTCAGCACAGCGAAACGGGTATATTTGAATATGGAGACAAAAACGGCAGATTGCTGGCGTGGCTGTCTCGGGGGCAAATCACTACTACCCGCATTGGTAGTATCCGGGATGAGAAGGAGGCCCCCCTGGTGAATCCTGAGGATGTTAATCGTCGCTTTATGCAATACTATAGGAACTTATATTCCACTAGGGTGGACTATGAGATGGTAGACCTGGAGAGATATCTAGATGGGGTTGAGTTTCCTACCCTATCCCACCAGGCTAGTGAACGGCTAGAGCAGGAGATAACCTTAGAGGAGGTCCAGAAGGCTATGTCCCAGTTACAACCTGGAAAAACCCCTGGGGCTGATGGGATTCCCATAGAATTTTATTCCACGTATCAAGAATTTCTCGTCCCTAGATTTACCCGATTGTTGGGAGAACTCTCCCGGGGGGGCTCCCTCCCAGAGTCTATGTCTGAAGCAGTGTTTGTGCTGGTGCCCAAACCGGGTAAGGACCCTGAGGACTGTGCATCATATCGTCCAATTTCATTAATGTGGACGCCAAGATACTGGCAAAAGTTTTGGCCAACCGATTGTCACAGGTCCTAGATAAGCTTATCCATGTGGATCAAATGGGGTTCATGCCTGGGAAGGGCACTGATATCAAGCTAAGACGCCTTTTTCTAAATCTGTCCATTGCTCATTACAATAGCGGCTCCAGTGTCATTGCGTCCCTGGACGCCGAAAAGTGTTTGACTCTGTGGAGTGGGGCTACCTCTGGGAGGTGCTGGCCAGATATGGGTTTGGAGCTCAGTTTTTGACTTGGCTTAAACTGCTCTATCGGTCTTCCACAGCTTGTATTCGCACTAATGGCAGGATCTCTGAGAGCTTTCCATTGCAGCGGAGTACACGCCAGGGTTTTCCCCTCTCACCCTCCCTTTTTGCCTTGGCTTTGGAGCCATTGGCCATATTGCTCCAGGCATCCCAACAGGTGGTGGGGATGAGGGTGGGTCCCTTGGAGGAAAAAGTATCACTTTATGCAGATGATACTTTACTCTATCTGCAGGATGCGGACTCCTCTTTGGGATCTGCCCTGGTCCTCTTCGATGAGTTTGGGCGTTTTTCGGGGGTCCGGATCAATTGGTCCAAGTCAGTGCTTTTTCCCTTGGATAGTATGTCGAGAGTCACGGCTGCCAACACCCCCTTGAAGTGGGTAGATACCTTCAAATATCTGGGCGTACATATTCATCTTGACCTGCATACATTTTATGACCTTAATATAAGACCAGTGATGGAGCAGTTGAGAGCTAGGTGTGTTTCTTGGGGGAATCTTCCGTTGAACCTGTTGGGATGCATTAACCTTATCAAGATAGTTTTTCTCCCTAAGTTTAATTATCTTTTCAGGAATTCACCAGTTTGGTTGCAGAGTTCCTTCTTCCGAGATCTAGATAAATGTATTGGAACTTTTATTTGGGAGGGCTCTCTGCCACGTTTGGCTAGATCCACCTTGTGTCTTCCTGTGCGGTGTGGGGGGTTGGCGTTGCCTAACTTCCAGGTATACTATTGGGCAGCCATCTTGGTGTCAGTCCGCTGGTGGTTTGTCCACTCAAGAGCCAATGCAGCTGTGTGCCTGGAAGCGAACCTCCTGGGTTCTCTCAGTGAGTTGGGAAACCTAGTGTACCGGGGTCCCAGGGCCTATGCCGGCCTCCCGATCCCGACTAGAAGGACCCTTAAGGTATGGGGGGTGGCTAGGAAACGATTTCATAGGCCGAACTCCTGGTCTCCATTTCAGCCGCTCTGGGGGAACCCTAATCTCCCACACTTTCAGACCATTACGGATCCACAGGTGTGGGCGAAATATGGCATCAGAATTCTTAGGGATATCATGCCGTCAGGTATATTACTTGATTATAAGGACCTATCGGACAGGTTCCAGTTGCCTCCATGGATGTACTTCCGTTACTGGCAATTGCGCCATGCTGCCAGAGCCCAATTTGAGGGACAGATAGCCGTAACTACGGATCCCATAGAGGAACTCCTGACCCAAGAATCTTTATCCAAACCTCTCTCTTCTCTCTATTTGTTGCTACTCAGCTTGGAATCTCCTAAGATGGAGCGGCTCTGGGGGGCATGGAGCAATGATATTCCCACACTGGAGAGAGAGGATTGGAACGAATGTTTTGAAGACAGCTTAGGGTTGGTTATCTCCTCCAGAGATAAATTAATACAAACTAAATTCTTACATAGGGTATATTATACTCCGCAGAGGCTACACAGACTGTTCCCCCAGAGGGATCCCTTATGTGGTAGATGTCGAACGCAAACTGGCACGTACCTTCACAAGTTTTGGAGCTGCCCCAAGGTGGCACGTTTTTGGGCGGCAGTTTTTGAAGTCATTAATGAGCGTCTTCAGCTGTCCTTGGTGATGTCCCCGGAGTTGGCCTTACTTGGGATTCAGGAGGATGACCAGAGGCCCCGCTATACTAAGCTTTTAGTTTCTTATTTATTATACTATGCAAAAAGAGTCATACTACTGAAATGGAACTCCCCCTCACCTCCATCAGTAACACTTTGGGAAACATCTATCAATAATGCCCTGCCACTCTATAAAATGACCTGTCTTAATAGGAAATGTCCCAAAAAATTTAAAGGAATATGGTTGCCGTGGACGGCGGGGGGTTGTTAGATGACTTACCGGGTGCGAGGTGGCTGTCCGCCCCCCCCCACTCCCCCCCTTTTCCCCCTACTTCCCCTTCCCCTCCCCCTTCCCTGATCCCTATTCTCTTCCTCTCCCTTGCTGCATTGACTTTAATGTGAGTGATCATCTCTGGTTGTCATTGGGCACCGAATGTCAATTTTCATAGTTACGTTCAGTTGTTAATGGTATAGATCGCATATTGTTATATATTCGGTAATGTTTTACTGTAGCTGAATGCCTGTATTTCTCTGCAGTTTTGTATCAACCACCAATGCCTTAACTGTTGTACCATAATTGACTTTTCTATAATAAACTGAAATTTTCAACCGTGAAAAAAAAAAAAAATGTCCCTCAAAGTAAATCCACATCAATCATTAATAATCATTATGCCCCACTCCTGCTGAAAAAAAAAAAAAAAAACTGCAAATTCCCCCCGATAAATGACAGCTCGTAAGCAAAGGGACGGGGATAGTGGTGACATCCTTGCCAAAATATGGCCATGTGGATATATTTAGGGAATAACGTCACCCTTTATTCCTGTCCATGTAAGTGAATAGGCTGGGTGATGTCACTGGTTGGTAAAGACAGTGTGGGTGCAAGCAGCAGCTGCTTCCTTAGCAATCATTGACAGCACGAAGCTGTCAAGTTCGTCCACACCAGATGCCTAAATATTTGGCATTTGAACTGAACAACTAATACCTAATTATTATGAATGGCTCTGCTCTCTGCCAATAGGAATTAAAAAAAAAATCCCCATGGCAATGACCAGTAAAAAAGGAGTTTCTGTAGTTTTTTTTGTAGGCCATTATTAGTAAGAATGAAGGTGTGGCTATCGAGTTTATTTTGAGCTATTTGAGTATATTATTTTTGGCAGGAATTTGAAATGTTCTTTTACCGCAAACAAGTTCATCAATGCATTTTGGACCAAATTATGTTGTCAGAAAACTCTACAACAGTGGTCAGGTATCTAGACTTTTCTAGTGGTGGACAGTACAGATGGGAAGGGGAGGGGGGGGTGGCCAGTTCATCTCGGGGGCTTAGAAATGATTACATTTACTGTATTCCCTGCAGTTCTGCCACCAAATTGTGCTGCAGAAGATAACATTTATTGATGACGAGCATTTAGAACACAACAGAACTGAATTATGCTGCTGTCATGTTATATTAGAGGTACAGTCCAACCAATTTAAGACTTCTCGTTTTTTTCATAAGAAATATAAATGTCACACTTCACATATTTTTCCTGCACATTCCTCTGGATGCACTCTGATCACCTTTTCATAACAGTGTTTTGATTAATGAGACTAATATATTAGTTTTTTCTCCAAGGAAGGATAAGCCAACATTTTGCATATTTTAATGGCTGTAAGAATATGAATAGTTAGGCATTCTGTGGAGGATGGTAAATATGTAATAACAAGAAAGCCCAAGACAATAGTAGGATTACCACTGCTACTCAGTTCTTCAAAATATTCCTCTGAAGCATTTGTTTTAACTTTGTAATTACACTGGTTTTGAGAATCTGCATTGCCGCAAAATGTCTTTGCAAAACAAAGCAAGCTTTATCTAAAACTCATCTCTAGTCCGTGAAGAAATATTCCGACATTATTTGAAATTACTAAATTAAATTAGATCACCTTATTGTTAAAGCATCTATTGCCTAACATTTTAGAGAACAGCATATACCTGCCACACATGCAAATCCTAGATATCTCCATTATTAAAAAAAAGATGCATGCCCCCTGTACCAAATACATTTTCATGACAATTTGGATGTCAAAAGTGGTCAAAAGCAGCAATGTTAATACAAAAGACGCAAATTAAAGTGGTTCTAAAGTCAGATTGTTTTTAACCTTAATCTATGCCCTGCTTAAGGGTAGAAAATGTTCTACAAACATACAGGAGACATCGGCCGGTTAAAAAAAAAAAAACGTCTGACATGTATGTCAGTCTGTCCAACAGAAGCCAGTTGTTTGGCTGGCTTCTGTTGGACGAGCATGCTGGAAAACCAGCAGCCGACCAACTCCCAATCAGCACTTTCAGCCAATGGCAGAGAGCGCTGATCAGAGCGTTGGGGTGGGGGAAGGAGGCAGTAACACAACAGCTCAGTGGGAGAGATGACTGTACTAACTTTGGATGCTTAATTTTTTTGGTTTGTTTGTTTCGTTGAATGAAAAAAAAAATATGTAGTGTGTCCCAGGCATAAGACTCCTGGTATTGTCAGTTAAACTCATGCGAGGATGGAGTGGCTTATGGTGCTGTGTATGTCTATGGATGCACACAGCCCTGCTCAGGAGCATGTCCGCATGGGTGCACATAGCACATGGCTTGCTAAGGATGCACATGGAACAAGGAGAAGTGGACAGCACCAATGGGAGATTTCCAGAAGAGGAGATAAAGGATATATATACAATATTGCTGCATAGAGCAGGTAAGTATAACCTTTTTTTAATTTGAAAAAAATAGCCTTTAATATCACTTTAAATAAAATGCATTTTTTAGTACCTTTGCTACCCACAACAAATTTCACCATGTGTTTGGCTTAAGCTAGAACTGAACAAATAATTGACTGAATTATAGTAACAAGATTACTACTTTTATTTTCCAGTGGTACATGAAAACAAGCAATGCAATAATTGGAATTTTGATGTATCATTAGGAGTGATTGACATACGTTTTAGATATTAAATATTGCAAATACATGTAAATATATCAATACTGAAGAGCTAAGAGGACTTCACTGGCATATACATGTAAAAAAATGAAGTGCACCCAATTGAAATGGTTGACTTTTTTAACATATTTGAATAGGCAAAAATTAGATCTTGAACTTCAACTTTGTGTGTTCACAATGCAGCAGGGCAGTCTTTCGGCATACGACCAGGAAGCAACAAGTGGAGATAACTGTAGTAGCAGTGTCTACATTGGTCCAAGCTAACTAAGTACCAATGTAACTATGTAAAAAGTGGCATAGCTAGAATTCTTCTTTAATGCAAGCTGGATATCAGAATTTGACGTGGTATCAGCCATAACTTTAACTTCTTTTTCTAAAAAACAATCTACAATTAGAGGAAGTTACAGCCAAAATTACAGTGGCAAGGGTGGGGCAGGCAACAATGGAGGAGGATTTCAGCTAACAGAATAGACATCAGTACAAGGGACACGTCCTCTTGACTGTAAGTAATGTCCAATGTGCTAATATTTTTTTTTGTGTGTTTTGACTACAGATGCAATCAGATAGTCTTTTGTTTTTGGCTCAATTTTAGTGAGTGGAGCAGTGATTGATTATGTTGGTCTGTTCAGGTTCAGCTGATAGCTTGATTTCTCCCACCTGCCTCTGAAAGAAGTTTCAAGCATAGGGCAGGGAGATTCAGATGAGCAGTTAAATATTTATCATGCCCCAGCCAATTCCTAGGACGCATCTATATTGTGGCTGGGGAGGTGATAAATGTGCAGGAAGAATGAGCAGAGTGTTCTTTTTCCTCAAGGGAGGGTTCAAGTTCCCCTGGGGGCTGTTGCCTCTGTGAGATAGCCAGAGAGACAAGAGGGTGCAGTCTAGGCCTCAGCAGCTGTTGGAATGAGGGCCTGGAAATGACTGCCAAAAGATTATACTTGAAGGAGGGCACTGTTGTTAATTTCTGGTCTGGAGCAGGATCTTGTTATCTCTATCATTGAGGATCTACCAGTGGATGCTGGGTGGCTGACAGCTCCTGGAGCACTGTGAGTAAAGACCTTGCTGGAGACAAGAGGTTGGCATATGAACTGCTTCTGTAGGGTCCTGAATATATTGGCCATTCCCCATCACCTCCAAAAGAGCTGCTTTTGGAAGATTAGAGAGACGATTGTCCTCCTATTGTTGTTACTGATAATTTTGGAGTATCCTGTGATCCTAAACACCTCTTCTGTGAAAGCAATAAATACTAAAAATACATCCCCTAGACTGAGCCTCAAGCTAGTGTAACTGGCACTCTCTGTATTACATTGGGAGAACTGGGTATATTCTCAGTACCCCCTCCGGGGATAAGCACTGCACTACACTCAGGTGTTAAGCCTTCCCCACCCTATCCAAAGCTAAAAAAATTATTTTGGTTGGTATTGCAATTTAATTGGCTTACTTCAAAAATTGCCCCTTTCTCACATTTGTGTTCAGATATGATAAAGGCATGAAGACATTAAATGATAAACACATTCTAGGAAAGGGACTAATTTTAATGGATTATTGTTGTCTGTAAAGTGTTGTCTCTGGGAAAAGCATCCTATGTGTCTATATACTTGAATATATTACAAAAGTATATTTTGATTAGAGTTTCTTTTTAATGATATGCTGAAGGTTAATCTGCATATATTTTGCCTTCCCTGGTTACCCCCATTAACACACTTATGATTTTTTTTTTTCATAAAGCCCTTCTCTAGTCATTGGCGGGGGGGGGGGGGGGGGGTGATAAATGTTTGGGAGGCCTTTCTGGAGCGTTTTTTTCCTCTTCAGGGTGGAGTTCAGTTCTTCTGGGGCTGCTACCCTGGCAGGCAGCTAAAGTGCACTGAAGAGTTGCAGTTTGGACCTCAGCAGGTGCTGGGCTGGGGGCCTGGAGAAGATTGCCAAAGGATTGTTTGCTGGGGGGCATTATCCTGAAGTCTGGGTCTGGAGAAGGATCTTTTGTCTCCCTCACTGAGGAACTACTTGTGGATGCTGGGTGGCAGACAGCACCTGGGACATTGTGAGTAAAGACCTTGCTGTGGACTCTTGGGTGTGCATGTGCTAGTAAGGAACTAAGCTGCAGAGGATGCTATATGGACCTCCAGGAAAGGCTGCTTAGAGAAGATTAGCGAGAAGCTGTCCTCCTGTTATTTCTGCCATTGTTTAGAATATCTTGATCCCTGAACCCCTCTCCTGTTCCAGTTATTCAGCAATAAATTCTAAAAAGATATACCACCGACTAAGCCTGATTTGTCGGCAAGCATGGAACTGTGCTTGTGACTGGCAGCCTCTGTACTAGCAAGAGAGACCTGGGTCATATTCTCAGTGGCCCCTCCAGCGGTGAGCACTACTAATGAAAAGCTGCATGTGGCTGTGAAATGGCACTTTAGGCTTGTAAAGGCACATACATGCACAAATAGGTTCAGCTTTCCTACACCATAATCCTATAGGGAAGCCTACTTGACCTCCCCATCACCCTGGTCCTGAGTCACAATGTAATTGAATAAAATGGCCACCTTGCTCCTTCCCAAGGAGCCATCCTTCATTCTATAGTGGGCCCTGAATACTGGGATATATAGAGGAAAATAATCTACTGAAGCTTCCATGTGACTTTCCGCTTTCATCAGAAAGCAGCCAATAAACATAAAATATTGCTTTATGGGCACATTTACTGGTTTACTAAGAATACATGTCTCCGGCGTGAGGAATATGGAGCAATATTAATTCAGTACTGCCAGCCGACAGACTGTTGCTGTAATTATATTGCTCTAGTTTTGTGTCGCTGAATTAGGCGACCTTTCCTCTAGAAATCCTGTAAAATTTGGGGAAGCAGTAAAATATTTAAACTCGATATGCAGTGACAATGTTATGAATAGAAATGCCTGTAAATGACTTTGGTATGCACTAGTAATAGCTTCTAGCTGATAAGTAATGGCTCCTATTGGGAAAGGATGTGATGAGACTACAGTTACAGCTCTATTAATCAAACTTTTTTTCCCCTACTTACAGCTCTACATTCACAGCTTCCTGATACCTATCAAATAAATAGCTTAAGCTCTTATCACAGGGGTCTGTGTTGCACGGTGCTCTTCTAATGATCCTGCTGTTACACTGCAGAATACCAGCAACGGGAGGTGTGTGTGAAGCTAGGCATTAGTATTATCGTATCCACTAATATCAGAAAAGGAAAACAGTTATGGGTTATACTTTACAACCATGATGCACTAATAACCTCTTGAACTCCTTGTTGAAAACCTTCATGGATTCCATCTGTAGCATGATATAGGAGAGCTAAAGTTACTGAAAAACAATACATTCCTAACAAAAAGAAAACGAATGGGGCTTTAAGGTACCACACCACAAATTAAAATTCACATTTTTGTTGGTACAATTGTATTAAAATAATTTTAAAATACAAACAATATCCTTAACACATAGGTGTTATTTAATAAAAGAACTGCAGTTACATATATTACCAGTTATAGATGGACAGATCTCCAAATGGTAAGAGTAGGAGTATTCCATAAAATTACATCCGACGTGATTATAATTTTTTTGTGTCGTATATGAAGGGATGTGGTACCTGTAAAACCATGTGAACAATAGAGACTGTTCTGTAGCACTCTCCCTCCCATCCTTTATTTAAGAGCTAAAGTTACTGTAAGGCCTCATGCCCACGGACGTTTTTACAGCCGCTTTTTTGAGCGTTTTTTGCAGCTTAAAAACGCCTCTCCATGTTAGCCAATGGCCTCATGCCCACCATGGCGTTTTTCAGCTGTAAATTGCATAGCCGTTTTTAAGCTGCAAAAAAACCCCAAGACCAGTGCGTTCTGAGGCTCCAGCGCTAGAGCTGTAAAAATGTCAGACGCCAGCAAAATGTGTTAAATATGATTTAATGAGGATTAACCCTGTGTTAAGCCTCGTCCGGCGTTTTTGTCTCTATTCAAAATCAATGGTTCCCTTTGATTGATTTGAATAGAGGTCGCACCAGAAGTTGGATCAAGAGGATGTGACTTGTGTGCTGAGAATCTTGAGGGGGGGAATGCAAAAATTTTTTTTAAATTTGCGTGAGGTTTCCCCCCCAAGACGATACCAGACCCTTCAGTCTGGTATGGATCTTAAGGGGAACCCCCACACCAAAAAAAAAAAAATGGTGTGGGGGTCCCTCCAAGATCCATACCAGACCCTTATTTGAGCACGCAGCCCAGCAGGTCAGGAAAGGGAAGGCGAGCGAGTGCCCCCCTGGACTATACCAAGCCACATGCCCTCAACATGGGGGGTTGGTGCTTTGGAGCAGGGGGGCCCTGCGCCCCCTGCCCCAAAGCACCTTGTCCCCATGTTAATGAGGACAAGGGCCTCTTCCCGACAATCCCGGCCGTTGGTTGTCGGGGTCTGCGGGCGAGGGGCTTATCGGAATCTAGGAGCCCCCTTTAATAAGGAGGCCCCCAGCTTCCAGCCCCCCACCCTATGTGAATGAATATGGGGTACATCGTACCCCTACCCACTCACCTGGGGAAAAAAAGTGTCAATAAAAAAAACACACTACACAGGTTTTTAAAGTAATTTATTAGGCAGCTCCAGGGGTCTCTTCCGACTTCAGGGATCTCTTCTGACTTCTCCGCTCTCCCCGGCCTCTTCTGAGCACTCTCTGGCCTCTTCTCCCACTGTCCGGTGTCTTCTGCCGGGCTCCTCTGCTATGTTCTGCTCTTTTGCCCGCTCTTTTGCTAGTGGTTGCCCGGTCTTTTCCGTTGTCTTCTTCCTTCTTCTCTTCTTCCAATGTTGACTCAACGGTCTCTCCTGATGTAATGCCGTGTGCGCGGTGCGCAATGACTTATATAGGCATGGGGCGGGGTCACCGGGTGATGTCATCTGATGACCCCACCCCTTATGACGTCACAGTCCCGGGGTAATAGGGAACAAAGTCCCACTGTTGGGTTTATTCATAGTAAATGGCTTCCGAACACAGTCCCCACATTAGGCCATGCACCTCTGATGCGTTTCACCCCAACTAGGCTTTTATTAGTACAGTTAGGAGTGGTTGGGGCTGGAGGACTATTAAACCCACTGGGTAACTAATCAACCTAAGTCAGGCACTGTTTGGAAACCAGCTACTTTGAAAAAAAAACCATTGGAGTGATTTTCAGAGAGTGCAGTTTTGTTCCATATTTTGCTAATTTTCCTGTATTATATTTGTGTGGGCTGTAGGATGAGATTTTTACACCGGGAAGAGACCCATACAAGCAAAGAAAGAGCATGAAATCTCTCTGCAGATAACATCCCTGGTGAGGATTGAACCCAGAATCACAAAGTTCCTTCAAAATTTGGGAGGACCCTTGTCAGTCATTTTGGATTCATTAATGGAATAACCTGAAACCTGAAATAGTTTCCTGGGTTTAGATACCCAGTTGTGTCCATAGATAGTGCAGGTCTGATACTAGGGGTTCTAAATCCCAAAAGCAATCTATCCTAGTATGTGGATGCACAACACAGTTGCCAGTCCAGATGTTATGATATCAAACTTTTTCCTCAAACTTATGACCTTGATGAAGATTTGCAGTGCTTGGGCCATGATTTGCATTCAATACCCTATTAGATTGTAAGCTCATCTGAGCAGGGCCCTCTTAATTCTCTTGTATTGTATTGTAACTGTATTGTCTCCCTTTTATATTGTAAAGAGCTGCGTAAACTGTTGGCACTATACAAAGCCTGTCAGACACTGAGCGGTTTGGTAAGGTGGATAAGTCTGGCAGCAGCATTCATGATAGACTGAAGAGGGGATAGCCTATGGAGAGGTAGGCCAATGAAGTTGCTGTTCTGACTCGTTCCTTGTGTGTGAATTTCAGCATTAGCTACTGAGGTCTGGAAACATTTTTTTATAATAAAGGAATAAAGGAAAACATGTAAACTGCAGCCTAAGGTTCCACTTGCTGACTGAATAAAAGAATGCATAATATTAGCATGCAGGTTAATATTTAGCTGAAAAAAAGGGAAAAAACATTTTTACAATATATTTTTTAGCCCTTAAAGTAGATATATAGGCAAAACTTTTTTTTTCCATTTTGAATAAAGAAGGTTAAAACCCCTGTCAGATTTTTTTTTCCATCTGTGTCCTATTGCGTAGATTTCCTATCACTTTCTGTCCCATAACTAAACAAGAAGTGAGAGGACATCTCTGCAGATTAAGGGAATTCCTTGGGACCCCCAGGTCACCAAATTTTGTGTCCCCATTGCTAGATTTCCCCTTTTTTACTTTTCTGGGTGCAACCCAAAATTTGGGATTTTCTTTTACTTTCACTTTCAATGATAATGGTAAACAGAATAAACAGAGAATTTGAATCTCCCTATTGGTGGCACAGACAGCAATAAAAACTGACAGGGGTTCTAATCCCTTTTTAAAAATCAAAAGCGACAAAAAAAAGTTTTGTCTTTAGTTATACTTTAACATAATAAACTATGTACAAAACCACTACAAATTTTCTTTAAAATGGAACTGAAGTTGAAGAAGTCAAGAACTCTTACGTTATAAGGTACATCTAGAAGTGTTTATGGTGTCCAAGAAGTACCCTGAAAAGTTTACATTTAATTATGAATTCCTATTGAAGTATAGCAATGCATCTTCTAGTATGTGAATATGCCTAGGCATTCCTGTGTTGACTCGCTCATCGCTGAGATTTAAGACAATACTGCTTCCGACTGCTAGCCTTAGGAGATTTAGAGTGAGATTTGGTGATGAGGAAGCAAACCCCTGCTTCCACTAAAACAGGCGCCACCAAGTAGAAACACAGTGCAGAACGGGGCATGGTACGTCGGTAATGGGAGAAAGATGAGTTGCAGGGAGAAAACAAGCAATACTGGTGACTAGCCCTTTGCAAATTACCTGTCTTTTTGAGCATAGCTTGCAGAGTCTAGTTCTCCTTTAAGATAATGTTGTTTTTTGCAGTTGAGAATCACTAGCTTTATGTTTTAAACAATGGTAACATTTACAGCAATGTGCATAATTTAAAAAAAAAGGTCAAATAGTTCCCTTCACATTAGATGGGAAACAATACTTACCAATGCATGCTGATGTTTTGATAAACTGTAATTAACTGGAATCTTTTGTTTTAGTACATAGTTCATATTATCTAGAGTTTCTATATTCCAAGAAAAGGCAAATTGAAAGCTGTTGAAAGTATTTAAATGATAAGTGCATGTCTGGTGAAAGAACATTATTAACTATTCATATATTTTCTGGGTTTCATAAAAAAAAAAACTTTTTAGTGTTTTCTTTAAAACATTTTCAACAGACACAGGAGACAATACTTATCTATGTATTTAAATATTTACCCTCCATAATTACATTTTAATAGCTGATTGGAAAGCTTAATGTTTTTTTCTGTAAAAAGATTATCTTGCTACCCCTCTGGAGCCTGACCATGTAGTCTTTGATAAAGGGAAAGACTGTTCTTTTTTTACTAATAGCTAAAACACTGATCTACAGGTAGGTAAGGAAAAATCACGATTAGGTTATATTGTCTATTAAATCTCATCTTCAAGGAGAACTCCCCTCTCCTCCCCACTCCACCTTATAGTCTTTATTCTAAAATCTACAGTATTTAAAACCCATGTCCACTGTCCATTGCCTGACAGAAGTAGCATTCAATGACGTCATGGAAGAAGACAAGAACAGAGGGCAGCTTCATATCAACAGTCATTGATTCAAGTTAGTTTTTGTGTAGTTCTGAGAGATTTTTTAACAGATATGTTGGGGGAATTGGACTCTTTTTTTGCCTTGAGCTGGGCTGGGCTTTAGGCAATGTAAGCAAATGTCTGTCTTTTATTAGCTTCCTGTAATTCCTAACATAAAAGGTCCCAGACTAAGAAAGAGCAGTAGTTTAGCCAGTTAGGTTCTAGTGCATTGCTTGGTACTGTCAGTCTAATGCCCCGTACACACCATCGGATTTTCCGATAACAAATGTTGGATGTGAGCTTGTTGGCAGAAAGTCCGACATGTGTATGCTCCATTGGATATTTGTTGTCGGACTTTCCGCCGACAAATGTTGGCTAGCATGTTCTCAAATTTTCCGCCAACAAATATGTGTTGTCAGACTTTCTGATCGTGTGTACACAAGTCCGTCGGACAAAAGTTCAAAGTACAAACACGCATGCTCAGAATCAGTGCTCACCAAACACAACATTAGCAGAAGGAGCCCAAAGGGTGGCGCAAGACTATTGAACTTTCTTTTTATCGGCTCGCTGTACATCTTGTACGTCACTACGTTTGTAATTGTTGGCCAACATTTGTGTGACCGTGTGTATGCAAGACAAGTTGGAGCCAACAACCTCAAACAAAATTCCATGGTTTTGTTGTCGGAAAGTCCGATTGTGTACGAGGCATAAGGCTTCATGTACACTAGTAGATGTTAAATTTGAGTTTAGGAGCTTTTGGCGTTTTTTTGTCAAAGCTCCTCAACTTAACTCCATAAAAGCCTATTTGTTCTTGTACATATAGGCTTTTACCAGAGTTTAAGAGCTGCTGTGGTTAGGGAAGCTTCAACCTCCCTCTCCTGAACGCGGAAGAATCACGTTCAGGATAGAAAGTTTTGACCTCCAGCCACAGGAAAATGCAAACCGTGTTTTGCGTTTTCCCACAGCCGGTGATCAAAGTAGGCATCCAAAACTTGTGCAGATCATAACAGGTGAAAATCAGATTGGTTAAAAAAACATAGCTCCGGCAGAATGCAGTACATGTGATTAATGGAGGCTAAAGCATGAAGAAGAAAGGTGTGACTAACTACATAGAGCAGGGATCTTCAAACTACGACCCTCGAGCTATTGTGGAACTACACATCCCATGAGGCATTGTAAAGCTCTGACATTCACAGACATTTTTTCTTAAATCATGTAATCTTTATTTGAAACATTTTCTTTATTTCACAAAACACACCTATTCATCTTCTTTTACACACAAACGCTTTACATATATAAACATAATGCACTACCTTTGTACCAGTATATTTCTTAATATTTATCTTACTTTGTATAAAACCAGTTTAACCTTTGTCACTTTATACCCTGTGTATAACTTTTTACATAAAGAATTAAAAAAGAGAATTTAGCTATCATCAGTGTTATTTTTTTTAAATTTCCTCCTACTTGTTAACATTTATCTCTTCATTTATTAGTTATTTACCTTAATTAACCAGGATCCCCATACCTTCCTAAATTTCCTGTCATTCTTTTTTTTGGTATATACAGCTGTCTCTCTCTTAATTGTAACATCTACTTCTTTTAACCATTCTGTATGGGTCGGTGGATTTGTTGCTATCCATATCTTCACTATTAAATTCCTTGCTAGGAACAGACATCTAATTATTGCCATCCGTCTTTTGTTTATAGTGCCTCCTCCCTCTATATATCCCAATACACACACAATGGGGTTTAAAAGTCTGTTTTATAGTTTCCAAAATCTTCCCCCAATAGCTATGTAACTTTGGGCATCTCCACATCATAAACCTTTCCCATTCCTTGCTCTTCTCTACATTTTCCACTTCCTGTAGATGTTTATTATCCCATATAGGGGAGAATTCTGTGTAACCCCGATATCCTAACATCTTTTTACCCATCTCCCATATTTTTTAAATCAACATAAAGGTGGGGGTCTTAAGTAAAAAAGATTCAGCTTCTAAAGTCTCTAATGAGTTATGGTTTGTTCCTAGGAGTATGATTTTGCGATTTGTATCCCCCCCTTCTGGGAGATTACAACACCTCAAATGTTGCATTTGTGATGACAAAAAATAGCTCCATGGGTGTGGCACTGCCAACCCTCCTTCATCCTTCAGCCGCTGAAATACCCTCAATCCTATCCTAGCTTGTCTTCTCTTCCATATTAACTCTAAAAATGACTTCTATCTTCTGAAACTATTGTTTTGCTTTTTAAAGAGGCGAGTTGTACAATATATATAAGAGTTGCGGCATCCAAATGATCTTTATCAGGTTACACCTGCCTGGAACCGACAAAGGTTACTGACACCACACTCTTGCCCTACGTTTAAAATTTTCTATAAATGTTGTTAGGTTATTACTTATATATTGCTATATTGCTTAGGGTCCTTAATTATATCTACTCCCAGGTATTTGATTTTTTTTAACTATCCCTACCTGTGGAAACCCAGCATACTGGGGGGGGGGGGGGGGGGTTCATAGGGTCTACTGGTAAAAGCATTGTTTTATCCCAGTTTATACTCAATCCAGAAAACCGCCTAAACCCTGTTATCACATCAATTGCTGCACTTAAAGAAGATTGAGTATCCCCTAAAAATAAAAGTATGTCATCTGCACATAATGCAATTTTCTCCTCTTTCTTTTGAACCCTTGAATATTTGTTGATGATCTGACGGCTATGGCTAATGATTCTATTGCCAAGGCGAAGAGTAGGGGTGATAAAGGGCACCCCTGTCTCGTCCCCTGCGTCAGCGGAAATGTTTCTGAGCATTCATTGTTTATTTTAACTTTCACCTGGAGTGGCATTATTTATAGCAGGTTCTAGCAGCTTACCGATTTGGTTCCGGGTTTGTTAATTGGATGAAACTGCTGTATGGGGAATACAGCAGTTTCATCCAATTAACAAACCCTGAACCAAATCGGTAAGCCGTTAGAACCTGCCATAAATAATGCCACTCCAGGCTATCAAAAGCCTTTGTTGCATCCAATGATAATATAGCTTTTGATCCCTTTTTGATTGTCGGGATTTGCAGGTTTAAGTATACTCGTCTTATGTTTATACTGGTTGCCCTACCAGGTATAAAACCCAATTGGTCAGGATGTACACATTTTGATATTACTCTTCTTAACCTAGAGGCCAATATCCCCGCTAGGATCTTGACATCTGCCCCCAGGAGGGATATTGGCCTGTAAGAAGAAAGGTTAAGTGGATCCTTCCTCTCCTTTGGAAGTACTATGATGGTAGATTCTATCATCGAAGCAGACAACCCACCCTCTTCCACTGCTTTATTAAAAACCTTTAACAGCATAGGCATCAATACCTCTCCATATTTTTTATAAATCTCTGCTGACAATCTGGCCCATGAGATTTCTGACTTGCTAATGCTGCTACTGGCTGCCGGAGTTCTTCTAGGTCTATAGGGGCATCTAGCATCTCTCTGTCCTCATTGGAGAGATGTAAAATCTCCAAATCCTGAAAGAAATTCCACATCTCCCCGTCCACCTGTAGGTTCTGAGTGCTATACAATGTTTCATAATATCTTCAGTGTGGGATTTAAGGCACTGCTGCCTCTGATTTCTAGTCTCAGGAGATTTGGGGAGAAATGTTATGTTACTACAGTTTTTCTCAGTGTTCTCCTTACTGGAGGTTCTGAAAAGGGAAATCCAACCCCTGCCACTACCAAGATGGCCGCCTCCATGCAGAAACACAGTACACAACAGGGCACATATTGGGAATTTAGGTTAGTAAAGGGAAAAGATCAGCTGAAAGAAGACCACGGGCATAACTGGCAACTAGTCTTTTGCCCCCTACCTGTTTCTTTTTCTTTTTTTTTTTAAGAAGTACACTGAAATATTAAAATTTCATCTTTAACTCCTTCTGAAATATAGCAGTGCACCTTCTGGTATGTGAATGTGCGTAGGCACTCCTATGCTGAGAGCCACATCGCTATCCATCTGCAGTGTGAGATCTAACTGCTATTGGCTTCTAGTCTTAGGGGATTTAGAGTGAGATTTGACAATGAGAAAGCAAAGCTCTGCCTCTACTAAGACAGCTGTCTCCAAGCAGCAACATGGTGCAGAACAAGGCATGGTAAATCAGTAATGGGGGCAATATGGGCTACAGGGATATCACAAGCAATACTGGTGACTAGTTCTTCCAGCTTCAGTTCCTCTTTAAAGAATAAGTTAACCTCTCCCCGTCCCCCATTGTAACAGGGAGCAGGGGATCTTCTCCCCCCACTCACTGTCTCCGCCCGCCTGGCCACGTCATCCATTCACAGTGTTCTGTGAATGGAAAACTACAAGTTGATCTGCTAATCTGCTGATCGTGGGTGCAATGCTTTTCAGGCTCCCCATAAGAAAATAGAATAAAGGCACATTTTTTTACCTGCAAAAAGTGGTGCATTTATTTTTTTTTTTTTTAAAACTCATCCTTTAAGAGATAGCCCCTTCCACAAACTATATTATGTAACTTCATTTCATTCTTACTGAATAAAACTATATTATTATCAGATACAAGTTATAAATGAAACATGCTTATAGCTAGCTGGAACTTGCCTTAGAAGCCTACAAATACAGTCTAATAAAATTAATCCATCTGCTATAAGACACCAGCGACAAACCCATCATTTCTGGTCAAATAACTGAGGAAAAATGAATATTTTTCTGATTGCATATGTTGAAAGTAATAGTTTTACTTTAACACCTCCAACTTTCCATTACACAGCGCTGAAATGTATCTAGGCAGATATTTTCACTTCATGTAAAAAAAAAACACTTCAACTACCGTATTTCCAATACTTTTATAGTAAAATCAAATCCTAAATAGATGTTCAGTGGATAATTTCATAGTATGCAATTTTATATTGCTCACACAATTTTTTCCAGGTGGTGGTATGATTTTGTGCTATATGTAGAACGTCTCGCCCCAACAGCCCATAATTGACTCCTGAATTTCGAAAAAAAGGGTTGCTTTTCCTTCCTGCTTCATTTTTCAACAAGATACACAACTCTACTCTACATCTCAATATAACTCCTGTCCTCTTCTATATACTGACATGGCTTCCCTCACCCCTCTATATGTTGCCACAGCGTCCATCTCTTCTTCGCATGCCAGTATGATATTTCATTTTCCCCAAATCCTAATAGCCCTTAATTACCTAGTTCATTTCGAAAATGACTTCCATGCATCCTTCACACCACAGCTTTCCTTCCAGCACACATCCTAAACCTGACTTTAATCTCTATTCAATGTGACAGTCATTTTTCCTTCAATCTCTCCACATTCTATTCCAAACTATTTAATTCCAAAATACTCTTACTGTGCCGTATTGTGATGACATTGGGATAGCTGTCAGATCGCTGCAGAGAGACCATTGTTTAAACACAGAGGTCCTTCTCTGCAACCAGCTGTTTGTTAGGGTTTTGGGCTAATGCAATAAAATACCAACAATAAGAAGGACATTGATTTTGAGCATTTTGCACTGTATTGAATGTTTCTGCCTATTTATTGTGTTAACTTTAATTAAAGTAGAACTATAGACAAAACTTTATTTTTCATTTTGGATAAAGTAAGGGAGAGTTATAACCCCTGACTGATTTTCTTTCTCGCCATCTGTGCCCCATTACAGGGATTTCCCTTCACTTCCTGTCTTATAGCCAAACAGGAAGTGAGCAGAAATCCCTGAAAATTAACCACTTCAGCCCCGGAAGGTTTCACCCTTTTCATGACCAGGCCATTTTTTGCGATACAGCACTGCGTTGCTTTAACTGGCAATTGCAGATTCATGCAACTCTGTACCCTAACAAAGATGATGTCCTTTTTCCCACGAATAGAGCTTTCTTTTGGTGGTATTTGTTTACCTCTGTGGTTTTTATTTTTTGCGCTATAAACAAAAAAGATTGACAATTTTGAAAAAAAAAATATATTTTTTACTTTTTTGCTATAAAACATATCCAATCAAAAAATTTAGGCCAATATGTATTCTGCTACATATTTTTAGTAAAACATATCCAATAAGCGTATATTGGGCAAACGTTATCTTGTCTACAAACTATGGAATATTTTTCTGGTATTTTTATTTCTATTTTTACTAGTATTGGCAGCGATCAGTGTTTTTTAGCGGTACTGCGACACTGCGGTGGACAAATTGGACACTAAGTGACACTTTTTGGGGACAAGTGACACCAATACAGTGATCAGTGCTAAAAAATGCACGGTCACTGTATAGATGACACTGGCAGGGAAGGGGTTAACATCAGGGGCGATCAAAGGGTTAAGCGTGCTCATAAGGAGTGCTAACTGTGTGGGGGATGGCATAACTGGAGGAAGAGAGAGTTCTGTGTTCCTGCTCAGCAGGAACACAAGATCTCCATCTTCTTCTCTGACAGAATGGCGGTCTGCCTTGTTTACATGGGCCGTTCTGCCTCTCCTGTCAACGATCGGCGTGTCCCGGCAGACATTGTCCACCAGACCTGTTGATTGGGTCCCACTGTGTCCAATCACAGCAGGAGTGGGTTGCCGGTGGCACGCGTACTCCAGACCTGGAAGAGACAACATGTACATGTACGTTGTTTTGCACAGCCGGGCAGCCTTGCCGCCCTGCCACCCTGCCACAGTAAATGTGTGTTGGACGGTCCGGAAGCAGTTAAGGGAATTCCTTGGGAACCTCAGGTCACCAGAACTAGTGTCCCCATTGGAAGATTTTCCCTCTATTACTTTTCTGGGGACAACCCATTTCCTATCACTTTCTGTCCCATAACCAAACAAGAAGTGAGAGGACATCTCTGCAGATTAAGGGAATTCCTTGGGGACCCCCAGTTCACCAAATTTTGTGTCCCCATTGCTAGATTTCCTCTTTTTTACTTTTCTGGGGACAACCCAAAATTTTGGATTTTCTTTTACTTTCATTTTCAATGATAATGGTAAACAGGACAAATAGAGAGGGTGAATCTCCTTAACGGGGGGCACAGACAGCAATAAAAACTGACAGGCGTTCTAATCCCTCCCCACTCCAATAC
Organism: Aquarana catesbeiana; assembly: GCF_042186555.1. Classification (NCBI taxonomy): domain Eukaryota; kingdom Metazoa; phylum Chordata; class Amphibia; order Anura; family Ranidae; genus Aquarana; species Aquarana catesbeiana. The sequence goes on from NC_133325.1 coordinate 710,599,007, forward strand.
TGAAAAAAAAAGTTTTGCTTTTAGTTATACTTTAAATATATTTTAAAGTTCTGCTTTAGTATATGGTAATTCCAGACCATACAAGTCAGGAATAAGGACATTTTCTATTTGTTTGCATATCTATTTTTGTATTCTTGCGTCGTACTGAAGGAAGTGTAAACATATCACAACCATTTTCTTTTATCACCTTACACATATAGTGCCTGGATAACCCAAACACCATTTGAACTAGTAGACTTTGATTATGGTGAAATATAGATTTTACCATTTTAGGAAGCACAAAATCTGCCGCTCCCTCCTATGCATAATTAACAACGTATAATTAGTTTAGGTATGCTTCGGCAGTGTGTTTTGGACTAATTAAAATAAACACCGCTTTGAGAAAGGAATCAACAAAAAGTTCAATCACACTTCTGTGTCTTCATAATTTGATGTAGAAATAATTAATACGTTTAACTGAGCCTTTCAACAAAAGCCGATTTGGGGACTTAGGAAATATTTATTGCAATGGAGCGGTGACAGTAGTTATATTAAATGATTTAAATACAGAAAACCATCTTGGGTTATGTTTAAGAATTTAATTAGTGTTCTCACTGTTTAAAGACATGCCTTTTCAAGTCCCTGGGAAACAATGGCCGTGCTCAGCAGGGGTTATATTTCAAGCTTACATTTAGCAGCTACAAGAAGTTCATATAATGTTCAAAAAATCAGCACAGAACTCATTTAGCTGAATTGTGAACTGCTGATCCAGATTATATAAATCCTGTTGGGATAAACAAGCACTAGATAAATCATTTTCCCAAAGTTAAACTCTAGTTTGGTTAAAAATAGTCCTCAGCTATTTTACATTGAAGGTATTGTAGCAAAATGTATCTTGGATCCTTATCTTCTTCTGTTTTGTAAATACTGAAATAGGCTATTCCAAATCTCCAAAGCTGGCCATACACTAATCGAATTTCAGCCAGTTTCTGATGAAGTGACCAAAATTTGAGTCCTGTCGACACCCTATCCTGTCTGACCCCAGCATCCTTTCATCTAAAATTCAAATGAGTCAAGTGACTAATTCTATGCCAAATAGTGACTGCGGCAAATCAGCTGCACTCGGGGGCGTGGCCTGGCTATGGAGGAGTGAGGACGCGTGTTCCCTCAGCTCCCGATACACCGCCGCATTACAAGCCGCACAGAGGGGAGATATCGCCTCCGGAACGCCGGAGAACATGTCGGAAGGACGGAGGGCTCTCTCACAGCACTCGAGAGCGGAGGGCTCACGGCAGGAGCAGATGGAGACATATTTCGGCCCGAACGCCGGGCCCGGACACGAGGCCTCCAAGATGGCGCCTACGCCGAAGGCTGGCAAGACAACAAAAGCCACACAGAAGGCCCTGGCTCAGCAGCAGCAGCAACAGCAGCAGCAGCACCAGCATTCCCAGATTTCTTCCCCGCGGTTGGTGAGTGATACAGCCCCTCCACTCTCCCCGGGATCCTCTGCCTCCCATGATCAGGGCCCTGACATGGCGGATTTTTTGGGGGAAGGAGACATAAAGCGCCATATTTGGTCCCTCCCCACCAAGGAAGACCTAGAGAGATTCACTGCCAGGGTTGAGAAGGCCTTCAGGGAAGATATAGCCCAGCTCAAGACAGACACTACTCACTTGGGAAACAGGGTGGAAACTGTGGAGCAGAGACTGGATGAGGTGCTGCCGACTATTGTTAAACTACAAGACAGATGCAACTCTCAGGATCAGAAAATAGAAGCCCTGTTGTGTCAGTTAGATGACTTTGAAAACCGCAGCAGGAGAGCAAATATACGCATACGCGGTTTACCAGAGGCCACGGCACCAAAGGATATTATCCCCACGCTAGAAGACGTCTTCCGAGAAATACTGGGGTTACCGGCCACGGCTCCTGTGGAGATAGACAGAGCTCATAGGGCCCTCAGACCACCCTCCCAAGATGCAGATAACCCAAGAGATATCATCTGCAAGCTTCATAAATATACACTAAAAGACAGGATTATGCAGAAAATGCGTGGGAAGCAATACTTTGATTTTGATGGAGCGCACCTGTACTTTTACCAGGACATTTCAAGACGCACGCTCATGCAACGCAGAGCCCTGCGGCCCCTGCTTGAGGCCCTTCAGAAGGCAGGTCTGCCCTACAGCTGGGGCTTCCCTTTCTATCTACAAGCAACCAAAGAGGGGAAGAATGTCACGTTACGCACTAAGGACGACCTTCCATTTTTTCTAGAGACCCTGGGTCTGGAGCCGGTGGACTTCCCGGACTGGAGAGGTCCAAGTGATCATCCCCACTTACAGCTACCCCAGCCGTGGCTCACGGCCAACCGTAGGAGCCGCAGGCGAGACCGCAGACGTCCTGCATCCACATCTCCCGTGGGACCTGTGTCACCAAGGCACTAAAGGAAGCTGTCCTACCTTTCATTTGCACTCCGAGAGAGACGTTCTCCTCGTATGTTACAGAACCTCATCTGATTGTCCACTTTTGTGAAGGGCCCCTGACCACTAACACAGACATGCCGCCTGCAATTGGGACAGAGCCACATACGCACACGAAGCGGCGCGCGATCACCTATCCTGGGATGAATGCCCCTGATTAGGAACTTGGCTTTGAACTTGTGAGAATATCCCAGGAGAAGACACGGAAGCCATAGCTCTGAATTTGCCAAGTTAGGCTCTGATTCAGGACGCCCTGCTTACCCACTTTTTTCTCTTTTTTTTTGAGGTCTTCCCCCTCCCCCCTATTTTTCATTTTTATCTTTTTGAATTTTTCTCCTCATCTCAAGATAGAGCTGCGAACTTTTGTTTTTTGTTATTATAGAAACTCCCCTCTCCCATACACTGTATAATGTGTACTGCCTATTGATCAGGAGAGGGCGGTGGATTGGGGCTGGTCCTTGCTCCCCTCCCTCTCGTGATGGTCCACGTCCCCCACGTAGGCCATACCTTTTTAGGTATATATTTCCTATATTTGGAAATAGGGACGGGTCTCGGACATCTCTCCCTAACGGGGGGAGGCCCGATATCTGGCTCACAGGTATACCACGTTGTGGTAATGTTCATATTAATGTACCTTGCAATTTGTCTTACTTATTTTAACTTTGTCTACTTCCTTCCCTTCTGTTTACTCTCTTCTACTATATACTCTTTTGTAGGGACTGCCTTCGGCTCCGCCTCCCGTTCTGTGCCCACTAGATCACTGCGAAAACTACTCATCCCGAGCTCTTCCTATGGCATCACTTAAGGTAATTTCATACAATGTGCGAGGTCTCTGCTCCCCATCCAAACGTAGTAAATTGTGGTGGGAACTTAAGCGATCAGGGGCTCAGGTGGTTCTTTTACAGGAGACGCATTTCACTCCACACTCACTGCCCAAACTGCCCAATCATATATATACCCAATGATTCCTCAGCAATTCGCCTACTGCGAAATCAAGAGGTACGGCTATTGCCAATCATAAGTCTTGCCCCCTCCAAGTAATTGACACTGAGGTAGACTCCATGGGGAGATATGTCTTTCTTAAGGGGGCTATAGCTGGACAGAAGATTACAGTTGCTACGATCTATGCCCCTAATTCAAACCAACTCACCTTCATAGATAATACACTTGATAGACTGGCGGAATTTAGAGAGGGCCCCCTGATCTTGGGAGGCGATTTTAATGTCAGCCCGGACCCACAACTAGACACCTCGCACAAGCGTCCTTCTCACTCACACGCTTTTTTAAAACATTTTCGTAAAACCCTGCAAACACACCGACTCTTAGATAGTTGGCGAATTCTTCACCCGGATGACAGAGACTACAGCTACTATTCAAAAACACATGACGTCTATACCCGTATAGACCTGATCTGTGTAGATCACTTGGCCCTGGAGCTGCTGCAGTCCTCGTCCATCGGAAATATAACGATCTCTGACCATGCCCCAGTAATGGCCTCCCTGGTTTTGCCACAGAGTAGCCGTAGGACTTGGTCGTGGCGTTTAAACGAATCTCTGTTGGACGATGCTGTAGCGGTTTCTGAGGTCAAAAAGGTCCTGTCCCACTACTTTAAAGAAAACACTACAGAGGGGCTGAGTAAGGGGACTGTGTGGGAGGGCCACAAAGCAGTGGTGAGAGGCGAACTGATTTCCCAGGGATCTAGATTGAAGAAAGCTAGGCAAGCAGACTTCGACAGGGTACTCCAAGCGCTTCAGCAAGCGGAACTTAGACACAAACAGAACAGCGACCCGGAGGCTCTGAGGGCTTTGATAGACCTGAGAGAATTGTTCACTCGACTACTGGACAGACAGGCAGGCAGACGAACGCGATATTTATTGCATAAATACTATGAACATGGCAACAAATGCGGCCGTATGCTGGCTAGAGCCCTTAGAAAAAAACGAGCGCTTATGCATGTGCATAAGTTACGCCTCCCCACAAGTGAGTACACAGTTAGACCCTCCCAGATAGCCTCTGGATTCCGAGACTATTACAACACATTATATAACCTAAATTTGACACAGACCCCAGAGACCCAGGCCATACGAAAAACAGCCATCCAAACATATTTGACCGCTTCTGGACTGCCAGCACTGACAGACGAACAATGTTCTGCATTAGAAGCACCCATCACTGTCACTGAGATAGAAGCCACGGTGAACTCTCTACCCAACGGGAAGAGCCCAGGCCCCAATGGGTTCTCCAAGGCCTATTACAAGATGTTTTTACCTCTGCTATCTGAATCAATGTGTAGCTACTTTAATTCCATAGCAGACGGCGCAGCTATCCCTAATGAAGCCTTACTGGCTCACATTTCAGTAATACCCAAAGAAGGGAAAGACCCCACTATGCCCCAGAGCTACAGACCCATATCTCTTCTCAACGTAGATATTAAAATACTAGCCAAGATCCTAGCGACCAGACTAAAACAACTAATCCCACTAATAGTCCACCCCGATCAAACAGGGTTCATTACCGGCAGGGAAGCTAGGGACAACTCAATTAGAGCAATCCACCTAATCCATTGGGCCCGAACATCTCCCGCACCCCCCCCTTACTTGATCTTATCCACCGATGCGGAGAAAGCCTTCGATCGGGTGGACTGGACTTTTTTACGGGCTACGTTGGAAGCTTTGGGCCTTCGCTCCCATATGCTTACTTGGATAATGGCCCTATACTCAGACCCACATGCTCAAGTAAAAGTGAAAGGTTCCCTCTCTGCGAGGTTCCCGATCAGAAATGGCACGAGGCAGGGGTGTCCCCTATCCCCACTCTTGTTCGCCCTTGTGCTGGAACCATTCCTGCGCACTGTTAGGGCAAATCCAAACATTAAGGGGCTTACGGTAGGTCCCACAGAACATAAACTTTCGGCCTATGCTGACGATGTGCTATTCCACATCACAGAGCCTCTAGTCTCGTTGCCTAATCTGATGCGGGAACTTCAAAATTTTGGAGAGTTGTCTAATTTCAAAATTAACTACACGAAATCAGAGATATTACCCATTCAAATGACGTCCTCCCTGACAGACCGACTAAAAACTGCTTTCCCGTTTACTTGGACTAAATCATCCCTAAAATATTTAGGTATAAGTCTGACAGATAGATTTGAAACCTTATTCAACACTAATTTTCCTTCCCTAATAACAAATGTGAGGAACGACCTGACTCAGTGGGCTAAGACAGCCTTCACTTGGACTGGAAGGCTTAATATTATTAAAATGAATGTCTTACCCCGAGTACTGTTTTACATGCAGATGATACCTGTGGCCTTACCTAAGAGTTTTCTTTACTCAATTAACCAGTATAATATCCACCTTTGTGTGGAACAATAAGAGACCGAGAATCGCCATTAGATTGCTGAGGCGCCACAGGGATATGGGGGGCCTGAGCCTTCCAGACGCACAAAAATATTATCGAGCTATGGTCTTACAAAGGATACTAAATTGGCGTTTCCACGCACACTCCAAAGTATGGGTCTCATTGGAAAAATATATAGCGGGAAGAAATCTGGCATATGCCCCGTGGTTGGCCCGGGAGCACAGGGGATTATCAATCTATGCGTCTCCATTGACGACCCAGCTTTTGAAAGCCTGGGACCGACTCAATACTAGTTTGGACTTGGCGCCCCCCGTGTCACCTCTGGCCCCGCTGGGAGGATACCAATGGTTCCTGCCTGGGGAACAGATAGGATTTTTTGGCTCCTGGGTGGATGACAGTAATGCCTGTTGTGGTAAACTGATGGAAAGTGGTAAATTAGTCTCACTAGAAGCCCTCAGAGCCCGGTCAGGGAGTTTCCCTATGGACTTTTGGCGATATAGGCAACTTCATCACTTTTTTAAACAACACGGAAGCTCTATAAGAGATATTTCCACCCTTACACCGTTTGAGCGCCTATTCATAGACGAAGAACCAATTCCACATATGATCTCGGGACTGTATTAGTTGCTCAGCTTTGCTACCCCAACAGTGAAACCGCCATACATCAGGATGTGGGAACGAGACTTGGGGGTAGTCTTTACTTCTGCCCAGCTATCTGCCCTCTATCAACTCACTCGGTCTAGTTCCATTGATTCTAAGACGCAAGAAATGAATTACAAAATAATGATGCGCTGGTACCGGGTACCGGCAGAGTTAGCGAAAATATATCCAGCAACGTCGGAACTATGTTGGAGAGGTTGTGGCCACAAAGGCACTCTCCTCCATATTTGGTGGGATTGTCCTGCAATTAAATGCTACTGGGAGGATATTAAATCACAAATTAAAGATATCATGGGCATTGAAATTCCTCTCTCTCCAGAACATTTCCTGCTACACATTCCTCCCATGCCAATACGCCAGTATAAAAAAAGTATACTGCCCCACTTGCTTAACGCGGCAAAGCGGCTTCTCCCTATATACTGGAAGCGGTCGCAAGTCCCATCCAGAGAGGAATGGTATCGCAAGGTGGGAGATATCCGTGAGGCAGAAGACTGGATTGCCACATGTAAAGGAGTTAGAGACCGCTTCACGGCGATGTGGCAACCCTGGACAATATATACCTCAGACTTAAGTCACATTCCTTCTAGCCTAGACATAGCCCTTCTTGAGCTAGCTGACCCATCCTTGAAAGGACGCCTTATTGACCCACAGAGGGGAGCAGAGAACCAAGACCCGAGATAAACTAAGGTGACAAACACCTAAGGGACATGTGTTCCCTTCTACTGTTCTAATTTTTAGTAGGTATGGTGCTGTCGGGAGGGCCTCGACGGGGGGCGGAGCTGGACGCAGGTTCCCAGGTATGTTCCAGACTATTTTTTCTTCTCTTTTTCTTCTCTCTTCTTTCCTAAATACTCTATAGAGCTTTAACTAGTTACGGTTGCTCGTTTAAAAACAAAATAATATGTTTGTTGCCAGGTGACGAATAAGAAATGACTAAGCAAAGGAACCGGATGGTCCTTGGAGATTTATGGCCTTGAGACACCCCGGACAGGGGGTGTTCTAGTGTCATTATGCTGATATGGCTTTGTCGGGTGATTTTGGGGGGGGCTGGGGGGTGGGGAGCGCGGAGAGAGGTTAGTTGGAGGCGTATGTTGCCCCCCTCTCTCCGGGGGACCCCGCTCAGACCACCTTAAAAACTGTTTGCACAACTGAACTTAGCCTAAACCCTGGGAAAGACCTGTCCAGCTTTTATAGCCCCGGGACTAAGACAAGCATGCTTTTAAATTAATTTTTTTTTTTTTTTTCTCTTTTCTGTTTTTGTCACCTGGCACATTGTTGGTGTATTTTTCTCCCTTTTTCTTGTCATCAATGCTAGCTATACCAGTTAAAAAGTGACTGTCTAGTATTCAGTATACATGACTGATAGCATCGATGTTCTTGCTTTTCTTTCTATGCTACTCATCCTTTTTGTTAAATAACAAGAAAAAATGACTGGTATATCACCTAAAAACCGTTCATCCAGATGGATGTGATTCTATACTCACAGTTTTATAATCTTGCAATGTGATATCCTGTCTTTTATAAATAAAGATTTATAAAAAAAAAAAAAAAAAAAAATCAGCTGCACTCACTGTTTTGCAGTGCCTACTGGCTGTCAGAGAACAATAGCCTCAGCGAGAGATGCCTCCATCCGCCCATAGGCTAAACTCAAAAAATCTTTTGGTGTATAGCCAGCTTTACTGAAATCTTTCAAAAATGAGTGTAAAGTGGGAGATCTTGTCTTTTCTATAATTATCAACCCCAGTGTGCAATAAGGCTCAGGCTTGACCTAGTTCTACCATATTTTCCTTTGTGACCAACATATATAAGCAGATACCTGTCTACATCAAAAGCTGGGATAGCATATATTCTGTAGAACCACTGGAGGATGCCATGAGTACAGGTCCCCATAACAATGAATAGGGCTGCAGCAGGATGAAAGGGACCTGAGGGGGAAACTTTCTAAAAATAGGCTGTGCAGCTTAAGGCAGGCCCTCACAGTGAAGATTTCTGTATCAAGGATGAAGGTAAGCATTTAGGCAGGGTCTACTGCGCCCGTGCACATGGGGTAACTCTCATGCAGAGCATGCTCATCAATGCCCGGGACCAGGCGGACACTGCGGTCATGTGAAGAATCTAACATTAAAGCAGTTCCCCAACTTAGGGATGAACTTTCACTGCGTGCAGTAATAAATGCAGAGTTCCTCTGAAAAGCGACTTGTTCCATGTCACCACACACTGTAACTTGTATGTTGGCATTAGGAGGGACGTGTTGAGCCTGTGCCCACTCCACCAGTTCAATGTATCTCTGTTACCTCACTCCCAGTAACAAGATGAGGTCCCTCTGAGCACCTAGTGCGGATTGTCATATGTGCTCTTTAACTCTCTCCTTTCTGTACCTTGTACCCAGGCCATAGATCTCCATAATGTTAGTCTGCTCCCAGTTATCATAGGAGATGGACCACTAGGGAGGGAGCCAGATCATCAACCCCCTCACTTCCAGAGGACCTGCCACCTTTACCAAGCTTAAAGACTGGTTGCTTAAAGCTTGTTCTTGTATTTCTCCAAGTGGGCTGCACTTTAGGAGATGGGACAATGCCTTAACCACTTCAGCCCCGGAAGGATTTGCCCCTTTCCTGACCAGGCCATTTTTTGCGATATGGCACTACGTCGCTTTAACTGACAATTGCGCGGTCTTGCAACATTGTACCCAAACAAAATTTATGTCCTTTTTTTCCCCACAAATAGAGCTTTCTTTTGGTGGTATTTGATCACCTCTGCGTTTTTTATTTTTTGCGCTATAAACAAAAAAATAGCGACAATTTAAAAAAAAAAAAAAAAACAATATTTTGTACTTTTTGCTATAATAAATATCCAAAAAAACTAAACAAAAACAAATTTCTTCATCAGTTTAGGCCGATATGTATTCTATAAGCGTATATTGATTGGTTTGTGCAAAAGTTATAGCATCTACCAAATAGGGGATAGATTTATGGCATTTTTATTTATTTGTTTATTTACTTACTATTAATGGCAGCGATCTGTGATTTTTATCGGGACTGCGACATTGCGGCAGACAGATCGGACACTTTTGACACTTTTTTGGGACCAGTAACTTTTATACAGCGATCATAGCTAAAAATAGCTAATGATTACTGCATAAATGTCACTGGCAGGGAAGGGGTTAACACTAGGGGGCGATTAAGGGGTTAACTGTGTTCCCTAGGTGTGTTCTAACTGTGGGTGGGATGGAACTGACTAGGGGAGGAGACCGATCGGTGTTCCTATAAACTAGGAACACACGATCTGTCTCTACACCCCCTGACAGGATGTAGATCTGTGTGTAGATCCACGTTCCTGCTCTGTCATGAGTGATCACGGGTGCCCTGCCGGGCACATGCATCGGCTCTGTCTTAAAGGAGCGACGTATGACCTACAGCGATTTGCGCAGCCGTGCTAACCTGCCACAGTATAACTGCGGCGGCTGGTCAGCTGGTTGGCTAGCGGTTAAACAACAACCTAAATCAAAGGGTACAATTGTCCTTTGAACTCTGGGGTGGATTTACTAAAGGCAAATAGACTATGCACTTTAGTGCACTTTAGCAGCTACAATAATTGTCCCCAGAGCTTAAAAAATGGGGTGAAGATCTGCTGATTTCCATTATCCAATCATGTACAAGAAAAATTGTGTTTTTTTTTTTTTTTTGTTTTGTTTTTTTACATTTTTCTTGCACCTGATTGTGTATTGTTTACAAAGTAAAGCTTTACCACAGTTACTACGAAAAAGAGGGGGGAGGTTGGGACTTTAAATGAGGTGCGCATGATGCAGCCCAATCACACTCACATAGGTGCAAACATATGAATGTTTAATAAGGACCAATGATCAACATGGCAAAAAAACGCATTGCATACATTAGACATAAAATAATCGCATATAGACAATAAATCTATGTATATACAACCATAGGACATGGGTAGGTACAATTATGCATCTTAATGCCCCAAGCAAGATAAAAGTCATGTGAAGTAAAAAACATCTGAAAATTGGTCAATGTGTGTTTGATGCATCAAAGGTAGGCCCGACGCTGAGTTTCGTAGACTTCAATCCACTCTTCAGGAGCCGGATGCATCTAGTAAAAGATCAAAGTATGTGAACTGTCAGTGCAATAAACGTTCCATATAAAGCATGCTGAATTACGACCCGGGAGGAATCCGCCATAAGAGAGCGATGGGCTACAATCATGAGCACCTCCATCCCTAATCAATGCAAGCAATAAGGGGAAAAGCGAACTTAGGACTTAAAATACCCCGGCTTTGTTTTGTCGCACGGTCCCAGTTTTGGCTATCATGTGAGTAACCTTTTTGGCATGGCCCATTATGCCCACATTTCCCCCTTTTCTGCTGATTTTGTTAGACCCATGAAACTATATTGCTTTTCATATATTTTTTATAGACTTTAGATGCATCTGGCTCCTGAAGAGTGGATTGAAGTCCATGAAACGCAGCGTCGGGCCTACCTTTGATGCATCAAACACACATTGACCAATTTTCAGATGTTTTTTACTTCACATGACTTTTATCTTGCTTGGGGGATTAAGATGCATAATTGTACCTACCCATGTCCCATGGTTGTATATACATAGATTTATTGTCTATATGCGATTATTTTATGTCTAATGTATGCAATGCGTATTTTTGCTATGTTGATTATTGTTTCTTGATAAACATACATATGTTTGCACCTCTGTGAGTGTGATTGGGCTGCATAATGCGCAACTCATTTAAAGTCCCAACCTCCCCCCCTCTTTTTCATGATATTAAGGTCCTAAGTTCGCTTTTCCCCCTATTGCTACCACAGTTACTACACTCTGTGGATAATTAGTGCAACTGCAATTGCAAAGTGTACAGTTTATTTGCCTTTAGTAAATTCTCCCCATATCTAGAAGTTGATAGTTATCCTTTTTGCACCTTGAGGCTGGGTTTACACTAGTGCGAATTGGATGTTTCCCTGCATCCAATTCGCATGACAGGAGAGTGTTCCCAGCTCTCATTAGAGCCGGTTCACACATCTCGGGATGGCTGCAGAGCGAATTGCAGAAGGTCCTGTGCGAATTCAGGCAAAAATTTGGGCCTGTTTCTTCCCTGAAACAGGGAACGGGGACACACCCGACCCCTGCTGTGAGCCGCATCCGTATTAAAGTGCTTGTATACCCTTTTTTACATTTTTACCTACAGGTAAGCCTATAATAAGGAGATATTCACTTTGCATGTAACTTTTATACAGCGATCATAGCTAAAAATAGCTAATGATTACTGTATAAATGTCACTTGCAGGGAAGGGGTTAACACTAGGGGGCGATCAAGGGGTTAACTGTGTTCCCTAGAACACACCAGACCCCTGCTGTGAGCCGCATCCGTATTAAAGTGCTTGTATACCCTTTTTTACATTTTTACCTATAGGTAATCCTATAATAAGGAGATATTCACTTTGCATGCAACTGCTGACGTCAGCAGCGCATGTGTTGTGAAGGTCTGGCTGAAGGTCCGGCGGACGCTGCCAGACCTTGCCAGATGAAAGTCTCCCATGCACATGCGCTGGAGTGATGTCATCGCAGCTCCGGCCACTCACAGTGCCGGAGCCGTGAACCCGGAAGACACGCCGAGGGGGAAATGTCAGTGGGGGTGACCGGGATCAGATGCCGACGCCTCGTTCTAAGGTAAGTATTTCATAATGAGCTAGTACTAAAGCACAACTGCTTTAAGTGTGAACCAGCCTGAAATCACAATGGCTATGCATTGGAGAGGGATTGCTCACATTTCTAATACTTTCTCCTGTAGACTGGTATCATGAACTGCAGCCACATACTTTACACGCCTACTGACATAAAACTGGAGGAGAGACAACTGCAGCTATCTGGGACACAAACTATTTTAGCAGCTCCAGTGTCTGAACATTAATGTGTCTAGTAGGTGGTTTGGGAATGCTAATCTTATGTGTTGTATTCTGTCTGCTGACACAGTGCAGGGAGAGAAGAAGACTGGGTAGGAAGACGTGTTCAGTATAGAAATGACATAATGCAAATGGAGGCTGCATTGGTTTAGGCGCTAGTTGCAACAAATTCCATAAAGCTGATAATAAACAGTCTTACATAGTTAGTCAGGTTGAAAAAAGACACAAGTCCATCTAGTTCAACCAAAAAAATAAAAATAAATCATACAATCCCATATACACAATCCTATACTCACAGTTGGGTACACAGTCTTCCCCTATCAGGCAGATGGCCCTCCTTTCCATCTATATCAGGTAATAATATTATGTCTGAGGGTAAGGTAGACACCCATTTTTGGGAGGAATGTTTGGGAGGAACAAGAGGACACATCAGAAAATACTTTTTTCCCCATGAGATAAGAAGCTCTGGTGTAACATCTGCCTGCATTATTCTTCCTCTACCTTCTCTTTCCTCCTCTCTGTTATCGGCAGCCCAATAATCACACACATTATTTCATAGCAAGCCAACAATTCGCTAAAACTAAAATGTTTTATTTTGTTTAATCTTGTTTTATCGGCACAATTTGTTTTTCAGAGCTAGCATGTCTTTAAAGGCAATTCCACATGATATGATCCAGCAGTAAATTGGCAATGCTGGCCTTATTATAGCAAATACAAGTATTTTTCTACATTTTTAACCCTCTTGTCTCAATCCGATATGAGTTTGTGTAGAAATCCCTGATATCAGGGGAGATATAACACAAGCTGCAGGCATCTACAACCAGCTTTTCAAGCTCCCAGTGTGAGTTTGATTTAAATGTTAGCGTAAAGCTAAACTTCAGGTACAAATATTAAACACACATAATTGTAAGTAAAAAAATCCTAAAACATTTAAAAGGTAACTCCACTTGCGTGGAACAAAACATAGCAAATAAAAAAATAATATAGTATATAAAATTGCTACATATGCCATATTACTACACAATACATTGTAACTGAATGTTATTATAATTTACCTTTCCATTTTAATCTGTAATTTTCTGTAAAATTTAAAGTGATTGTAAAGGAAACATTTTGATTGAAAAAAAAAATAACAAACATGACATACTTACCTGCTCTGTGCAGTGGTTTTGCACAGAGGAGCCCTGATCCTTCTCTTCTTGGGTCCACTCTGGGCCCCTCCCTCTTGTTGAGTGCCCCCATAGCAAGTCAAAGATTAGTTAAAGGAGTTTAGATATAAAGGGATCGGAAACCTGGTCCCCAACCGGGCTTCCACGAGGACATGGGGGCAATTGGACTATCATGGTACAGTAAGGCAATAAAATTCAATTGTATTACAAATATAAAATTAATGCAAAAGTTTTATTGATACAGAAAAAAATGATCAGTTACAAATTAAAAAAAGGTAGCAGTTCATATATGTCAACAAAATAATTAACCCCAGATGGGGGGGATCACAGTGGGACAATTGATCACGGATAACATCTCAACTAGTTTAGCGGACTGTAGCCGCTTCGTCAGGAGGGTATCTGTATTTTAATTAACAGATGATCAAAGAACTATATAGTTGCCCAATGTCATAAACAATAAAAGGCTTAATACAATATATTAATTGGACAAAATTTGTGTAGACAAGGGGAAAGAGCAAGGCTGCTTACCCGTATCCCAGCAGGCACCGCGTGCAAGGCGTCACCACCAAAGGGGGGTCCCCCGCGGCGACTCGGGGGGACTAACAAGCACGATGAACTGAAATCTGGATAAGTAGGGCAAAAATAATAAGTATACTGTGGACTTAAAAAGCCACAAAATGTTGGATCAGTGAAAAAACATGAATGGGGTGGTGGAGAGGGATAAAGGGCTGGTACAAGCCTCCAAATATTTTTACCTCTAGCAATTGATTACAGAGGCCACACTTATTTTTTCTAGTTAAAGGAGTTGTAAAGGCAGAAGGTTTTTTTATCTGAATGCATTCTATGCCATTCAGTACACTCCTCCTCCCCCAGGTATGAGGAATGCGGTCAGAGTTGTGGTCATAGAGGACAGAAGGGCGAGAAGGAAATGATGTACTTTTCTGTCCGTGGAATAGAAATGAACTTTAGGGCAACTTAGAATTACCTGCATAGAGTTAAGTGCAGGGAATAAGGCAGTTTCATAAGCGCCGCATGGTAGAGTATAGCCCTCCGGCCCTTCTGTCCTCTATGACCACAACTCTGACCGCATTCCTCATACCTGGGTTTGTTTTGGAGGATTGTTGAACCTGGCCTGGTTTGTTGTTGGTGGCAATCGTTGTGTTTTTTACTTGAATCTTATCCTGAATTGCACATACCCCGAAGAAGCAATTAGTGAAACATGTTGGGCTAGTGTGCAATGTATTCACCTCTGCTTTTGAATCTACCAACCATTATGACCACCAGATATGTGTTATTATTGTGAACATTTATTCTGTATCTTTTAACTTTGTAATAATAAAATTCATTGTTTATTTTTAATTTATGGATTCTTCCTGTACTCCTTTTGGCACCGTAAAAACCCCTCAACCCCCAGCCTTGTTTTCATTACACAGAGGAGGTAAGTATAATGTTTGTTATTAAAAAAAAAAAAAAAAAAGCCTTTACAATCACTTTAAACCCTCAAGTGCTTTTTAACCACCACTATTCCTTTATATTGGCTTTTGAAATTTACAAATGCAGCAACTTAGAAATTGGATGAAAGGTTTAGCACTGGAAAACATTTTTTGAAAGATAAAAATTGCATTTTATATACAAATCAGGGACAGTCCCTCGACATCAGGGACAGTGGGGAGCTATGCATTAGCTCATGTCCAGCATCGTCTTTTGCATTTCAGAGTGGACAGCCCTTTAGGACTGGTTGCAGATCCAACCTCATGTGTTTAGTTGGAAGGGTGTAACGAAGAGCAAATTATCAGAAGGAGGTCAGCAATGGCGATATGTGATTTTCAGTTAGTTAGTACCTAACTTGAACTACAGAATGATTAGCCCTTATGTTGTAGATATCTGAGATTGAGAGTGGTTGAGTAGCTTATCAAAAGATACTGGGCAGGGCTGACACCATATAAATAGTGTGTGTTGTCATCCCTCTGTAGGGCTAAGAAGCTGAGTGCATTTCTGACAGATCAAGAGGGTTTTTTTTTGCCTTGACAAACACTTTAAAGTAAACCTGTTTATTGGCATATGCCAAACACAGGTTTTCTTTAACTGCTTCAGCCCCGGAAGATTTTACCCCCTTCCTGACTAGAGCACTTTTTATAATTCAGCACTGCGTCGCTTTAACTGACAATTGCGACGTTGCACCCAAACAAAATTGATGTACTTTTTTTCCCACAAATAGAGCTTTCTTTTGGTGGTATTTTATCACCTCCGCAGTTTTTATTTTTTTGCGCTAAAAACAAAAAAAGAGCGACAATTTTGAAAAAAACGCATTATTTTTTAACTTCTTTCTATAATAAATATCCCCCAAAAATATATAAAAAAACGATTTTTTTCCTCACTTTAGGCCGATATGTATTCTTCTACATATTTATAGTAAAAAAAAAAAATCGCAATAAGCGTATATTGATTGGTTTGCGCAAAAGTTATAGCGTCTACAAAATAGGGGATAGTTTTATGGCATTTTTAGTTAAAATTTTTTTTTATTAGTAATCTGCGATTTTTGTCGAGACTGCGACATTATGGCGGACACGTGCGACACTTTTGACACTATTTTGGGACCATTGTCATTTATACAGCAATCAGTGCTATAAAAATGCACTGATGACTGTGTAAATGACACTGGCAGGGAAGGGGTTAACCACTAGCGGGCGATGAAGGGGTTAAGTGCGGTAACAAGTGTAAGCGCAACTACTCAGGATTCATATAACTCCCAGTGCAGATCTGCTAATAAATAAATGTTCTAAAATAGAATTATGAGTTGTAGACGGTCCATATAGCATACAAAGGCTGATAAAGTCTATGTGGTAATGCTGAAAGGGGTAAAAAAAATGTCCAAAAAAAGCAAGCAGGGCTGCCATCATAATAGGAAAGAAACCATGTTCCTGGGGCTGTAAAAAAATTGTGGAGAGGCGCCTCTGGGTGCAGTCGTTATTTTAAAAACACAACTTTAATAACACAATAAGATCAACTCACATTTGAACGGAGGTAATGAGCATGGTGTCAATGTGTCTAGATGACGCTCCCAAGTCCTGTGCCATGTATGATCCTTGCTGTAAGCGGTGGCAGTGTCTCTTCCGACAGATGTAGAAGGCGGCCTCAGAACGAGGCTTGGAACACAAAGGACAGCTGGCTGCAGGGGGATGACGTCATCGGAGGTGGACGCGTTTCGTGAGCATGCGCACTTGGATGTACTGCAAGTCATGCTTCTTTCTCAACAGACACAGTCTGAATACCATGAAAGGCCATTAAATAAGGGAATGGAGCGGAAACATGGGTGGGGCCACTATGTGTGTCCTAGGGAGTGATTCTAACTGTGGGGGGATGGGCTTTTAGTCACATGACAGCGATCACCGCTCCTGATGACAGGGAGCGGTAATCTCTGTCATGGCACAAGCCAGAATGGGGAAATGCTTTGTTTACAAAGGCACTACCCCGTTCTGAGGCTCCGTGACACGATCGCCGGGAGACCGGCGGACATCGAGTCCACCAGTCCCGCGGGCACGGTCACGCTGTACACGGCGGCGCGCCTGCTATCCCCAGCTCTTAAAGGGGACTTACAGGTATGCCCATTTGCCCACCGCTGCCATTGTGCCAACGTATATCAGCGTGCAGCGGTCAGCAAGTGGTTAAAAGCGTTTTGAGTGGCGCATATGTTTTCTCACAGTCGCCAAGCTCTGTACCTGGTCTGTTTCTTGTCCACTTTGTTCTGTTGCAGGGAGTTTTCTATGTCTTTACTTCTCTACCTATCACCCTATTACAAAACTAGTATGCAGTCTGTGAGTCCGAAGGTGGCAGCTTCCATCAGAGGTTTCTGAGACTGGTATTTAGCTTTGTCATAAATTCCCTTTAAGCCACTGAGAACATTTCAGCTTTTGACAAGTGAATTTGTATGGCAGCCTAACACAATGAAGGGATCTGTATTGTGACATGAAGTTGGCACAGCATGCACTGACATTATTTTCAGCTGCCTTCCTCTGAGTAAGGAGCACGACAGGAATACTGAGAGTCATTCTAAATAATAAATCTTGTAAGCCCCTCCATAGTTCGTGTGCCTGCAATGTGATGGTGATAATTGTACAGCCGGTGTGCAACAGATGAGTCCATCCATACTTATTGGAATCCGAGTGACATGTACATTTATCACATGACGAGTCCTTCCACTATACATGATGGCGGCTTTAATTTTTACATCACTAAAATCACACTAGCTTGCTTTATTCGATAAAATCCTTGCTTTTTCTGTGCTATTGTAATATTTGAATTCAATATAAATGATGCTAGTAATTTTTCTTCCTTACACCTTGTCACATTCATCATTCCCAGCTTAACTATTGGGCTCATATATTAATTTCTTTTCTGTCACATTTTGGAAATGGTATAACTAAAATAGTATTTTGCCCTTGAGAGATGTCAATCAATCAGTCTCGTTCTCCGCAACAACAAGCCCAAGCTTCTCCGGGACGAAACAAGTTAAATTATTCACATTCAGAATAATAGGAATCTGTTCAAGTGAACCTGTCAGGCTTTTTAAACTTTACAAACTAAAAGTCATACCTAAGAGAGGATAGTAGCACAAGATGCCCACTGTTAACTACATACAATAGTGATGTCATAGGAGTAGCAAGAGCAAAATAATCCTCTCTAGGTAAAGGCTTCTGAGTAATGCATTTTATATGAAGCTGGCATGTAAGTTATTTTTAAAGCATCATGGAATATTTAGTGAACCAGGACACTGACTCCTGGACAGTATTGTTATGTTCTTGTCACCTCACCAGCACAAGGCAGATATTTCTGGTCAGCAGCACAAAAAAAGAGTAACTCCATTGGATACAAATGTAAGGATGGTGACTTCAGGCAGGGATTAATGGGAAATGCACTATATTACCAAAAGTATTGGTACGCATGCCTTTACACATGAAACTTGACTGGCCTGCACAGAGTCCTGACCTCAACCCGATAGAACACCTTTGGGATGAATTAGAGTGGAGACTGCGAGCCAGTCCTTCTCGTCCACATCAGTGCCTGACCTCACAAGTGCGCTTCTGGAAGAATGGTCAAACACTTGTAAACCTTGTGGACAGCCTTCCCAGAAGAGTTGAAGCTGTTATAGCTGCAAAGGGTGGACCAACTCAATATTGAAACGCTACGGACTAAGACTGGGGTGCCATTAAAGTTAATATGCATGTAAAGGCAGGCGTCCCAATACTTTTGGTAATATAGTGTAAATGTAATGAAGTCTCTCCAAACAGAAGGTAACAGTTTCAGCAAAGGATGTGTAAAGTCTGATGGCCCATTCACACTTCTCCATTCCTGTTAACACATTCTATTAAGACAGCTCATTTCTTTTTGAACAGTTTTTTTTTTCCAATGCAGCACACCACAAAACATGGTCATGTATTACTACAGTATGTGTTGCAATGCAATGCATGTGCATCAGATATGCGTTGCCATAGAGCATTGTACAGCAATGTGCTAAGCACATAATGTTTGCACTTTGACCACCATGCACCCATTTGGAAAACTGTATTTTTTGCATGAAAACACCTAATGGATGAAGCATTCACTTTTCCACCTGTGTAAAAAAAAGTATTATGAAGAATTACAATTGGGGATTTGATTTAGCATGAGGTTCAGTGTCTCCCCCAAGAACAAACAGTGAACCTCATGCTACTATGGCCTGTTTAAACACACCTAGGGAGCCTATATAGTTATACTGACTGTGGGCAGGTATAGGAGAGTTTGATATATCCAGTTTGGAAGGAATATATATCTGTCCATATGGATTATTGTTGAATCCCTTGTTACTGGGGAATAAAAAGAGGTAGAAGGGTGTTTGTTCTACCCTTCTCTTCTCTTACTCTCCCCCTTTAATTATTTGGATACTCACGGTGTACCTCCTTCCTCCCCCGGCGAACCATAGGAGTTTATATTCATATCTGTTTATCCTTACGCCATCAGCCCTATACACGGTCGCTGGTATTAGTAAGAAACTGCCTCCTGCTGTACACGGTGATTCCTGGGTGATCATCTGTAAGCTCTCCATGTGGAGATATTTCTATGTTGACAAGTGAGACCTGTTCCTTTCAACTACCCACAAGTGTGTCCTGACGAAGCAAAACAGTGAAATGCGTTGACACACAGGGGCTCACTGTCGTTTATTTGGTGTCAACTCTCCTGTTTACACTAGATACTCATTACTATCATATGCCTATCGTATGTTTTTAATTCTCTTTTACTTGACCTGTTTGATATGACTTATTGTTAATAAAATATATTTTTGTACTATATCATTGTCCATCTTGCCTGTAAAGTCTGAATTAAGGCCTTGCGGCCCTTTACCCCTTCTCTCTTCCAGGCAATCAGATGGTTTCGGCCTGCTCCGGACCTGTCACTGGCATTTACTGGCAGGAGAAAAGTACCCATTTTTTACTGGCTACCAGTAAAAATATTGATGGTTGGCAACACTGTTCTGTCACTGAGATGTGACTTCCCCTCCACTTCATGTCAATGCTAGCAGGTCAAAGTCATATAAAATTACATGAAACCTGATGTCTTCCCTTCCAGTGTTGACAGGCTGTGCATGGGCATTTACACAGGCAAAAACATAATGGGTGACTCCTATGTACGACTACATCCCCTGCATCACCTACCACATTTTTCTTGTGGCCTTGACCTACCTCTTCCCCTCTCCAATATAGGTTTGATGTTCTCACCAGTGAGTAATTCAATTATAAATATGCTACCTGCCGAAAGATTCATGGCACAGAGCCCCCAATGATGGAAGAATGGGCAATGATTATATTATTGTATAGAATTCTGGATGGAATTTTTTACTTTCTTTATATTTTGCAGGGATTTTTGCAGTAAACACTCATTCCTGTAGGATCCAATTAAGTCCCAACACTAGCAGCATTTTTTTGTTTTAGGATCTGAGTAGAGTAGGCAAGGGGTATCTCTCAGGTTTTTAATGTTGTCTGTGTTTCCAAATTTTGCTTTGCTTTTTGTCTCTCTGGCAGATATAAGAAATATAGAAAAATATTTCCAATGAAGACACAAACAGCTATACAACTATTTGATTGCTCTGATGAAGTGATGGAACGTCTGCCAAGTGTTTATTGCTAAAGGTGTCTTCAATGTTTAGCCCTTATTTCCTGTTCCATTGACACCTCCTGTGACAAGGGATACACAGACTACAATAAAAACTGGACAGATATTTGTACCCCTTCCCCATTCTTTTATTGGACTTGGAATAGAGTTAGATTTGTATGTGATTTCAATAGTCCAATGTTTCAACAACTTTTTTGACGTTTGACTCATTGTAACTTGGTTATCCATTATTTCCATCAGAAAGTTTGGGGAAGCACAAAAAAATTTGAGAACTATGACACATGGCTTGGGATAAATAGAGAGATTTCACCTGTATCTATAGTTCAAATAAATGTAAGACAGGTAGCCTATGATATTTCTTTTAACTTTTATGAAATCATACCTGGAAACTTACACAGTTAAAGGAACAAAAATTCTTTACAATAAGATACATTATCAAAAGAAAAGACACCAATAAAATCCAGCATGAAACTAAGCCAGTATGTATCTGTTTTACTGTACACCCCAGTCAGAACTTTAAATGTAACCTAGAGATGCAGTCAGTATTTCATTTTTCATCCAGGCATTGCTGTAATAGAATGCGCCAACCTTCTTCTTTTCAGCAACCTGGTGATCTGAGAACACCTTCTTATGACGCAGGAAAGCTATTCCAAACCACACCCACTGGAGTCTTTTTCATACAGAAGACCTAATTTAAAAAAAAAAGCCAACTCTAAAAAGTTTCTTAGCCACTAATTAGAATTAAGCCTGCTTTGGAAGTTATAATGGTGATACAGGAGGCAGCGAGAAAGGAAGCTGCCTAACAAAAGCTTCAAGAAGTAGACTCCCAGTGAATCTGTGAAAACAGGTTTCATGATATGCAGAGAACAGTAACTTGCATGATATTTTTGATAGCTAGCATTATGCCACATACACACGAGCAGACTTTACGGCAGATTTGGTCCGGCGGACCGGAGTCCGTCGGACAATTCGATCGTGTGTGGGCTCCAGCAGACTTTTTTTCCCCAAAAGTTTGACGAACCTAGAAATGAAACATGTTTCAAATCTTTCCGACGGACTCGAGTCCGGTCAAAAAGTCCGCTCGTCTGTATGCTATTCCGACGGACAAAAACCGAAGCTAGGGCAGCTACTGGCTATGAACTTCCTTGTTTTAGTCCGGTCGTATGTCATCACGTACGAATCCGTCGAAGTTTGGTTGATCGTGTGTAGGCAAGTCCGTATATTCAGAAAGTCCGTCGAAAAGTCCGCCAGACCTAGTCTGTCGAAAAGTACACCCGTGTGTACGCGCCATTAGTAGTTAACTGATTGCTTTTACTTGGTGCCTGGTATTATTTTTTAAGACTACCATATATATATATGAAATGATCCTCGTAAAGAGAGAACAGGGCCAACAACCTTGCACATTAACCCTAATAAAGTTTATTAAGTACAATCACAAAGAGCCAGAAGTGAATGCATCTCTCAAAAGCCTGCAGAAGCGGTGAGTGAGCAGTGAGCGGTGGTGTCCTCCTGGCTCCAAGCAAACTAAATGATCTTGCCAAAATTACAGGTATCAGACCCCCAATCTGGCACTCTATGGCGTAGCCACTTAGACTTCGAAAAGGAAATCATTGGCTAGTAGCATACTGATTTAAAATTGAATGTAACATGTATAAGTTACTTTAATATGCATTTAAGGCATTTTCTTTTTAGAACAGATATAATGTAGCCATGCAAGGTACTACTATTGGCCAGGTTAGGTTATACTGACACTTAATTAAATAACTGTAACCTTGGTTTTGAAGCAGTGGGAAATTTGGTGAAAGGATCACCACATCTGTCTATGTGTGTGGTATTATACAATCATACTTTACCTTTTGCATGATAAAAAATGTGTTCCCGTGCTCAAGGCTTGTCTTTATTTGGCTATAGATGTCTATGGCCAAATTTATTGAAGTGTGCAGATTTTAATTGAGCTGGGAAGACTGGTCGCAATATGTAAAAACAGTTAAACGTATACCAATAATTTAGTAATGCAGACAAAAGAATGGATATTATAAATACATAAAAAGAAAGATGATATATATTAGGGCCGGGGAAATGAAATATTAATTCCTCGATTAATCGTTAATTTTTTGATCAATCAAAATTCTTTTGATCGGTATTCACCTCGCCGCCGGATTCTGGGTCTTCAGGGAGTTCCGTCGGAGATCCGGTGACGTCACGGACATCGACGTCACCGGACTCCTACCCCCTTCCCCAAGTGCCTCCGTCTGGTAGATAGATAGATAGATAGATAGATAGATAGATAGATAGATAGATAGATAGATAGATAGATAGATAGATAGATAGATAGATAGATACTGTGGATACAGGTAATGTATGTCTGCACTGAGACTGTATGGTAATTGCTGCAATTAGTGCAGTAAAGTTGTAATCAGAAGGGCTTTAGACATATCTCAGACCAGACTAGGGGAAAAGGTTGCTGTTTCAAAGGTAATTAAAAGATGATTTTGGTCAAGAGAGCAGTTAAATGCATTGTAAAATTGTTTTAGGGCCTCATTAGCTGCAAGACAAGTAAAAGCCTGCAGCAGAGACAGTTATAAAGGGAGAAGAGATGCTTAGTCAAAGGAGTTGAAGGTTACTGTAGCTTTTACATATTTTCTCATTGCTAATACAGCACCATGCATTAGTACTAGCATTAAGTACACTATACGAACAAGGCTCATCTTTTAATGGTGACATTGATATATTTAAATATGTTCAAACAAGGCACATTTACACATAAAAGCCTATAAAATAAATGCAGTTATATCATATGCTGCGCTTTATTCCATTTTCTCAGAACAGTTTGATTCAACTTTATTAGAGGTCTACAAAGATTTAAACAGACATACTCCAGGAATATGCTAATATACCACTACCAAAATGACTCCTAGTAGGCATCCAGTTCCAGGACAATGATAAGACATTATTTTCCAGCAGTGGGCCCTTAGTACCACATCATTTCAGCGCAGCCTTGGATCAATTTAATGTTGAAAATCCAAGGCAGTGTGGACCTGAAGTAAAGTCTTTCTCTATGCCCTTTGCACTCAGAGCTTCTAGCTAAGATGACACGGTTCTGAAGTATTGGCACCAAAGCATAATTTATCATAAAAAATGCTGTAATCAGCTTTTATGCAGATTACGGTATGGCTCCCAAAATAAAAATCAGCACAGAGGCTAAAGCCTGGCAGCTGCCTTCCAGGAAATTTGTTTCATGAGTTTCCCTTTAAAGCTCAGTTATAGGCACATGTATAAAATCACACTAAATGGTAACCTAGCAAGTCTCTAGTGATATCAGCAGAAACATTTTTCCAATATCTTTTGTAGTTCCAGGGATAACTGGTTTTAACTTTTCAGGTTTTTCTGCTGTCTCTTTAAATGTTCAGCCCATGGGAGTAGTTATAGGGGCAGACAATTTAGCAATGTCCAATGCTTGACGCTGATGTTTTTTAAATCCTGATTACTCCTCCCAGCGTATGGTAATGCCTACAAATGATGTCAGCTGTGTGGTGGTAGTGTCCTCTGAAGATAAAATACTAATAGGACTGAGGTTTGAGGGGGGTTGGAGATTTTAGTTGGCCATACCGTGATAGATTTTCTTATTTAGCGTGCAGGCTGAACAAAAAAACTAACGTGATTCCTCCATCCACGCTAAACAGAATGGGGTGGACAAATCTGCACTACCAGTTATTGTATTGTGACAGCTGGAGTTCGCAATTGTCAGAATACCCAAACAGTGGATGCAGCCGATGTTCGGGAAATCATTTTCCAAAATTGTCTGAAATTGTATGGCAAACTTTAGGCAACTGAACAGAGTTGAAGCCAGAGATGTGGATTAAATCTTGTTAATTTCTGCTTTACTCCATACAGATGTGACACAAGTTTAGACCTGCATGATATATATGATATTTAGGAAAAAACAATGTTGGATTCGTAAAACTGCAACCATGTTTCACTATGTTTAGCTTTACAAACAACCTATATAGTATTTACTGTATAATTATGTATTTGTGGCTCTAATACAAGCTTTACAGAAATTTGGAACATTACATATGTGTTTTTTTTTTTTTAAAGTTAGGGATTGATCGATGGAGCTGCCCTGTGTAAAACAAGTGTCTTGTCTACATGCACAACAAAAAGACAGTAGTACTTACTTTTTGTAACAACACCTTCGAGTCGGATGATATTTGGATGATCAAACTGTCCCATGATACTTGCTTCTCTGAGAAAATCTCTGCGCTGCCTGTCCATGTAACCTCCTTTTAAAGTTTTAATGGCCACTGGGATTTCCTTCTTTGCAGGAGTCTTCAATCTTCCGCTGCATACCTCTCCAAATTCCCCTAAAAAGATAGTTTGGTTTTAATATAAAGAGCACAAACATTGTGATGTGTCATGGGAGGTAGGAAGCGAAAAAGAAGGGAAGTAAACAAGGAAGAACTATGAAATTTCATAGTGTCAAATCTTGCCACATCTCTACAATGTCTCTGTTTTGATGGCAATGTGAAGATATTAAGATCCTCAAAATGGTGAAGCTCAGGAAAATCAGAAAGTGGCAGTTGCTCAAACAATTTAAAGCAAACCAGAGAGGTACATAATGCAGGGTCTTACTTGAAACCCACCAAAGAAAATGGGGATCAATGCCCATTCTCTGGAAAACATTACTAATAAAGCAATAACCAGGCTGCTGTGTGGTCCCATGGAAAAACAGAAAAGAATGGCATATTTAAGCATTGTAATGATTAAAAAGGCTGGGAAAAAATATTTTCTTTGAAAACATAAACTCTCATTTTATTCATTTTTTTTAAATAATATATACCTGTCCCTATTATCTCTTCCAATAATTGTTGGGTCCAGGTTATCTAAACTTGCTTTAATAAGTAATTGCAATAATTTAGCTAGTTTTTGTAATCATAGTGAATAATTAAAGTTAAAATAACAATAAAAGCATTATAAAATGCTGTCATAGCAGTTACAAACCAAAATGGGGAGTAATATGAATTGCAGAATTTCCATTGACCTTTAGCCTGATAAAAGTGTAATAGGACAAGAATTGAAATAATGTATTTTTCGTGAAGTTTTCTATTCTACAATCCAAATCATAACCATAATACAAAATAGCAGCACTTTGTGCATTGGCATAAAATAATCTTTAATACTTGTTGTAAATTGCTGGAAGCCTGTGAACATATTTACAGTAAAAGAATTTGCTGCAAAATGAGTAAAAATAAACCCAGATTTATTGCTATTTCTAGAATGAAATCAATGGATATCCGACAAGCAATTGTTGTAAGTACAATAATCTGTCAATAAAATCTGCAGTAATAGTATGTTGTCCTGCTTAGTTATTACAAGAAATTGTAGATTGTCTTTACTTGGTTATAAAGAGCTAATTTGAGATAGAAACAAAGAATGTGTCATATACAGTATAAGCTTTACATTTGCATAAAAAATACAAAATGAGATGCTGAGAATTTAAAGTAAAATTAGAAACAAAAATTATGTCTGTTGTTATTAAGCAAAATTAATGGTCTAGAGCAGTGATGGTGAACCTTGGCACCCCAGATGTTTTGGAACTACATTTCCCATAATGCTCAACTACACTGCAGAGTGCATGAGCATCATGGGAAATGTAGTTCAAAAACATCTGGGGTGCCAAGGTTCGCCATCACTGGTCTAAAGAAATGTAAATCTTAATGTGAACCTGTTTGCAAACTATGCGCATTAAAATATTTTCTTAACAAGCCATAAAATCACTTTAAAACAAGCACTTATTTACCTCTGTAGTTATAGGCATTGTGAAATTTATTTTCAAAGTTAACAACAAAGGAAGTGAAATAACATCTCCTTTCCCCTTACACCCCATTTACATTTGGGTGTAGCATGTTTTGGTGATTTTAAAGCTTTTTTGTAGAGTTTTGATGTCGCTACAAATGAAGTGCTGTACGAGAGCTTCTTTGGGGCAAGATTGCATATTTTTGGCCTCTTAGACTTCGATTATGAAAAACAAATACAAATTGTGTTTTTTTCACATGCTCTCATCGAAATCAGTAGGGCCAAAAACGCCCCATTCTGCTTCAGTTGAGCTCATGTACCTTTTGGAGCTTCAGAGGTTCAGCTACAAGCAGCTGAATGCTCAAAATTGAACAAGGACAATTTAAAAACATGGGATTTCGTTTGTTGAGCATTTTGGCGTATTGACCTTTAAGCTGCAAACAATGAAGTGTTAATGGGGGCTTATTTTGTATGTAAAGCAGAATCATGGCAGCTTGCCCAACTTTTATTGTAAATTCTAAGCAGGTACTGTAAGATGTTAGAAACTGTTATAGGTATAATTTAGAAATGTTTTAATATGCATAAGAATTACCCTGAAAAGTTTACTTTTTGTCTTGAATTCCTCCTAAAGACAGCAATGAACTTCCTGGTATGTGAGTGTGCCTAGGCTCTCCTGTGACTACAGCCTTATAGATTTATATCTACTGTGTGAGATTGAAGGCACCGTTGCCTCTGACTGCTAGTCTCAGGAGATTTGGATGGAGATTTGGTGATATCACTACTATGCTGCTCACTTTTGGAGGCTCTGACGTGATAAAGCAAAGCACTACATTGAGACACAGTGCAGAACAAGGCATTGTAAGTCAGTAATAGAGAAGGATCAGCTGCAGGGAGTAGAGGCAATACTGGTGACTATTTTTTTGCCTTCTGCCTGCCTTTTTTGGTACATCTTGCAGAATTCAGTCCTTTTTTAACCCAGAGTTGCCCCAACAGTACTCCTATTTTACCACAATGCTCTCAGTCATCTGGGTTGAATGCTGCTGAGTGGAAAACCCTGATTGACTGATCTTCTGAAAAATATTGGTCATGCAAGTTATGCCGTGTACACACGGCCGGACTTTTCGACCAAACTTGTCTGACGGAACAAATCCGTCGGACAATTCGACTGTGTGTGGGCTTCATCAGACCTGCAGCGGACCTTTTCTGTCGAAAATGTAACAGACTTTAGATTTAGAACTTGTTTCAAATCTTTCCGACGGACTCGAGTCTGGTCGAAAAATCCGTTCCTCTGTATGCTAGTCTGAAGGACGAAAACCAACGCTAGGGCAGCTATTGGCTACTGGCTATGAACTTCCTTATTCTAGTCTGGTCGTACGTCATCACGGTCGAATCCGTTGGACTTTGGTATGATTGTGTGTAGACAAGTCCGATTCGACGGAAGTCCGTCGAAAAGTCCATCGAAAGTCCGTCGAAAGGTCCGATGTGATTCAGTCCATCGAAAGTCCGGTCGTGTGTACACAGCATTAGAAGACCTTTTTTTTTTCACTACTGTTTTTCCTAATAGCTTGCAGCAATCTCTCCTCCCTGTTCTACAGAGAAACATATTTTCTCAGGCTACCCTTACATGCATGCTTATGTCAGAAAATGATCCTGATAGTCAGATCAAGTCAAGTCTGACCTTCCTCTAAGGTCCATGATTTGTTTAGAAAATGGGGTAAAGTTGTAAATCTTCAACTCAAAGCAGTAAATAGAGGCTCAAACCTCTGGAGGCAGAAAAGAAAATTATATTAAAAAAGGATGTAATATACATAATGATGCTAAATAAGTAGGAGGACAATTATGCTAGGCTATGCTACCCATAAGAGCCTGTCATTGTTTCACCCTCAGCTGCAGTCACTTCTTAAAAATCCAGGTCTTCTATGAAATGTTCTTCAAAGGTAACCTGTCATGAGAGAGTCATAGAGGCTGCCATTATTGACCATTTCTTCTGAAAATGTTAGTTGCCTAGCTGTCATGCTGATGCATTGTTTTCGCTGTAACTGACATGGAACAAATATATAAATAAAGAAAAGAAATTGCTGAAAAAAATTCTGACACTCATTTGTAGCATGCTTGCTCTGGACCTGTAACTCCAATAGTATTGAAGCTAGACATAGCCAGTCAACAAACATTTTTTACCAGAAGGAAAGCAATGGCATCCCTTGGCTAGGTCACTTTAAGTTGGAAATTTCTGCTTTCGCTCAACTTTATTGCGTTACCTTACCTGCATGTGTTCTAAACTGTGGCTTTAAAAAAATCAGATGGGTTACATAAATATTATTTTATCCAGTGCATTGTGAAAATATAATCTATAATATGGAGTAATGTAAAACAGAATATCTGAAATGCAACAAAATCTATTGGGCAGGAAAAAAAAAAATTTTTGCCAGGCACTTCTTCTAATATTTCATAATGACAAATATATTTCTTCGTACCGTTAAAATCAAGGTTAGTACCCTTTAGATATAAACTTCCAGGTTTAAGTTAATGTATATCTGTGTGTACATCCCCTGCAAACACTGGTCTAACCTTTTCCAGAATATTACACTGGTATTTGAAAAAATCTCTTGGGATGCTTTTTTATTGCTACTGGGGAAATACTGATATATCTTTGCAATACTTATATTTGTACTTTATAGTACAAATAAAGGCGCCATTGGCTCCCACTGTGGCAGGCTTTTCTCAGGCTCCAAACCTAAACAGCATGGTTATGATTCCATAAGTCGGTGTGGGCACAGTCTGCAGCTCTGGATAACTAATCTCCACTCCCTGAAGAAGTGATGAAAAGTGAGTAAAAAGTTGTAAGAGGGTATTTTTTGTGAACAGGTGGTAGAGAGTGGGATGGGAGGGAACACAATATTTGCCTGAAGGTGGGCTTAAAAGTGAATCTGTTGATATGCAGTGCCTGGCTAAAGCACAGGTTTACTTTAACCTCCCTGTTAATTCACATTAAAGTTGAACTCCAGGAATCATAATTTTAATATCTTTTGGCAATGTAGCCAACACCAGCACTGCAGCTATGGTCGATGCCAGGAGCTGACCTCTTTCTCCACCCCTGTGTATACTTGCCCATTCAGAAAACACAACCTGGGATGACATTGCAGCCATGCGGCGTGTCATCATAGTCAGAACATCATAAGAGACTGTGTTTTGTGAATTGCTAAAGCAGAATTTTTAAGCCAGTTGAAGTAAAGAAAAATAAATGCTACACAGGAAGAACCAAGAAGATAATAGTAGATCTAAAGATATTAAAATCAAAGTGCCAGCTTTAGGTGTGCAGAACTGTTCAGCTACAAGGACTTGTGATCGTGGGACTGACACAAAAAGATTTGCTTAAGAGGAGTATAACTGAAATATCATCCTGTCAGTACCTACATGTACATCAATCAGCATATTTTGTAGTATTATCTATGCAGGGGAGGTAGCAGATGATCTAGCACTACTAGAACTAGCAAAAATATCCCCATCTATTCTCACATACTGCCCACTACTTTGTTTCTTTTTATAAAGCTGATTTAGCTACACTACATTTCCACCATGAAACAGAAATAGCTTCAACACAGCATTTTAACAGTATATTTTGTTTTCTATTTACCCTAACAGATTAGAGGTTTTATACTTGGATCATTCGTTCCGCGTGATCACGGAGTTTACCTAAATTATAGTTGCGAATTATCATTAGTGCGGAAAAATGTTCGTAGTAAACATTTTTTTATGTTTGCCAGGCACATTCTAATAATATGTGAGACCTAATCAGGGCTTGTGCTATAATGATGTAATAAGTGTAAGTTTCTTTAAACATAGTACTGTCAGAAAGGGAGCCATGTGCATTAGTGCTGTGTATAGTAAAAGCCGGATTATGCAGATAATCAGTATTTGATGTGGATGGGGTATTGTGAATAAAAATTAAGTAATGCTTATAAAATTATCTAGCATCTAAAATACATTTTGCTTAATAGTTTTTTCAATGAGCTAACACATTAGTGTGGCCACTTCAGCACAGTGGTAGTGCTGGGGCGCTGAGCTTGATTACTGTAACATTATTATGACATAATAAGATGAACCAAACATATTCTGCAGAGCAGGGGTGAGAAAACATTAACAGACACTCTTACATTGCTGAACTATGGTAGCTCTGAAATATGGCATTGAGTGCTGTTATAGTAAGATAATAGGGATGAATTAAAGATGTCCTCTCACTTGGCATCATATGAGGTTCTTAAAGTGTACTTGTCATGAATAAAAATTGGAGACTCATTTTTTACCTCCTTCACCTAATTCTAGTTGCCTGGCTGTCTCTGGTTTTAATATTTTCTAGTTACTGAACAAGAACAAGAATACAGATTAGTAAGAATGACATTAGAACTTCTAATCTGCAACTTGATTCAGCTTTTTTAGAAGGCTAATAATACAGTAGGTGCATGACAATTTCTCTAATGATAGATCTCCTGAGAATCCAAACCCTGAATAAGGTTTGCCCACCAATCCATGCTGTCTCCTCAATTCAGGAGTTCACCCTGGGCAAGCTTCGGTTTTAGATGGTGTTGGAGCTTGTGCCACTGCCCCTCTGTGGCTCTGAATACTGCCATGGAGGTTACATGCTCCCCTATACTTGGATACCCTGCCCCATTAGAACAAAATAGCAAGGGGTATGACATAGCAGAGAGGCAGTTATGGAAAGCAGAAAGGTGAGTATACACTACCTACTGGGGAAATTAGGGGGTATCAGGAGCCACTGCTACTTTCCCCTAAATGGGCAGGTGATATTGTCTCTTTAAAATGAACCTTTGGCTAGTTAACCACTTCAATACCGGGCACTTTCCCCCATTCCTGCCCAGGACAATTTTCAGCTTTCAGGGCTGTCACACTTTGAGTGACAATTGTGCGGTCATGCAACACTGTACTCAAACTAATTTTTTATCATATTCTTCCCACAAATAGAGCTTTCTTTTGGTGGTATTTGATCACCACTGGGGTTTTTATTTCTTGTTAAACAAACTAAAAAAAGACAGAAATTAAAAAAAAAAAAAAAAAAAAAAAAGTTTTTCTTCGTTTCTATTACAAAATTTTGTTTTCTCCTTCACTGATGGACACTGATGAGGCTGCACTGATGGGCACTGATGAGGCAGCACTGATGGGCACTGATGAGTTGGCACTGATAAGGTGGCACTGATGGACACTGATGACGAGGCACTAATATGCAGCACTGATGGGCACCGATAGGCGGCACTCATATGCAGCACAGATGGGCACTGATAGGTGGCACTGACGGGCACTGATAGGTGGCACTGATGGGCACTGACAGGCAGCACAGAAGGGCCCTGACAGGTGACACTGATGAGCTCTAATAGATGGCACTGATGGGCACTAATAGATGGCACTGATAGGCAGCACTGATGATGAGGTACTGACAGCCTTTACTGATGGGCACTGATTGGCATCTGTGAAGGGCACTGACTGGCACTTTGATGGGCACTGACAGGCACCAATGAGGCAGCACTGATGGGCACTGATGAGTTGGCAGATGATTGGCAGTGATTGGCAGATGTGGTGGGCACCTCTGATGGTGACTGAGCTGATAATCAATGACCCTGACAGGAGAGACGGCGATCGGCTCTCCCTGTCAGCGCGAACCAAGGAAAGCTGTTTACCGGCACTTCCTGGTTCTACACTGTGATCAACTGTGATTGGTCACAGCTGATCACATGGTAAAGAGCCTCCGTCAGAGACTCTTTACCTAGATCAGAGTTGCAGTGCAGACACACCACGATCACCGCGCTGCACGCTCCCCGCGGGCGCGCAATTGCGGCTTATCCTGCTGGACGTCATATGAAGTCCAGTTAGGATAAGGCAACCACTGCCCGGCCGTCATTCTGCTATAGGCCAGGCGGGAAGTGGTTAAATATAGAAAAAAAAAATGTTAAAGTGCATTTTAACCCAAAACCAAAAATGTAATACATTGCAGCTCATTAGTCTCTAGATGTAGTTAGGTCTCCAGAGAGTTAGGTTTTTCAAGTGAGAGTGTTTTTAGGTTTTATAAAGAAGAGAGAAATAGAAGACACAATGAATAGCATTACAATGAACCTTTTCCTGCAATATGTTGTAGTGGTATTTCCAATTTTAATTATGTGGATGCACAGCCACCCAAGCTGACCCTTCCAACCCAACTGAGAAAAGTGGAAAGATAGCGCTGGACTCGTAGGGTTATTTTACTGGTATTGGTAATGAAAGATATTGATTTTGGTTTAAATGCTTTGGTTCTTGGGCAGACGGCTTCTACACCCCAAAGGATCTCCACAGTCTCCTTAGCTTGTAGCATAATGTAATGAGATATGAAATTGAAGTGCCACGCCACTGCTAAAAGGTCCAGATACACTTAATGGAAGTTGTATCTGGACCTCTTAGCAGTGGTGTGGCACTTCAATTTCTCGTTACATGACCTTCCAACCCAAAGACTCAAAGTAGGTAATTCCCTAAAGGTAAATAAACTGCACTTTCAAGTGCAGTTGAAGTCATTTCATTATGTCATATTTCATATTTCACCAAATAAAATGTGTTTTGTGGCTTTAAATTACCACTAAAATTAGTGTCTCGTAACTGCTGGAAATGCGCCTCCACTTGGGAAAATATTTTTAATCAGCCACTAGGTAGAGTGTAGTGTTCGTGGCAATGATGTTATCTAGGTGGATCACATCACAAAGTTAAAGTGGTAATTTAAAGCCACAAAACATGTTTTAATCGGTGAAATAAAGTAATTGTAAAAACTTTTACTAAAGCAGATGACTCATGCCTATCTATTGTATAACCCCATTGGGTACCTCTGCCAACTGGCTGTTTTTGGGCTGACTACCAATTTGTTCACTCACCTGAAAACCCAACAGAGCACCCAGGATGGGAATGACTGAGGCATTGAGAGCGACCACACTGACCCTGCATAGAGACAGGTTTTCTTTACCTGTGCCCTAGAAGGCAACATGTCCCCCCACCTTGCTGGATGACCGCAGCCGCAAAACACTTGTAAACATTTTTTTAAATTTTACACACGGTGTCACAGGGATATGAAAGTATAAGAAAAGCCAACATTCTAGGTCATTACTAGAGATGTAATAGAGGGGACATTTTCCAATGGGGACACATCTCCCAAATTAAACGCAGATGGCAAAAAAACAGGGTTTCAACATTTGCTACGCTGTCCAAAATGAAAAAAATGTTTTTGGTTTTAGATATACTTTAAATGTTGACCACACACACTGCTTATACTATCCTCCACTTCTCTTCTTCTTTTACCTAAGGACTAAGAAAAGCCCTATGTTTGCTCTGCACAGTTTCCTGTTTCCCCCACTAGACAGCGATAGTGGCTGGTGCTTGTCCACTTAGGCACTCAGCTCTGATTTGTAGGAAGAAGTGGAGAGTCACATGATTCCAATACCTAGAAGTACTGGGTATTTCTTTTTCCCTCCATAAACATCACAGAGAGATGATAAGTATATAAAAGGCATTAGGATGCCATTTAAGCGAGCTTTATTTCTTTATTAATATGAATAAAGCACAATGAATATTATTTTATTATTATTAATATGATTTGGGGTCTTTTGTCATTTGTGCTCAAGGTGGCTCACATTATGCAGACAAAATTGTTTTCAATTAACTGAATTTTGGTGAAATGCAAGCAGTTACATGGAAGGCTTATCCAACTACAGTACTTAGTACCAAAGTGGAACTTCTACTCATCTGATTCCTCCCCCTCTCTGGTGCCACAATTGGCACCTTTCGGGAGGGAGGGGGGGACAGGATACCTGTCTTTGACAGGTATCCTTTCAAACTTCCAGAAGCCTCAGTCGCGGCTATTGACGTCACTGCTGGGGCTCCCTCCTCCTTCCCCTGTCGCCGGGCCAGTAGGAGAGAGGAGCGGGCCTCACGCATGCGTAGTAGGGTTCCCGGTGTGAAGCCGAAAAGACTACACTGCAGGGTACCCTTAAATGTAATGGCGGCGGCAGCACATGACAGCTGTCGGAAACATCAACTGCGGTGCCGACATCGCTGGACTCCAGGACAGGTAAGTATCCTATTATTAAAAGGCTGCAGTATGTGCAGCTGCTGGTTTTTAATTTTTTTTTTGGACCTCCGCTTTAAGTGGCAGCCGCTGAAATATTAACAATATTGAATTACATTATTTTGCCTTATTTCATGGCACACTGACTATTTAATAACGTTAATTATGATAATTTGAATAAATGACTGGGCTGAACTGATGAAAACACAATAGGAATAGAATTACGAGAAGCATTATTATCTAAGGTTAAACCTGCCTGCAGATTGATTAATAGGCTAATACAGACATATGCAAAATTACATTACTACATTAGTGCCAATGGAAATGTGTTATGACATCTAATAAATCTAAACGTTATGCTTTGCCAAACCATGCATTAAGGATTGCTAAATGTACAATGAACATATACTTAAAGGAGATTTGTAGACTGAAAAAAACTGTTTTACCCGATACAGGTTCATGTACCCATTTTGTAAGTTGCAGATATCCTTCACTAAAGAACAATATTTCTCTAATGCCGTGTACACACGGGGGGACTTTTCAGCATCAAAGGTCCGACGGTCTTTCCGACGGACTTTCGACGGACTTTTGACGGACTTCCGACGGACTTGCCTACACACGATCACACCAAAGTCCGACGGATTTGTACGTGATGACGTACGACCGGACTAAAATAAGGAAGTTGATAGCCAGTAGCCAATAGCTGCCCTAGCGTCGGTTTTCATTTGTCGGACTAGCATACTGACGAGCGGATTTATCGACCGGACTTGAGTCCATCGGAAAGATTTGAAATATACATGTTCCAAATCTAAAGTCCGTCAGATTTTTGACCGAAAAAGTCAGCTGCAGGTCCGATGAAGCCCACACATGGTCGAATTGTCCGCCAGATTCAATCCGTCGGACTGGTCCGGTCGAAAAGTCCGCTCCTGTGTACAGGGCATTAGTGTATGCTTCTTTTAAAAGAATCTTTTCATGAGAAAATCCTAAAAGCTAATTTTGCTAGCCACTCTAAGCAGAAGCTACAAATGGAAGCCTCCAGGTTTGTCGCATGACAGATTTCCTTTAAAGTAACTATAGCGGAAGAAAAATCCAGTCTGCGTGTGCTATGTGTCCAAATCCCTGCAAATCATGTACAACTTTTGTGTGAGTACCATTTTGTGAGTACCATAAAAACAACTTTTTTTTATACCATTAAAAATATATTACACAACATTCAAAATTCCGATTACAGTTCACGTGTGGACTTGATGCATTTTGTGAATCCTTTTTCAGGAGAACATGTCCCACAATTAGTATACTGGAACCCACTCCAAATCTTTAATACAATAATATCTGTAGGGTAGGGTAGATTGGGATTCATAGCATGTGTATGTTGCCCATATACGTGCAAATACTGTAAGTCAAGGTGAAGCCATTGCCTCTCAGGTGGGAAATTCAGGTATAATCAGCAAAAAGCCAATGGTCTTGTACACCTAAAATATAAGGACCAACTTCCCAGTGGGAAACCATCCAGACCCAATGTAAGTAAGTCACCATAAAGACAGCATGGTAATCAAAATAGTAAAGGCACATATATCCCAAAGAGGGAATATTCCTGATAAGTATCTTAGAAACAGACTCAGTTCACATCAATCCAGCTTGGATTAATGTGAACTGAGCACCTCTATGGACAACATACGCATGTTATTTCAGTTTACCCTACTGGTGGCTGATATTACTCTATTAAAGATTAGGAGTGGGTTCCAGTGTACTGATTCTGTCACATGGTCTCCTGAAGAAGTATTCCCAAAAAACACGTTGTGTTCACATGTGAACTGTGAATGGAATCTTTGCATGTTGTGAACACCTATATGGAGAGTAATTTTTAATGTTGTGCTAGAGTTTTAATGATATATAATAAAGTTGTTTTTATGGTACTCAGTTTCTTTTCTATATGTCCACACAAAGTCCATGACTACATATTATGTTCATAGTTACTTTAACATAAATGTAAAGCCAAAACCCATTTTTAAATATGTTTGGCATTAAACCTCACTTTATACAGGTTTCTTAAGCAAATACGTTTTTGGTATATGTGTTGCAAAGTTTCTTACCAGAGATCCTGCCTGTAATAACACTTTCTGTTGCTCTAAACCAATGGCTCTCAATTAGTAGCTGTCTTGTCAGCCTAACATGTACATTCCTTAAGTTGGCCTTTGGGATACCTATCAAGTCTGCACATGCCTCCTGCATACCTGATGGGCAGCTTGCCATGATGCCAAAAAAAAAAAAAACTGAAAATAGATTTTGGGTTTACATACAACTTAAAGTTAAAATTTGGGGTTAAAACCAAAAAATACCTTTGCAGTGTCCACCCCAGCACTGCAAGGGTTAAATGCTTATTACAGTTACCTCATTCCTTGCTCCCGTGCCAGAACACTGCCCTGGTATTTTCTCTGGTGCTTAGGCTTTAAAGTAGAACTACGGGCAAAACCCCCCCCATGTTTTATAGAGTAAGGGAGGGTTAAAATCCCTGTCACTTTTTGCCATCTGTGTCCCATTGGGGAGCTTTCCTTTCACTTCATGTCCCATGGCCAAAACAAGAAGTGGAAGAAAATCCCTGCAATTTAAAGCATTTGTTACCCAGCACTTCATTTTCCTGATCTGTGCTTGCTGTACCATGTACTTTATGGGAAAGTATCCTGTTCTCTTTGTATTGCTTGTTTTATGTGGAATGCACTATACCAGCCGGTGAGTTTTATCTGCGGAATTCCTAAGGTGTCACAAAAGGAACGTAGGACATCTGGTGTATGGAGATGGGCCATGTGGCCTGCTTAAGTGGCTAACAGGCAGAACAGGAACCTCCATTGATATTGACTCAACCCTGGAATGAAGGACCTGTAGGGAGATGGCGTATGACGTGTCTATATTGTAGGGTGATGTTTGAATGTGGTGTTAATGGAACCTTTACTGGCCATGAAATTTGCAATGAGTTGAAAGTTTATAATATGTCCCCATGCATCCCTGAAGTATAATGAGTCTTTTTTAGATAGATTTCCTAACAGGCTATAAAGTATGTTTTTTATATGAGGAGTCAGCAGAGCAATTTGTTTTGAATGGGAGTAATTGTATTTTTTGAGTATTGTGCTGAATGCAATATTTGAAGATAAGCCTAGAAAGGTAATGGGGGTTCCTCGTCAGATATCTTTAACTTGTTAAAGGGGAGATATCATAGATCAAAGATTGATTTGAAATTCCAGTTGGATGGAAAGAGGGAAAATCCAAGTTTTCCCAAAGCAGGGTAAGGGGACTTAGAATAAAAGAAATGTTTAACGTATCTACTACTTTGTGAAAAATAGCTAATGGATCTCTGAGTAAGGGTACTGTCTTGCTTAAAGGAGAAGTATTGCCAAAGCTATTTTGGCTGTACTTGTTCTGTAGGTCATAGAAGTGCAGTTACTTCTGCACTCCTGTGACCCAGATTTAGCTGACAGCGGGTTAAGTCCACTGTCGGCTGACGTCACGGAGCTGGTCTAGGCTCTGCAGGGATTTCAACAATAATGTCAGGATCCACTAAGATGCCTGAACCCGCAGCTGGCTCAGCCTCTAAGCAAATTACTGAGAGCCTGAGCCAGCTGCTCCCCCCTCCACAGCCAAGTACTTCAGTGATCACAGAGACCCCGTGACTGACAATTATAGTAATAGCTGCAAGGGATAATATGATGAAGGTGGCTCGGGTACATTTCTATGGTGGAGGTGGGATAGGCTTTCCTGAATGAGTGCGTTTTCAGGGATTGCCTAAAGCTGGACAGGGTAGGGGCTGACCGAACATCCTGGGGATAGGGAATCCCAGAGGACAGGCTCTGGAGAAGTCCTGGAGGCGAGCATGGCAGGAGGTAACATGGGAGCTAGAGAGCAAGAGGTCTGGGCAGGAGCGGAGGGGACAATTTGGGCGATATCTGCAGATGAGGCTGGTGATGTAGCTGGGTACAATGTTGTCAATGACCTTATATGTTGTGGTAAGTATTTTGAATTTCATACGGTGGGGTAGGGAAAGCCAGTGAAGGGATTGGCAGAGAGGGGCAGCAGACGCGGCTATCTTTACTTCTGGTGTAATGTATAAAGATATTATAATTTTCTGATTCATCTTGAAGATCTGAGATCTTTATCACACACAGTCTGTGGTCTCCAGAATGTATACTGCTGCTGCCCTCCTCAGCAAATCTTAATTTTGTAATTTAAAGCAGGGGGTACATGAAGACAAAACATTCAGTTCTATTTCTAGAGTCTTTGTAAGTTTAATAATACAAGGTGAAAAGTTCACTTTAGCAATACAGTTGTTGCTCCTCTCAAATGATACAAAAGTTATTTCAGTCTATATAGAATGAAAGTCATCCAAAGTTTAAGGCAGCTCACCCCCTGTGGCATGTTTACACGTACCTCCTGGAATATGTTAATAGACTATTAAGATACAGAGTCTGCTATTGGATGTTTCTTGCTATTTATTTATTTATTTATGTTTTTAATTAAAGCATACCAATCAAGAACTTATTTAAAGTAAATACCTCTCCGGTGTAAAATGATAATAAAACTCATATTTCTCTTTGATTATAAGCAACGTGCATGGCGTTGGTTCTTAAATCTAAAGTGAATGACAGTTAAATGACATGTTTTATAAGTTGCGCATACAGTCTGGAAGAATGAACAAAATGAATTCCTTTTGGATGGGGAACACAGGTCCTGTATGATTTATTACATGGAAACATCAGTTGCTCTTGTGTGCTCGGTAAAGTCAGCCTTTAATGAGTAGGTGCCTGATTGCTGAAATCATTATAATCTCATCTCAATCTACATCTTTGAATGTGTGGGCCTTGTGAACTGGACCTTCACTAGGTTTCTGCTCACACACAGACATGAAGGAAGAGTTGAGCACCTAATTTATGTCTGCATCTTCATCACTCCTGTAAAGATGCAAATGACTGTCAAAGTGAGGCTAGACTCCTCAACAAATTTTACATTTTCATGAATGTGTTGCGAAGCCACATCAGCCATGACCACCTAGATGATACTCCATTTATGTCTACCTTGCATCACTATAGGAGTCAAGCTTTGCCACAGTACAATAAAAAAAAGGCCATCCTAAATATATGGTAGAGCTCCAACCTTTTTGTAAAACCTTGCTCCATTTTTACTGTGCTGGTAGAATACTGCACCAAGACCAAGACCTGTTTAGGAACCTAAACTTCTACTGACAGAAGGTATGAATCTTGATACTTGAACCTTGAACCATGATAATCTAATACTTGTATAACTTGTATCTCCACATCTTCCCAAAACACACTCTGAAACCATATACATCGTACTGTACAAAAATCAGCATAGTCAAGCCATCAGGGCAAGGAGGTGACCACACCACATGTCAAAATTTTTTTGGAAAAGTAAGGCAGAGGGCCCCTTAAATTAGAAGTGTTTTTTTGCATCCAGTTAAATGGGTTATCTTCTTCTTATTCTGAAGATTGATCACTCATTGCTGAAAGCCCTGATAATAGGAGAAGCTATAAACCTGTAGCGCTTACCCTCGAAGAAGCCGTTGGTAATGATGGGTTCTCTGTTCTGCCATGACTGCTCAGTCCCCACCAACACACCTGGTTATACAGTAGGTTACTCACACCTGTGTATCTTAAGCATTAATATTCTACCATTTATGGTAGTACACAGAAAATACAACACAAGCATCTTGGGAATTGATAAGATGAATGTATTATTCAAGGGTAAACAAATGCAAGGCATAGAACAAATAAACAGGACAACAGAATACATTTGATGAACTGATGGGCAGGTTAGGGTTACCTACAACCTGTAACTTACATTACAATAAGGCTAAGCCCAATTACACTAGTCCACACAGTATCAGTAAAATAGCATTGACTATAAAAGCATAAATGACATAAAAGAAATCTCACAACAATTCTTAGCAATAGCTACTCAAACAATGTTCGTGGGTGCACTCTACGCACACAGCCTTAATGGCGAGTGAGTACACGTATTACTGGTAAAGGGGTACCCATGGTGGTGTCTAAAGTACCTGTCTAAAGTACCCGGTGCTTAATTATCAAGGTTAGTCGTTGGGGCCCTTCTTTAAGGTGGTGCTCATGTAGCTGTCTCTTTAATGCTGTTCACAAAAGATGGCTGTTGGGTTGTTAGATACGGATCTGTCTCTACTGTATTAATTGTGGGTAGTAAGGGTTTAAACTCTGTAGCTCCGCTCACCAATTCTGGCCTGCAACAAGCCCCAGTAAGTCAGACCAGCAGTCTCAGTCCTCACGATTGGCTCCTTATGATTAGGTCCTCGTGTTCAGGTCCTCTCTGAGGTGGGTGCACACAGCAACCAGTCTCCACAACTCGGGTTCCAAGGGACAACAACACTCTGTGTGGCTCAGGCTCTTACTCTGGTCCTCAGTGTAGGCAAGCACAGCACAGGTCCACTCACACTGGTTTCCCCACACTGTCTGCCAGGTGCCCTGCTTAAACCCAGCAACAGGTCTGCACTCGTTGGCTCTCCATGCTATTCTTCCCAGATCACTGCACATTTATCCAGGAAAAGTTCTCTCTCCTCTCCTCCTGTGAGCAAGGAATTCTGGATATTGTAGCTCACCACCCAATATCCTCCATTCACTTGTCTTGTGCAGTGATCCTTTAGGGACTACAGTTCCCATGATCCTAGGCATCTGTGTAACAAGTTCCTCATTCCCCCAATTGGCTCAAACACTGCTGCAAGGAGGGTGGGGTGTAGGAGCAAGCGGGGGATTTCTCACAAAGCCCCTCTGTGACAGTGTAGTACAGCGGCAGCAGGAAAGTGAGAGGAGAGAGTCGGCTGAAGGGCACGCAGCACTGCTCTCACA
Organism: Aquarana catesbeiana; assembly: GCF_042186555.1. Lineage (NCBI taxonomy): Eukaryota > Metazoa > Chordata > Amphibia > Anura > Ranidae > Aquarana > Aquarana catesbeiana. The sequence goes on from NC_133325.1 coordinate 710,640,490, forward strand.
GTCTAACACAGCAGGGGACAGGGAGAGTGAGCACACATACAGACCACAGCTATGCCGCTCTCCCAATGCTTACAGTGGTGAGGAGGCGAGCAAGGATTTTGCACTAGACATGCGCATGACGAAAAAAATGTGTTTTGTTTAGTTTTGATTTGTTATTCTAGTTATTTTGTTTTGTTAAAAAACTCTTTACCCACTTAAAGACTGCCCACCGCATATATACTGCGTCAGGGTGGCTCTTACCTGTACGTCGTTTCATGCACTAGATAGTGTGGGGCCACTGGACAGAGGAGGAGCCGATGCGGGTGCCCGGCAGGCCCGATGTCCGCCACCCACCCATGATCGCGGTACAGAGAGGCAGAACAGGGATCTGCCTATGTAAACAAGGCGGATCCCCATTCTGACAGGGGACAACATGGACATCTTTTGTTCCTAGTGATTAGGAACAGTGTTCTGTGCGTTGTTCCTGTCAGCACTTCCCCCACACAGTAAGAAAACACACCCAGGGAACACATTTAACCCTTTGATCGCCCTGATGTTAACCCCTTCCCGGCCAGTGTCATTTTTACAGTAATCAGTGCATTTTATTTAGCATTGATCACTGTATTGGTGTCACTGGTCCCCAAAAAGTGACACTTAGGGTCAGATTTGTCCGCCGCAATGGCGCAGTCCCGCTAAAAATCGCAGATCACTGCCATTACTAGTAAAAAAAATTTTAAAAATCCATTAATCTATCCCATAGTTTGTAGACGATATAACTTTTGCGCAAACCAATCAATATATGCTTATTGGGATTTTTTTTTACCAAAAATATGTAGAAGAACACGTATTGGCTTAAATTCATGAATAAATTAGTTTTTTTACATTTTTTTTGGATATGTATTATAGCAGAAAGGTTTTTTTTTCAAGATTGGGGATCTTGTTTTGTTTATAGTGCAAAATATAAAAACCACAGAGGTGATCAAATACCACCACAAGAAAGCTCTACTTGTGGGGAAAAAAAAGGCATCAGTAGTGTTTGGGTACAGCGTTGCATGCTTGCGCAATTGTCAGTTAAAGTAACGCAGTGCCGTATCGCAAAAAATGGCCTGGTCATTAAGGTGCTAAATCCTTCCATGTCTGAAGAGGTTAAATTGCCTTTGGCTTAACAAAAACAGCATTATTTCGAAATGGTACTCTAATAACACACACAGTCTTTGAATTATGTTTACAGTTAGAATTCGACTGGAGTTTGATGTAAAATTCAATGCAAATTTTCAATTGAATTACAAAAATTCAGATGAATTTTATTTCATTATTCAGGGCATTTGGTAAATTGTGTTTGTACAGTACTGTAATTTGGGTATTCAGATATATCCGAGTCTCCGAATAATGAAAAATTTGTCCGAATATTTATTCGGAACAAAACGAACCACACATGTCTCCTTCGCACAGCCGGCAGGCACCCGGCTACACACCAGTTCCTGCTGACACTGGATATAGCCATATGTTATCTTGGTGAATAAGGCTGAAAATCCTACTTTAGATACAGTGATTGGGTAGAAGCAGAGGTACGCATAGACATAACAGGCTTTTCACGAGGCCAGGAGGTGAGGTGAAAATCGTTGACCTGTTCAAATCACAGTAGAAGATATTTGTAGAAAATATAGAAAGAAAATGATCTTGCATTCTTACCAGAAAGCAGCACAGAGGGGAACCAGCTGGATCGTCCCAATAAAGAGTTGTATAAGAAGGACCAACCATGGTACACTAATATAGAAAATCTTTATTGAAAAACAAGTCAAATTTGTTTTTCAATAAAACTTTTTATATTAGTACACCGTGGTTGGTCCTCCTTATACAAATCTTTATTGGGGCGATCCAGCTGGTTCCCCTCTGTGCTGCTTTCTGGTAATATTGTTCAGTTGTGGAGGCACCCCGTCCGATGGAAGGATCGGTAACTGGACTGCCAATAAAGAATATCCCCAGATTATGGGTTTAGGTCCCTCTTTATTTTTATGTACTATAATGATCTTGCATTCTTACCTGCTCCAATTACTCTTTCAATTCGAATTCTGGATGGATCAATCTCTTTTGCAAATTCATGGACAGCTAAGGAAGGATCTTCATATGTGTCAGGATCAACGTACGTTTTTGCTCCTGGAATTCTCACTGTTGAAGACAAACAGTCATAAAACATCTAAAAAAACATCTCCAAGCACATATACAGTATATTTCAACAACACACAGTTATTTAAGTTTTCACTTCTGTTTGTGGATCAATTGCAAATGCAAAATAATGACAAAAAATGACATTACTACACTCGTTAATTTCTACTAAATCGTCGCTCATTTTAAAGATATGTCTCTGTAAGCCCACACAACATCATGACCATTTTATGATTTACATTGACTTTCCCTGGTCTTAAGTTTGTTGAAAATTTAATTTTCTAGTTCATTTATTAACTGTTGTTGTTCCAAGAATGACAGTTCATAAGCGCCCTTGCATCTTTTAAGTGAATGCAGCATTTTGCAACAGCCACGACTTGCCATGACTGGGACTTGTGCAAATTTATTAAATGCCAGGTAACATTTTATTGTAACATTTTACTGTGCTTAGGAATCCTTCTCCACAATGACGCTCAGGGGTCACCATAAAGGCGTTCTAGAGTGAAGGTCACCTAGATGAAGTTGTAGTACACTTAATTTATGTGTAAGTAATATAATTTACAAGCAACTATCAGATACACCCATGGTTTTGCACAGAGCAGCCCGGAATTTACTCTTCTGGATTCCTCCGCCGATGCTCTTGGCTCCTCCTTTTCTCTGTGTGCCACCATAGGAAGCCACTTCCTATGGTGGCACGCCTGAGGGCTCAATCCTGAGCCAGGCTGTGTGCATCTATTGACACACACAGTGTGGCTTCGCCCCCCCCCCCCATTCTATGCTCACAGGATTTTATTGACAGCAGCAGGAGCTAATGTTTCCCTCTGCTGCCTCTGTGAGCAGAGAGAGAGAAGAGAGCCACTGCAGATAGGCAAAGTGTTGAACTAAGGTAGTACTTAGCTAAGTATAAGGGGGTGGGGGTGAGGGGTGATACAAACACTGGGATATTTTACCTTAATGAAGGGAATTAAATGTCCAGGCTTTAGAACCACTTTAAGTCATTAGAACATGATACAATGAGATGTTTACTAAGCCATGCCCAGAACCAAAAATAAAAAAAATCATCAGGTATTAGATTTAATTTTCCTAAAAAAAGGACAGCATACATCTAACTGATTGCTTTACACAACACCTTTAATTGAACACAAAGAACCAAATATATATAATGCTCTTTTATTATAGTTCTGATTTTATTTAACATGTAAAAAAAATGGTGCCCCATGTAACCAAACGGTATGCTCTTTTCTGAGTAGTTTGTTACAATGCTGTGAGTAGGTGTTTAATAACAGGGAGTCTGATGTATGACACCCCATGCAAATGCAAAACAGTCATGTTTATCTGGCTTGATATTATTTGCTATTTTCCCGGTGCTCATGATGCATCAGTAAAGTCTTTATATTTACGATGCAGAGAAAATCTAAAACAAATGACAAAATTACAAAATGAGACTCAAGTGGCTTAGATATAATGACAGAGCACAGTGAGCTACTGCCCTGAGGAGACTACACCTGGTGGTATAACAGGTGACTTCCATGAATCCAGGGCAGGAAGTGCTTGCATTAATATGGATGGATCAGAAGGTCAAGCATTTCTCCAGTCAATTGTGTATGTATGAATAATTTAAATAGAAGTTTCATGGAGGAGATGAATTTTCTGAACTTTATAATGAGAGACTCTAAAGATTAGTCAAAAGTTTATTTGTGGAAACAAGAGATCATTCTTTTGACTAATTACTGCAGTGCTAACATCATAGGGACCTGAGTTCATACTAGAGATGAGCTGCCAATTCGGTCCAAACCTAGGTTTGTATATAAATTTTGCTTGTTCAGGGGTTGGGCAGTCGGCAAAACTAACTTAGTGTCCAGCAGAGGTGAATCTCTCACAGCAATGGGAAGTGATTTATTTGGGGCTAAGCTATTACTACTCATCTTTTCCAGCACAGGAGTGACAAATGGGACTTGTAGTTCATTAATTCACAGATCTCTGTGATCTCTGAGAATCTACTGCTCCCTGTAATGCCCTGTACACACGACCGGTTTTGCCGTCGGAATAAACTCCGAAGGTTTCTCCGACGGAACTCCGACAGAATTCCATTCAAGCGGTCTTGCCTACACACGGTCAAACCAAAGTCCGACCAAAGTCCCACCGTCCAGAACGTGGTAACATACAACACGTACGATGGGACTAGAAAAAGGGAGTTCAATAGCCAGTAGCCAATAGCTTCCGTCTCGTACTTGCTTCAGAGCAAGGGTTGTTTTTGGTCCGTCGGAACAGCATACAGGCGAGCGGTTTTCCCGATAGGAATTGGTTCCGTCGGAAATATTTAGAACATGTTCTATTTCTATGTCCGTCAGAATTTTCTAAAAAAAAAAGTCCGATGAGGCATACACACGATCGGAATATATGATGTAAAGCTTCGGTCGGACTTTTTCTGTCGAACATTCCGCTCGTGTGTGTACGTGGCATCAGATTGAGGATGGTGGAGACTGCTCCAAAGTAACATGTAACATGTTACAGCTTAAATAAGGATGTAACATTTAACATGTTGCAAAAGGTGAACTTATCCTTTAAGGTGGCAAGATGTAAAGGTGGCAGGGAGGCACATAAGGGGCTGAGTGTGCAGGAGAGTGGTAGGCACTGGTGCTGTTTGTCTGCATCTAACATGACTTGCTGCCTCTATGCATGCCACTGCAGTGATGGAGCATTGAATTAGAGCTTGTTCACACTGTGTACCTTCATACTATGTGAATGAACTCCTTGCACGTACTACATGCCCACATACACTCCACAATCGTCTCCTGAACCTTCTACCCACCATCATGCACTCTGCAGTCTTCTCCTGAGCATTCTACCCACTGTCATACACTGTCCACTCCTCTCCTGCAAATACTGGCCAGCATTATACTCTCCTCACGCAATACCTAAAGCACCATAGTCAGTTTTTTTCTAAAAGCAGCCCCACAATTGGCACAGTTTATACACTACTATTTGGATAATTCCCCAACTGTAATTGTGTGTTTTTTTTTTAATCTGTAAAAAACTACCTGAACTCAGAAGCAGGCAAGGGCCATCGCGGTTCTGGGCATCTGAAGCATCTGAAGCCTGCTCGTATCTATTTCCGGGCTTAGGTGCATCTGGCTACCCAGCATGCACCTCCTGATCTCGTGTCTGCACAGTAATGACACTCCGTGGCACAGTTTGTTGATTGCAGGTTGCTATAAAAATGGCGGTGGCAGATGTTCCCACCCTGTTATTATGGCAACCTGTCAAGCAGGCGATTCCCTTGGACTCCTGGAATAGATGACGCCGATATCCCAGGAGTCCAAGGGAATTGCCTGATGATGACATTGCCTGGGTGGCTGGGGGGGCTGGAGCTCTGCTTTAACCATATGCCGACCAGCTGCTGCAGTTGTACTGTGGCAGAATGGCACGGCTGGGCGAAACAACGTTATGTAACGTCGCTTCGCCCTGTGGCCACTAGGGGGTGCAGCGTGCCGCCCGCTCGCCCCCCGGGCCGATGCGAGTGCCCCGACGGTCTCAAACACCGCCGGGCTCCCGCGATCACTCGGGGCACACAGAGAACCGGGATCTGTGTGTGTAAACACAGTTTCCGGTTCTCTGAGGGGAGAACTGACAGATCCTCTGTTCATACAGATTATGTACAGTGATCTGTTATCTCACATCCCCCTTCATTTAGAACACTTCCTAGGACACACATTAACCCCTTCACTGCCCCCTAGTGTTAACCCCTTCACTGCCAGTGACATTTTTACAGTAATCAGTGCATTTTTAAATCGCACTGATCGCTGTATTAATGCCAGCGGTCCTAAAAATGTGTCAAAATTGTCCGACGTGTCCACCATAATGTCGCAGTCATGACAAAAATCGCTGATCGCCGCCATTACTAGTAAAAAAAAAATATATCAATAAAGATGCCATAAAACTATCTCCTATTTTGTAGACACTATAACTTTTGCGCAAACAAATCAATATACGCTTATTGCGATTTTTTTTACCAGAAGAATGTAGAAGAATACGTATCGGCCTAAACTGAGGAAAAAAAATGTTTTTTTATATATTTTTTGGGGATATTTATTATAGCAAAAAGTAAAAAATAATGCGTTTCTTTCAAAATTGAAGCTCTTTTTTTTGTTTATAGCGCAAAAAATAAAAACCGCAGAGGTGATCAAATACCACCAAAAGAAAGCTCTATTTGTGGGGAAAAAAGGATGTCGATTTTGTTTGGGAGCCACGTCGCACGACCGCGCAATTGTCAGTTAAAATGATGCAGTGCCAAATCACAAAAACTGCTCTGGTCTTTGGCCAGCCAAATGGTCCGGGGGCTGAAGCGATTAAAGTATTCAGACATAATAAAAAAAAATAATATCCATTTAGGACTGCACTGCAGGTGGGCATGTAGATGAAAGCAATTTGCAAATATGGGTGGAACTTGAATAAAGACCTTTCACATAAATGACATTCTACAATGGCTTGCTGAATGCATAGCTAAAAAAAGTGTCCCTGAAACTCTATTTGAAATGTTGGCAACTCTACACTCTGTACATAACTCACTCCTGATTGCTGTACTCTTTACGTAGCACAATCCTGGTATGCCCCTTTAAGACCCTTCCACTGTTAATGCAATTTGGTTACATCCACCATTTATTGTGGCACATTTTCCTCTCACAACAAGGGGTTTGGTTGTACCAATTCTCTGAGAAAAAAAAGAGCCCTGCTTACATCCATTAGCTGCCAGCCTTTCCACAACACAGGGGGCAGGCAGTTGCAAATGGAGGGCAGAAATCCTACAGCCAAGGGGAAGGGCATTAAGAAAAATAAGCAAAAATGAACCAGCAAAAATTAAAGGGGTTGTAAAGACAGAAGTTTTTTTATCTTAATGCATTCTCACAGCTCCGTGTCTGAATGGATACACAGAGTTGCAGCTCGGCTCGGGTTCCCCCACAGCAAGCTGCTTGCTGTGGGGGCACTCGACAGGAGGGAGGGGCCAGGAGCAGCAAAGAGGGACCCAAGAAGAGGAGGATCTGGGCTGCCCTGTGCAAATCCACTACACAGAGCAGGTAAGTACAACATGTTTATTGTTTAACTGCTTCTCGACCAGCTGCCGCAGTTATACTGCGGCAGGCTGGCTCCCCTGCATGAGCCGTCGTAGCTATACGTTGGCTCACGGGGTCGGGATAGCAGGCGCGTGCGCCCACTGCACGACAGGGGTGCCGATGCTCGTGGCCGACGGTCGCGATGACCGCCGGCCACGAGCGATTGTGAACAGAAGACACAGAACAGGGACGAGTGTGTGTAAACACACACTTCCCTGTTCTGACAGGAGTGACAGATCGTGTGTTCCTATTAGCTAGGAACCATGATCCGTCACTTCCGCTAGTCAGTCCCCTCCCCCTTCAGTTAGAATCACCTCCTAGGGAACACAGTTAACCCCTAGATCGCCCTCTAGTGTTCAGCCCTTCACTGCCAGTGACATTTTTACAGTAATCAATGCATTTTTATAGCACTGATCGCTGTATTAATGTCAATGGTCCCAAAAATGTGTCAAAATTGTCCGATGTGTCCACCATAATGTTGCAGTCATGATAAAAATTGCAGATCGCCGCCATTACTAGTAAAAAAAAAAAAATAATAAAAATGCTATAAATCTATCCCCTATTTTGTAGACGCTATAACTTTTGCGCAAACCAATCAATATACGCTTATTGTGATTTTTTTTACCATAAAATATGTAGAAGAATACATATCAGCCTAAACTGAGAAAAAAATTAGCTTTTTTTTTAAAAAAAAAAAATGGGGATATTTATTATGGCAAAAAGTACAAAATATTGTGTTTTTTTTTCAAAATTGTAGCTCTTTTTTTGTTTATAGCGCAAAAAATAAAAACCATAGAAGCAATTAAATCCCACCAAAAGAAAGCTCTATTTATGGGAAAAAAAGCACGTCAATTTTGTTTGGGTGCAACTTCGCATGACCGCGCAATTGCCAGTTAAAACGACACAGTGCCGAATCGTACTTTTTTTTTAAGTGGTTAAAAAAAAAAAAAAACAGAGACTTTACAATCACTTTAATCATAATTCTTCAAAATCAGGATCTAGAAAAAAAAAAAAAGACAGGCAAGCCTAAAGGGACAGGTAGAAGTGTTGCTGCATAGAAGTAGTAGGTGGCAGTTAATACTGATATTAGCTTTTTCTCCTACCCCCTTCCACATGTCCACATTCAGGGATCATTTTTTTCATTATTTACCTAATTACAATGTACTGCATTTTTATTTATTTATTTAAAGTGGAACATTATTTAGAAAATTAAGTCCTGCTGGATCACTTCAGGCTGGCCACTTTTGCAGGTATAGCTGCATAAAAATAAGTGCCTATACTGTTTAAAAACAAGTAATACAATGTCTCCCCCCTGCTCTGCACATGCTCAGTTGCTCTCCATTTTTAGGCATTTTTAGGCACTGCTGAGTTTGTTTAGAGGCCGATCTGCATTTGTGGTCAGTTATGATTTACAACTGAGGCTTTGGGCTTCAGCAAAATGGCAGCCTCCAGCAAGAAGAAATAGGAGCAATGCTGGAGGCAATGTACAGCACACACTAATTCTGGTAGCATAATTATTAATGTAGAATGTATGTTCCTTGCTAAAAAACATTATTTTTTATCAAGTTGTTATGGGTAAAGTTCCACTTTAATTTTTCTTATAATTTCATATTTGGTGAAGGTAAGAAAACATAGAGAGGGATGGCCATTTGGAAATTGGTTGTGCTCAGAAAAAAATGTCAGATGCTTTTATGTGGGTAAACACCAATGTAAAAAAGTAGGCTCTATGAGGCTCCCCAGGGGCAGGAAAGTGCTGAGAAATTAAGCCAGGCATCTAAAATACCTGTGTACACCCCATGTACACTGTGTGTTCCCAGCACACACACAGAGACCGAATTGTCAAAGACAGTACCTGGTCTGTGCTAATGATCAGGTACCATCGAGACTGGCTCCTGAACATGTGGCCAGTGTGACAACCATTAACCACTTCAGCCCCGGAAGGATTTGATGACCAGACCATTTTTCGCAATACGGCACTGCATCGCTTTAACTGACAATTGCGCTGTTGTGCGACGTTTTCCCACAAATAGAGCTTTCTTTAGGAGGTATTTGCTTATCTCTGCAGTTTTTATTTTTTGCGCTATAAACAAAAACAATTTTGAAAAAAAAAAATTTTTTTTACTTTTTGCTATAATAAATATCCCTCAAAAAATGTAAAAAAAAAAATCTTCATCAGTTTAGGCCAATATGTATTCTTCTACATATTTTTGGTAAAAAAAAAAAAAAAAAATCACAATAAGCGTATATTGATTGTTTTGCACAAAAGTTATAGCATCTACAAAACGGAATAGTTTTATGGCATTTTTATTATTATTATTTTTTTACTAGTAATGGCGGCGATCTGTGATTTTTAGCAGGACTGTGACATTACGGCAGACTGATCGGACACTTTTGACACTTTTTTGGGACATTGACATTTATACAGCGATCAGTGTTATAAAAATGCACTGATTACTGTGTAAATGTCAACTGGCAGGGAAGGGGTTAACACTAGGGGGCAATAAAGGGGTTAAGTTTGTTCCCTAGGTGTGTTTCTAACTGTGAGAGGATGGGACTGACTAGAGAAGGAGCCAGATCGTTGTTCCTACTTAGTAGGAACACGCAATCTGTCTCTCCTCCCCTGTCAGAACAGGGATTTGTGTGTTCACACACACAAATCCCCGTTCTGGCTCTCGTGCTCATGATCGCGGGTGGCCAGCGGCGATTGTGCCCACCGGTCACACGCATCAGGTCCCCTGCCGTTCAGTGGGCACGCACGTGCCTGCTACGGCTCTTAATGGAGCCGCCGTACATATACGGCGATTCACACAGGAGAGCCAACCTGCCACCTTATATGTTTCGGAGCCGGTCAGTCACACTCTATAGTATTTATTTCTGCTCCTCCCTCAGCTGCTACATAAAAGGTTATGTATAGTGGTGAGGGGAAGGATAGAGGAGCTTGGCCAGCACATAAAGTAATTAGACGCTCCCAGAAAAGAAGAGGACAATGCTGTGCAAAGGAAAGTGTTGTGCTAGGGAACCTACAAAGATGATGTCTGGGCATTGTGAGCCTTTATTTTATCATTTTTTTAACAGTTATATTGTATATGCTTTTACATATTTTCTTTTATGCTGTCTCATGTATAGCACCCTCAAAGGTAGGTGGTAGGATAGTTAGGTATGTTTAAGGCTAGTTTCACACTGAGGTGCTTTAAAGGCGCTTTAGCGTTAAAAATAGCACCTGCAAAGCATCTGTAAAGCGCCTCTCTTGTCACTCCATGTGAAAGCCCGAGTGCTTTCACAATAGAGCGGTGTGCTTGCAGGACGTTAAGAAAAAGTCCTGCACGCAGGATCTTTGGGGAGCTTTAGGAGTGGTGTATACACCACTCCTAAAGCGCCCCTGCCCATTGAAATCAGTGGGCAGTGCCACCGAAGCACCTGCAAAGTGCCGTGCAGCGGTGCTTTGTGGGCGCTAGTAACCCCTTCATCGGCCACTACCGGGGGTTAAAAGCACCCCGCTAGCAGCCGAAAAGCACAGCTAAAATGACGGTAAGCGCCGCTTTACCGCCGACAGCCCCCCGCCCCAGTGTGAACAGGAGGCAACCTGAGGGAGAAATGCAGAAACCTGGGTGTTTAGAAGAAGCTCACTTAGGGGAGCTGTCTGCCACAGATCTGTCTAAGATCACTAGAGGGCATCACTTGGAAGATTGAAGGGAGGCACCCACCTGTCCTTGGGCCCTGTGAGTACAGACATTGATGAATATTGGGGACCTTGTAGCTATCCCTCGGGTGCCTAGTTATAGTCAGCTGTGGGTCTTTAAAAGGAGACCCTGGCTGGTGTCCTGAAGAGCTCTGTCCAGACACTTTACTACTTAAAGGGACTATGCTCTACTGGTTCTACTTTTCTACTCAAGCTAAAAGGGAGATTAAGTCCTCTGTTGTACATAGTTCTAATTTTTGGAGTATTCCATAACTTCCCTCACCCCTATCCAAGTTCTCTAAAAATAAATAAACGACGAAAAGAACATCTTCTAGACTGGGTTTTGGAGAAAGAGTGAATTAACCTGTTGTGTGCTACGGGACTGAATTTGTGAAGACCTGGACAGTAATTCCTGTGGCTCCTATGGGATTAATGCTACACATGATTTTGTTATAGAATTTTATATAGAACTTTGTACATGCTCCCTCTATTGAAAAATATTCTGGGAAATGTGCTAGACTGTCCTGTTTAATAGCTGCTGAAAACTCACTTAGCTTTATAAAGAGTCTACTGCTTTCATTCAAGTGTTACTGTAGAAGATCTGTGAAACCAATGGTGTTGCTAGACCCCAGTGCCCAGGGAAGATGTCCCAGGTCTTCTAAATCATTAAAGCCCAGGGAAAATAAAAATGCTCCTTTGAAGTGATGCTGTCCCTTCACTGCAAGGGTTAATTGTTTGTTTAGGTCCAAAGGGCCTGAAAAAGCAGTTTTTCTTAGCTGACCCTCCACACCCCTGTTAGTCGATGCTCTCGTCTACTGCCCATGCTCCAGCAGTGCACTGTACTGTTCCTTGGTGTCCTCACATCCGATGCAGTGCTATGGGCTCTACAGGACCTGTGAATGCCGGAGAATAGGGAAGAACAGGCTGTGGGGATGAGTCTTACAGCCTTGAGGGAGCCTGCAAAAGCAGGGGACTGGATAAGCAAAACTGCGGCTTTCTATACCTAAACTAGCATTAACCCCTTGAAGTGTGTGGTAGGCTAACTGCAAGGGAGCAGTTTTGCTTTCCCTGGAGTTCAACTTTAAGTATACAAGAGAATCTGGCATATTTTGCTGGGTTTCCTTATGTACTTCCCAATTAATATTTCATTTCCACTTAACAGATTACTACCCACTGATTAACAAAGAGGTAATACATTCTCTGCACAATGCACTTTTGGAACACTATGTAGCTTATGTAATTTTGAATTAATTTATCCCTTCTTTTTATCAAGCTAGAAAAGCACGATCATTTATTTGATTTAGTGATTTAAGTCATTGCACTTATGATATTAGCAAGGCTATTTAAGGTAAACGATTTATTTTTTTAAAACATTGGACCGATTGGACTGATCTGTATTTTACTAGTGAAATGCATTTACAATGATCTACTTATTTCTGCATGGCTAAATTGGGATTCTATTGTTACTGTATGCGTCTCCAGTGTGAAGATTTTGCAGCACTTCCTTCCTCACAACAGTCACAACAGAAAATTTCCATTCTACCCTTGTTTTTATTACTCTGGAGTAGGTTAGCAAGAAATACTATTAATTTCAAAGCTTAACAAGGGGAAAAAAGGGAATGTACTATCTTTTTTTCTTTTTTTTACGAATACATTTAAAAAGGTCAACCTATTCATAGTATTGTAAATGTAATAATATTTTAAAAATCTTGTTACTGTGTATAGTTTGTAACTACATATGCACAGGGGAGCAGACATATTTAGTCATTACATATGCAGGTTATGACCAATTCCTGTTTTATGTCTTCAGTCCCTGACCACATCTTCTAATATGTCCTATGTATCTGATCATCTCCTATAACACGTATGCAGTTTCTGATCATCTCCTGTGATATGTCCTTGGTCTCTGACCCTGTTCTGTAGTATGTCTGCAGCCTCTGATTTTCTCTTGTAGTATACCCTCAGTAACTGACCTTCTTCTGTTGTGTGTCTTCACTCTCTGACCATTTCCTATAATACTGTATGTCCTTAGTCGCTGACCATCTCTAATAGTATATGTGTAGTCCCTGACCATCTCCCGTTGTATGTCTTCAGTCTCTGACTATCTCCTATAATAGCTCTTCCATTTCTGACTATCTCTTATAGTATTTTGTCAGTCTCTTACCATCTCCTATAGTATGCCTGCAGTCTCAAATCATCTCCTGTAGTATGTCTGTAGCCTCTGACTATCTTCTGTTGTATGTTTTCAGTCTCTAAACATCTCCCACTCTGTCTCTGACTATTGTTTGTTGTATATCTGCAGTCTCTGACCAACTTCTTTAGTATATCCTCAGTGTCTGACCATCTCCTGTATTAGGTCTGCAGTCTCTGACAGTCTCCTGTAGAAATACATATACAGAATATTATGTGTGGCTCCTTGGCGACGTCAAGGTGCCTAAATCTAGTAACTTCACCACTACTGTAGGAAAATAAGGAAAGATTAGGAATGACAAGTAACATATATTCTCGGGCAGGCTCACCTATATCACAATCACAAAGGAGAAGATCTTCAGACTGGCCTCCCAGATAGAAAGGTATCCTACCTTGCCCCACTCCACCTAAAAATGAGAAATCCCTTGTTTTTTTAAGCCCCTCTGTATGCTTATCAGTAAAACTGTTTTCATGGGGCAACATCTGCTGATATACTTGTCTCCTTACAATCTGCTTACATTCACACAACAAACAAAAAATAATTAAAAAAGCATGCTGAGGTAAGTAAAACATCACTCACAGTTTCCATTTTGCAGATTTGCACGCCTTTTTTCTTCAGATTTCATTTTTGCTTTAATATACCACTGGCACCTTGGGGAAAAAACACAGTTATAACTATACGCTTGTTTACAAGGAAACAGTTCAGCAAAAATACCTTGTTTATCAATGTATCAGTTGGAAGAATTAATCCTGTTTCCCATGGCAATGGTTTAGATGTTCCATACTGTACTAAGGCAAAGAGGTAGAGTCTGATTGACTGCTGTAAGCAACAAGAAAGACTAGTAGTAACTCTAACTCTTCCAACAAAATTACAAATATCACCCTTGTGCCTATGCCATTATATGTATATCATTACAGGATTAACAAAAGCAATAAAGATTCATAACACTCAGGCATGTGAAAGGCTCTATTAGTTATTGAGTAAAGTGTAAGAATATTGCATTTCCGTAGTTTAAATTACATCTATACCTTCACATAACTGTGCCCCCTCTCACCCTACCCATACTGTAGAAACCTTTGTCAACTTTCTTCAGATCAGACAATTACTTCCTCAGCTTTTAGCTTATAGCAGCTCCAGTCCTCTTCACTTACAGCCAACAAGCCACCACATACTATGCATAGATGTCAGTTCTTCCATGGGACCAATTGGTGCTATGGAGAAACTGCCACAGCCTGTCAGTTTGGTGATCAAGACTAGAGGAGCCCGAGCCATTATAAGCCACTACTAATTGAGGAGGTCACCATCTGATCTGGGTATATAGTAGAGGTATATTTGGAATGTGGAGGATGAGGGGGGAGCTAGGACACATTTATGTAAAGGTACACTTGGTTTTACTGAACTTTGACTGAACACTAGTGTACTATTGATCTTCTGCAGCTTGCTGCCCTCTCACTAGGCTGTCAGCATCCTCAGGTTCTTAAGGCTCTGAATTTGAGCCTGCTTTAATGCAAACAATTGTCCATGCCCTGAGCACTACCATCTGTAGCACTCAGAGAGGTAGGTTGCATAGCACAGAATCATTTGACAAGAGGGCACACTGCAGACCAGAATACAGTGGAAGTATACAGAATCTGGCAGCAAGCTGTGTTGTTTCCTGGTTAATGCCACCATTTTACTTTTAGCATTGTTTCCACAAATTGCCCTTAAAGTCCAGCTCAGATTGTCCATTTGTCTTGAATTTGGAAAGTTTTCAGCAACAATTTATTGTAATCATGGTATAAATTTAGTGGACTGTGACAAAGGTAGATTGGAGTTAAGCAATATTTACACATAATCACCTAACCTTGCTGTTGCCAAAATCCTAGGCCAAGTTCAAATCTTATAAATGTATCATTTTCGCATGGGCTAATAGTACGGGGATGTACTGCAGTACATTTCAAACCTAAAAAATGAAAGTAAACCTATCGTGTAAAAATGTATAAACAAAGGTTACCTTTAGTGAAAACAACACATCAAAGTGATCAGTTGATGGAGAAATAGTCTGTTAAAGTTATTTGCAATTCTTGACTTCTCCACTAAATGTCAATTTCCATCCAAATCTTTTTCACCTTTAAAGCATTTTAATTTTTTTAATTATTTTTATTTTTTTGTAAGGGGTAGGTATCTTTGCGGTGTGAGTAAAGCTGAATACCAGGCAAATAACCTAACATAGATGGAATTTTCTGATTGGAGCTTTAGTGTTTATCATTTTTTTTGTCCGTGTAGGTCAATGCAACAGATTCACTTAAATACAACTCTCACAGATGCTTATACTTTGATCCTAGCCACTCCGTCCCATTGAGTTCAAACAAAGTCTCACCTAAGCCATAGGTTGCTTAAGTCATAGCTTATGCAGGGCTATGGGGTTCAGTGTGGCAGAGTTGATTGACTCAGGGTTGTCACCTGCTCCTCCATTCTCAGAATATGAATAATCTCAGAAATATTTGGTATTTCCTATGGCTTCTAACACTCAATAATTTGAAAAATGAGAATACAATTTACCAAAAGCATACTCTGATACAATGTTGGATGAACCTTGTCAGATTAGCTCACCTACCCCCAAAAGCCTTTGGAAAGATTAGTTCTTAGCCTTGCTGCTTAAAAAAGCCATTAGACCTCATTCACACAGCCATAAAAAGACCTGTTTTTTTACTTATGGATCTCAATGCAGCTGTACTGTTTTCAATGGAGACATTCACACAGGTGTGTCAACATGCACTGTGTTCAGTCATGTGTTCATGACTGTGTTCATGTATATGCATGTCCTCAGATGCAGATTTTTTGATTTTGTGTTAACTGCGTAAATTAACGGTGCTATATAAGTACCCAAAATAAATAAATAATAATAGACACTATTACTTTTTTTATGTGCCCTTTTCGCAACACCCAAAATTTGCCCCATGGATGAGTGTTTTGGAGTACCCACCCCCCTCTTTTCTAGCTAGTTTTACAAGCAATACATTACAAAAAATCCTTCTAGACTGTTTATTGGAGCCAGAGTGACTGGACTGTAGATTGGGTGGTAGGTGGAACCAGTTAAAATCAGTGGCCCCTGTGGGGGTAAAACTACATGTGGGTACTCGTTCTGGGATCTCACTTAGTGCATGCTGCTGCTATCAATAGAAACTGGCAGAGGATCAAGAGGTGGGATGCTGTGTGGACTGTCCACTGCATGGATGTACAGGAAAGGGCTATTGGGATACTAAACTGCTGCAGACAAGGAGCTTTGTCTGGGAAATTGGCTGTCAGTGTGAGGGGCATTTCTAATTAGGCAGTAAAGATTTAACAGTTGCAGCAGGAAAGGTGCGCTAAGCGTAAGGCTGTGGGCACCAGAATGTCCAGAAGGGAAGCAGAGTTACCATGGGCAGAAGGAGAAAGGTTTGGAGGCTGCACATGCGAGAAAGCCCTAAAATGCCACCCATAGTGTTTTTTTGGGTGCCCTGGAGTACAGAGAGCTAGAAGTGTGACACTGGGACATATGGATCGGCTGGCTGAAGTTCAGGAGCTGATGACAGATACGAATGTATAGCTGGTGCATCAAATGTGCTTTGCCTTGGGCACCATCTGGGGTGCCAAACACCTGTGTTTAGTCTATGGCAACTGCCAGAAGCCTATGGCAGTAATAAATGCCTGGGGTTACGGCGGAGAACCCCTGTTACTGCACAACATACCACCTGCTATGTTTCAAGTGAACTGGGAATCAGGATTGTGTACGGAGGGTGGGTGGGGCAAATTGATCTGCATGTGGAGGTACCTTTCACTCGGAGGGTGCTCATCAATGCCTGGGACCAGGTGGGGACCATGTTCATGTGAAAATCAAGCATTATGGTGGTTCCCCGGCTTAGAGATGAGCCACACACTGCGTGCAGGATCAAAAGTACAGAGCCTTTCTGAAAAGTGCTGTCCCATGGCACTACACACCTTAGCTGGATGCATTTTGCATTTAGGAGGGACACTGCTAAGCCTATGCCCTTTCCATCAATCCAACAAACCTCTGCCACCTCACTTCTAGTAGTAGAATTGGGTCACACTGTGCACTTATTAACTCCTTCTCTCCCATACCTTGCAGCTAGATACATGGGGTCTCTGTATCACAGGTTCAGTCCCTGAGGGTTTGGGGAACCAACCATGAGGGAGGTAACCAGAACACTATTCCCCTCGCTACTCTAGGACCTTTCACCTCCACCAGGTACCACGCTTCATGACTGGCTGCAACATATCTTGTACTAGTTCTGGTTACCCATAGCAACTGCATTCCTCTTCTGACTTATCTTGTCAATTTAACCTTTTGTAGTGGCTTTATTTCATACCCCACATGTACTTTACGGATCCTGTTCTTACATACGCCAGAAACCATCATGCACCCCTTTAAATAACTTCAGACCATGCTTTAAACAGTAGATGTAACTTTACTGAACATGTGTGGCAAAGTCCAACAAGTAAATTTCAGTGCAACATAACTCTGACCAACTAAACTGGGCTGCCTAGGCATACCTCAACAAGGTGGTAGTCTATTAGTGGCATCCTTCAAGGCTTGGCAGTTATTTGGTCTTTTGGTGTCTTCTGACAAACTGCTGGGTACAGCAATCCCTCTCAGTGTTCCATGTTGGTCATGGCATCTCCAGGAGCGTGCCCCAGACCCTGGCCTTCCCCTTCTATTTATATCCCAGGGTGAATAGACAGGGCCCAAAAAGCCCGGAAACTGAGGTGCTGGTAGTTAACCCTGTCTCTCGCCTGGGCAAGCCAACTCCCTAACTAATAAACGGTAGGCAACCCACCTACATTTTGCTAATTGACTGATGTCTAAATTGTCCCTTGTATGTGTTATTTATGTGAGCTAGGGACATTAGCTTGCCCTTGAGAACAGGGACCGGTGGTAATGTACATTGTGTAGAGTACTGCATAAATTGCTGGTGCTATATAAATACCTGTGATAAAAATAAAAATAAGATGCAATGTGTGAAACCATGATGTACTGGAGGGGGTTCTGTTCATAAACACACTTTGTTGGGGATATCATGTACTGGGCTGCTAGTTAGCTGTTTTCACATTACAAGGGAGAGACGGAAATGCATCATTTCATCATAGTCAATGATTTCATCAGCTTATTGTAACAATATTCCCCTTTTTTATTTGATATGAATTCATTATGTTAAATCTTCCTCCTGGGTCTCTGCTGGATAAAAGAAGCAGCTGGGTGAGTCAGTCTACCAGAGTCAGTTGCAGGTGAATGCAGACTATAAAGCATGTTCTAGATATTGATGTAACTTCATAAATGGATGAATATTACCTACTGTTTGCTGACTGATAACATTTGCTCAGAATTTCCACCCCGGATTATGAGACTCTATCCTCCTTATATTAATTATGCTGAGTAGTTTGCTAAGCTCCCAAACCAATACTGAACGTATAATAAACAGTCACAGCATTGCTAGCACTAAGCAAAAGCATATTAGGCAGATTTTCTCTCTCAAGTGTGCAATAACGCCTGTCAGGAGCACCATTGAGAATGTGACAAGCGTTTTATACTTTAATTACAGTGTTTCCAGGTAAATTACTGCACATCCTCACAAAGAATTTATTCTGCTAGACATTAATTTCTTAGCCACAGGAATTTTGAAGAAGGATTGTATGGACACACTTATATAGAATGGCATATCACAATATATAAACTCAACTGTCTCTCCATATTGTGGTTTCCTGGTATAGGTCAAATTGGGTTACATGTAGGTCTACATGTGGCATGCAGTGTGGTATGGAATATGAGCTTTTCTTTTAGTCTCGGTACAAATACAAGGTGAACTTAAAGCATGCAATAGGTTTGATTTATTAAAATGCAGATGGGCTGTTTACTATGCAAGGAAATGTTCACTTTACACAGGAATTTTTACTTGTCTACATGTGGCATGCAAATGTGTTATAAAATATGCACTTTTCTTGTAACATCTATAATAGTAAAGCCTAAACCCCACAATAGGGTTGATTTATTAAAAGGCAAATAGGCTGTTAACTATGAATGTGAATTTTTACTTAGCAAGGGAATTTTTACTTTGCTCAGTGAATGTGGTAAAAATTCACTTTACATTTATGTATAGAAAACGACTTGCTTTTAAACTCAACTTAAGTATACATAGGTTACATATATATGTAAAGCATTGTCTCAATGTACTGTAATTGTTTCTACATTGTTGCTGTGTTTCATTAAACAACAGCCACTTGTTCAGTTATGTGAATGCAATGTACTAAGACAGAGTTTACATAATTAATTCAGCTTCCTATATTGACCACAAGCAAATTTCAGAGTACTGAAAAAAGGCCCCCTAATGACCATTTTTTTTATGGCTCCATAATCTGTAGTTAAGCCTCTGGGTGGCACAAAATCTTGAGTGTTGAGGGAATGGACTGCACATTTCTATTTCCATAAAAATAGGAAAAGTTGTATCAAAATCCCACTTTTCCTTTATTCAGGTTTAGCATGCAGTTTACCATCAATGTGTCACACTAACCCTATTCCAAAACAATAGGATGTAATGTATGTAATATGCAAAATACTACAGAAATGGTACCATACGATGACTGAAAATGAATCTGTGACTGATATAACTAGACCTTAAGATTCTAAAACATACTTTTACTGATGTGGTGAGTCTGACCCCTTCCAGTTGAAGCCAGCAATTAGCATCCTCTTCAGTGGTCTTCTATCGAAATTTAAGGCACAAACCACACAATGGGGTTCGCTTTCCTCAGAATAACTACAACCTATTTGGCATATCTTTGGCATTACACCTTTCAACATGTTATTTGTAACGGTTGTGAAATGAATTCTGTTTGCTTCTGGCGGATAATCGCTTGGCGGATAAAGCAGCAGGTGCTTATCTCGCCCTGCCTCTCCAGTACGAATAGACTCATCAGAAAACTTGTGATGCGACAGTTCATCAAATTGCTAATTCCAAAGAGTTGAGCAAAACACATCTGCGAAGACCAATCCAAGCCCTTCAAAGTGGAATTTGTTTTAAATCCTGCCAGTAAATGGAGTATTTATTCACAATTTTCCTGCCTAGTGTTCATAGAATCATTTCCCATGAATGCCCCCTTATCTCTGCTCTTAAATGATACTTCAGATTGAATTTATATCTCGCCTGGCACATGACTGAGCCTTTTATATTCAATGTGTCCCTAAGATACATCAGGACTTCTAATGTCCTATAATCAACCCACAAATAAGGGGCTAAATCAGGACTTTGATACATCACATATAATATGTTTGCATCTATTATACTTATTGATTTACCAAGAACAATCAGGAAGAGGGAATGTTTTGATTAGTACCGGTACTACAGGTAAATCAGAATAACAACAGTTTAATTTACTTCCTTTATTTGTTCATTATATGAAAATTTGGGAGCATATGTTTAATTTACATACAAAGCATAATTTTGAAGAATGATTATTCTGCATTGAAAAAACTGATAACAGAAGGATTTAAAGGTTTGCTAGCTTGGATGTTTTGTAGTGAATCTATTTGAGACTTTAGATCTCCAGTTCTCATCCCTTGGTATATGTACTCCAATGGCCCTTCCATGTATTGAATAACATTTTTCCGGTCAGTTAAGTTTTAGAAAATAATAGATGAAATGTACAAAATTCAGGGTCTCCATGTTATGCCCCACATAAATGTTTTGTGGCTACAAACTTCTTCCTGCCTTCTTATGCAGAGTTGGACTTAGGTTGGCCATACATGGTTCAAATCTCGGTCAGTTCAGCAGGACTCGAACCATTAATGGACAGGTTGAATTTACCAAACTGAACGATCAATCAACTTTGGTACAACAAGTCTGCCAGGTTCACTAGCGATTATTGCTAGCAGCTGCTATAGACGCAAATTTCTTTCGGTTGCAGGAAAATAAATTTGCACCGTGTATGGCCAGCCTTACTCTTCAATCTCCCCTATCTCAAATGAATTTTCATAATGGGACTACACCTTCTGATAGAAGACTAAAGCCTCGTACACACGATCGGATTTTCCGACGGGAATTGTGTGTTGACAGACTGTTGGCAAAAAATCCTACCGTTTGTACTCTCCATCGGACAATTGTTGTCGGATTTTCCCCTGACAAATGTTGGATAGCAGGCTTTAAAATTTTCCGCAGACAACGGTCTGTTGTCGGATTTTCTGATCGTGTGTAAACATTAGCAGAAGGTGCCCAAAGGGTGGCGCTAAAGAGCTGAAAAGCCACGTAGTACGTCACTACATTCGTGTTTGTTGGCCGACAATTGTAGGCAGTTTGTATGCAAGACAAGTTCCTGGCCAACGCCCTTCGGACAAAAGTCTGATGTTTAGTCTGCGGAAAATCCGATCATGTGTACGAGGCTTTAAGAGGCATCTTTGCACTGTTTTGCAGCACAATTTGGAAAATATGTTTTTTTTTCCTGTTCTATAGTACTGTGAGGTGTGTAAAGTAGTGCGATAGTGCATCATACCACATTACAACATGCATTTAAAAATATTGAATATGCCCTAAAGCAGCAGTTTGATGATACTGATTAATTATCCAGTAAGATGACAATGAAAGCAGAAGTACTGAGCCTGGAAAATATAGTATTTACCTGCCTGGGTGTATTGTCGGTCAAAGTACTACAAAATGCTACAAAACCTTTGCTGCAGTTGGCAGTAGTTTTGTTTTTTGGAAAGTTTTGATTGTTTTCTGTCTTACTGTGTACATTTTCCTCGCTCTTTACCAAATAATTTTTAATCTTTATTGTTCTACTGAATAATTCATTTTTCTTGGCCTGCCACCTGCAACTGAAATCTGATGTTGCAACCCAGCCACTAAACCTAAAATGTCAGGTTTACTTCACAGCACTGTGTATAACATAGAACTATGAACTAAAGAACTACTGATACTTACAGGGGGTCATTTACTATAGCGCCGCAGCACTAATTACCACAAATTAGCACTAATCATGCTAATCAGAGCTAAAACGGTATCCACTATAGCGCTGGTAAAAAAAATACTCCCAAAATCGAATTTACTATAGTTCCCTGAAACCAAATAGTGCTCAAACCCTAATGCCCCGTACACACGGTCGGACATTGATTGGACATTCCGACAACAAAATCCTAGGATTTTTTCCAACGGATGTTGGCTCAAACTTGTCTTGCATACACACGGTCACACAAAGTTGTCAGAAAATCCGATCGTTCTAAACGCAGTGACGTAAAACACGTACGTCGGGACTATAAACGGGGCAGTGGCCAATAGCTTTCATCTCTTTATTTATTCTGAGCATGCGTAGTACTTTGTCTGTCGGATTTGTGTACACACGATCGGAATTTCCGACAACGGATTTTGTTTTCGGAAAATTTTATATCCTGCTCTCAAACTTTGTGTGTCAGAAAATCCGATGGAAAATGTGTGATGGAGCCTACACACAGTCGGAATTTCCGACAACAAGGTCCTAACACACATTTTCCGTCAGTAAATCCGACCGTGTGTACGGGGCATTACTCTGCTAAAACCTGGAGTAGTGCACATGGAAATAATGTTTAGAGCATGATATAATTGCCTAAATGGTACTGAAATATGTGGTATATTATTTATATTTTATATATATATATATATATATATATATATATATATTATATTATTATATTATCTGCTTTTAAACTGTGTGAAAAAGTGATTTCTACACTGAAATATCTTTAAAAGTCTGAGAAGAGATAAATCCCCTGTTTTTGTACAACTAGGTGCCAGCACAACTGAGCATGCTCAGACCTGCAAATAGCTCTCATTTTAGCTTTAATGTCTTTTTTACAGGGCGCTATAGTAAATACCAGAATGAGCGCTGTGTTAAAGAGCATTTTTTGGGAGTGAAAATCGGCGCTATTATAGTCCAATGCAAGTTTTAGCCTCTGATTCTAATGGTACAATTGTAACTTCCCCAAATAAATCCTTTTAATGTTGAGATGAAATGTATCTTTCTCTGAAATAGATTTTCCTTTGCAACATCGTTGCTTTTACTTCAAATATTATGTTTTTAACCACTTCCGGACCGCCGCACGCCGATATACGTCCTATCTTTGAAGAGGAATATCGTTGTTATCGCAGCTTCTAGCTGCCATAACTCCGGTATCTTCTTCTTCAGCGGGCGGTCCAGTTTCCCATAATAGTGGTCTCTGCAGTGGATTCACCGCGAGATCCCTTTTATTGGAGGCGGGAGAGGGCCCCCTCCCACCGTTCTCCGGTACCTACCACTGCTTACCAGAGCCGTCGGTAGCGGCGGAGGTGATCGGATCCTTCTCTTTCCTGGGTATGTCCTGTCATGCTTTTTTCTATTACAAGGGATGTTTACATTCCTTGTAATAGGAATAAAGTGCCACTTTTTTTTAAAAGAACAGTGTAAAAATAAAAAATAAAGCGGAAGCGAACGCATACGTGAGTAGCACCTGCATATGAAAACGGTGTTCAAACCACACGTGTGAGGTATCGCCACGATCGGTAGAGCCAGAGCAATAATTCTAGCCCTGTAACTTAAAACATGCAACCTGTAGAATTTTTTAAATGTTGCCTATGGAGATTTTTAAGGGTAAAAGCATCATCTGAGGCGCCTCAGATAACATCCGTGTGACAGAATGCGTAAGGCGGGACTAACTTGATACGCATTACGTCATATCCGGTATTTACGGTTTCTGGTACACGATCGGTGGAATGCAAGCTCGGAGTGAGGAGAGCGTTGCTTTCGCATTCCATTTGGAGAGTGTAAGAGCATGGGAGCTGTCTCTCCTTCTTTTTAATTTTCTTGGATTTGCTTATATTTAATTTTTAATAAAAGAAGCAATATGGAGTTACGCTATGTGGGCTGTTCTTTCCTTTTATATGACAAAAATATGTGGAGATCTGGCCGGAGATGACGCTGCAGAGGGGAGGCTGTAGAGTTTCTTTCCTTTTCACTCGTGGATGGTCCTTTACCCTGGTGTTGTGAACAAAGGGGATATCCCAGTAGAGGAGCATCGGGACCGGGATTACATTACCTTTACTTCACGCTTGTACCCCTGCAGGGGTGAAGCGCTCTGGTGAGTGAGGGGAGAGGGGAGCGCAGCCACCACTGCTAGCACGTTCTTTGTTTTAGAAACTGTCACCAACTGGATGAAGCACTATGTCACTTTTTATAGGCACTATTTGTTGATCTTTTGTTTGTTTTTTTCATTTTTTGTATAATGGACATATTGTGGTAGTTTATAACACTATTAGGTTTTAAAATTGGTTACCATTAACAGCAGTTGCAACAATCACTTTATATTAATCCATTAGTTTTTCATACATGTCACTTTTCACTTAGATGTCTATGGAGTGTTTTACTAGTGCTGATTGATGGTCTTTATTAGCACTGGTCGATGATTTTTATATAATTTTTTATTTTTTATATGTTTTTATTGCTGATACACGTTATTTCACCTTCCATCTTCAAAATTATCTTTCAGCACACGTCACTTTATATGAATATGTATTTATTTATTTATGGCAGCAAGGATCTGTCCTTGCTGGACATACATAGTTTTTTCACATTAGGCACTAAAGTCTTGGTATCTCATGTTAGATACACAAGGTTTTTTCACATAGAACAGAACCATTCCCTACTTTGTTTCTTTTACCTGATTGGATTTCACCTAAGTTAAATCTTCCTATAGGGAGGCAGCAGTTAGTAATAGCCTAAGCGTGAATTTCTTTGGTATTTTTTAACATGGGGACAAGGGGCTTTGGGGGGACTCCAAAGCACCCTCCCCATGTTGAGGGCATGTGGCCTGGTATGGTTCAGGAAGGGGGAGGCGCTCGCTCGTCCCCTCCCTTTCCTGACCTGCCAGGTTGCGTGCTCGGATAAGGGTCCCACGCAGTTTTTTTTTTTATTTGTACTCTATATTGCCGGTGTTCTGCCGAGAAAGTTCCGCTCGGCAGATAAGTTCCCCCCTCTACTGCGCATGCGCAGTAGAATCCAGCGGAAATAGCCGAAGCGGAACAGCTGAAAATCAGCTGTACTCGCTTCGCTCGCCACGCTTCGGGCACGGCCTCGCTGCGCTCGGCACTTTTAGATTCCCCCTCTAGGTCCACTTGGATGGTGGGGAAGGAACCTGGACCCAGAGCGCAGGCGCCGTGTACAGCTGATTGAAGCGTTTGAGCTTCGGCTATCTCCGGCGGCCGACAGTAGTACGTACTGCGCAAGCGCTGCGCCTGCGCAGTACAGGGGGGGAACCTATCCGCCGAAGGAACTTATTCGGCAAGACACCGGGAACCGGCAATTCATTACAGCAGCAAGCAAGTTTAAATTACATTTTTTCCTTTAGAAATGTAATTTTGCTGTGGTACAGTAATATATACAAGAAATATGCGCTACTTTACAGACATACTATAGACACCCCCCAGGCACGATATTTAAAGGAATTTTTAATTTTTATTGTTTCACTGTAAGCATTATTAAAATCACTGCTCCTGAAAAAACGCCCCTTTTAAAAACATTTTTTCCAATTGTTACATGTATGTCCCCTGGGGCAAGACCCAGGTCATCATACACTTTTTATGGCAAAGAACTTGCATATAAGCCTTCAGTGAGAACTTTGGATTTTGCAGGTTCGAGCCCCATTGACTTCCACTATTCCCGCATATGTGATCTGACAGGCATGTTTGCTGGCAATAGCGCTGCTTTCCATTTGCATTAGCGCCCAGTTTCTGAGAGTTTAAGTCATAATTGGCCTTAATTAGGTGCTATTTTCTGGGACTGCAGGATCATTTTTTGGCGCTATAGTAAATGACCCCCATAGTGTGCTAGATGGGATAAACTGTTTTGTCTTACTGCATAAATATACTGATTGAGAATACATTTTTGTCATCTACAAGGCTTCAGTATTTAACACAACACTATACATTAAGGGAATCCCTGAGCTAACAAAACAAGTGGCATACATTTGCTATCAAATGGCAGTTCAAAGCTTTACAAAGCCTGTAGCAGTGGCACAACATTCAGATGGGCAGAGATCAGAATAAAAAAAGTAAATTGGTAGAAATGAAACTAGAGGCATTACCCACAGCAACTAATTATATCTGCTTACATTTTACATTAACCAAAGTATAAGAAATGGCCTTGCCAAGGAAAAAATACAGTATATTTGTAAGGATCGTATGCCATTTATATATTTATATGTGATTATTATGAGTTACGGGCCAGAGTATGTGCGTACGCCATGAACTGGATGGTCATTTACAAGATTGTCTCTTATCTCTCAGGAGAACTGGTCTTTCCTGTTGTGCCTTTGTTAGTATACTGAAGCCAAATAATTTTGCTTTATTAAGTATTGTAATTAAGAGTATCTTTTTGTCTTCAGGGAGGCTGGTAAATAGGTGGAATCAAGTTAACAGGCCACTGTGTCTCAATGGGTTGCAAGGCTTTGGTATGCTAAACTGGTCAATTCATGTCTAAAGGTCCAGATGTAATGAAAGATAAATAAGAATAATGAATGTATACTTGCAAGAGATGCCATGAATAGTAAGGAGAAATATTAATCATTATGGAAGAATAATAAAAAAAAGGGGGCTTGAGTTTCATTAATTTACTTTTATGAGAATAATATAATTGTGCCGTTTGGACCAATCCGAGTTTCCTCAATGATAGTGAAGGGAAGAAAATAGGATAAAAATGGCTGAAAAAGACTTGAATGAGGAGCGACCTGACGGGAAAGACTTGAGGGGGACAGTAGACAGAGAGACACCTGGGGGGGCACTCACACAGACACATAGAAGGGTCCTGCCAGATCTGCTATTGTTTATCCCCTGGGATTGATAATAATGGATAAGCTTGGTGGTTAGTAGGCTACCCAGGTTTTGATGGTTTGAACTTATTGTCTTGGTTCTATAGGTATTTGTCTTATATGGTGCAGGGGTTTTATTGTTTGCCAGTATCAACATTGCTTTAATATTTGTCTGTGATTTTATGGATTGTTTCTATGTAATATTTCCTGGTCGATAACTAAGAGGTTCATGTTCCTTTTTCACCTACATTTTTTGATGTGTGTTTCATTGCTGACCCACCCCTATTATACGGTGAAAAGTGGGTATAGATGAATAATATTGAAATTATTTATTAATGATCACATTATTATTTGCCCCCCTCAATTTTCTTACACAAGGACCCTTTACCTAGTAGAGCAAAATACATTAACATATGATAACCACTCAGAAACCAGCCTATGTTTAGTCTATATTATACCTTAAAAAATGCAGCGCATAATATATGTGTAGGTAAATAGAAACAAGTGAATTACCGTATTTATCGGCGTATAACACGCACCGGCGTATAACACGCACCCCAATTTAGGAGGGAATTTTAAGGAAAAAAACTTTTAGGAGGGAAGTTGAAGGGAAAAAAACTTACATTTAAATGCCCTTCATTGCAGCCTTGTCAGTGCAGCCTTGTCAGTGCAGCCTTCCCCAGTGCAGCCTTCCCCAGTGCAGCCTTCCCCAGTGCAGCCTTCCCCAGTGCAGCCTTCCCCAGTGCAGCCTTCCCCAGTGCAGCCTTGCCCCAGTGCAGCCTGGGATCCCCTGTCCCTGCTTCCAGGGCTTCAAAATCGCGGTCCGCGATTTGAAAATGGCGCCGCCGGCGCCAAAGTACACAGAGCCGGTCCTCGGCTCTTTCCGGCGGCTCTCGTTTACTTTCGGCTCCACTCGTAGTCCCGAGCGGAGCTATCCGAGTAGGTTCGGATAGCTCCGCTCGGGACTACGAGTGGAGCTGAAAGTAAACGAGAGCCGCCGGAAAGAGCCGAGGACCGTCTCTGTGTACTTCGGCTCCGGCGGCGCCATTTTCAAATCGCGGTCCGCGATTTTGAAAATGTGACAGCTCGGGATCGGCGGGGATCGGCGTATAACACGCACCTGCGACTTTCCCCTGATTTTAAGGGGAAAAAAGTGCGTGTTATACGCCGATAAATACGGTATTTCAAATAAGTGCTTCAAAGAAGAAAACAAAAATAATTGAAGAAAAATCAGCCTGATGGCCTGTGCTAAACATAAAGTCAATAATAAATCAACAATAGTGTCCCACAACTCTGGGAGGTGAATAGACTCCAAAGCTTGGTGTTGTTCAGATGGTTGTCCCAAATAAAACTTCATGAAAATCGGATCAAGATAAAGGGATGAGGCAATGGTAAAAAGGATGGTAGAAAGGATGGTATGTAGGAAAACTCTTACCAGATCCCGTTGATTCCCATGTCAGCGACAGGGAATCGCATGAGCGTTATGCCACTCAGGGCATGGCAAGCGACCTCTCCTCACTGGAATCCTCCAGGCTCGAATCTGCTTGGAACTCTGGGGGCCACCTGGAAAGTCCTCACAGCAAGACCAGGATGCAAATCAGGTAGACGGAGACGTCACTTAAAAAGCTCAAGTGAACACTTGACTTATTGGAAGGATATGTGGAAAGAAAAAACATGCCTCCACATGTTCCTCCACTTGTAGAGCCTACACCACCCTCCATGTTGCCCATTCATTTTAATGTATCGTGATCACGTTTTTTTATTGTTAAATGGTGTTTTTTTAGAAATAAAAATACTCCCCGTTTTTTACCTGCACTATGTGGAGGCATGTTTTTTCTTTCCACATATCCTTCCAATAAGTCAAGTGTTCACTTGAGCTTTTTAAGTGACGTCTCCGTCTACCTGATTTGCATCCTGGTCTTGCTGTGAGGACTTTCCAGGTGGCCCCGGAGTTCCAAGCAGATTAGAGCCTGGAGGATTCCAGTGAGGAGATGTCACTTTCCATGCCCTGAGTGGCATAACGCTCATGCGATTCCCTGTCACTGACATGGGAATCAACGGGATCTGGTAAGAGTTTTCCTACATATCATCCTTTCTACCATCATTTTTACCATTGCCTCATCCCTTTATCTTGATCCGATTTTCATGAAGTTTTATTTGGGACAACCATCTGAACAACACCAAGCTTTGGAGTCTATTCACCTCCCAGAGTTGTGGGACACTATTGTTCATTTATTATTGACTTTATGTTTAGCACAGGCCATCAGGCTGATTTTTCTTCAACTATTTTTGTTTTCTTCTTTGAAGCACTTATTTGAAATAATTCACTTGTTTCTATTTACCTACACATATATTATGTGCTGCATTTTTTAAGGTATATTTTCATGGTCTTTGTCAGATTGTATGTAGCTGCTCCCTTTTTGTTATTTTTTTTCACGTATTAGCGCAGTGTTTTTTATGCACTTTAGTCTATATTAAACTGATAAAAGCTGCAGTTTGCCCCATGCTAGGTTTTCTGTTAGATCTTCTCGGCTTTTCCTCTAAAAGTCATTATCCCCCAGCATTAGTATACATGTAATGGTCTAAGATTAGTCTTTTGGCCAAATGTTGAGTGTCACCTGTCCTTATCAATCATCTAGCAAATCCACTAAAGAGTAGGTGACACTGATGTTCTATAGACTGCACCAGCTAGTGAATTCTCCATGCTGCCTTTAATTTGGGAGAGGGGGTACTGATCTTCCTGTCCTACCCATCTACTCCAAAATGAAAACCCACCTGGGAGTCTGAGTCCTGGTTTTATCATGAAGTTGTATGTTATTAATGTGGAATATCTCTCACAAACAAATTGTTCAACTGTGTATGGAAGAGTATGTTGGGGAAAGCAGACTATAAGCTTCTTTGGGGCAGGGACTGATGTGAATTATTCAATGCTCACTGGTGAGAATGGAAGCACTATATAAAAAAAGTACATCCCAATTGGTGCTATCTATTCACTAATCATATTCAGTAAGTTGAAAGAAAATACTGTAGTCTTCTTGTACCTTTGTGGTTAATTGTTGTTCGAGCATGGCTTCCCTCCAATGCTGTGCAATGAGCTGCAGAATTCTCTGATGATGTATGTTTTCCCCTCTCTGAGGAATGCAAGGCGGAATCACAAGTGTAAAGATGCTTAATGTACCCTCATCACATGTGATTAGCTCAGACATGCTACAGGTCCTTCAATCAGTGTGTGCATGAAAATGAAGACATAAGATTTCTTCCCAGCTCACTATAAATATTGAAGGAATTATAGCTAATTGGATTCTGACGAAATGGTAATGAAACACTGGATGTTATCTGCGCCATTAAAGGTGCATTGACTTCTGCAAACATCTGCTAAAATCCACTTACTCACAAGTATCTTCAATTCATGATTATTTATCCAGTGCTTAAAAATCAACATATTAAGTTATGAACCTAGCCTTCTCTTCTAAGCTATGTAGCATCCTATAGAGATGAAGGCGTGCTGTAGGCTGAACCGGTACTGGAATAGAAATGCAGCTTAAAGTGGTTGTAAACGTTACATATACCCAGTAAAGTGACTGGCCTCAGGTGATGCACAGAGATAAAACAAATCCTCCTACATACATTGTTCCTGTTTATCAGTGGTCTTCTCTTCTCTACATCCATTCAAAGTCCATAATTTATGAAGCTTGTCTGAGCTGCCAGAAAAAGGGGTGGGGGGAGCTGAAGTTACACTCTGTAGAGCTCAGTGAGGAGAGCTCTGACAAGAAATTATAAGCTAAGTGGTTCTAAAATTTTGATAAGTGAAAGACACAGAAGGCGCTGCTTAGTTCAGTATTCCAACCTTCCTCCAATATAAGACGCCTCCTCAGTCCTCGGGGCTTAATTCTGAAGAAGGAGCATCTGAGCATGCTCCAAAACACACTACTGCTCCCTTCTGACGTCACATCGGGCATGTACATTCCAGAGACTGACAGGAGCTCATCCGGAGCTAAGATTTTATTAGCCTGATTCCTAATGACAGCTTGTAAGTTTTCCTAATCTTGTGTCCTAAATAAACTTTTGGAATACTGCACTTAGAAGCGCCTTCTCTGTCTTTCACTTTCCCTGCCAGAGTGTGCTTCAACTCATTGGAAGTGCTGCTCTAAGCGCACTCTTGAGTCCATTCTATCTCTTCCCTGGATGGTGACCAAGAACAGCAGTTTACATGAGCAGTTTACATGAGGTCCACTTCATGCAGAGGTGCCCTATGAACTTTTACTTTAAAATTTTGATTATTCTATGGTCTATGAAAATAAGCTCTGTTTTACCATGCTCAGCAACACCTATTAGGCAATGCTCACATTTTAATAAGCCACATCCATTCAAGCTCCTCCATCCTGTTAAATTTTCCATTAATTAAAACTTGACAATCCTAGCACAAACAAAAAATATTTTGAGGTTTCTGATTTAGAAATAAGGCAATTTATATAACATCTGCCCCGCACTTTTTGAAATGACAAATGGTTTTATTTGAAGATCTAACCTTCTCTGCTATTAGAAAATTTACATGTCATGAGTGGCATGCATATTATACATTTTTAAACACATTATTATGTTCAATACTTCTTTTTTGCCAATAGCTGTCATTTTGGTTAGTATTCAGTACATAGAGTGGTTCCATTTTTAATTGCGCTGAACGGAGAGAATGTATCACCAGACTAAAACTGCTTCTTTCCAAATTTTAATGAGGCTTCTGCATGCAGCATACATTGCAAAGTGAAAAAAATATCAATTATTAAGAATCATGAGAAGTCACAGCACAAAATTCAGGTTAATTAGCGTGATTAAAACTGAAACGTCATCCTTTTCAACCTTAAAACGTATTGAATGGCCTTTAGCGAGAGAAAGTGTTGCGGCGGCAGCTCTTCTATGGTCCATTTACAGAGAATATGTTTTTCTCCCACAATCAATGGCTGACATTTCATAAAAGAGAAATACTACTTCTTGTAAATGAGTTCCTTGCTAATCATTTCAGGCACTTATTTTGGTAATTAGTATGCTAAGCAAGAAATAACAGTCTGCTAATTAAATCATCACAAAGACACTTCACCTTTGACAGAAGCAGAATGAAACCACAGAAATATGGAAGGAGTGACGGAAACACATGGGAAGAAAATAAAGCTTTTACATTTCATTTGGGGGCAAGATGAAAACATATAAATAGGTAGTGTTGGGTGAACGGTTTGGGCCCAGCATGAGTTTGGGACGAACATTAGCTGTTTGCCCCGTTTGGGGAACAACGAAATTTGCAGGGTGTTCAGTAGGTGTTTGCCCCGCCGAATGGTCTGCAGTGCACTGCGTGCTGCACAATGGATTCTGCTCCCTGATTGTAATCAGTGCGCAGTAAAAGCTGGTTGTTAAGGAGCTGGGCTAGGAAGCCATTCGCGGCGTCCTTAACAAACAATGAGTCATCAGCTGCCAACGGGCTTCCCTGCTGATAGCTGAATAAAAAAAAAACATTGCCAGTAAAAGTAATAAAAAGAGAAATAATGTTGGGGTCTGGCGTCCATATACACCTGGATTTTAAGGGGAACCCCATGCCAAAATAAAAAAAAATAAAAATGCGTGGGGTCCCCCACATAATCCATACCAGATCCTTATCTGAGCATGCAGCAAGGCATGTCAGGAAAGGGAAGAATAGGCGGGCCACCCCCCTGAACCACACCAAGCCACATGCCCTCCACATTGGGGGTGCTTTTGGGGCGGGGGGGGGCAATGTTACTGGTAGAATTGGTAGTGGAACCATCTCTAAAGCAGGCAGTAGAGTCATCTTAAGATGTGTTGACCCATGGCCATAAATTGTCCACCATCACCTGGTTAAGAAACTACCTGTACTGGTGTGCCTACAATACAGGAAGGTAAACTTAAGGAAAATGTTCTGAAAATTCTAGGTGCTAGGTATGCTGATTCAAAGGATTCATTTCATTAAGTTAGTGCCTTGTAGGAAGTATGTATGTATTTCATTAACTGCATGTTTGCCCCTGTTTAGTGAATCAAAGTATTGTGGCTAGAGATAGCTAAGCAACTAACATTTTCAGAAGGTCATTACCAGCAGTCTCTGTATTTATCTTAGTACAGGTTTACTGTAAGGCATAGACCGTAGCCAGTTGCTGCCACATAAATGAGGACATTATATTGCTACAAATGCTCATTACTTGTGTCAGCCTAGTATATTTGTCTACTGCAGGGGTATTGAATTAAAATTCATGGAGGTCTGATTAGTAACACTTTCTTCCAACAGTTTTCTGTGCAGCACCTTATTTTGTGTGCAGACGCTTGTCTTCCTTCACATCTTCCCCACCACACCACTGCCCTCCCTTTCACAGACCATCCCCACTGCCTCTTTCACTTCCCCCGCACAGCACTGTCCCCCTATATATCACCACCCCCCACATACAGCACTGTCCCCCTTTACATCACCACCCCCACAAACAGCACTGCCCCCCTTTACATCACCACCCCCACACACAGCACTGCCCCCCTTTACATCACCACCCCCCACATACAGCACTGCCCCCCTTTACATCACCACCCCCACACACAGCACTGTCCCCCTTTACATCACCACCCCCCACACACAGCACTGTCCCCCTTTACATCACCACCCCCACACACAGCACTGTCCCCCTTTACATCACCACCCCCACAAACAGCACTGCCCCCCTTTACATCACCACCCCCACAAACAGCACTGCCCCCCTTTACATCACCACCCCCCACACACAGCACTGTCCCCCCTTTACATCACCACCCCCCACATACAGCACTGTCCCCCTTTACATCACCACCCCCACAAACAGCACTGCCCCCCTTTACATCACCACCCCCCACACACAGCACTGTCCCCCCTTTACATCACCACCCCCCACATACAGCACTGCCCCCCTTTACATCACCACCCCCACACACAGCACTGCCCCCCTTTACATCACCACCCCCCACATACAGCACTGCCCCCCTTTACATCACCACCCCCACACACAGCACTGTCCCCCTTTACATCACCACCCCCCACACACAGCACTGTCCCCCTTTACATCACCACCCCCACACACAGCACTGTCCCCCTTTACATCACCACCCCCCACATACAGCACTGCCCCCCTTTACATCACCACCCCCACACACAGCACTGTCCCCCTTTACATCACCACCCCCCACAAACAGCACTGCCCCCCTTTACATCACCACCCCCACAAACAGCACTGCCCCCCTTTACATCACCACCCCCAACAGCACTGCCCCCCTTTACATCACCACCCCCACAAACAGCACTGCCCCCCTTTACATCACCACCCCCCACAAACAGCATTCCCCCCTTTACATTACCACCCCCCACACACAGCACTGCCCCCCTTTACATCACCACCCCCCACAAACAGCATTCCCCCCTTTACATTACCACCCCCCACACACAGCACTGCCCCCCTTTACATCACCACCCCCACACACAGCACTGCCCCCCTTTACATCACCACCCCCCACATACAGCACTGTCCCCCTTTACATCACCACCCCCCACATACAGCACTGTCCCCCTTTACATCACCACCCCCACAAACAGCACTGCCCCCCTTTACATCACCACCCCCCACAAACAGCATTCCCCCCTTTACATTACCACCCCCCACACACAGCACTGCCCCCCTTTACATCACCACCCCCCACAAACAGCATTCCCCCCCTTTACATTACCACCCCCCACACACAGCACTGCCCCCCTTTACATCACCACCCCCCACTCACAGCACTGCCCCCCTTTACATCACCACCACCCACACACAGCTCTGTCCCCCTTTACATCACCACCCCCACACACAGCACTGTCCCCCTTTACATCACCACCCCCCACACACAGCACTGTCCCCCTTTACATCACCACCCCCCACACACAGCACTGTCCCCCTTTACATCACCACCCCCCACACACAGCACTGTCTCCTTTACATATCACCCCCAAAGCACTGCCCCCTTCACAGCACTGCCCTTTTCACATCCCCCCATAGCACTGCCCTCTTCACATCCCCCCATAGCACTGCCCTCTTCACATCCCCCCATAGCACTGCCCTCTTCACATCCCCCCATAGCACTGCCCTCTTCACATCCCCCATAATACTGCCCCTTCACACCCCCCACAGCACTGCCCTCTTCACATCCCCCCCATAGCGCTGCCCCTTTACATCCCCCCTGCAGCACTGCCTTTTTCACCCCCCCCATAGCACTGTCCCTTTCACATCCCCTATAGCACTGTCCCCCTTTACATCCCCCCCTCACACACAGCACTGCCCCCCTGTACATCACCCCACTCCCCATTCTTCACAAGTTCACAGCCATGTCCTTTCCTCCCTTCACTCTCCTACCTTACACAGAGCGAAGAGTAGGAGGTGGGAAAATCCTGAACTGAAGGCAGGGGCACAATATTTCTGGATGGGAGCGCGGGAGCTGTCGGGTTAACTTTTCATATTAGCAAGCTGGTGGTTGGTTGCTAGGACCGCCTCCTAGCAGCCAATCACCTCCTGGTTAACGTGAAAATTTAGTTCAGGCAGCTGCCTCTCTCCATGCAGTGCTGGTCCTGCTCCCGGTCCAGAATTGTCCCGCCTCCTGCCGTCCGCTCTGCTCTGTTAATGACAGCGGCGGAGGCTGGGGACAAAAGCGGCAGCTAAATGGGGCAAACGCGGAGCTCCAGATAGAGCAGTACCTGGGGGCGGACGCGGACCGTGGTCCGCCATTTAGTGATGTCCCCTCTACTGTATACATCAAATTAACACAATGTCAAGTTCTGCACAGGTATGAGAACTTTTTGCTAAATTATGTTGTAGGCTTAGTGGTCCTCTAAGGGGTATTGCTTTACCTGCCAGTGATGAGGAAGAACAAAGTGAGTATAACCAGCAGAGTAAATCCTCCAACAGCTGCTGTGGCAATTACCAGAATTTGCCCTTGCTCTGCTGCCAGGTCAGATGCTGCAAAATAAGACACAGAAACAACTTTATATGAAAATCAAAATGCATGTAAAACTTGTCTATGAATAAATATAAATACTGGACTGTGAATATGTTATATTATACTAAAGACCACCCACCCTCTTCTCACTTTGGTGCCTTACCATCATCTGTTCTATGCCACCATTCTTCTACATATACACTAAAAATCCTTTCAAAAAGTAATTCTATAAAAGCTGTGATTATGAAAAATACATCCTAAATTCTGCATTGATCCATTACTTACCAATGTTGCTAAAATCTCAAAAAATCCAACACTTTGCTACTAAAAGTTGATCTCTAGGTTTGGATTTTATTGCATAGTTAAAAGTCCAATGTAAGTAAACATATCTCATACCTTACCAATCCATGTAGAAGCTGAAAATGACTGTAATAGTCAATTCTAGACAGCAGCGATCTTCTGGGTTCTGTCCCTTTTAACCACAGAGGGCTGCTCACTGTGCAATTTTTTTCAATGAATGCAAGGCATTCTATGATTGGACGAGGTGGAGATTGAGATGTCACCGCTCTACCTCTCTACCTCGTCAATTCAGATAGCATTTTGTATTCATTAAAAAATACAAGGTGTTCTATGAATATCAGAAGTGCTGCACAAGCAAACCCATGCAGAAGGGAAGCCACTGGGAAGAGGACCCAGAGGATAGCAACGATCAGTGTAATAGCAGCGACTGCTACAGTGATTTACAGTTTTCCAATTGCTCATATATAAGATGTGCATACTTACATTGGTCTACGGTAAGCTGGACCAATGTGACTATGTAATAAAATTCAAACCTAGAGTTTCAGCTTTAAAGTGTACGTAAACCCCAACAATAATTTTCTCTTATTTTCTCTCTTTTGGTCCGCTAATATATACCCATATTTATCGGCGTATAACACGCACATTCATTTTAAGAGGGAAGTTTCAGGAAAAAAACTTAAATTTTAAATAAGGAACTTTGAAGCAAAATAAGGGTCAGTGCACATCTGCAGCCTCACCATTGCCATCAATGCAGCCTGATCAATGTTCAATGAAGGTTGTGAACAAGCAAGCTATCGCTTGTGAAACGTGTCAACTGATTGTCCTGTGTTTGTCTGATACATTTGTGACAATCAAGGTGCATCAAGCTAATTTTTTGGAAATTCAGAGCGCAACCATTTCTTTGTTTTAGACTAATCAATGTCCATCTGCAGCCTCACAAGTGCCATCAATGCAGCCTCATCAGTCCACATCAATGCAGCCTCACCATTGCCATCAATGCAGCAGCCTCGACATTGCCACTAATGCAGCAGCTTCACCATTGCCATCAATGCAGCCTCACCATTGCCTTCAATGCAGCAGCCTCACTATTGCCCTCAATGCAGGAGCCTCACCATTGCCTTCAATGCAGCAACCTCACCATTGCCATCAGTGCAGCCTGATCGATGCCCATCTGCAGCCTAGAGGGGACAGGGAGGGGGGGCAGGACGAGCGCCGACAGATTACATACAGTGAGAATCTCCTAGTGGTCTCCCAGTGGTCCAATGGCAGCCCAGGAGACAGGACTTCCTATTACAGAGGCCACCAAGTAAACAGGAGATTCTCACTGTATGTAATCCGACGGCGCTCGTCCCACCCCCCTCCCTGTCCCCTCCGAGGCAGCTAAAATTGAAGTATTGGTGTATAACATGCACACGCTATTTGCACCCGATTTTCATGGTGAAAAAGAGTGTTATATGCCAATAAATACAGTACCCGCTAACGTGTTTTATTATATCTGATAAACAAGTGCAACAAAAATACCTGTTGATTTCACTAGAAATCTTGTGAATTGATACCTTCCTGTGCTGTCTGCCTGTGCACTAGGAGGGGCTATGCAGATAATTCATCAGAAATGAAGCAAGCAGGGCTGACGCCCCATGCTTAGGTATTTAGAGATGTGCTGTGAAATGAAAGAGGAAGGTAGGAGCACGCTATATTTCTGCTGCTAGAGTACTGACGGGATGGAGCCCGTACTGGCTCCTGCAAAGGTTCAAGAAAGGAAGGGTAACCCCTGGAAGTTGCACATCTATGGTGTCCTACTGCAATGAATGGAGTGGCAACCTTAGCCTGGACTCCGACCAGGCCACGCCTCTAACGCCTTTCACTCCACCACCTGAGCTTAGTCATTGGGATTTATTGTGGCACACCTGCGTGCTCGTTTCTGAACCACGCTTCCTGTGTCTTCAGCAGGGATGAGCAGTCAGGGGAGGCAGAGCCTCACCTGCCATGAACATAAAAAAAAAAGATTGAGCTTCAAAGGTCATAGCTCGGTGACCCGTGATCACAGAGACCTCAAAGGTAGCCCAAGTCATACCCCACCACTGGTCAAAATTTGGGGCTCCTAGCACCTTTGGTTCTGGAGATATGGGGCCTCTTGCGCAGCCTGTCAGAAACTACATACAGCTTGGCCAGTTTAAATATAAGCTGGCACGCCCTGTTTGCAGCAGACTGAGAGGATGAGCTCACAGTGCCTCTGACTTCTTGTCAGAGGCACTGAGCTCAATGGACAGCTTGAAGCCTTGGTAAAGCACAATTGGCCCTAGCTGTCCAATACAAATTCTGCAGTGGTGGCTCTCTTCTCACTGCAGTGTCATAGAAGGGGGCATGTGTCTAAGGCCGGGTTCACACTGGTATGACATACGTTTCGACTTTGGGAGCACGTCGCATGACATGTGTCAATCAATGATTCCCATTGAGAGCCGTCCTAGCTGCTCCGACACAAGTCGGTCCGACTTTGAAAGGTTCCTGCACTATTTTGGTCTGACTTTGGTCCTACTTCAGCCCATTAAATATCATTGAAGTCAGATCAAAGTTGGATCATCATCTTTACCTATCCGAATTTGGCATGCGACTTGTGCTTTGAGGATCTTGAAATGTAAAAAAAATTGTGTCGGGGTCCCCCCCAAGACCATACCAGACCCTTCAGTCTGGTAAGAAATTTAAGGGAAACCCCCACGCCAAAACCCCCCCAAAAAACGGCATGGGGTCCCCCCAAAAACCATACCAGACCCTTATCTGATCATGCAGCCAGGAAGGTCAGGAAAGGGGGAGGATGAGCGAGCCCCCCCTCCTGGACCGTACCAAGCTTCATGCCTTCAACATGGGGGGTGGGTGGATCCTGTTGATTGAAGTAGGATGGAAGTCAGATGTGAAGTCGCAGGGCAAAGTCGGATCCACAGTCGTACAACTGTCGTGTCGTAACAGTGTGAACCCAGCCTAAAAGACAAATGCTCCCTTCCAGCCCAGCCCTCTTAACTACAAGGAAAAAACATGGGTTTATGGATATGAGGTTTACCCATAATCCCATGTTTTTCTGAAAAGGTACTTTTTTAATCAAGCTAAATAATATATTATTATGCTATGTTATAATATAATAATTTATTATTTATCTATTTACTGTGAAATTACTTGTTTGAAGTTATAACTTCAAACTTCAGTAATTTGTCAGTTAAGCCACCTGCTTGAGTACAGTTTTTGAAAATATAGTAAATTACCTTAAAAACAATATATAATAATTATTTGTATAGTACTTACTTATGGTAATTAACCATTTGCCACCCAGGCCAATTCTGACACTTCACTCCTACATGTAAAAATACAGTTTTTTTTGCTAGAAAATTACTCAGAACCCCCAAACATTATATATATTTTTTAGCAGACACCCTAGGGAATAAAATGGTGGTCGTTGCAACTTTTTATGTCACACGGTATTTGCGCAGCAATTTTTCAAACGCGCTTTTTTTGGAAAAAAACTGTTTCATGAATACAAAAAAAACCCACTATAGGTAGCCCGATTTTTTTGTATACTGTGAAAGATGATGTTACACCGAGTAAATGGAAACCGAACATGTCACGCTTTAAAATTGCTCACACTTGTGGAATGGCGCCAAACTTTAGTACTTAAAAATCTTTATAGGCGATGCTTTACCATTTTTTACAGATTACATGTTTAGAGTTAGAGAGGAGGTCCAGTGCTAGAACTATTGCTCTCACTCTAACGTGTGTGGTTTGAACGCTGTTTACATATGCTAAAGAGTGAGTGTGAGAACAAGGAGTCCTGACCAACCCAGCATTGGCAGCTCCTATGTAGTGACACTGGAGGAACAGTTCAGCAACTGCACAGCAGAAAGTGTCACACTAAAGACAGCAATGAGGTTGATTTACTAAAACTGGAGAGTGCAAAATCTGGAGCAGCTCTGCATGATAGCCAAACAGCTTCTAACTTCAGCTTGTTCAATTAAGCTTTGATAATAAAATCTGGTTCTGTGTCGAGCTACACCAGATTTTGCATTCTCCAGTTTTAGTAAATCAACCCCAATGTTTTTATGTAATAATCACTTTTGCAGCGCTTCACGTTATGGTGATTTACAGTATTTGTTTTGTTGGGATGCTTTACAGCTGAATTTTAGTCAGTATTAAAAGAACACCAATTAATGTTGTTATGTACGCTTAAAAACATACACTAAGTTTACATGCAAATAGCAAGTACCTGAACCCGTCTTCATACCTGCCTCTGTCAACACTTGCACAGCAGCACAGGCAGAGCGAAGGATAGCACTAGGAGCCAATCAGGCTACGCTGCAGGCACATGTGCTGACAGTAAGCAAGCTGACAGGAGGAGAGTGAGCAGAGTTAGTCATTTGTCAATGTGTTTCTTCTCCTATCCAAGTAGCCTACTTTGGGTGGGAAGGCGATTCCACTTTAATCCCTACCTGTACGTTGTGTAACCCTCCTGCCTATGTTCTCTGGTATTTACATTGCAAAAGTGGCTGAACAGAATTACAAACAATTTGGGATGACAGATAACTCACATATGAGTATTTCAACTGTGTTGGGAAATTATATTAAAGGATGAGGCGCTAGTGATGTTCAGTGAATCAAAAATGCAAATACAAAATAAATAGCAAGCTAAAAGTCCATATATGATAAATCCCAACACCTAATTGTAATGCTCAAAATCTGATTCCTAGTTCTTCATTATAAGTGCTCAAGAGATGGGTGGCCACTCACCAGAGAATTATGACCCCTTTTCACAGGAAGGTCAAACAGCACTTCTGGAATACCAATTGATTCCACTGACAGCACAGCACACTCCACTGGCCCCTCGAGATGAAACTAGGATGGGAAAAATGACTCTACAAGAGACATAGAGGGAGGTCTCATAGTGAGTATTTTTAATAGATAAAAGCAAATGACAACAACAAATGGCGATTACACTCACATGTTACAGTGCCGATCCAGGCACCAGGTGTAATCAGCTTATGCATGTCGGCTAGTCCTAAAGGGATAGCGTGAAGTCCGCATCATCTCAAGGGGCCAGTGGAGTGTGCTGTGCTGTTAGTAGAATCAATTGGTATTTCAGAAGCGCTGTTTGACCTTCCTGTGAAAAGGGGTCATAATTCTCTGGTGAGTGGCCACCCATCTCTTGAGCACTCGTGGTGAAGAACTAGGAATCAGATTTTGAGCATTACAATTTGGTGTTGGGATTTATCATATATGGACTTTTAGCTTGCTATTTATTTGTATTTACATTTTTGATTCACTGAACATCACTAGCGTCTCATCCTTTAATATAATTTTCCTGCAACATTTGGTGACCTGTCCACTTTTAATGGGGCAGCTTCATTGTTTTTCATTTTTTTATTTGAACTGTGTTTGTCTGTTTATCTGATGAAGATCAACTTTAAAGTGTGTCCTGCTGCTGTCAGTCAAATCTTGTGCGGAGGGAGCGGGGGACGTTGGCCAAGCCATGCTGTGTGTTTCTATGGATGCACACAGCCTGGCTTGAGAATGCTCCTGCACGGGTACCCCCTCAGCACATGAGGGGGGGTACCCAGCCAGAGCAGAGAGCACTGGAGGGGTATTCCAGAAGAGGAGGTAAGAGACCACTCTGTGCAATACCATTGCACAGGGCGGGTACATATAAAATCTTTTTTATTTTAATTAAAAAAAAATTGAGGATTTACAATAACTTTATTAACAGCACTCTAAAAATAAAATGTAGCATTTGACTAGGAAGAGCAAAAAAAACCTCTTCCTCAAGTACCGGTATATATGAAAGGAAGAAGATCTATTGCAGGGAAATGTTAAGTCAACCTTACACTGTAACCTGTTCTCAGTCCAGAAAAAAGATAGTGTCAGATTCTCTGGTAGAAAGTGGGTTACAGAAGATTATCCAATTATATGCTCAGCTAGAAATAGTAATAATCCGTGCTTACTTGATGCAATGCAGTGAAGCTGTTATTTATGAGACCACGGCTGAACACTTC
Organism: Aquarana catesbeiana; assembly: GCF_042186555.1. Classification (NCBI taxonomy): domain Eukaryota; kingdom Metazoa; phylum Chordata; class Amphibia; order Anura; family Ranidae; genus Aquarana; species Aquarana catesbeiana. The sequence goes on from NC_133325.1 coordinate 710,682,767, forward strand.
TTTAGCCCCTACAAGGCTATCAAGCATTTGCATATATGTATTTTCTAGCAGAATATAAAGTTTAGGGGAAAAAAATAATGTATACATAGTGTGATTGATTTAGAATAACTCTATGGTCATGCAGGGTCAGCCACTTCTGCATCTGCTTTGTAACTTTCTATTAATAATCACTTAAAAATGGAAATGGTTTCCATATCTGGCTGCCTCCAGTAATGATGCATTTGATTCTATTGTAAATTATCGAGGTGGCACAAATTGTGTTCTGCATAAAATAAAATAAAAAAAAATCCTTGAAGTAACCAGTTCACTCTGTTCATTTCTGCTGTAGTACTCCAATTTTAATGAGACCTATATTTTATATAGGCAGCGTGATATGCAACTCAGCAACCATTAACCGTAACAGATATTAATCCTTTAAATGCATATTTACTATGAAGGGAAGATTCTATTGTAAGCGTAGACAATAAGCACTCTGAATTGGTTTCATTCAATCTCTTTCCCCGTTAGAAAAATTACCGCCTTAAAACCCACTTCACGAACGGATATAAAATATGGAAAACAGAAACCATTCGGGAATTGTCATATTCCCAACAATAGATGAGTATACTGTAAAATATACACATTTGGAAACATCTTATGAAAACAAAAATAGCATTATGTCACTGTAATATTCAGGAATATACTTTACCTTTTTTACAGACCCTGGATTTAATTTATATTGTGCCGTAAAGGCGATATTTAAAGCTAAACTTCAGGAACACAGCTAAATGCACGGATGAAATACATAAAAGCTTTACTACAGCTGGCTGGAGATTCCGATTTTACCGCCCCCCTATCCTGCCACACTAAGGCAGCCTAGGCTGCCTTATGCTAGCGCTGGCTCTGTTAATGATTGCGGAGCTGCATTCATTTGTGTCTTTTATATCTGCCTAGAGTTTAGCTTTAGGGCTGCCCACCCCCCTGTGGCTAAGCACCCTGCTACCCCATCAAAATGTGTAAAAATAGTAGTCATGGAGGGGATTCTTTAGGCTGTGGCTGATAGGCCTCCCATGTAATGATGCCTGCAAAGTTTCAGGTCCAACACCATGACTTCATCAATCTTTTACTAACTTTAACTGTCTAAAAGGGCGACATTCTGGCTACCACTTTAAGGGGGCCTTCCTCTCACTGACTACCAATGTAGAGAAATTTTTCCCTCTTACAACTAAAATAAAAAGGTTGAGGCTATTCTAGGTTTTTCCTCCCTGTAAATGATCTATGAACTACCCGAATATGTAATTTTAAGTGTATTTGAGGGCAAAAAAAACCATATGCCATATATGTTATGTTTGCCATACATGCATATTTCCCCATGTTTTATCCCTGCAAGTAAATAAAACTACTGGTTGATTTGCCAGAAAGGCTCTCAGCCCTTAAGTCCTATTAAGTCCTATTGTCGGTTGACAAGACACAGCATTTATTTGGATTAAATGGTGTCATCGCTGCCCAGTTTTCTTTCGCCAGACTACTCAGACTTACCTACTCTCTAATCACCACAACTTAAAGGCTAACCATTTTGTAGTGCCAAGATAAAGACTGGAAGGGCTATTTATTATCCTTGGGATAACAGAGGAATTGAACCCTGGATAAGGGGTGCTCTATTAAGGGACATCATTAAAGAGGCTGTAAACCTCTGAAAAGAATCCACCCCCCCCAAAAAAAACCCTGCAAGACAAAGGCATAATGAGTTAGTGTGCATCGCATACTAGCTCATTATGAAATACTTACCTTAAAACGAAACTGTCCCTGCACACCGCTGTCACGGCCGACATCTTTCCTATGATTGACCGCAGCTGTGATGACGTCACACCCATGCATGCCCGCGGGAGCCGACGTTCACGGCACGGGCTCGGAAGGAACAGCACATGTGGGCTGTTCCTTAAGAGCACGTGCGCCAGTGATGTCACTGGTTGCATGCACTGGAAATATCTCCTAAAATGTACAGGTTTAGGAGGTATTTTCAAAACCTTATAGGTAAGCCTTATTTAGGCTTACCTATAGGTAAAAGTTTGCAGAGGAAGTTTACTTCTCTTTAAAATTCTTACATGGTCAATAGGTATTTTTGCACCCATTAAACAGATATAAAAAATGCTTTCAAATTGTACATTCCACAGACTAAAAATGAGCAAATAAAAGAAGTTCATTGATAGGGTTTACATACACTTTAAGGCGCACTTGCAAGAGGTACACAGAAGGCCAGCTGTGCCAATGCATTTAATTTACTCCAGGTAACTGTGTGCATCCTTCCTTTGACTGGCTAAGGCCTTGTTCACATGAGTGTACTCTAGCATATGCAATGCAAGGGCTATGTTTGCCTGCATGGGGAGGCCAGGGTGTTCTGTGCACCTTTGTTGCGGTAGTCCCATTCATTTCAGACAGTGTGCTTTCAGGTCTGTGCACCAGCATGGCTGTCAAATTGGGAGCAACGACTGTGTTCGTGCACCCGCTGTGACCCAACTAAAATGAATGGGACTGCCTGCATATGGAAGCATGGAAAACCTGCGCATCCCCATGTGGAAAAACGTGGCCCTCGCATGGTCGTACGCTACAGTATGATGGTGTGAAGAAGGCCTAATACAGCTTGTCAATTACTTATTACTGGATAGGGAAATGTACAATTTAGCACACTTTTCCTGAAGGAGAGTCAGAGTGGTTTTGTCAAGTGCTTATCTGCCTGCAAATTGCTTAAAGGGAACTTCTAAATAATTCTACATGAATACATTCCTTGTTACAAAATAAAGCAGTAGCATCTTTTTTTAAATAATAGTGCCTAATTTAAAGCGACACCGTCACTTTGCCTGTGTGGGGCAAATTGCCAGTGGAGTTGATTTACTAAAGGCAAATAGCCTGTTCACTTTGCAAGGGAATGTTCCCCAGAGCTCACTAGATGAGGTGAAGCTCTACTCACTTCCTTAATTCAATCATGTTCTATTTTCCTTGTACATGATTGGTTACTCTTCGCAAAGTGAAATTTTACCACCTTCCCTAACATCTGGGTAAAATTCTCCTGCAGAGTGAAATTTCTCTTGTAAAGTGAACAGCCTAATATCTTTCAGTAAATCATCCCCAAGTGTCTCGGCAAAGGCTTCTCCCCCGCTACCATCCTATACTCACATTACCAGTGCTCTCTCCCCAGTCTTTACTTTAATCACTATGATCTTATTATTCTTACTAATTAAAAACTTTTTTTAGTAGAACGTTTAAAACCTAAATGAGTTTGGCCGACATTCAATGATAATGGTTCAAAATTGATGACAAATCATCTATTACATTTGCACAGATTTTATAAATTACAGTACAGCCGTGGCCAAAAGTTTTGAGAATGACACAAATATTAATTTTCACAAAGTCTGCTGCCTCAATATTTATGATGGCAATTTGCATATACTCCAGAATGTTATGAAGAGCGATCAGATGAATTGCAATTAATTGCAAAGTCCCTTTTTTGCCATGTAAATGAACATAATCTCATAAAAAAAACAAAAAAACATTTCCACTGCATTTGTGAAGAAGGCTTCAAGGCGCCCAAGAAAGTCCTGCAAGCGCCAGAACCATCTCCTACAGCTGATTCAGCTGTGGGATTGGGGCTCCACCAGTGCAGAGCTTGCTCAGGAATGGCAGCAGGCAGGTGTGAGGGCATCTGCACGCATAGTGTGGAGAAAACTTTTGGAAGATGACCTGGTGTCAAGAAGGGGAGCAAAGAAGCCACTTCTCTCCAGGAAAAAAATCAGGGACAGGCTGATATTCTGCAAAAGGTACAGGGATTGGACTGCTGAGGACTGGGGTAAAGTAATTTTCTCTGATAAATCCCCTTTCTGATTGTTTGGGGCATCTGGAAAAAACCTTGTCCAGAGAAAAAAAGTGAGCGCTACCATCAGTCCTGTGTCATGCCAACAGTAAAGCATCCTGAGACCATTCATGTGTGGGGTTGTTTCTCAGCCAAGGGAGCGGGCTCACTCACAATTTTGCCTAAGAACACAGCCATAAATAAAGAATGGTACAAAAACATCCTCAGAGTGCAAGTTCTCTCAACCATCCAAGAACAGTTTGATGAAGAACAATGCCTTTTCCAGCATGATGGAGCACCTTGCCATAGGACAAAACTGATAACTAAGCAGTAGCAGCCATCCATTAAGGGCGCATGGGTGCCGCCCCCCATCCATGCCGCCGCCCTCGTATACATACATCTGGCCCCTTGCAGGACGCCGGGCACATGAATTACAGTGGCGGAGGTGTTTTTTAAGCACCTGATTAGAGCCAGAGGCTTCAAAATAGGATGTGCTCTGGACACAGAGCATTGCGTCTGGAGCCCACCCAGGTGTGTTGCAATAGCGAATGAATATTCACTATTTGTAACACTAATCCTCCTCCCGGCCAATCAGGAAGTGGGTCTGAGACCCGTCACCCGATTGGCTGAAAGGACAGGCAATACTATTGGACGCCTAGGAGGAGGAGAGGAGACGCATAGCGGAAGCGAGGAGGAGAAGGCACAGGAGCCTGATGCTTGCCACTGCCTGATGCCGGATGCCCGCCGTTGCCTGATGCCCTCCAATGCCGCCACTGCCTGATGCCTGCCGATGCCCGCCGATGCCAGATGCCTGCCGATGCCCACCACTACCCGATGCCCACCACCTAGATGGAGTAAGTGCCAGAGGACCGACCAGCAGACAGTGAGCAGGGGTGGCGGTTGTTGTTTGCTGCCCCCCCCAAAAAAACACCAGCCGCCACTGTAACTAAGTGGCTTGGGGGACAAAACGTCAATATTTGAGTCCATGGCCAGGAAACCCCCCAGACCTTAATCCTATTGAGAACTTGTGGTCAATCCTCAGGAGGCAGGTGAACAAAACCCCCCCGCCAAATTCTGACAAACTCCAAGCATTGTTTATGCAAGAATAGACTGCCATCATTCAGGATGTGGCCCAGAATTTGATTGACAGCATGCCAGGGAGAATTGCAGAGGTCCTAAAAAAGAAAGATCAACACTGTAAATATTGACTCTCTTCATAAACGTAATGTAATTAACAATAAAAGCCTTTGACACTTATGGAATGCTTGTAATTATACTTCAGTATACCATAGTAACATCTGACAAAAAGAACTAAAAACACTCAAGCAGCAGAATTTGTGAAAATTTATATTTGCGTCATTCTCAAAACTTTTGGGCACGGCTGTATATTCCACATTCGGTCATATCCATAACAGATGAGTATTCATTCATGCGATTAAAACTAGTTCCTGACACGTTTCCTGGATCTATACCCACTTCTTCAGAGGAACATAACATATCTTATCCTTGTTCTCAAGGTTAATAAGTTTTAGATTAGAATGAAATTGGTCTGTTATGTGATTATTAAAGGAATGTTGGTATAAAACTTAAATTTATGGTTTATTGACAAAGCACTCCCTTATGAATCAGAGTTTATTCCTCATCAGAAGTCGTCAGAAGTCTCAGCCCTCCCACAATATGAAGAGACATTAGAGATTACAGGACATTCAGCTTGGTGATACTTGTGATCATACTTGCTCACAATCCCTATTTTCCAAACTCAAGTCAAAAGTCTTATGAGAAATCGGTAATTGTCAAAAACAAGAGAGGGGACGATGGGTGGGTCAGTTATCCATTACATTCTTGGGAAAAAAAATGCATAACTATTATTGTCTGTATACTCATGGCTATTTCAAATAAAGTTGTACCATGTAAAAAAAAATAAAAAAAGATGACACATTTGCATTTTTAATAAGTGTAGCGTCACATAAAAGGCAGCATGTTCAAATCTGATATTTCAAATACAACACACTCGGGTTAATTAAACTCACTTTCATCTCCAGTTTCAAATTCAAACTTATGACTGTAGCCGCTGTATCCTGCAGCGGTTCTGACTCGAATGTGAAATATATACTTGGTGGATGGCTTCAAGCCTGTGATTATAACACTGGGCGCCTTGGATCTGGTGGAGGAATAGCTGAGCTGTTCATGTTCCTGGAGAAAGAAAAAAAGAAAACAGAAAAACAGATTTAATTAAAACTAATAATAATCTTTTCATAATCCTTTTTTTTTTTTTTATTTGTAATTCATTCAGTCACCCGACTTGAACCTTTGGTGAAAAGCACAATGTGCTTTTGTAACTGAGGTTGATATTTTCTCGATTTGTTATTATTTTTGAGTTTGAAAGCTGAGACTTTGATTTACTGCATGAAACGACAAGTGCTATAGCGACAGTAAGCTTATCTTTGTGATATACTCAGTGCTAGGCTTACAATGAAAGCTCGCCTCATAGTTTCAAACTAAATTAAATATAACATTGCCTTTGTCACTGGGTTGCACACCAACAACAATGAGTCAGGTTTAAGGAGAACCGTATTGTCATGGGTTCTATACTAATAATTCTATGCCAGAGAATGAATTGAAAACAGACCTAGAGTTCTTTATCTCCTTCTTTTTGACTAAAGTTCAAAAATATAAAAGCAGTAGGATAAACACTAGGACATGTGTTTGATGTAGGACAGGAAACTTAAAGAAAACTGATCAAAAATAGAGTAAAAGGATATATAAGCTCCAAAATGGAACATCTTTTACTTCGTCTCTTTTGGTCTGTTAAAGCATTTCTAAACTCAAGAAACTAATATATTGCAATGTACCAATCCTTAATCCAAGTAGTAGTAAAGCAGAAGGTTTTTTATCTTAGCATCCCTGAACAGAGAGAGAGGAACTGAAGTCATTCCTCTCTCTCTCTGTAACCCTGGAAAACTGGGAGCGACGAGTAGTCCGTCACTTCCGGTTCCGCCTCTTTGTTTACCTGGCTTCCATCGTCCAGGAAAGCAGCCAATCAGACCAATCTGTGCCTGATCGCCTGCATGGGAGGCTAGAGGAGAGGACATGTGACGGCCCATGCTGTGACAAGGGATGTTGTTCATCCCTTGTGATAGCAATAAAGTTAATTTAAAAAATTAAAAAGGGTAAAAAAAAAAAAATGTTGTATAAAATAAATAAAAATACAATAAAAATTAAAATTGCACCGGTCCCACCATGCTTACGCGCAAATGCAAACTCATACGTTACTCCTGCACGTATATGTAAATGGTGATCATAACACATGTGTGAGGTATTGTTGCAAACGTCAGAGCAAGAGAAATAATTCTAGTACCAGACCTCCTGTGCAACTCTAAACAGGTAACCTGCGAAGACGTTTAAAGTGTCGCCTATGGAGAATTTTAAGCATCGCAGTTTGCCGCCATTCCATAGGCAATTTTAAAGCGTGACATGTTAGGTATCTATTTACTCGCGTAACATCATCTTTCACATTATACAAAAAATTGGGCTAACTTTAGTGTTTTGTTTTTTTAATTTATGAAAGTGTTTTTTTTCCCCCAAAAAATTGCTTTTTAAAAACTGCTTCGCAAATACCGTGTGACGTAATAAATTGCAACACCCATCATTTTATTCTATAGAGCCTCTGCTAAAAAAAATGTAAAATATAACACTTGAGGGTTTTAAGTAATTTTCTAGCAAAAAAGTAGATTTTTACATGTAGGAGCAAAGTGTCAGAATTGGGCCGGATGGGAGGTGGTTAAACTGCCCAGCAAAAGAGACAGTTAGGGTTGAGACAAACCATTTAACACTGACAGGGATGCTTACAATGAAACATTTATCCCAAAATGAAAAAAAAAAAAAAAAAAAAAAACTGTTGCTGTAATTGTGTAAAAGCAGAACTAAACCCTCCAATCTTTACCAGCCAAGAAAACTGCCATCTAATGCCGGGTACACACTATTAGTCTTTTTTGGTTGAACGAAAATTGGTTGAGAGCATTGATCGGGAGTCAGTCGGCTGCTGGTTTTCCAGCATGCTCATCTTACAGAAGCCAGCCTCTCGGACAGACCGACATACACACGGGCCTAACGTCGGCTGTTTTTTTGTAACTGGCCGATGTTTTTTGTAACCGGCCGATGTCTTCAGTTCAGAGCTAAAATAAGCACACTAGTCCTTATAACAATAATCATTCATGCCACACCTTAAATATGTCTCTTTTGGGAAAAATTTAAATTGGTGGATTCCTCTTTAAAAAATGTGAGCTGGAGTTCAGCTTTAATTTGTTTTTGAAGTCCATCTAAATCTGCTAGTTTGTCTAAAGTTGACCATAAATGGATAGGATTTCACATGAGGAAGAGTCTTGAGGCAAAAAACCCTCAGAACACTCGAATGTTGTTTGAAAGATTTTGTTTGCTTCCAACATTTGATTTTGGAATGAATGGACTTTACCGAACGAAAACTATATACACAATTAGAAATTTGTTAGTTTAAGAAAAATTTTCCATTCTGCTCTTTTGAATTTTCTTGTCAGTGCAGTCGAAAACAAACATTGATGTGACCCCACATTTAAAAAAATGAACGAACTTAGAACATTCCTTTCCTAAGAATTTTTGTTCAAAATTCCACCCATCTATGACCAGCCTAACAATACCCTCCTCCCAGACTGACAATGCTGTTATTCAAGGTTGGCTCTGTGGCTTCTCCATCCAGAGTAGAGCCACCCCTAGACAGGAAATATATTAAAAATAAAGTAAAAAAGCGTACCATTTTTTAATTAATACAGACACCTCATCTAAGGATTGCTATGATCTTTTTTATTAAGAACAAATTTTCTGCGCTTAGGAAATAAAGGAACTGCAGCCCCCCATAAAGAACACCACCAGGTGGAGTCCAGGATAATAAAATGATACAGAAAGGTGACCTGTATTTCCGGTTTCCGTATTCTCGGCTGTGGAACGCACGCCGGGACCACGCAGCGGAACTGCCTATGTGCCTCATAACACACTAGATGGAGCATTATCGCTCTCCTAAGTGTAGTTTTTATGCTAAAAACATTTTTATACCATTATTTCTATGGAGATTTAATGAATAAAAGACTTTGGTTTTACGGATTCACGCTATGAGGCTTGTTTCTTCCATCCATATATGGATATCGGAAAGTGCTGAGGAACCCATAACCGCATAGAGAGGCTTTTGGGAGCTGTGTGACACCAGAGGGGTTTCTTACCCAGGTGGACTTCTCCATCTGGATTCAGCTTTTACGCCTGTTACCCCTGCAGGGGTTAGGTGCTCTGGTGAGTGCAACAACAAGAGGGGCATGCGGTTGGAAGAGGGGAGCACTGAAGAGTCACGCTTTATTTGTGTGTGCACAGTCCACCATTCACAGATTGCTATTTGAATTATTATTCTGGGACTCTGTCACCATATATTTTTTCCATACACTGAGTTACTTATCAATGGACATTTGATTGAGTGCTTTTGGGACTTTCTTTATATATACAGTCACGTGTATATATATATATATATATATATCTTATTTTTTTCACTTTTTCTCATTTTTATTTTTATTTTTGTTTCCATCATTCTGTTCTCTGGTCATTATATACCTGCACAAAAAAAGACAAATATATATTTTTTGTTTGGCTTACATATTTTCCACTGTTGTTCATGTGCCTCCAGTCATATTTTTATTGAGGGTATACATTGGAGGTACTGTAACATCACAGATATTACGCACTTGTCTTTTTATGTTATTTTAGTTTTTGCTTGCACCTTACTTTTTGCATATTCACAGAGTCATACGTGATTGTAGACACATTCACATATCCCTACTTACTCTTTTATATATTCAGGATTTCATTTTTTCACTGCTCACATTCTCAATTTCTCCTGTGTTTTATAACACACCCACTTGGTTTAGTTTTTTATTGTTATAATTTGAGCAGTATACATTAAGCTTTATACATTATTTAGTCAGAGGTTCTTTCACTATTATGTTTTTTGTTTGGGTTTAGATGTGCTATAGCCACTTCCTGCCTGCCGGTCGTCAAATGACTGTTGGGCGGCGCAGCTCTCGTTCTGGGTGGACGTCATATGACGGCCCTCCAGAACGACTGCTCTCGCGCACCTGTGGGGGTGCAAATCTCGGCTAGGTGTGGTGTGTCAGTCTGGCACACCGCTATACCGATCTCAGTAAAGAGCCTCTGACGGAGGCTCTTTATCACGTTATCAGCTGTGTCCAATCACGGCTGATCACGATGTAAACAGGAAGAGCCATTGATCGGCTTTTCCTCACTCGCGTCTGACAGATGAGAGTAGAGGAGAGCCGATCAGCTCTCCTGACGGGGGGGGGTTCTGCGCTGATTGTTTATCAGCGCAGCCCCCCCTCGGACGCCCACCCAGGACCACCAGGGATTGCTACCACACTGGACCACCATGTATGCCACCCTAGACCACCAGGGAAATGCCAATCAGTGCCCAGGCAGCTGCCAATCAGTGCCCATCCCCAATGCCTTCTAGTGATAGTGCCATCAGTGATGCCTAACAATGCCATCTATCAGTGTCGCATATCAGTGCCCATCAGTGCCACGTATCAGTACCCAGCAGTGCTGCCTATCAGTGCCCAGCAGTGCCACCTATCGGTGCCACTCATAAGTACCCATCAGTGCAGCCTTTCAGTGCCCATCAGTGTCGCCTATCAGTGCCCATCAGTGCTCACCAGCACCACCCATGAGTGCCCATCAGTGCCACATATCAGTGCTCATCAGTGCTGCATATCAGTGCCACCCGTCAGTGTCACCTACCATTGCCCATCAGTGCCACCTATCAGTGCCCATTGTCAGTGCCCACCAGTGCCACCTCATCGGTGCCACCTTATCAGTGCCCATCAGTGCCGCCTTATCAGTGCCTATCAGTGAAGGAGAAAACGTACTTATTTACAAAAATTTTTAACAGAAACAAAAGTAAAACTTTTTTTTTTCTTAGTTAAGCAAAAAATAAAAAATGCAGAGGTGATCAAATACCACCAAAAGAAAGCTCTATTTGTGGGAACAAAATGATAAAAATTCTGTTTGGGTACAGTGTAGCATGACCGTGCAATTGTCATTTAACCACTTCAGCCCCCGGAGGATTTTACCCCCTTCCTGACCAGAGCAATTTTTGCGATTTGGCACTGCGTCGCTTTAACTGACAATTGCGCAGTCGTGCCACGTTGTACCCAAACAAAATTTACGTCCTCTTTTCCCCACAAATAGAGCTTTCTTTTGGTGGTATTTGATCGCCTCTGCGGTTTTTATTTTTTGCGCTATAAACAAAAGAATAGCGACAATTTTGAAAAAAACACATTATTTTTTTCATTTTTGCTATAATAAATATCCCCCAAAAATATATAAAAAAACTATTTTTTTCCTCAGTTTAGGCTGATATGTATTCTTCTACATATTTTTGGTAAAAAAAAAAAAAAATTCACAATAAGCGTATATTGATAGGTTTGCACAAAATTTATAGCGTCTACAAAATAGAGGATAGTTTTATGGTATTTTTATTTTTATCTTTTTTTTATTAGTAATGGTGGCGATCTGCGATTTTTATCGGGACTGGGACATTATGGTGGACACATCGGACATTTTTGACACTATTTTGGGACCATTGTCATTTATACAGCGATCAATGCAATGTAAATGACACTGGCAGTGAAGGGGTTAATCACTAGGGGGCAGTGAAGGGGTTAAGTGTGTCCTAGTGAGTGATTCTAACTGTTAGGGGGCTGGACTTCAACACACAGGACAGTGATCACAGCTCTTGGTGACAGAGAGCTGTGATCACTGTCCTGTTACTAGGCAGAATGGGGAAATGCTTTGTTTACAAAAGCATTTCCCTGTTCTACCTCTCCATGACACGATCGCGGGCACCAGGCAGACATCGAGTCCGCGGGATCCACGGTCACGGAGGCCGCAGCGGGCGCACACCCGCGAAACTGCTTTTTAAAGGGGACGTACCTGTACACCCATTTGCCTACCAGCGCCATTCTGCTGACATACATTGGCGTGCACTGGTTGGCAAGTGGTTAAACAGCGACAGCACTGAAAGCTGAAAATTGGCTTGGGCAGGAAGGGGGTGTAAGTGCCCTGTATTGAAGTAGTTAATCATATCTCATTGAAAGTTTTGTTAAATCTATTTTATAACTGTACAAAAATACATGTTGTTCCTTGCAGAAATCTTGTCTGCTGATAACTCCTTGTGCTCAATGCCTGTTCTGCACGTTTATCAGTTACATTGCTCTCAGCTATCTCCGAGGACTAATAAAAACCCCTCCCCTCTATTTTATGGAAAAGAGGAGAAAGGATGTTTTTTCGGGTGGCAATGTTATTTCTCCATAGTTACATTATATGGAGTGTTGTCACTCTGGGACAGAAAGTGTATTACTGGGAAGAATACAAGGTGATAATGGATACAAATAATAAAAAGCCTTTGTTTTTAGATTTAGATATACTTTAGACCCAATGATGTCCATAAACTTTTCAAATCTGTTGGCAGTATTGGAGCTTTATATTGGCTTTCCACTACAGCAATCTGCCACTTTCATGTGTTTCCCAGGTTTAATCAACTAGTCAAATGAAAATTAAGTGGAAATCAATCAAAACTACTAAAGTACCAGTCCAAAGGGCATTTTCAGTTTATTTCCACACCAGTCAATCACTTGGTCACTTGCAACTCAGACACAAATGAAAGTGTGGGTGGCAGACTGCTCTGGTTAAAATCTTACATAAAGTCAACGGGTCATTCAACAAGCACTGTATGCAAAGCTCAGGGCAACAAAACACAAACTTGTATAAAGTCACATTTGTACACCCCTTCCCACTTTGCACTTAGCTCTACAAGACCACAAGATGGTCATATACTTTTGGAAGCTGTCCACTAGCTTTCAAATGAGAAAATCAATACATTGAACAGTCAACAGCAATCTACCTCCCACAATTTTCATTGTTTCCTGCTTTCCCGGACTAAACTGATGTATACCTTCCCAAATCACCAAGTTTATAGCTGGTGTCACAGTTTATGTTTTCCTTACTTACAGAAAGCAGCACACATAGCCTAAATAGTAATATATTAACGGACATTATGTGTTTTTAAATCCCCATGATTGGCTGTTAAAAGTGAATACAGTTTATCTGTATTTACCAAGGTAAGTGAAGATTCGCTACTCCTTCAGTAAATGAGGCACAATAAGCTTTATTTATAAAAATCATTACTCTCATGAATTCACAAAATACGGACACTTAAAAATTTGACACAAGCTAAAAATAAGGACTTTCCACACTGTAATAAAAGTACAAGTTTGTCATGATTTGACTTTCAAAATAAGAAACAGTGCAATTGTGTAATAGAAAATAATACTTCAGAAAATAACATACAGGTTTTTGGCCCTAATAGGTATTAAAACATCCCTTTTAATAGCAAATAAAAGTACTTACAAATATATTAAAGCAACATTATAATTAACATATTTACAGTTATAGATCACTAGGGAATATTATTGAGCTCTTAACCTAGTAGTGGAAAAAAATATATGTCAAAATATAACATAACAATTTTGTTTTGCCTGATCCTACTAAAACAAACAGCAAGTCTGGGCTTGAAACAAATACAGATTGATAGTCAAGAATTTTCAAACACAATTAAAAATCATTTGCCTAATTTTCTACTAAAGGCTTCTCTGGACTGAAGTATAAGGCCCCTTTCACAGCGATCACTTGCATTTGTACATTGCGATTAGCTGCGTTTACGTGCGTTTACATGCGGCTGCGTTTAGCTGCGTTGGAACATTCTTGCCATTTCTAATGTGCTTCCTGTTGTTTTTCTTTCCTTGTTGCTGCTGCTATCTGCAGGTGAAACAGTACACTGCGATTACCTGCAGATAGCTGCAATAAATCGGTCCTGGACATGCAGTGTGTGAATGGGGCCATAGGAAAGCATTGTTTGAGTTTAGCTGCGGTAGATAACTTGATCTATCCGCAGCTAAAAGCTGAATTCTATTCCTCCGGTAAAAGGGACATAAGTCACACAGGCTTCAGGCAGCAAAATTAAAGGGGTCGCAGACTGACCGTTTGTTTCACCGTATTGCTTATCACATTCCATACTTATGTAAACCTGCAACAATCAAACATTAACAGCTACTAATTCTATTAGCAGAACACATGGCTGGCCACAGATAATACAAGAGCACTCAGTTGGTGCATGTAAGCTTAGCTTGGCCTAGTAACCTCTATGGAGGGGAAGAAAAGGACACTGGTTTATTACTGGGGAAAGACAGTGATGTAAAAAAAAAAAACTTAGAATGACATCCATCAAGACATCAGGACTTTAAACGTACCCAAGAGGAAAAAAAAATTCTAAATCACAGAACCATAAATCAATTAAAAAAACATCTATCAAATAATAAATGATAAAGGGTGATCAACCTTCACATAAAGTCTACAAACATTCTACAAAAACATAGAATACAGTGTATTATACACATCCAGTATACAGGTTGCCATAAATGTCAACGCCCATGTTCACCAACATGTTTCACAGTCCAATGCTGCTTCCTTGGGACTGGGCAATGAAATATCTTATATAGAATGCTTTCACTTGATCTGACATAAATATATAATGAAATACAGAATATCATACTGTATATTGTATCAAAACATTCATACACGTGTCCTTTTTTACATATTACTTACATGTTAGGTGAATTAGACAAGCAGGTGAGTAATGCTTGTATGGAAGAAAAAACTCCACAAAGCAATAGAACAGGATTAACCAATCAGCTGTGCAGTCTTACAGCCTACGGCGTCTGAAAACAGATCACCTGTCCTAATGCTTTGTGTTTTTTCTGTTTCTTTCCTCCATGTTTGAGACCATTGCCTGGGTGCCTGGGACAGACAGGATCACTGTTTTGGAACTGCTTGTCTAACTTACCTAATATGTAAATAATGTGTACAAAGGACATGTGTATACGTTTTTTGATACATATTTATATACACATATATCTAACACATGTATATAGCATGACATATATTTATCCTAGGCAGGTCAAATGAACAAATTCTATGTATATCATCGCCCAGTCCTGAGGAAGTGGTGTTTAACCATGAAACATGCAGACGAATATAGGTGTTGACATTTATGGCAACCTGTATACTGGATGCTGTGGATGATTAGTTTCAAGTGAAGATTTTGCAAGGTTACGGGCTTCCTGTCCATATTTATTTGGTCAGCAAATAAAGCAAACAGAAAGGCTTCCCGCTCAGGGGTAGAAAACATAGTCCAAAGCAACGAATAGCCTGTCTTTCCACGCTTTAATTAAATTTATATGATAGATCTGCTCTTTCTTCCACCTGTCTGTTTAGTGTACCTTATAGTTGACCTCTTCATCCTTTTCCAGTATTTCTGTCAGGGCTGGGCTTAGCCCGTCCTTCTCAGAGCAGGCCGCTCAGCTTTTGGTTAATTGCCAGCTCTAATCTTTCCACAGTGACTCACCTGGTGATGATATCCTGCTTGTCAGTCCTGCTGGTTACTTAAGCTGTTCAGTCCAGATCCTCTCTGCCTTTGCCTTGGTCAACATATCAAGAAACTCTCTCCTGTGTGCCTGTTAAAGATTTGCTTGGCTGACGTCCCTTCTGGTTCCAGATCCTGCTTGCTGTTCTACTACACTGATTCTCCAGTTTCCTGATTTCCTTGCCTGTTCTGAAGTGCGCTGATCCCTGGCTCCCTGACGTCCTGGCTTGTCTGACTATCCATTCCGGTTACTGAACTCGAGCTATGTTTTGACTAAGTTTGCTCTATTTACCTTTTACCATTATTATTATTAAACAGTGTGATTTTACTGCACTTCTGTCTCAGTCTGATTCATGGTTTCTGACAATTTTATAGGGTCCTTGCCACTTAGCTAGGAACTTACTTTCCAGCATGGCTCCTAAACAAGTATGCGACCTCCCAGATGGAAAGTTCGAATCTTCGCCGACCTATTGTGCACTCGACTCTGTGCTTCCTGGGCTAGCTGCATGTGTTCTCGAACAAGGGGCATTACTGAGGAAATTCTATCCTGCATGGCTGAGATATGCTCTATAACACTCCGGTAGGGAGTAGTTTCAGTCTCCCAGGTTTTTTAGCGATATCCAGCAACCCTCTGGGATGCCTCCCATACACAAGTTCAAAGGGTGAGAACCTCGTGGAAGGCTGCGGGACTCTCTAATTGAAAACAACAAATATGCCAGTGGACAATCCCAGTCTCTCCCATCTTTAACCACCACCTTCTTTAGCATACTCGGTTTTGTTAAACCGTTCTTCTAAACCATCTGTCTGAGGATAGTAAACCAAAGTATGCAGATGCTTAATATTGAGCAATTTGCACAACTCTTTCATTACCTTTGACATAAAGGGAGTTCCTTGGTCAGTTAGAACCTCCTTTGGGATCCCAGTATGGGTAAACATGTGGAAGACCTCTTTGGCTATTGTCTTGGAGGAAGTGTTTCTCAAGGGAACAGCCTCAGGATACCGGGTGGCATAGTCCATGACCACTAGGACGTATTGATAGCCTCTAGAAGACTTAACTACTGTTCCTATCAATTAGACCAAAAGGAACCTAATCATGGGCAATGGCGCCAGTGGGCTACAGTAATGGGGCATATGGGCTGCCTTTTGACACTCATATGCCTCACAATAGTTTCTGACATCAGCATGTATGCCGGGCCAAAAGAAACGCTGTAAGATACGTTCTTTGGGCTTTTTGAATAGGCCAGGCAACCCCCCACCCAGGGGATGTGCATGGGCCAGGTTTAACACTGTCCTCCTATAAGGGCCAGGCACCACGAGTTGTTCCAAAACCTCACCCTGAATATTTTCAACCCGATACAACATATCATGGTTAACCGCTATATGAGGAAACACATTATCCAACCCCAGGGCTACTGGGGTCCCATTGTTTACCATCACATTTTTACGGGCTTGCACCAGAGAAGGATCCTGGCAACTCTAGGGTCTCAGGGGTCACTTCTGGTTCACCCGCATAGACTGCTAGGGGAAAAGATACATTTTCATCAGCAGTCACCCCTACAGCATTTTCAACAACCTTTGGTTCAAAGGGGTTGGGGTACCTTCTTGCAGTCCCATTAGAAAGTCCAGGCTCAGGACTCTTATTACTTCCCACTGCAGAGTTCTTGGAACAGTGGAAAGTCTCTCCCCAGTATTACACTGTGCAACAGGAAAGAGGACACAGCCACTTCATTGCAAGCCAATCCTGAGCTGGTTTCAAAAGTCACTAGCACTTTGGGGTACGTCTTACAGTCAACATGCACACATTCCACTACCTGACACTGGGTCAGCTGTTTGGGGTCCACAAGCCGGGTATGGACCAGGGTGACCAGGCTTCCAGAGTCCAGGAGGGCACGCACACTTTTTCCTCTTATCTTTACAACAGAGCTTGGTTCAGGAGGAGGGGAGGGGTGGGGGCTCTTGCTCATCTCCTCCCTTTCCTGACCTGCCAGGCTGCATGCTCGGATAAGGGTCTGGTATGGATTTTGGTGGGGACCCCACGCCATTTTTTTTTTCAATTTTGCCATGGAGTTCCCCTTAAAATCCATGCCAGACCCAAAGGGCCTGGTATGACTTTTGGGGGGACCCCATGCTGTTTTTTAAAAAAAAATAGGCGTGGAGTTCCCTAAAAATCTATACCAGACCCAAAAGTGCCTGGTATGGATTTTGGGGGGGGGGGGGGGGGCGCCGTTTTTTTTTTATTCTGTCATGGGGTTCCCCTTAACCAATTCAATACACTGTATTATATACTTTGCACTGCACTATATACCCTGCACTGTATTATGTATACTACGCTGACTGCACTATATATTCTCCACTGTATTATATATACTACACTGACTGCACAATTTATTCTGCAATGTATTATATATACTACACTAATAGCATTATATACTCTCCACTGTATTATATATACTACACTGACTGCATTATATACCCTGAACTGTATTAATTATACTACACGGACTGCACTATATACTCTGTACTGTATTATATATACTACACTGATTGCACTATATACTCTGAACTGTATTATATATACTACACTGACTGCACTATATACTCTAAACTGTATTATATATACTACACTAGCTGCACTATATACTCCGAACTGTATTATACATATACTACACGGACTGCACTATATATTCTGAACTGTATTATATATACTACACTAACTGCACTATGTATTCTGATCTGTGAGATTTTTTTTTCCTTTTGGATACATGTAAAATCCTGTAGCATTGGTGAGTGTAATTCTAGTGTTTTTTACATAATTTTGAGAAGGTACCTGGGAGGACATTAAACAATTTACCGCCTGGTTTCCATTTCTTCCCCATAAAAGAATAGCATCCTCAACAGGGTTTCCAACCTGCCCTAATAACTGTTCTCAAGAAACAGTCAGCCAGCAAGTTTAAAGAGAAACTCACAGGCATGATATTGTTCCCTGATCTTATAGATACATATTGGCCCAAAATTTCCCCAAGGTTTCTGGTCATAATAAATAAACAACGCATTTAAACCCAAATAAAAAAAATTATCACACAGCAAATCAGGGAATGCACATTCCTCTACCAACTCCTACTCACTATCCTGGCATTGTTTTTTTAGGCTCCCAGGAAGAGCAAAAGAGCCTGGGGTTTGCAGGGTGCTCTGTGTTTCCCTGCAATGATTCCCTGTCTAACAACTAATGAGATATCAGCCAAGCAGAGAGAGTATTGTTTTCAGCAGACTGACAGACCCAGAGGGGTTGATTAAATAAAGAAATGTTCACTTTGTCCAGTGAAGCTATGTTTACATCATTCATCCAATGACGAACAAGGGAAATTCCTATTATTTGACATCCCCTTTGCATATGTTTGCTATTTGACATGAATACAGGTTCACTGGGTGTCATTTTTACTCCATTAACCCTCCAAATTAACCCTTTATGTGTGTAAGAGGGGCCAAATGCTGTCTAGGTCCCACACACACTAAAAATAAAATATTGCTGTGGTGGTGTGGAGCCCCCCGGCATAAACGATCATACTAGATCAACAAAACCACCAGATTATGGGCTCAACAGACCACTTTAATACTGAGAATTATTAAACGCAACAAATAAAGTAATAAAAAAACAGAAAGTGAGTCTGCTTTTTCCAAAAACATAAATTTTTTGAATGCATATATAAAATCTAAACAACAATGATACATATAACATAATTAATATTAATTTTAATATTATTAATTATTATTATGTTGATTATACTGTCATGCTAAAACTGAGCATACTAAAGTATAGCAACCATCGTGAAGTTGTAAAAATGTTAAATACACCAGCTCCTGGACTTCCTTTATGCATTTAGATACCAGACTCACTCTTAACCACCCAGCTCTGTGGATATGGTGAAGAATAATAATGCAGCCTTAAAATCACAGAGCATTCATAATATAGATTTATGTATATGTATAGATGGACTTAATAGTAGTACATATACAGTACATATATAGTATACTGTAAACTTTCAGCTTAATATAGTTAATAAAGTATGCAGAAAAAAAAAAAAAAAACTTGATTCTTGGGACTCTATGCAATGAATGGTAAATGAAAAGCATGTTCGTCAAGCTAAACTGACCATAAAGGGATCATTCTCAAAGATTAGATGCCTTGAAAGGAAATTTGTTATCCACCATAGCAGGTGTCAACCGGTGACTCAAAGTGCGCAAATTTATAGCAAAAAATGTTTGAACGATCTACTTTACTATATAAAGGACTATATAAATATATACACAAAATGTGCAATGTAATAATTTAATAGAGTTTCACATTAAACCTTTGGACTAAAGAGATCTGAGGTTTCAGGGGCAATTTGGCCTGAATCATGTCCAAAATTCATTACATAAGTAATTAAGTAATGCATAAGTAATGCATATCTTACTATATAACTGTCAACATCATGGCAGAAAAACTCTTGATATCAGAAGCACTTGAAAGGTGTCTCCATTAAATGTTTATACATGCAAATAAATTATGTAGCGTACCATGGTCTTTTAGATGTTATATGTGCAATAAAAATTGTTTAGCGTTTTGTGTTTTTGGATGATGCAGCCCCACTTTTAGTTTTTTGTTACTTTATTTGCTGCATTCATAGATGTGCACCCCAAAGCTCAAATACACATGCGTGCAGAAATTGTGGGAGATCTCAGACTGTAATGTCTTTCCTCCAGGAGAAGCAGGCAGCAGGGCCGTCTTAATAGCATCATGGGCCCCTGGGCAAAGTAATGCTCTGAGGCCCCTACAATGGAGACAGCGCAGGTAAACAGACATCAAGTAGGTAGGAGACCTCTACATCCCAGATATCCCCCCAGCACTTTGATCCCTCTCTGAACCCCAGATATCCCCCCAGCACTGTGATCCCTTTCTGCACCCCAGATACCCCCCCCCAGCAGTCTGATCCTTCTACATCCCCAGATATCCCCCAGCATTCTGACCCCTCTACATTAAGGATATCCCCCCAGCACTCTGATCCCTCTACACCCCAGATATCCCCCAGCACTCTGATCCCTCTACATCCCAGATATCCCCCCAGCACTTTGATCCCTCTACATCCCAGATATCCCCCCAGCACTCTGACCCCTCTACATCCTAGATATCCCCCCAGCACTCTGACCCCTCTACATCCCGGATATCCCCCCAGCACTCTGATCCATCTACATCCCGGATATCCCCCCAGCACTCTGACCCCTCTACATCCCAGATATCCCCCCAGCACTCTGATCCCTCTACATCCCAGATATCCCCCCAGCACTCTGATCCATCTACATCCCAGATATCCCCCCAGCACTCTGACCCCTCTACATCCCAGATATCCCCCCAGCACTCTGATCCCTCTACATCCCAGATATCCCCCCAGCAATCTGTTCCCTCTACATCCCAGATATCCCCCCAGCACTCTGATCCCTCTACATCCCAGATATCCCCCCAGCAATCTGATCCCTCTACATCCCAGATATCCCCCCAGGACTCTGATCTCTCTCTGCACCCCAGATATCCCCCCAGCACTCTGATCCCTCTACAACCCAGATATCCCCCAGCACTCTGATCCCTCTCTGCACCCCAGATATCCCCCCAGCCCTCTGATCCCTCTACATCCCAGATATCCCCCCAGCAATCTGATCCCTCTACATCCCAGATATCCCCCCAGCACTCTGATCTCTCTCTGCACCCCAGATATCCCCCCAGCAATCTGATCCCTCTACAACCCAGATATCCCCCAGCACTCTGATCCCTCTCTGCACCCCAGATATCCCCCCAGCTCTCTGATCCCTCTACATCCCAGATATCCCCCCAGCAATCTGATCCCTCTACATCCCAGATATCCCCCCAGCACTCTGATCCCTCTCTGCACCCCAGATATCCCCCAGCGATCTGATCCCTCTACATCCCAGATATCCCCCAGCATTCGGATTCCCTCTACATCCCAGATATCCCACCAGCACTCTGATTCCTCTTCATCCCAGATATCCCCACAGCACTCGGATCCCCCTCTGCACCCTAGATATTCCTCCAGCACTGTTACCAAATACCACAAGTTACCCCTTGTATTGTGACCCCACTACATCACTGATACACCTTCACACTGTGGCCTCTCTACATCCCTGATACCCTTAGCACTATAGCCACCCAAGATACCCAAAGCATTGCTACCCCCTATACACCACAGATCCCCTCTCAGTACTGTTTTCCCCCATACACTCTTGATATCCCCCAGCACCATTATTCAATCCATGTAGTACCAGATTTTCCAGTGGAGATAAAGTGCAAATGTGAATGTAAAATGTGAACTTTTGGCTATGTGCCCAGCTCCAGCACTGTGACAAGGACTCGCCTATACCAATCAAGTCATGCAGGCAGGAGGAGGAGCGGAGGAGGGAGCATCCCTCTGGGCATTTCAAGCCCTTCGGTGCAAACAGTGCTGGACAGCTGGGCTCACCATGACACCATCCACAATGCCACTTCTGCAGGCGGACTCTCAGTGCTGCCGACTCAGCAGCTCCCACTTCAGCTCCTACCTTGTGGCCTTCGAGTCCTGAGCATTCATGCTGCATGGGTCGGGGTCAGAGTATCACTGGTGCTCCAGCCGAGATGGGCTGAATTTCTATCCATGTATGTGCAGGGTGAATTGTACCCAAGTCGATCCATCGATCCAGTAAACTTAGCACTGTGCAGCAGTGGAAAGCAAAAAGCCAAAGTATGTAAAGAGCAAATATGGTTGAGCCAATATACATACTTTATGTAAAAACCTTCGGAAGATTTACCCCTTCATGGCCAGGTCATTTTTTGCGTTACGGCACTGCATTGCTTTAACTGACAATTGCACGGTCATGCAACCGATGTACCCAAATAAAATGTATGTCCATTTTTTTCCACAAATAGAGCTTTCTTTTGGTGGTATTTGATTACCACTGCATTTTTATTTTTTTGCATTATAAACCAAAAAATGGCCAACAATTAAAAAAAAAAAACCCAATATATTTTACTTTCTGCTATAAAACATATCTAATAAAAAAAAAAATTAAAAATCGAATTTCTTCATCAATTTAGGCCAATATGTATTCAGCTATATGTTTTTGGTAAAAAATCCCAATAAGCATATATTGATTGGTTTACACAAACGTTATAGTGTCTGCAAACTATAGTATATATTTATGGATTTATTTATTTATTTTATACCAATAATAGCGGCGATCAGCAACTTATAGCGGGACTGTGATATTGGAGCGGACAATTAGACACTGACACTTTTGATACCTTGCTTGAACCAGTAACACTAATACAGTGATCAGTGCTAAAAATATGCACTGTCACTGTACTAATGACACTGGTTGGGAAAGGGTTCAACATCTAGGGGGCTCAAAGGGTTAACTGTGTGCCTAGCTAGTGTTTATATGTACTGTATGTTCTGCTTTTACTTTTAATCCTCATTAAAAATTGATACATATATGTATGAAATAAGTATAAAGGTTACAAAATGTTGAGCCTAGTGGCCAACGCGTTTCACATAAATCCAGTGCTTCTTCAGGATCCACAAGCTCTCTATGTCAAATTTATGCATACAATGTCTGGAATCCACCAGATATACATCAATCAGCCCGTATGATGAGATTCATCCAAGTTGTATATAACAATGTCTAGATGTTTTTTATCAGAGAAACTCTGTATATAAGCAGGGTGGGGACCTAGATTTATGTGTGATCTGTTATAAGGTAATCCATACAATTAAAAAGGAACAAGAAAATCCATGGGAGAAACCACACTGTCAGGTATAAAATGCCCAAAAGTGGATGGAAGAGCCAGAGTATAATAATTCACTCTTGCTTGGGATACTAGTACATGCACACTGACCAGTGACCACACCAGGAATGGTAGAGAAGAGGCTTCAGGGGGACCAGTCACAAAGACTGGAGCCTGCCAGAGCGAAGACTAAGGTAATTATTACTGCTTATTCCTCTACTGATAGACTTAACCAGCATTTCACCCCTTCCAGCACGGGAAGGTCCACTGCAATGATGTGTGGTGTAGGCATTAATGTCTTAAATCATGTTTAAAAAAAAAAACATCTTTGCAAACTGCGGGAGCACAGAACTTCCTATAAGAAAAGTGTGACACTGTAAGACCAAGGCCTGAATATTTTTCCATGTAAGGTAAGGCTGAAATCATATACAACCGACTTGTGCTTAACAGGAAACACAATTTGCTGGAGCTGGAAATTTCAAGATGGAGTGTGGATCGCCTCGCAGAGCATAAATTGTGAAGGTAATAAAAAGAGAAACTGCTCCCCGAGGACAGAATTCACAGTCCCTGAAAGCGTTAGTAAATTTTCACATGGTTAAAACAGCACTGTATTCCCGCTCTGCTGCCCAATAATCTTCCTTTCCATTGAGTAGTATATTCTCTTCTCTTTTGGACCGCATATTATTTCAATGATGACGTCTGATAAGGAGCGCTGGAATGAACCAGCAAGACAGAGGGCTTACCACACTGCTCCATATATATACTACTGTACATTTTTAAAGGAACACTCCAGTCAAACAAAGCAATGTTGCAAAAAAAGCTACAGAAAGCATTATGTAACCAGAGGCTATATTCCTGACAAGAAACCGTGTGAAAAGTCTACCGAACCTAACTGTAACAGATTATATAACTTAGGATAAAAAGTATGCATAGATTTTTTTTTTCTTTTAGATGAACTTATATAGAATATCAAAGCAATGTAAATAACCTTGTCAATATGTTCGAAAAACCTTGTTTCTGTATACAATTTATACTTAGGCTCTGCTTTCTGCATTGCTGTGATATACATTTGGTTGAGCTTTACTGTCCTACCTCACAAAGCAGGTTTACAAGCCTCCCAACTGAGTAATGACAATAAACTCACAACCTATGTGGCTAATACCTTAGGCTGGCCATACATGGAGCAAATTTCTTTCCTGCAACAGACAGTGTTGATGCCGAATCCCTCATTCCGAGCCATTGACTTCTCCCGGCGGGGGGCGCCCCTGCCTGGAGAAGACATTGATTATCGATAGCGGCTACAGCAGCCGCCAGTGATAATTGCAAGAGAATCCAGCAGGCTGGTTGTACCCAAGTTGATCGATCGATCAACTTGGTACATTTAGCCTGCCCATTACAGCTTCAGGACAGCCAACCACACATTTAGTGCAGCACGAAACAATGTACCTGTATGTTGCTTCCTCTTCTGGGTCTGGGGCATGCGTGCGCCACCGGAAGACCCACTCCTGCTGTGATTGGACACCGGGGAAGCCAATCAGCAGGTCTGGTGGCCGCGATGGCCGCCGGGACCCGCCAATCGTTGACAGGAGAGGCAGAACGGCGGTCTGCCTATGTATACAAGGCAGACCGTCGTTCTGTCAGAGAGCAAGAGAGAGATCTTGTGTTCCTGCTAATCAGGAACACAGATGTTGCTCTTCCTCCAGTCAGTCCATCCCCCACACAGTTAGAAATCACTCCCTAGGAGCACACTTAACCCTGTGATCTTTTTTCAGAAGTGTCGCTGGTCCCCAAAAAGTTTCACTTAGTGTCCAATTTGTCCGCCGCAATGTTGCAGTCCTGCTAAAAATCGCAGTAAAAAATTTTTTATTTTTTACATTTTTTATTGGATGTGTTTTATAACAGAAAGTTAAAAAAAATGTTTTTTCGAAATTGTTGGCATTTTTTTGTTGACAGCGCAAAAAAGAAAAACCATAGAGGTGATCAAATACAATCAAAAGAAAGCTCTATTTGTGGGAAAAAAGGGACATACATTTTTTTGGGTACAGCGTCGCATTTGCTGTTATTTTCCCATCTATGGAGTGTGGCGTATCCTTTCTGTTATAAAGTACCCTCTTGGAAGAGTTTTTTGAGGAACCATCCTACACATCCCCAGATCAATAGATCACTGCTTTTTTGACCCCAGACTGCGAAGCTGAGGGTACATTGTTTCTGGTGAGTGGGGCCACCAAAGAGGGAGTCACCTCGCACTTTGCAAGTTTGGAGCACCATTGCAATTTTTTCCATATAAGCAATAAGCACTTTATAGATTTGTGCATATTATATTATATTATATTATATATAATTTTTGTTGCATTTTGATTTTGTATGGCACAAACACATTGATGTATATGGCACTAATCACCATGATGTGTATTGAATGATATATGCTGCCAGCGCTGTTTCACATTTTCTATCACTTTTAAGGTTACAGCATATTTGTACAGTGGCTGCAGTTCTGTTTTTTATTATTTATTTTTTATATATTCAATTTGATTTAGTACCTTAACGCGAGTTTTTGAGTAGTTTTATCATATTTTCATTTGTCTTCTTCTGTTTCAAGCACAGGTTGGGGTAGACATCCTGCTGTAGTAGTTACTTTAGTGTTAGGGCTTTGTTTGGGGGATAGGTTAGCACTGGGATTAGGGGTTAGGTGGGTTGAAGGTAAAGTGTCAAGGGCTCATTTAAAGAGTTAGATTAAGTGTTGAGGTTCAATTTTTTTGTACTAGGTCCTAAAGTGACATAGTGTAGGAAACGCAATGCTCAGTGGGGTCAGGTTATCCAACATATCTGGATATGTTGGATAGCAGTGGCATCCAGAGCTGAGCAAGAGAGTGAATATTTAACATATTGCAAACCAGAAAGGTGAGCATTCATCTTCTTTTCCAGCCTGCTATACATTGTACTGCATGGAGTCAGCAACACGGTTGCTTTAAAATGTGATAACACATAACGCATAAATATGCATAATGACCAGGCTCCAAGTTAGTGTGAAAAGGTCCTTACTGAGTAACCAACTTGTAATATTTTTTTTTCCAGACATCTCTGACTGATCCACTTCCAACAAATGATCAAACACAGTCCATTAAACATTCTCTTTTCATTTTGTACTGCAAAGCAAGGTGGGATTACTTCCTTTGTTACTCTGTATAGGAAAACTTCCACACTCTGTTAATAAACTCCTATAATGAACTAAAAAAGGAAAAACTTTGTAACTAAGGACAACCTAAGAGCAGCTCTAAAGAATGATTAGCCCTTAATTATTCCAGCCTGTCTGCTATTATAACTTTATTATATATCTCTGCCTAAAGCCTAAACAATCAGGCATTTTCCTTTCGTTATTGCAATTTAATACACAATTAGCATAATAACTAGCTAAATGTAAAAAGTCATGGCCTGAGGGATGTCTAATTACCATGCACAAGCACGGAGAATGACTTGTGGCACCACCGGTGTTGAATACGTTTATTTTAATCTTAGGAAAATTCTTTAGATACCATCCAATTATTTATTAAAGTGCATAAAAATATAGATTTGCTAGATATTCTTCTGGTAAAGTGACTTTATGCTGTTCTCTATCGGGCTAATGCCTTTTGTGAATTGATAGAGGTTTGTTTGCTGTCGGATTTCTTTTAAGTTTAGGTCATTGATTGCTTCTGCCTGCCGTTGGGAAGTGTTCCTGGCAAAAGTGTTAAAGGTCCACTGACTTGGCTTTTGAATATTTACAGTATGTCTCTCTGTTTAGCCAATAGGAGGTTTACTGCCATTGGTACATGCTGGGGAAAGGTATAAATATTTGGGGGAACCTTCTAAAAGCCCTCTTGCCTCCCAGGCTTTGCCTGGGGCAGATATGTTTGCAGCTGTTCTCTGACCACCTAGGCCTGCTTCCTGAGAAGGACACATGTGCATGAAGCAAGAAGGCCTAAGTTTGGGGCCTTAAAGCTTGCACCTCCTGATTTTCCCGCGAGGTGTGAAGCTGGAATTCTCTGACGGAGAATGTTTTGAAGAGCAAAGGTAAATACTTGAACACTGCAGGAAGTCTGGTGGCTTATCCAGAGGGTTTATTTATCGTAACTGCTTACAGTTGGAAGAATATACAGTGTTCTCTGGCTTAAAGGTCATGTTTTCTGTAGGGCAGTATGTGAGGACGGAGACGGCATACTGTTCATTTTGGGTATCCTGTGCCCTAATCCCTCCCTCCCAAGGAAATATCCGAGCGAATAAAATTATTTTTCAAAAGTAAATGGCGCCCAATTGTTCATGTCCCACTACAGGTAAAAAAACTAACGCCGAGGTGAAATATCAGCCCACAGAGCCACTACTGCCCCAAGGTCCCTTACTGCTTAAAAGTGGGGGCCACATATGTAACCTCTACTGAAATTTTGGTTTACAATAGGAAGTAAACCATTCCACATATAGTTAAAACAACAATAAATATCTCCAGAGAAGACCCTTTGCGATAACCCTAGGGCTTGAATCAAACGCAAATCACACACACACACAAGAAGCAGCTAGCACTTGTTTAGAAAAGACAAAATACATTTTGTCATCTGCCATCTGAATTTTTTTTGTGTACTAAAAGGGTCACTTTAAAAAAAATACTGTTGCTTTATATTGTGACTTATCATTCATTTGTAAAATTACCAATGCTTTAGTGTGCCCATATAAAACAAAAATACTGTTTACACAATCTTACATCCCATTGTAGCAAAAAAGCTGCCAAATGATATTCTTCTTTTAACCATTGTACTCTTTACAATTCAAACGTGCATTGGCTTAATGGTTAATTTTATTGTTTTGCATTTTATTTTACTATTGCCATATGTTATCTGGATCATCTCTTCTTCTCAAGAACAGATCTTGTTGCACTGTTTAATGCATGTAAATGTTTTTTTTGCCAGGTTGTTTGCATGCTGTTTTGCTTTTTTTTACCCTTTCAAATGTGTTTTATTGACCCATCAGTTGTGATTAGTTGATGAAAGAAACTGTGAACAAGAAAGCATGGCATCTGACAAGAGCTTGTGTTTTCATTATCACCTCTTTTATCGTCCTTCTTATGCTTCACATATACATTCCGAACCCTTTACTGCTCTACAGGGCCGCAATAATCTCCTCTACACAAACTTTTATAACAATTACTTCTTGTGTTTGAGCAGGAGTAGCATGGCAGTTTGAATTGATGAAAATGTTTCACCAGGAAACAGCGCGCACACTGTTGCATCAACCAGACATAGTGGACATGTGCAGACTTTTGTAAATGATAATGGCGTAACAGTTATATCTTGAACTGTGTTTTTTGGGTATGTTAGAGAAAGAAAGACGATTGAGTTGCTGTAAAAAATACAAAACAATGAATTATGGTGAAGAATATTTCTTTAGAACCTAGTGATTTATTATTACACTCCCAATGTGATATGTTAGGTTCCTCTATCCAATATCGGGGGCAGATTTGACTGTAATGTGGAAACACAAAGAGAAATTCAGACAAACAATTTATAACCTGAATTCTGATTTCTAGCTCAGTTCAGAAACTGGTTTGCCAAAATGTTCATTTACACACGTATGACCGACTATCTTACAGCTCAATCCCATGTAAAACTGAATTTTACATTTTTGGATAAGGTGGGGTAGAGATAAAACCTGCCAATGTTTTACTACTGTGTGTTACTACATTTAGAAGATTTTACCTTTAGTAATAGTAAACCCACTCTACCCAAGATGGTATAGCAGGAGTTAAGATTTTTTGTGACCTCTTGTCTACTCTCATCTGGTTATCTTATCACCCTGTGTTCTCCAGAGCAGAAATGTACAATGTTTTTGCTCTAAATTGTATGGTTTATGATTTAGGCTGGATGCACTCTATATGATTTTCTGTAGATTTTTTCCTTTAGATTTACCAAAACCATATAATAAGAGGTCAAACCTTAAGAGTTTCAATGTGTATGCAATCAGGCAGGCCCTTGCACTACATGGTTTTGGTAAATCTAAAGGAAATCAGACAACAAAAGTTGTATAGTGTGTATGGGGTCTTAGAGCAGTTTCTCAAGAGAAAAAGATTGAAAAGGTCATCTTGTGTAATGACTGAGCTATGTCAATGAATATTATCTTTAAGACACCTTTTACACCGCTAAAGCACCGCTAGTTTTAGCGGCGCTTTACCGCTGTTATTTCAGAGCTTTGGCACTGCTAGCGGGCTACATTTAACCCCCCAGAAGAGGTTAAAAAGGGGTTAAAAGTGCCCGCTTAGCACTGCTTTCAAATCGCTTTTAAGGTGCTTTGAAAGCGGTGCCCATTCATTTCAATGGGCAGAGGCGGTGGAGGAGCGGTGTATACACCGCTCCCCCACCACCCCAAAGATGCTGCTTGCAGGACTTTTTTTCCTATCCTGCGAGCGCACTGCCCCAGTATGAAAGCACTCGGGTTTTCACACTGGAGCTGCAGAAGAGGCAGTTTACAGGCGCTTTACAGGCGCTATTTTTAGCGAAAAATTGTCTGTAAAGCGCCTCAGTGTGAAAGGGTTCAAAAGCCAGCTTCACACTTACGTGTGGTATGGCAATGCACAGAAATGCATGTACATCTACTCATTGTGAATTGCACCCAAATGCACTAAAGCAATGCACCTAAGTTGCAGCGCACCATAAAGCATGGTAATGCACTACTATACATTGAGGCCCACTGCAATGGCCAAATGCTGCAGGTCTGTTCTTAGGTCTGCTGTGGTGTGTTGGAAGATTATTTCAATAAATAGATTGTCCTAATGCAGCACATGTAGGTGTACCAACAATAGGTGTAAAGTGGATCAACGGTTTACAAACTGTATTCGGGGGCCGGTCCCGCAAGTTACATGCAGATTCCAGGGCTGACTTCATACAGTAATGGAACGGAGTGGCAAGAGATAGTATAGCCGTGTATTTCCTGTATTCTCTAATAACTACCTCCACTGGAAAGAGTAATATGTGACAGTGTGGGTGGCAGATACAAAACCTCGCTCAAACGGCACCTAAGCCAAAAGTCTACCATGGTCTGAGACTTGCTCATTGCATAAAGTGTCATATTTTATGTTAAGTTTTAATATGATACTATGTTTATGGAACCCTATGTACAAAAAGATCATAGTAGAGTACTGTACTGGGATGACCATTGATTAATGCAAAAAGTTTGGAGTTTAAGTGATTACTTAAAGCGGAGTTCCGGCCAAATATTTTTATTTTTTTTATTGATCCGAGCATTATTCATTTTTTTATTAAAAAACAATTATACCTGCTAAATTATGGAGCTTTCTAAAATATACATTTATTACTTACAATTTTGTCCCTCCTGTTGTGGCCATTGCCATTATGATTGTGGGCATGTGACGCCCAATCGATATCTCCTGGATAAGCTTTGGAGAGGTGCATGCTGGGTAACCAGCATGCACCTCCGGATCTCGGGCATGCGCGATTCACCGGCGGCCGTAGCGCCGATTGTTTCTAAAGTTGCCATAACAACAGGCGGTGATGGAGGAAGGTCCCACCCCGTTGTTATGGCAACATAGATAAACACATCTCAGTGCTGTGATCCACCCTAAATTGTGTCATTTCCTCTCAGGAAATAACATGATTTTTGATCACAGTACTGCCCACAGACTCCTGTGAAAGGAATACACATCATTTCCCAGGAGCACAGGCGAGGGAGGAAGTGACGAAGAGCTCTGCGGACTAGGAAGTGGCAGATTAGGAGGACTACATAGCAACAGGGCGATTCTGGTAAGTATAAAAAAAAAATCTCCTCCAAATGTTTTTTTTTATAGGTTTAGAGGAGTCCGATTATACAAAAAAATTTCAGGGTGGAACGCTGCTTTAAGCCAAAAAAAAAAAAAAAAAACATGAGGAGGACCACTGCAAAGATTTTAATGCTCAATATGTCTAGGGTTGCATAGATAAAAATAAATACTTACCTTACTTCTGGATTCAGCAGGCTCCATCAGACCATGCAACTGGCCCTCACAGCCTTCTCTCAAGGGTGTTTCAGGCTGCAGTCATAGCTCGTACAATGCAGGGTTAAGAGCCCTACATTGGTGGTGATGAAGCCAAGGCCCCGCCCCCAGTGACATGTCAGGTAAGTAATAATGCCTGTCCATCTCCCCCAACATCAAACCCCTTGTGATGGGGGGGAGTGCAAGCTGTCAGAATTATTCTGACTTCTTCAGGCTTTATACGTTTCTGAAAATGGTTCTGAAACCCATGCATTTATACACAGAACTACAAGGAGGAACAAGGACATTTCAAATATTTAAAACACAACAGTTTTATTTCTTTATACATGAGTGGTAAAGGCTGTTGTAAAGCATTACACTAGCTGTAAAGGGTATTTTTTAAGTAAAATAATAATCATGTTATACTTACCTGCTCTGTGCAACGGTATTTCACAGAGCAGCCTGGATCCTCCTCTTTTGGGTTCTCCTTCCAGCACTCTTGACTACTACTTCTCTCTATGTGCCACCATAGAAAGCTGCACATCTGCGGGCTGGCTCCCGAGCTAGGCTGTGTGTGCAAATTGACACACACAGCCCAGGCCAGCCCCACCCTCTGCTCCCTCCTCATATGACTTGATTGACTGCTATCTGTGCCTGTAAGGAGAGAAACAAAGAACAGTGCTGCTGTAGACAGGCACAACGCTGGATCAAGAGAGGGCTCAAGTAAGAATAAAGGGAGGTAAAGGGGCAATACAACTAGTAGGACATTTTTTACCTTAAAGAGGAACTGCAGTCTGCTCACATACTTTGTAATAAAACATCTTTGCCATTCTGAAGCTTCCCTCCAACCACTTTGCATATTATTTTATATATACTGTGACTGTAATTGCCAAATATACTGCAGAAATCTCCCTCCACTGAGTCTGGCTGCAACCATTTTAACTGTGGGAAGCTTAAGCTGCTGACTGTTCACTTCCTGGATTTACACAGAGGCACACCTCCAGCTCTACAGCCCTGCAGCTCACATTGGCCCTCTTATGACTCATGCCCCCTCCCTCCGTGGCAAACTCTCACAAGGGTGTGAGAGAGATCTGTGCATGATGTCATAAGCCTAGGCTTTTTACCACACAAGAAACAGGAAATGGGCTCTATAAGGTATTTACTGGCAGAAAAAAAAAATGTTTTACTATCTAAAGTTGAAACAACCACGTAGAGCTGCACCATTAATCGTCAAGAATAGTTTTCGCAATTTTTTCCTGTTGCGATCTTGACAAAAGTGTTTCACAATTCTTCCTATGCAAATAATCCTCTCTGCTCTTTTGAAGCCACAGTCTCAAAAGAAAGGAAGAAAAAAAAAAAACAAAAAAAAAAAAAAAACGGGCAGTCTGCTAAGAATCACAACATTCTTTAGCAGTGGAACTAAGTATAAACATTGTAACAATTTGTCAAAGGAATAGACTTCATGTGTAAATGAGGAAAGTTTAACCACTTAAACACTAAACCTTTTTCTGACATTTGTTGGTTTCAAGTTAAAATCATTTTTTTTTTGCTAGAAAATTACTTAAAACCCCCAAACATTATATTATATATATATATATATATATATATATATATATATATATATATATATATTTTTTTTTTAGTAGAGACCCTAGAGAATAAAATGGTGGTTGTTGCAATATTTTATGTCACACTGTATTTGCGCAGCGGTCTTTCAAATACAATTTTTTTGGAAAAAATTACTTTAATGAATTGAAAAAAAAAAAAACCTAACCAGTAAAGTTATCCCAATTTTTTTGTATAATGTGAAAGATTTTACGTTGTGAGAATCGTGAGAGAATCATGAGAGAATTTTATTCTAAGCAAAAAAATCATGATTCTCATTTTGGCCAGAATCGTGCAGCTCTACAACAAGAGCAGAGGATTTAATGGATGGAAAGTTGAAAAAATGACTGAAGGTCTGCTTTAATACAGGGAATGCATTAAGGTAAAAATGTATATCCTTTAGAACCACTTTAAGCTGGCCATAGATGGATTTAAATTAGGCTAATTCAGCAGGGAAAGGCCAGATTTCGAACCATCTATGGCTATTTTCACTTGACAGAAGTCAATCTTAAGATCGACTTCTATCGAACAAGAATGTTGGAAAATATTAATTTGATCAGCGCTGATCAGTGCTGATCGACTGCAGTGCTAATCAGCGCATTCTGACAGGAGAGTGGTTATCATTGTCAAAATACAAGCATAGTATAGCAGGGAGAATTGCCCACCCACCTTGCTTTTGTTGATGAGGGAATCTGTTCATTTTTTTTGATCAGCCTGCTAGCTGATTGAAAACTGTCTATGGGCTATACAGATAGGGATCAATTTAGAAGTATTTTGGGGTAATTGACTCCAATAGAAGAAACCAGGCATCACTATTGAAGTATGTGTCACCTCTACCCCAACGCAGGTGGTCAGACACTATAACTAGCTACTGTGTGCGTCACCTATAGCAGCCTCCTTTTCCTTAAGGCAAGCAGGCCTACCGGTACATGGTTTCCCCCAGGACTTATACACAATGCTATAGTGCCTGGTCACCACACCAGGGCAGAGGCAAACTGAGCAAACCCAAGAGATACTTGCAGTTAGCAAACTGGTAGCGTAAGACAATGACAGTCCAGGTAAAAGGCAGGCTGAGTTCAAGGAATAGTCCAATAATCCAGTCCAAAGTCATACAAAGAGAAATCCAAACTAGTAAAGCAGGGCAGACAGACAGGGAGCTCGATCAGGAACAACACAGGTATCATTCGCTATCACAAACAAAGGACAGAGCGTTGAACTTGCTTATAACAGGTGACTGACCACCGCAATCACCTTGCAGGTGGACACAGATAGGGAGAATGCAATAGCCAAAACCTGGATGCTGGAATGAGGAGCAAGAGCACTTAAGTGATTCTGACAGTATGTCAAGTCCAATACAGGGGGTCCCCTACTTACAAACATCCGACTTACAAACGACTCCTACTTACAAACGGAGGGAGACAACAGGAAGTGAGAGGAAATCTACCCCTAGGAAGGGAAATTCACTCCTGTAAGAGTTAATATGGGAAAAAGGTGTCTCCACTGATGCTTTATCACCTATCCTTATTTCCCTAATAACCCCAAATTTTCAAAATCCAATTGTCATTGGGACAGAAAGTGAGGTGAAATCTTCTGAACAGGGGCACAGACAGCAAAACAAATGTTACAGGGGTGATAACCCTTCCCTATGCTATCTACAAAACTTAAAAATAGATTTTTTGGCTGGAGCTACACTTAAAAAATGTACCTGTTCTGACTTACAAACAGATCCAACTTAAGAACAAACCTAAAGTCCCTATCTTGTTTGTAACCCGGGGACCCCCTGTAGTTGTATTTCCTTATGCCGCGTACACACGGTCGGACTTTCTATCCTACTTGGTCCGGCACACTTTCTGACGGACTTTGTCCGCCAGGTGCGCCGGACTTTAAAACGGACGGACTTGCCCACACACGCCCGGACTTTCCGGCGGGCTAAGTCCGCCCGTCTTTCCGACGGACTTTCGCCGGAGTTACGGCGGACTTTCAGAATGAACGGACTTGCCCACACACGGACAAGTCCGTTCATTTTGAATGTGACTCAGGTGCGACGGGACTAGAAAAGGATGCCAATCTTGCCGCTTTTATCGGCAAGATTGACACCTTGCGAGCCCCGTCGCGGGGCATACCAGGCCCTTAGGTCTGGTATGGATTATAAAGGGAACCCCCTACGCCGAAAAAACGGCGTGGGGTCCCCCCTAAAATCCATACCAGACCCCCGATCCGAGCACGCAGCCTGGCCGGTCAGGAAAGGGGGTGGGGACGAGCGAGCGCCCCCCCCCCTCCTGAACCGTACCAGGCCGCATGCCCTCAACATGGGGGGGTGGGTGCTTTGGGGGAGGGGGGCGCCCTGCGGGCCCCCCCCACAGCACCTTGTCCCCATGTTGATGAGGACAAGGGCCTCTTCCCGACAACCCTGGCCGTTGGTTGTCGGGGTCTGCGGGCGGGGGGCTTATCGGAATCTGGGAGCCCCCTTTAATAAGGGGGCCCCCAGATCCCGGCCCCCCACCCTATGTAAATGAGTATGGGGTACATGGTACCCCTACCCATTCACCTAGGGGAAAAGTGTAAGTAATAAAACACACTACACAGGTTTTTAAAAAATTTTATTAAACAGCTCCGGGGGGGTCTTCCTGCGGCTTCGGGGGTCCCTCCGCTTCATCTTCTCCCGGCGTCCGGTTGGTTCTTCTCAGCTCTCTTCTCCCGGTGTTCCAGTTCTTCGGCCGGCTCCTCTGCTGTCTTCAGGTAGCTCTCTTGCCAGCAGAGGTCCGGGCTTCTGGGCTTCTTCTCTTCTCTTCTCTTCTCCAGATGTTGACACGACGCTCTCTCCGGCTGGACTGCTCTCCGAGGGCTGCGTTGTGACTTATATAGGCGGAGACCCCGCCCCCTTTTGATGTCACAGTCCCTGGGCATGCTGGGACTGTGACGTTTTAGGGGGCGTGGTCACTGGGTGATGTTCACCACGCACCCTAAAACGGGAAGAAGTCCGCCGGAAAAGTCCGTCGGCGCCCACACACGGGCGGATTGTCCGGCAGACTCTGGTCCGCCGGACCAAGTATGCCGGAAAGTCCGACCGTGTGTACGCGGCATTACTTCTCTAATGTTTGGACATTTCAAAAGGATGTGATGTGTCTCTGATGCTTTACATATAGACCTGTTCTCTAACTGTTTTAATTTCATAGTATTATTTATCTAGCACTGACATCCAACCCCAATACCCAAATGCGGTTTAGCAGGACAATGCTAAATTATATACTGCATCTATGACAACAACATGGCTTTGTAGTAGAAAAGTCCAGGTACTTAACTGGCCTGCCAGCAGTCCAGACCTTTAACCAATTAAAAATATTTGGCACATCTTGAAATTAAAAATATGAAGACCCAGGACTGTTGAGCAGTTAGAATCCTATATCAGCTAAGAATGGGACAACATTCCTCTCCCAAAACTCCAGCAACTGGCCTTCTCAGTTCCCAGACGTTCACAGAGTGTTGTTAAAGAACATGGCCCTGTCCCAAAGTTTCTGAGACGTGCTGCTGCCATCAATTAAAAGATTTCGTTTTTTTTCCTTAAAATGGTACATTTTCTCCGTTTAAAGTGGTTGTTAGGCCACTCTAACATTTATACACCATCAGCACTGTCTCCTTTTGCAGTATCCCCCTCTGTGTGTGATTTATTTTTAAAAATGCTGTAAATACCTAATTTTATAGCCCAGCTTTGCGATCACATGACCGGCCAGCTCTCTCCTTTCCTCCTCTGACAGATGCAGCGGGAGGGACCGAGATTTCCTCCCTGACATCAGTTGGGAAGGGAGGAGGAGAGAGCTGGCCGGTCATGTGATCGCAGATTGCCGCTCTTAAATTATGTATTTACAGCATCTACAATAGGAGACAGTGCTGATGTGATGGTGCATACATGTTACAGTTATGCAAGCAGCAGGAGGTGGGGAGGGGGTGACACTGTCACTAGCTGACAGACAGGGAGGGGAGGGGGAGGACACAGGAGCAGAGAGGAGACAGATAGCAGGGCTGCGGATGACGGAGGCAAGTAAACTGACAACAGTGTTAGGGCTCAGCAGCCATGATGCACTGTGGTCAGTTTACATAGGGGAGGGCAGAAACTGGCAGAATCAGCCAGGTGTTACAGGGGGCCAAATGACACAGCACAAGCACTGTGTCATATAACATGCTCTAACCGCTTGCCGACTGCCGCACACACATATACCTCGGCAGAATGGCACAGGGAGGCAAATGGGCGTACAGGTACGTCTCTTTAAATTTGCTGCCTTTTGGGCACGTGCGGGAGCATGCCCGTGGGTCCCAGGAACTCGATTGTAGTGTGGAGAGCTAGAATGGGGAGATGCCTATGTAAACAAGGCATTTCCCCGTTCTGCCTTGTGTCATGACAGAGATCTACTGCTCCCTGTCAATGGGAGCAGTCATTGCTGTCATGTCCTAGGTAGCCCCCCCCCCACAGTTAGAATCACTCCCTAGGACACACTTAACCCCTTGATTGCCCCCTAGTGTTCAACCCCTTCCCTGCCAGTGTCATTTACACAGTAATCAGTGCATTTTTATAGTGCTGATCGTTATATAAATTCCAATGGTCCCAAAATAGTGTCAACAGTGTCCGATGTGTCCGCCATAATGTCGCAGTCATGATAAAAAAATTGCAGATCGCCGCCATTACTAATAAAAAAAAATAATAAAAATGCCATAAAACTATCCCCTATTTTGTAGACGCTATAACTGTTTGCGCAAACCAATCAATATACGTTTATTACGATTTTTTTTTACCAAAAATATGTAAAAGAATACATATCGGCCTAAACTGAGAAAAAAAAATGTGTTTTTTTATATATTTTTGGGGGATAATTATTATAGCAAAAAGTAAAAAATATAGCTTTTTTCAAAATTGTCGCTCTTTTTTATAACCGCAGAGGTGATCAAATACCACCAAAAAAAAGCTCTATTTGTGGGAAAAAAAGGACGTCAATTTTGTTTGGGTGCAACGTCGCATAACCGCGCAATTGTCAGTTAAAGAGACGCAGTGCCGAATCGCAAAAAGTGCTCTGGTCAGGAAGGGGGTAAAATCTTCCGGGACTGAAGTGGCTAAAGGAGCAGGATCCATTTTATTTTATCTTTTTGGTTTAACAAATGCTTTAATTATATACTTTCTATTCACCATTGGAATAAAATATGGGTTTATGAGATTTTCAAATCATTTCATTCTGTTTCTATGTAGATTTTACACATGGTCCCAATTTTTGGGGAATTGTGGTTGTATTTGGAATCTTTTATGAGACAACACAGGACCATTCATTACATTCTCCAATCCATAGGAACAGTTTATCATCCTTGCAGTCTGTGACGCCTGTTTGTAAGATTTAGGCCTCATGCTCACTGGGCGCCAAAAACATCGCTTTTAATGGCATTTGGCAGGGTTTTTTTTCTGCTTCTAAATGTTTCTCAATGTTGGCCTATGTCTCTATGCACACATAGGCATTTACAGGCATTTAGACACATGAGCATTTAGAGGCAGAAAAAAAAAACACTTATGCGTTCAGGAGACAAAGAGTGTTTGGGCAGAAAAAATGCTAAACACACCTAAATGCATGTAAATGCCTCTAAAAGCTAGTCGCTTTCAGCATTTATAGGTGTAAATAGATTCTAGAGTCCAGAATAAAAATATTATTTGGAATATTAATCATAACCAAGGAAATTCTTGTCTGTACAGGAAGTTCCCAGTGGCCCTTGTCTTTTGGTCTCATGGTCTGTTCCTGCCACATGTGCTCTTCTGGACTCTGTTCTAATGGCAAAAAGAGTGGCATAAACTGATCTAATTGTGGCTGTGGAGAAGCATCATGAGTTGTGGGACTGTCACACCCACAGTAAAGTGACTGGATCCACAAAAAGAAGAATTTGACTGACATAGTTCAGCATCTCACAGAACATTGGGATGATCTGTCCTGCAGGCAGAAAGAGAGGATAGTGGCAAGTGCATATCTCTGCATGATTCAACTAGGTATGCATACTTTACAGTATATATATGAATTAACCACTTGCTTACTGGGCACTTAAACCGCCCTCCTGTCTGGACCAATTTTCAGCTTTCAGCGCTGAGGCACTTTGAATGACAATTGCGCGGTCATACAACACTGTATCCAAATGAAATTTTTATAATTTTTTCCCACAAATAGAGCTTTCTTTTGGTGATATTTGATCACCTCTGCGTTTTTTATTTTTTGTTAAAAAAATTTTAAAAGACCAAATTTTTACATTTTTTTTTTATTTTTTATATTTTGTTATAACATTTTGCAAACGTGATTTTTCTTCTTCATTGATGTACGCTGATGAGGTGGCACTATTGGGCACCAATAGGTGGCAGTGATGGGCACTGATGGGTGGCAGTGATGGGCACTGATGGGTGGCAATAATGGGCACTGATCAGTTACACTGATAGGCAGCACTGCTAGGTGGCACTGATTGGCACCACTGGTGGGCATTGATAGGTGGCACTTGTGGGCATTGATAGGTGGCACTGGCAGGGGGTACTGGTGGGCACAGATGACGCATAATTGCCTCTTCCTCTTCGGGACCGATGTCCCTTGCAGATAAGCCGGTGAACGGCTTTTTTTTCTCCTCACGCTGTCAGCATGAGGAGAAAAAAAAATGATTACCGAGCTTTTGTTTACATCATGTGATCAGCTGTCATTGGTTGACAGATGATCACGTGGTAAGGGGCCGGGACCGGCCCGTTACTCGGATCTGTGATCACCCGAGTCTCAGTGACTCGGTGATCACAGCGCACGCCGCGCGCGCCCTGCAGGGGGTGCGCAGGGCGCGTGCAAAGGGGAGGACGTCATATGACAGCCTCCCGGAAATTCAGGTCTGCGCTGTGGCCATCATTCGGCTATAGCGCGGACAGCAAGAGGTTAATGACCTTTTTTTTTCAGAGAAAGCACTCCAGACGTGCTGGAAATCACTGCATCAGTGTATCCAGCAGGATCTCACTGCCCTGGAGAAAGCTGCTCTCAGTGGAGCACCAGCGACATACAAGCCACATTCCTACAGTTCGGAGCTGGCTTTCCTAAGAAGAGCAATTAAGTCTAGTAGTAGTAGTAGCAGTAGTAGTACAGTTGTTAAATATGTTTTTTGTGGTGAGGGAGAACATATGGAGGAAATGGAAAAATCTTTTTTTTAACATTTTTTCTAAATATTTATAATCATTTTTAATTTTTTTTTTTTTTTTTTTTTCATTTAAAAAGGATTTTATTGAGAAAAATACACATAGGGAGTATACAAACGGTACAAGTTGCAGTCAAAATGGTATCATATGCATATATATACAAAATCACCGTCTCCGCATAGTGCATTACTCAGTAAATCTCCTCCCTTCTCCGTCTCTCTAACCATGAAATATTTATCACATGTATCCTCCTTTAAACATAGCAGCTCCTCCCCATTGTCTCCCGCAGTAGAATTTAAAGATGTATTCTGTCCAGAATAAGGTCAACTGGGGTTAGACCAGGTGTGTTCAACTATGGGGACCATATCAAGTCAAATTTTCCTGGGCGGCCACGGTGCTGGAAAATTAATTTTTCTAGTCTCAAGGTAACTCCCATTTGGGCTATCCACTCCTTCAGAGTAGGAGGCTCGGTCACCTTCCAACCTCTGAGGATTAGTTTACGAGCTTGGAAGAGAGCCCCTGTAATTGCCTGCTTAGGGTTGTCTTCAATTGGGAGGTCATCTAGGATACCTAAAATGCACTGTTTGAGGTCTAGTGGAATCTTGATCTGAAATACCAGATTAATGGTTGCAATAACTCCCTTCCAATAGAGATGTAGTTTTGGGCAACGCCATAGTAAGTGGATAAGATCTCCATGGTCTCTAGAGCACTTAGTACAGTCAGAATTTCCACGTCCCATCCTGTACAGCCTATCAGGTGTAAAATGTACCCACAAGACTATAAAGAGCCGGGACAGACGTTGTGCTGTATTAAGAGAGCAAAATTTTATGGTGCGTAGTACTTCTTCCCATTGGTCTTCCGCAAACGTGCCCACATCGCTCTCCCAGCTGGTGATTCATTAGTTTTATTTTTTTTTTCATTTTATTCTTTTGATTTGTTTTTAATTTTTTTTATTATTTTAAAATAGATTTCAGCATCAGCAGAGGATCAATATGACTGTTCAGACAGGGCTACGGATCATAAAGCTGCTGGGGGAAGTGCGCCAGGAAAGGAGGTCCATAGATTCCTCTTTTGATCCAACTTGTAGGCCACTTTCTGTCACAACCTTTACCCCAGGTCATTTGAATCAGCAAATAAATTTTGAATGTTCATGATATATGCAGTGGAACGTATGTTCATAAACTGGATATCCTGAGCATAGCCGTAGGTTCACAGGAGCTTCTTTCCCCATCATTGCATTTTCCACATCCAACTGCATGCAGGAAAGGAGTGCACACCACTTCACAGTAAAGATGCCAAATGCACACTACACAACTCAGGCATGGATCAGTTGATAATTAAATATCTTCTGCTTGTAGCAAAGTCCATACCCACTGAAGGAGCACATTAGGTTCTCAGAAAGTCCGAAAGCCTCATCCGCCAAGATAACAAGCATCTGGCTCAACTCCATTATGCATGAGAGAGGCATTCTCGGGGAATCTGGAGACGTCCTTCATATACAGTTGTGCTCAAAAACGCCTATAAACAAAATGCTCTTAAACTCTCATAGACTTGCCTAAACTTTGTACAATATGCTTTCAATTTGCGTCTTTTATGCCACGTTTTTAAGCTAAAAACGTTGACGTTTTTTTCTGCTCCTAGTGTGCATGGAGCCTGAAAATATGACTTATCATGCCAAAAAACTGTCTTTTATTTATGGATAGCAATCACATGAAGCCATTTATTATCGCATAATTTTTTGGATCCTTTTTAAATCATAATGATAACAGAAATCACCCAAATGGCCCTGATAAAAAGTTTACATGCCCTGGAATATTTGGCCTTGGTACAGACGCAGAAGGTGGCACACACAGTTTCAAATGGCAATTAAAGGTTCATTTCCTACATTTGTGGCTTTTTAAATCACAATTAGTGTCTGTGTATAAATAGTCAATGAGTTTGTTAGCTTTCACATGGATGCACTAAGCAGGCTAGACACTGAGCCATGAGGTAGAAAAGAACAGTCAAAAGACCAGCGTAACAAGGTAATGAAACTTTACAAAGATGGAAAAGGATATAAAAAGATATTCAAAGACTTGAATATGCCAGTCAGTACTGTTCAATCACTTAAAAAGAAATGGAAAATTTGGGGATCTCTTGCTCTTTGTGGCATTGGCACAATAAGGGCTTCCTTGTGGCAGCTCAACCATACAGCTCGTTTTTGTTCGTATCGTTGAATTGTGTTCCTTAAAAACAACCACACCATCTTTTTGGGGAGCAGCCTGTACTGCGTTTTTCTTTGTATCCTTTGTATCTTTCCGCCAGTTGTGGCTGCAATCTTTCTTGGTCTACCTGACCTTGGCTTGATATCAAAAGAGCCCCTAATTTTCCACTTCTTAATAAGTGATTAAACAGTACTGACTGGCATATTCAAGGCTTTGGTTTTGGTATCTTTTTATATCCTTTTTTTATCTTTGTAAAGTTTCATTACCTTGTTATGCGGGTCTTTTGACTGTTCTTTTCTACCTCCTCATGGCTCAGTGTCTAGTCTGCTTAGTGCATCTACGTGAGCGCTAACAAACTCATTGACTATTTATACATAGACACTCATCATGATTTAAAAAGCAAAAGTGGGACATTAACCTTTAATTGCCATGTTAACCTGTATGTGCCACTTTCTGTGTCT
This sequence comes from Aquarana catesbeiana, assembly GCF_042186555.1. Classification (NCBI taxonomy): domain Eukaryota; kingdom Metazoa; phylum Chordata; class Amphibia; order Anura; family Ranidae; genus Aquarana; species Aquarana catesbeiana. Next base: position 710,725,409 of record NC_133325.1, read on the forward strand.
GTACCAAGGTCAAACATTAATTTTTTATCATTATGATTTAAAAAGGATCCAAAAAACGATGTGATAATAAATGGCTTCATGTGATTGCTATTCTTAAATAAAAGACAGTTTTTTGGCACGATAAGTCATATTTTCAGGCTCCATGCACACTAGGAGCAGAAAAAACGTCAAGTTTTTAGCTTAAAAACATGGCATAAAAGACGCAAATTGAAAGTATATTGTACAAAGTTTAGGCGAGTCTATGAGAGTTTAAAAGCATTTTGTTTATAGGTGTCTTTTGCACTACACGCCCCTCTGCAAAAGCCAGGAAATGATGTAAAGTGACAACACATCTTTTTTTTACTAAAAAAAACGTTGAAACTTGACGTTCAGAAGAGATAAGAGGAGTTTAGGAGAGACTGACATTTTTACAGCTCCTAAACTTCTCCAGAAAACGCGATAGAGAAGGGTTTTTTTCCCGCCTCTGAACGTCCCTGACAGAAAACGCCTATAGTAGTCAAAATGTGCAAAGGCACATTGAAACACAATAGAAGTGCTTCTAGAGGCAGGTGAAAAAAACGTCAAACGCCTGTAGAATCAAAGTCCAGTGTGCATGGAACCTTAATATTAATGCTAAAATGTCACAATTTCTGTCAGGGTATGCAAACTTTTGAGCACAACTATAGCTATCACTCCGAACGCAGACACTCAGAAGATTCTTGTAGCGCCTTGACTGCTGTAGGCTCCCATGTCAATAGATAAGAATCAGAGGTGGACATGCGCCAATCCAAACAGGACAATGGAAAAAAAATTCTTATAATTAAAAGACCTTGATCCTGACATTTTCACCCTAACTTGTCTTCAGTCAAGGGCACCTATGCAGTTAGGAAACTGAGTCTTCTCCCAAAATTTGTCTGCAACCTACTCCTACATATCTTCTGTAGGCTGAGGCATTACAACATGATGCAACTCCTTCTACAGTTTGTCCTGTTGACAGAGCTCATCAAACGTGCCAACAGACATGAGTGTGAAGTTGAAGAATTTGTCGGGATATTTCCGCAGCTCCACATACATGTTAGAGAGGTAGCCCGAAGATAAGCGCTGACACAGCTTTTCTCTCTAACCTTCACCCTCCTCAAGAGAATTAGCAGGAATGCTTCATCAATCGTGTTGACAAGGGGATCCATGCTGAATGCAGCCAGAAAAGACAGATAGGTCCCTGCTCACACAATGTGGTTGATTTACTAAAACTAAGTGTAAAATATGGTGCAGCTATGCGTGGTAGCCAATCATCTTCTAATTTCAGCTTGTTTGGTTAAGCTTTGGCAAAAAAAAACTGGAAGCTGATTGGCATCTATGCGGAGCTGCACCAGATTTTGAACTCCAGTTTTAGTAAATTAACCCCAGTGCTCTCTATCCAAAAATGTATATGATATGTATGCAATGTTTTGGAATGCATTGTGGCATTTGGGAGTGTAAAATGAGCAGCAGAGGGGAGTGTAAAAAAAAAAAAAAAAGCTTGCAAATGCCAATATGCAATTAAATCACATTTTTTTTCTGCTGCTTTTTCTCTCATGCAGATCTGGCGATCAGATGGGCTTTTCCAAAGCCAATGTGCATGGGGTCTCACCCTCAGCTCCTATCAGGATACTGATTGGAAATCTCATTTACCCCTCATTTACTATTCTGCTGTCACAAGGTAAGGTGAAATCTTCCCAACAGGGACATAGACAGCAATAAAAAGTGGACAGAAGTATTTACTCTTTCCAAGTCATTCCAAAAGTAAAAAAAAAAAAAAAAAGAACTGGAGTTGGGCTTTATGTAGGTACATACATGGCTTACATCTATAGCAAGGGTATTATTTAATTACATCAAAGCTACACAGTTTTTTTGTATCTACAGGTGCCCCTTATCCTGTATAGGCAGTTCTTAGTTAACGTGAACCAACCCAACTACTTTAATACAGGCCAATTCTTACACTTCTCACATACATGTATAATCAGCATTTTTTTGCTAGAAAATTACTTAGAAACCTGAAACATTATATATATAATAAACAGAGACCCTAGCGAATAAAATTGTGGGTATTCCAGTTGTTTATGTCACATGTATTTGTGCAGCAGTTTTTCAAACACTTTTTTTTAACCACTTCAGCCTCGGAAGATTTTACCCCCTTACTGACCAGAGTACATTTTACAATTTGGCACTGCGTCGTTTTAACTGACAATTGCGCGGTCAAGCCACGCTGTACCCAAACGAAATCTGCATCCTTTTTTTCCCACAAATAGAGATTTCTTTTGGTGGTATTTGATCACCTCTGCGGTTTTTATTTTTTGTCCTATATAAACAAAAAATGAGCATCAATTTTGAAAAAAACCCAATATTTCTTACTTTTTGCTATAATAAATATCCCCAAATTAAAAAAACAAATTTCTTCATCAGTTTAGGCTGATACGCATTCTTATTACATATTTTTGGTAAAAAAAAAATCACAATAAGCGTATATTGATTGGTTTGCACAAAAGTTATAGCATCTACAAACTATGGAAAGATTTATGGTACTTTTATGGCATTTTTATTATTATTATTTTTGTTTACTAGTAATGGCGGTGATCTGCGATTTTTAGCGGTACTGCGACATTGCGACAGACAGCTCGGACACTTTTGACTCATTTTTTGGAACCACTGACATTTATACAGCGATCAGTGCTATAAATATGCACTGATTACTGTGTAAATGTCACTGGAAGGGAAGGGGTTAACACTAGGGGGCGATCAAGGGGTTAAATGTGTGTTCCCTCAGTGTGTTCTAACTGTATGGGGATAGGACTGACTAGGTGAGGAGATATATCATTGTTCCTACTTAGCAGAAACAAACGACATGTCTCCTCTCCCCTGACAGAACAGGGATGTGTGTGTTTACACACACAAATCCCCGGGCTGGCTCTCGTGCACACGATCGCGACCACCGGCCATGTGCATCAGATCCCCGCTATGCAGCGGGCACATGCCCTCTGGCGGCGCTTAAAGGGAACCCTGTACCCGTACGGGGTTTCGTGCAGGGGTGCCATTCTGCCCCCCGTAAAAAGACGTGAGTCGGTTAAATACACTTTAATGGCCTTTACTCTTTGGTAGAATGTTACGCCAAGTAAATAGATACCTAACACGTCACCCTTTAAAATTGCGTACACCCGCGGAACTGCAGAAAACGATAGTACCTAAAAATCTCCATAGGCAACGTTTTAAAAGCCTTTACAGGTTACCAGTTTAGAGTAACACAGGAGGTCTGGCACTAGAATTATTGCTCTCGCTCTGATGTTTTCAATGATACCTCACATGTGTGGTGCGATCACTGTTTACATATGCGTGTGGGACTTATGTATTCGTTTGTATTTGTGTGTGAGCATGGGGGAATTGGGGGCACTTACATTTTCTTTTAATTATTGTTATTTTATTTAAAACTTTTTTTACACTGTCCCTTTATGGTTATCACAAGGCATGAACAACATATCTTGTGATAGCATGGGCTGTGACAGGTCAGTTTTATGGAGAGATCTGGGGTTTATTTGACCCCTTATCACACCTCTGACCTCCAAAGCATTTGATCAAACCAAAATCAGATACTTGTAAAAGCCGGTGATGGCCTACAAACAAAAGACCGAAACCGGAAGTGGCAAAATCCTCGTTGCTTCCGTTTTCTGATCTCACAGAGGAGGAACAATTTCAGTTCCTCTCTCTCTGTGCAGTGCACTAGATGCCACCAGTGGTGGCCAGTGGTATATTTTTTGGGGGGGCGCCCACAGCCCCCCCGGTCAGGTCACCAGGCCCGCAATTACCCCATCTAGGTCGCAGGCAGCGCTTCCTTTCAGGCGGCGGCTACCCCTGTGTCTCCTCCTCCTCGGCATCACAGCGGCTTCCGCTGTGCGTTTCCTCTCTATTCCTCCTAGCCTCCTAGGCAGCCAATAGGATCGCTTCTCCTCTCAGCCAATTGGGTGATGGGTCTCAAGACCCACTTCCTGATTGTCCAGGAGGAGAATCAGGAAGACAATAGCGAATATTCATTTGCTATTGTCATACAACTGGGTGGGCCCACCGCCCACCTTTCTTTGAAGCCTATTAGAGCCTCTGGCTCTAATCACGTCCTTAAAAAAAAAACCTCCATTGGAATCCATGCGTCCAGCGCCCTGCATGTAGATTAGGGGGCCGGACGCATTGGATAGAGGGGCGGCGCCCCTGCCCCCTGCTTTACAGGCCGCCACTGGATGCCACCGGTTGGAGAGATCCCAGGCTCTCCAGTCGGATGGGAGAGCCTAGGAAAGGTGGCCATGGGAGGGAGCACTTCATTTCACCATCTATAGAAGTGATCAAGTGGCTATATAGCCACTCAAATCACTTCTACATTACAGGGAATTAAACCCCAGGATGTCAATTGACTTCCATTCAGGTTGAAGTGTTTAAAGAGAAAAAAAAGATAAGGGCACGGAGGTAAACCATTGCTTTTTTCACAATATATTTTTGGAATTCCGGCTCAGCACAAAAAAAAAAAAAAATACCCAAATATTTACAATGGGCACAAATAGCATTTTATATAATTTTCTACAATATCCTTGTAAAGTATTGGATCCTGTATGACCCGGCGTTGTGACTCATATGGTTTTAACCAATATTCTTTTATATACATATTTTGATTTTATGCTGATTTATAAATACCAATGGATTTTTATAGTAAACCTTGTAGTCCAACTTACCCTTAAAGGAGTTGTAAAGTTGTCTGAATGGACACAGGGAGCTCTGACTCAGCTTGGGGGCCCCCATAGTAAGCTGCTTGCTGTGAGGACACTGAACAGGAGGGAGGGGCCAGGATCACAGAAGAGGGACCCGAGAAGTGGAGGATCCCTGCTGCTCTGTGCAAATCCACTGCACAGAGGAGGTAAGTATAACATGTTTGTTATTTTTATAGGAAAAAAAACAAGACTTTACAATCACTCAGTCAAGTCCGATATAGTGGATCTTTTTGTCTCTAAGTATATTTGCGGATGTGGCAAGTGAGTGTTTATTGTAATTGTATCATTTTCTATAATGCTATTTCTAACTTAAGGTGGATGCTGCCACAGCTTCTTATTTCAACAATATTCAGGGCTGGTGCTACAACTAGGCAAACTAGGTAGCCACCTAGGGTGCACTGCTGCCTAGGGCACCCAGCCACGGGTGTTCATACTCTCTTCTCTCTGCAGCAAGCACCTAAGTCTCAGCATCAACAGGCAGCCACCGCTCAATTCACACATAGTGTCAGAGGTGCAGGGGTGTTGGAGGACTGTGTCCCGACTCTTGAATGAATGGAAGCAAGCAAACATTCATTGATGGGCGCTGGTGAAGCTGCATTTGATGGGCGCTGTTGAGGCTGCATTTGATGGGTGCTAGTGAGGCTGCATTTGATGGGTGCTAGTGAGGCTGCATTGATGAGCGCTGGTGAGGCTGCATTGATGAGCGCTGGTGAGGCTGCATTTGATGGGCGCTGGTGAGGCTGCATTTGATGGGCGCTGGTGAGGCTGCATTTGATGGGTGCTGGTAGTCTGCATTTAATGGGCGCTGGTGAGGCTGCATTTGATGGTTGCTGGTGTGGCTACATTTGATGGGTGCTGGTGAGGCTGCATTTGATGGGCGCTGGTGAGGCTGCATTAATGAGCACTGCTGAGGCTGCATTTGATGGGCACTGGTGAGGCTGCATTTAATGGGCGCTGGTGAGGCTGCATTTGATGGGCGCTGGTGAGGCTGCATTTGAAGGGCGCTGGTGAGGCTGAATTTGATGGGCGCTGCTAAGGCTGCATTTGATGGGCGCTGCTGAGGCTGCATTTGATGGGCGCTGCTGAGGCTGCATTTGATGGGTGCTGGTGAGGCTGCATTTGATTGGCACTGGTGAGGCTGCATTTGATGGGCGCTGGTGAGGCTCCATTTGATGGGTGCTGGGGAGGCTGTATTTGATGGGCACTGGTGAGGCTGCATTTGATGGGCACTGGTGAGGCTGCATTTGATGGGGGCTGGTGAGGCTGCATTGATGGACACTGGTGAGGCTGCATTTGATGGGCGCTGGTGAGGTTAAATTTTATGGGCACTGGTGAGGCTGCATTTGATGGGCACTGGTGAGGCTGCATTTGATGGGTGCTGGTAGTCTGCATTTAATGGGTGCTGGTGAGGCTGCATTTGATGGGCGCGGGTGAGGCTGCATTTGATGGGCACTGGTGAGGCTACATTTGATGGGCACTGGTGAGGCTGCATTTGATGGGTGCTGGTAGTCTGCATTTAATGGGTGCTGGTGAGGCTGCATTTGATGGGCGCGGGTGAGGCTGCATTTGATGGGCGCCGGTGAGGCTGCATTTAATGGGCATTGGTGAGGCTGCATTGATGGGCGCTGGTGAGGCTGCATTTGATGGGCGCTGGTGAGGCTGAATTTGATGGGTGCTGGTAGTCTGCATTCAATGGGCGCTTGTGAGGCTGCATATGATGGGCGCTGGTGAGGCTGCATTGATGGGCGCTGGTGAGGCTGCATTGATGGGCGCTGGTGAGGCTGCATTGATGGGCGCTGGTGAGGCTGCATTTGATGGGTGCTGCTGAGGCTGCATTTGATGGGCGCTGCTGAGGCTGCATTTGATGGGCGCTGCTGAGGCTGCATTTGATGGGTGCTGGTGAGGCTGCATTTGATGGGCGCTGGTGAGACTGCATTTGATGGGCGCTGGTGAGACTGCATTTGATGGGCGCTGGTGCGGCTGCATTAATGGGCGCTGGTGAGGCTGCATTTGATGGGCACTGGTGAGGCTGCATATGATGGGCGCCGGTGAGGCTGCATTTAATGGGCGCTGGTGAGGCTGCATTTGATGGGTGCTGGTAAGGCTGCATTTGATGGGCGCTGGTGAGGCTGCATTTGATGGGCGCTGGTGAGGCTGCATTTGATGGGCGCTGCTGAGGCTGCATTTGATGGGTGCTGGTGAGGCTGCATTTGATTGGCACTGGTGAGGCTGCATTTGATGGGCGCTGGTGAGGCTGTATTTGATGGGCGCTGGTGAGGCTGCATTTGATGGGGGCTGGTGAGGCTGCATTTGATGGGGGCTGGTGAGGCTGCATTTGATGGGGGCTGGTGAGGCTGCATTTGATGGGCGCTGGTGAGGTTAAATTTTATGGGCACTGGTGAGGCTGCATTTGATGGGTGCTGGTGAGGCTGCATTTGATTGGCACTGGTGAGGCTCCATTTGATGGGCGCTGGTGAGACTGCATTTGATGGGCGCTGGTGCGGCTGCATTAATGGGCGCTGGTGAGGCTGCATTTGATGGGCACTGGTGAGGCTGCATATGATGGGCGCCGGTGAGGCTGCATATGATGGGCGCTGGTGAGGCTGCATTTGATGGGTGCTGGTAAGGCTGCATTTGATGGGCGCTGGTGAGGCTGCATTTGATGGGCGCTGGTGAGGCTGCATTTGATGGGCGCTGCTGAGGCTGCATTTGATGGGTGCTGGTGAGGCTGCATTTGATTGGCACTGGTGAGGCTGCATTTGATGGGCGCTGGTGAGGCTGTATTTGATGGGCGCTGGTGAGGCTGCATTTGATGGGGGCTGGTGAGGCTGCATTTGATGGGGGCTGGTGAGGCTGCATTTGATGGGGGCTGGTGAGGCTGCATTTGATGGGCGCTGGTGAGGTTAAATTTTATGGGCACTGGTGAGGCTGCATTTAATGGGTGCTGGTGAGGCTGCATTTGATGGGCGCTGGTGAGACTGCATTTGATGGGCGCTGGTGAGACTGCATTTGATGGGCGCTGGTGAGGCTGCATTTGATGGGCGCTGGTGAGGTTAAATTTTATGGGCACTGGTGAGGCTGCATTTAATGGGTGCTGGTGAGGCTGCATTTGATGGGCGCTGGTGAGACTGCATTTGATGGGCGCTGGTGAGACTGCATTTGATGGGCGCTGGTGAGACTGCATTTGATGGGCGCTGGTGAGGCTGCATTTGATGGGCGCTGGTGAGGCTGCATTTGATGGGCGCTGGTGAGGCTGCATTTGATGGGTGTTGGTAGTCTGCATTTAATGGGCGCTGGTGAGGCTGCATTTGATGGGCGCTGCTGAGGCTGCATTTGATGGGCGCTGCTGAGGCTGCATTTGATGGGTGCTGGTAGTCTGCATTTGATGGGCACTGGTGAGGCTGCATTTGATAGGTGCTTCATTAAAAAGGTGGGATATACATGTGGTACACATGAAGGGGTGGAGTCAGGGGTGGAGCCAAGGGGGTGTGGCAAAATTAGGTTTCGCCTAGGGTGTCAAAAACCCTTTCACCAACCCTGACAATATTAACAGACAATAAAAAGAAGTAAAACACTGGCAAACAAGGATGAGACAGAGTAAACTGCAAGAAATTCATCATGTTGTTTGGAGAATAAAACCATATTCAGCTCTTGGTAAATATAACATACCATCAATGGTAACAATTATCAAGCACAATCATTGCAAACTACAGAGGTTGGAGGAAGCAGCTGCCACCACAATATACAAAGCTCAACAAAATCGGGAGTGCTTGTTCAGCACTGGATAAAAATACTATGAAGAACAGAACTGAGAATAGCTGAAAAATGATTTTATGCAAAATGACCCATTCCAGGAAAAAAGGAATTAAAAAATGAGCATGTTCGTTCAGTGGTGGGTAAACAGATGCAGACTTGTTCCTGAAATACAACATATGGGTTCATTATCAGTATTGTCATGGAGATGAGCAAAGTTTGCACAAGGTCATTCCAAAACACAACCTGAAGCCTCGTCGTCACATTTCTGCCGCAGCCTAAATGCTTTTATGATCAGCAGGTGTATTCCCAATGAAGACACTAAAGCTATTAACAGCACAGTGTGGAGTTTACAATAATAGGTTGTTAACTCAGCCTTTCTGACAAGAGCTCCGGGTGAGGACACTGGGAAACCATTAATAATAAATTATGCAGATTTTGTAGACGGATATGAATAAAAAAAAATAAACCCCAAAAAAACAAGAAAATGTTTTCTTTAGCAGATTTACTCTTGTGTCAATTTGCATTAAAAAAGCATACTTTTGATACAGTTATCCTTATTCACACAGAGCCTCATGAACTGCAAAATGCATTGTATGGTGTCTGCTGGAAGTCAACCCATACATCACATTACAGCATTTGGAAAAATATGTGGGTGGAGTTTGTAACAAACTTTTATCCCTCGTTCACAATGAATGCGGGTTTGAAATTGTGTGAGTTCAGCTGGCGATTTGAAAGACATCTGTGCGGGTTCATGCACCGATGTCTATTGAAAGCGCCCCCAAAGTTGCCAAAAGTAATACAGGAACTACTTTTGGAAATCGGTGTGGCACGGCAAAGTCGGCGTCGAACCGATTGGGACAGTGCTGATGCCGGTGATCTGTCGAGAAGTGCCCCCCATCCACTAGTGCCCGCGCATGTGCAGGACGGAGCCGCACTTCAGCTGATTTGCAGATCAGCTGGAGTGATGTGACCAGGGCGCAAACGCACATCGTAGGAGGCATCTCTCGATGGGAGATACCATTTCACAGGCACAATTGAAACCCATACAAACAGCGGGGGGAGACTGTAGTTCTCACATTGTGCCTCGCTGTTGCGGTGCTACTTGACAGTGTGCTGATGGTCCGGTTTTGTCTGTGTTGCAGGGTAGATTTGCTGTGTTGAATGGCTGGTTTTGCCTGTGTGAAAGGGTGGGTTGCAACACAGACCAAACCAGCTCTTCAACGCAACCACTAGCCGCCCTCCAGCAGCAGCAATGCACAATCTGAGAACTACGGTCTCCCCCGCTGTTTTTATAGGTTTAAATTGTGGCTCTGAAATGGTATCTCTCATCGAGAGATACCTCCTATGATGTGCACATGCACCCTGGTTATGTCAGCCCAGCTGATCGGCAAACCAGCTGTTGTGCTGTTCCATACGGCGCATGGACAGTACATACCGGGCACTATTCAATGGGGGGCACTTCTCCACAGAACACCAGTAATGTGATTTGACATGTCAAACTGCGCCCATGTGAACGGGGGCTTAGGGCCCATTTACACCAAATGTCTTGGCACATTTTTTTAACACGCCAATGCAACGACATGTAAAAAGTAAGGTATACGAATGGGAGCAGTTCATGCTGGTGTGTTGTGCTGATATGGACTAGTTTTCAGTGGAAAAAAGTAAAGCAAGCCCTACTTTGTTCAACCAAAGTATGTTAATGTATGTCAACCCAGCCCAACACATCTTAAAGTGGTTGTAAACTCTTTTGTGTGACTTCTACCTATAGGTAAGCCTAGAATAAGTCTTACCTATAGGTAGTGGAAATATCTCCTAAACGTGCGCCGTTTAGGAGATACAGTATTTCACATGTAGTGCGCCAATGTCGTCATCGGCGCATGCGCTGTGAAGAAATGGACCTCTGTGCCGTTTCTTCCCCAGTGTGTGCCGTGACTAAACGCGCACGAACGACTGAACGCGCATGAATGTCACGCGGCTCCGGCCAGTCACAGAGCTAGTCATGTTCGAGGAAATGAGGAGAAAAGTATATTTTAAAACACAGTGCAATGCACATTTTATGGTGTGAATAGACCCATATGGAATGATATTCAGCAAAAGACTCACCCTCAACGCATCAAGGTATCTCCGCTTCTGTGAAATACAGTTATGGCTTTCACTCAACCAATACTTCAGCAATCAATTCGATTTCAGTTGACTAGAGTCAGATCAATGAAAGGTGATTTGCTCTGGTTTATTGCTTTTTGCAGTGCCTTACTGAATAAGCTTCTTAACCACTTGACCTCAGAAAGATTTACCCTCCTTCCTGACCAGGCCATTTTTTGCGATACGACACTGCGTTACTGTACCTGACAATTGCGCGGTCGTGCAACACTGTATCCAAATAAAATTTATGTAGTTTTTTTTCTCACAAATAGAGCTTTCTTTTGGTGGTATTTTATCACCTCTGTGTTTTTTATTATTTTATGCTATAAACAAAAAAAGGACTTTCAGTTTCGAAAAAAAAAAAAAATATTTTTTGATATAAAACATACCCAATACAAAAATGTAAAAAATCGAATTTCTTTATCAATTTAGTCCAATATGTATTCTGATACATATTGTTGGTAAAAAAAATCCCAATAAGCGAAAATTGATTGGTTTGCGCAAATGTTTTAGTGTCTACAAACTATGGGATATTTATATTTATTTCTTTTTCATATTTTTTTTTTTTGCTAGTAATGGTGGCGATCAGCGACTTATAGCGGGACTGCGATATTGCGGCAGACAAATCAGACACCTAACTGACACTTTCAACACTTTTTGGGGACCAGTGACAGTGATCGGTGCTAAAAATATGCACTGTCACTGTACTAATGACACTGGATGGAAAGGGGTTAATATCAGGGCGATCAAAGGGTTAACTGTGTGCCTAGCCTGTGCTTTCTCACTGTGGGGGAGGGGCTTTGACTAGCTGAAGGCATTGATCCATGTTCCTGCTTTGCAGGAACACAGGATCAATACCTTCCCTTGTGACAGAATGGCAATCTGCCTTGTTTACATAGGCAGATTGCCGTTCTGCCTGTATACTGTCTAATCGGCAGGTGCTGGTGGACATCTAGACCACGGTACCCACCACTGGGTGATCACATACAGCGGGAGCGGGTCGCGGGCAGCGCACACGCGCCCCAGGCCCGGAAGTGTTAGATCACATATTAGGTACGTGATCTGACACAGAGTGACCGCCCTGCCGCAGTATATGTACAGTGGGTGGTCCGCAAGTGGTTAAATAATGATGGTGAGCAAAAGACAGTAACCTAAAAGGAGATGTCATCTTTCTAAGAATGGGGATAGCACTAAAATCTCTGAACAAATAGAGCCACATGGCCATATTTTGGTGATTACATTTACATTACATTACATTTTTTTGTACAATGCATCCTTACTTATTCACATAGGAGGTGGTATCTGGGGGCCCCCTTATCTTAAAGGGGTCCAATAATACCGTGTCCACAGACCCTCCACAACCACCAGGAAAAAGGGCCCTTGTTTCCATCAAGATGGGGAAAAGGTTTTGCTAAGGTATCCCTCCCATGTTGCCTAGTATTGTTCAGGCAGCATGTTTGGATATGTGTCTGGTATGGAATTTGTGAGGGGCCTCACATTTTTTTTCTTGTTTTTTGTTTTGGGTTCCCCCTTAAACTTCATACCAGACCAGAAAGAATCTCCATGCCTTTTTTTGTGTGTGTGGTCCCCCTTGATAGCCACATCAGACCCTCATCAAACATAAGGAACTTTATTGTCCTTTTAGAGGAAATCCAATGTTGTTTCTTTTTGGGGGTCCCTCATTAACACATATACCAAAAGGAGAAGTCTGTCATCTACCGGCAATTTAAATGACATTTTTTTCTCTTTGTAAATATCAGTTTTGCTACAGTAGATTGTATACAAGGTACAGATGCGCTACTTCACATAAAGATAAGGCATCCCCCAGGCAAGTTTAACAATTCACTTAAAGTGATACTAAAGTCTCATCATTTTTTCTATTTAAAATTAACAAACATGTTATACTTACCATCTCTGTGCAATGGTTTTGTATACAGCAGCCCAGATCCTCCTCTTCTTTGGTCCCTTGCCGGCGCTCCTGGCCCCTCCCTCTTGGCGAGTGCCCCCACAGCAAGCAGCTTACTTTGGGGGCACCCGAGCCAAAGTGCTGCTCAGTGTGTCCATTCAGACACGAAGCCGCGGTTCAGCCCTGCCCCCTATCTCTCCTCATTGGCTCACTGACTTTGATTAACAGCAATGGGAGCCAATGGCGCCCTGCTTCTGTCTCAACCAATGAAGAGACAGCCAAGTCTCTTGTGCAACATTGCTGGATCAAAATGGGCTCAGGTAAGTATTAGGGGGACTGAGGAGGGCTGCTGCACACAGAAGGTTTTTTATCTTAATGCATAGAATAATAATAATAACAGAATAGAAAAAAAAATTCTAATACATGTTTCCCAGGGCAGTACCTAGCCTCCAATGCAATTTGTTTGACAATTCTTTGCCCATTTGCCTAGAAAATGGCCATTACTGACTTCACAGGGGTTCAGATTTAGCTTCCAGGTTTTATTGTCTAAGCTTAATTGAACAAGCTGATGTTTGAAGCTGATTGGCTACCATGTACAGCTGCTCCCAATTCTGAGTGCTCCAGTTTTAGTAAATCCCCCCATATGAGTTCTCTTTCATTAGCATGCTGTTTACACAGCATAACACCTGATTGAGTCCATGAGCTACTTCTCCCCACCCAGTGCTGGGACAAGGTCCTCTAGAGCCCAAGGCAAACATGTCAAACTGTGCCCCCCCCCGAGATGTATGAGCATTATGTGTCAGCAACCCCCCTAAAAAAGAAAAATTGAGCACTAATGTGCATTCTTACCCTCTAAGCATAAATTCCCCCTCCTCCCAGTACAAATCCGCCCCGCTCTGTTGAAATCCCCTGTCTTTGCCTCCCCCCCAATCGCCAAATCCCCTCAGCACAATCCCCCCCCCCAAAATCACCCCTCTTAGTACAAATCCTCTATCTTTTAAGTCCCTCAAATTTCCCCACGGAGTATGCATCCTCTCCCCCTCTCCAAATCCCCTCTCCCAGCATAAATCACCCCCCGAATTACCCCTTCTAGCACAAACACCCCATTCAGCCCTACTAGCACAAATCCCCCCCCCCCAAAAAAAAAACACTCCCCTCTCAGAACAATTCTTACCCCCTATTGCAAGAGACTGACACCAAGTCAATTTTAGGTATTTATGCTGCTTGAATTACCCCCCAAAATTAGGTCTATATTCATCTTTACAAAATTGCTATACTTTGTTTTTATTTATATCTTTTAGAGTTCAGTCTTATCTTATACATGCCATGATTTTTTGCAAGCCAATTTAAGCATTGTTGTCAGGCAATCTAGAGGGTAGTTTACTGGCAACATAGAAAAACCAATTTGCTGTTTTTGTTGGTCGGTCCTTGTTAATTACAAGATCTTGGTATATCTATCCAGTCTCTTATCTATGAACAGTCTTACCACATACTGAGCTTTGCCCTTTGCCTCATTAAATAATCCACTAAATATGACTTGTTCTATAAGCATTAGACAGGAATATATATGTAAAGCCTAGAGGTGATTATTGTGTCTCATTAGGGCAATTAAAACTTTCCTCTGACCAGAGCACAGCTGACAATTCAGTTCCAGGACTGCCTGAAGTCCAATTACCACCAGAATGGGACCATTTGATGCTTTCTAAAGGTATGTGTGAGGACATAAAGCTGCTATAGAGATCTTTCATAGCTCTTTAGTTATTAATTCTGCTGACTTGTGCCACAATGGATTCAGAGATTGCATTGGATAATTAGCAGAAATATTAAAGTTTCAGAGTTTAATTATTATTTAAAGTGAAACTTTCGCTCCAATCTACTTTCAATCATAAACATGCTCAAGGAATCAAGGCGACACATTAACATCATTTTTAAATATTTCATAGTTTTAGCGTAAACTGTTGGTGGTTGGCTGCCTAGAGTTGTTGTTTTTGAGAATGGAAGATTGGAAGTAGTTTAAACTGTGTACAGATTGTTTACCATAATTCCTAATATATATATATATATATATATATATATATTTAGATTTGGGTAGAGATGGGCTAGATTTAGAACCTCTTGTGCTCTATTTATTCCTACCGGGCAGATTTACCCCCAATTCCTGTCCCACCAACAGTGTGTCTCAACGACCGTAATGAGGGGAAATAAAAAAGAAACACTTTTTTTAAATTTAATAAGGGTAGGCAGTTTATTGCTTTCTATGCCCCTGTTGGAGATTTTTCCTCTATTCCCTTGTTACCAAGTGAATATTTTTATTGAGACATGAAGTGAGGGGAATCTCCAACAGGACAAACACAGCATTAAAAAGCTGACAGTCTTGGCTGGGGTTATGCTTTAACTGTTAATCACCAAAATAGGGGTGCAACTACATTTCATAGTACCCCACTGTAACATTTTATTGCCCCCCCCCCCCAGCAACTTCTCTCTGTTCCCCAAAACAGGGGGGGTAACTACAATTCATAGTGTTCCATACCAAATTTTGATGGGACCCCCTAGCAATTCTCTCTCTGCATTTCACACTGCATTTCATAGGGTCCCATGGCAAAATTTTAATGAGGTCACCCCCGGCAAATTCTCTCTATTCCCGAAATTGGGGGTTAATGTCAATTCACAAGGTCCCATAGCAAAATTGTAATTGGGTCACCTCTCTCTATTCCCAAAATAGGGGCGTATCTACAATTCATAGACACCACAGCAAAATTTTAATAGGGGAACAACTACAATTCATAGTATCCATAGAAATATTTTATTGGGGCCCCCTAGCAACTTCTCTCTATTCCTGAAACGGGGGGGCAACTACAATTCATAGGGTCTGATAGCAAAAAAAATGTCTGCAGAGGCGCTTTGGGGTGGTTTTTAACCCTTTCTCGGATGCTAGCAGGGGGTAAAACTGCCCCTCTAGCGGCCGAATACCGCCGCTAAAATGACGGTAAAGCGCTGCTAATAATAGCGGCACTTTACCGCCGACACACCTCCTGCCCCAGTGTGAAAGGGGCCTTAGACACTCGGGGACATCGCTGGAGAGAGATGGGGTTCAAGTAAGTAATAAGGGGGTGCTGGGGAGGCTGCTACACACACAAGGTTTTTTTATCTTAACCTTCTGCCTTCACAACTCCTTTAATGCTGCATACACACGGTCGGAATTTCCATCAAAAAAAGGTGATGGGAGCGTTTGGTCGGATATTCTGACCGTGTGTATGCTCCATCCAACTTTTTCTGTCTGAATTTCCGCCAGCAAAAGATTGATAGCTGGTTCTCTATTTTTCAGACGGAAAAAGTTCTTGACGGAAATTCCGTTCGTCTGTATGCAATTCCGCCGCGCAAAAAAACATGCATACTCGGAAACAATGCTCGAAAGCATTCAACTTAATTTTCTTGGCTTGTCGTAGTGTTGTACGTCACCGCGTTCTTGGCGGTCGAAAATTCAGAGAACTTTTATGTGACCGTGTGTATGCAAGGCAAGCTTGAGCGGAATTCTGTCGGAAAATCTATCCAAGATTTTTCGGAAATTCCGCTCTTGTGTACGGGGCATAAGGATTTGGTACCGAACACTAGTAGTCAATAAAAAAAGTATATTATTATTTTAATTCTATAATATTTCATAATTGTTAGTGCTCATATGCCAAGTTACGTATGTCTGAAGTTAAAATCTAGGATTGATAACAGAGAGCTTTCCTGGATGACCAGAAGCTCTGAAAATAATGAATCTTCTCACAGACAGAAGGAAGAAAAGGAAATCTGTGACTAAGGACAGCTCAGGAGCACAGTTAGTGATAGATTACTAGATTTAACTTATCTTTATACACTTTACATACACACTGATTTTCCATGTTTAAGGTGGCTTAACAGCCTTCCTAGTATGCCGCCCACCCTCTCATTTTCCTCGGCCCCATAGTATCTGCAATAGTTATGCAACTGCCCCTTAATCCTTATCCTAAACACCTAGAGCTTTATGACCTTCTGTCTTATATTCTTCCAAAAAAAAAGCAGTGTACTTCTAAAACCTTTTGGGTGTATATCTGTGAGATCATCTAAGGCACTGGTGCCTTTGACTGCTAGTCTCAGGAGATCTAGGGTGAGGTTTGGGGATCTTATTACTATGCCGCTCAGTGTTCTTGCTGGGGAGGAAGCTGTACCTGGAGACCTGCAGTGAAAGAATCTCCCTGTTTCTGCTTTTTTTATTCATTCAACGGATCTATGTTTTTTTCATCACTCCTGGTACTTCTTTAATATAATTCACCTAGTGATCAGGGCACAAGTAATCAGACAGTTAAAAGGCAGTATAGCTCCACTTTCTACCAAGATGCCTTTAAACAGGGACATAGTATGAATTAAGACATGGTAATTCAGTGATTTCAAAAATATCTTTTGCATGGAGCCTATAGACCAGTGATGGCGAACCTTTTTGAGCCTAAGTGCCCAATCTGCAACAGTTGTACAGAGCGGCATGTCAGAGTTCATGTGACTGCGTCCAGAGGACAGGTGTGTGTAGAACAGTAATCACTCCTCCGGATATATGGGGGGCGGGATAATAAATGTCACTATATCACTTCTGCAATGGAAGAAAGCAACCTGATCTCCAGGAATCACTACAACCAGACATCTCATAATATACACTGATTGGAATCCCAAAGTCAATGCAATCATTAGGAAAACTAGGAAGTTCGGAGAACAGAACTCTGCTCACCCCTCTATATGTCCGATCCCCGGGAGGAGATCACACATGGTCCACTACAGTAATGGCCCCTCTAGAAGTCTGCACCCTCCCCGGCAGGTGTAGCGCCCCCTCCCCTCTCACTAACAGACTCTGGAACGCTGCACAGCTTTGAGCGTGGCGTCAGGTGTGAAAACGTCCCTGGACAAGCTGCGACTGACGATGGCCATTCAGTGTACGCTCCTGTCCGAGGTTCGGCTGCCAGTGGGTAGCGATCCGGCGACTTAGCTCGCATGCCAACAGAGAGGGCTCTGTGTGCCATCTGTGGCACGCGTGCCATAGGTTCGCCATCGCTGCTATAGACAATGCTGATGACTAGTCCTTTAACTAATTCTTTGACTGCCTTTCTGGGTCCAGCTTCCAAGGTTCAGGTCCTCTTTACCTTGAAATGAAACTTTGCCCTCATTTTAAAACTCAAGCAAAAAATCATAATCCCTGACACTAAGTGGACCTCTTCTGCAAAAAGTGCTCACCTTTTCCTGTGCTAAGAACAACAGAGACAAATGTTCAAGACTTTATGGCCACACAATTTGTATTTCACGTCATAATCTGTTCTGTAGGTTACAAACCATTTCTCCAGAGAATGCTACAGGTTACAGGATGAAGAAATGTCTACTGCTGAACCTGGACTGCATTGTTTGCAATGATTAGTTTGTGTTCAAAAATACAGATGCTGTGGAGCAGTAGAACAAGAGTGCTAGAGTGCGTGAAGAGTTCACAGAGTGGGCACAATGTGTAGGCATTCCAGCATGAATTAGGTGAAAGTAATACAAAAAAAGTAACAGGTGACACAACCTTAAAAAAGATCACTCTTTTTTATCTGTAGGCTCTTTAGAAAATTCTATAAATATTATTTATATTTTTTAGTCATTTTTCAGTATATTAATTAATTGATAAAGTCCATATTGCTACCCATTGATTGATTGAAATCCCCTTTATCCAGCTCTGCCACATCTATTAAGATGGCTACCACTTTTTAAAACTTAGGTGTGACAAATGCTAGCAACTCTAAGCACACTACCAACCCTAAGTTCAAATTAACGTTGCAATATCATCATGTGTTTTCCAGTGGTTTTATTTTTTTTTTTTTGTAGTACGATTTTGCACATCTTTACATGAGTTTTTGATGCGTTTTTATGTTTATTTTCTGTAGTGGCAACTGGTTGTTAAAGCGGAGTTCCACACAAATTGGAACTTCCGCTTTTCGGAACCCTCACCCCCTCCGGTGTCACATTTGGCACCTTTCAGGGGGGAGGGGGGTGCAGATACCTGTCCAAGACAGGTATTTGCACCCACTTCCGGCATAGACTCCCATGGGAGTCTACACCTCTTCCCGTCCCCACCGCGCTGTCTCCTGGGAAACACACAGCTCCCAGGAGAGAGCGGGGACCACTTGGGACGCACAGCGCGACTCGCGCATGCGCAGTAGGGAACCGGGAAGTGAAGCCGCAACGCTTCACTTCCTGATTCCCTCACCTAGGATGGCGGCGGCAGCTGCCGAGAACCCAGCGGGTTCTCGGCGTCGCCTGCCGACATCACTGGACCCTGGGACAGGTAAGTGGCCATGTATTAAAAGTCAGCAGCTGCAGTATTTGTAGCTGCTGGCTTTTAATATTTTTTTTTTTTTGGCGGTGTGGGTGGACCCCCGCTTTAAACACAAAATTCTGCCAAAAACACAGCATTTACATTCTTTTTTTATGTGTTCTTATTGAAGCCTTTGGGGTAAAATATGCACTATGCTGCACCAAAAAAGCCTGTACTTTTTCAAAAATTACACTGCACCTTGCTGCATTGCTGTAAATGGGCACCATAGAGAACTCACTAGTGTGAATGAGGCTTTAAATGTACACTTCATTAACCATTTGCAGACCGTATATATACGGCGGCAAGGCGACTCTCCTGTGTCGAATCACTGCACTTCCGGGTCTGGGGCATGCACACGTGACACCGGCAACCCGCTCCCGCTGTGATTGGACACAGCGGGAGCTAATTAGCGGTCCAGAAGACCTAATGTTGGCAGTGACCCGCTAATCATTCCTGAAAGAAGCAGAACGGCAGTTTGCCTATGTAAACAAAGCAGATCACCATTCTGTGAGAAGGGCAGGTAGTGATCCGGGGTTTTTGCTAAGCGGAAACAGGGATCTCTGCCTTCTCACAGTACAAGCACCTCCCCCACAGTTAGCAATAACTCCTTAGAAACACATTTAACCCTTTGATTGCCCCTGATGTTAACCCCTTCACTGCCAGTGTCATTATACAGTGACCGTGCATATTTTTAGCACTGTTCACTGTATTGGTGTCACTGGTCCCCAAAAAGTGTCACTTAGTGTTCAATTTGTCCGCTGCAATGCCGCAGTCCTGTTATAAGCCACTGGTTGCTGCCATTTCTAGTAAAAAAAATTAAACAAATAGTTTGTATATGCTATTACTTTTGCGCAAAACAATCAATATATGCTTATTGGGATTTTTTTACCAAAAATATGTAGCAGAATACATATTGGCCTAAATTGATGAAGAAATTAGATTTTTTACATTTTGAGGGGCCAATGGATGGGGCCATGTATTGTAAAAACTTTAGATGAGAACCTTCTTCCCTCAGCCAGAACACTGCAGATGGGTCATGGATGGGTCTTCCAGCATGACAGTCAGTGATGACTTGGGGATCCATGTCATCTGCTGGTGTTGGTCCTCTGTGTTTTATCAAGTCCACAGTCAGCACAGCCCTCTACCAGGAAATTCTAGAGCACTTCATGCTTCCCTCTGCTGACCAGCTTTATGGAGATGCTGATTTCATTTTCCAGCAGGACTTGGCACCTGCCCACACTGCCAAAAGTACCAATACCTGGTTTCATGATCATGGTATCACTGTGCTTGATTGGCCAGCAAACTTGTCTGACCCCCATAGAAAATCTGTGGGGTATTGTCAAGAGGAAGATAAGAGACACCAGGCCTAACAATACAGATGATCTGAAAGCTGCTATATAAGCAACCTGGGCTTCCATAACACCTCAGCAGTGCCACAGGCTGATCACCTCCATACCACGCCGCATTGATGCAGCAATTCATGCAAAAGGAGCCCCAACCAAGTATTGACTGCATACTATATTGTACATGGACATACTTTCAGTAAGCCAACATTTCTGTATTAAAAATCTTTTTTTTTATTGGTCTTATATAATATTCAGATTTTCTGAGCTACTGAATGTTGGGTTTTCACTAGCTGTAAGCCATAATCATCAAAATTAAAAGAAAGTAATGCTTGAAATATATCACGCTGTGTGTAACGCATCTATATAAAATATAGTTTGACTTTTTTAATTGAATTACTGAAATAAATTAACTTTTTGATGATATTCTAATTTTATGAGATGCACCTGTATGTATAAGAAAGTGGCAAAGTTTGAGAGATTAACCCTCTGAATGGAAACAACGGGGGATTTCACGGTTTGAGCTGTTATATTGTAATGATTCCCCAAAATAAATTCAACAGCCACAGGAATAGATTTCTATATCTATACAGGGTTTCTATAAGTATTTACAATAGCATCGTGCAATAGAATTTAAGTTTTAAGAATTTAAAAATGTAAGAATTTAACACCTATGGTATACCTTAGGATTCCAGTAACAGAAGATGTGATGATGTCTGATCATACAAAGGGTATTATTTCTGTAACCTTGCATGACTTGCAAATAGTTATCAATAACCACCATCATGTTATAATCAAGTGATTGTAAAGCCTCATTTTTTTTTCTCCAAAAATAACAAACATGTGTGATATTATTTTCCACAGAGCAGCCTGGATCTTCCTCTTCTTGGGTCCTTTTTCGGCTCTCCTGGCCCCTCCCCCCTGTCGAGCACCCCCACAGCAAGCAGCTTGTTATGGGGGCACCCGAGTCAAGTCACAGCTCTGTGTGTCTATTCAGAAACAGCCCCGGCCCTCTCTCTCCTGATTGGACAACTGGCTTTGATTGACAGCAGCGGGTGCCAATGGCGCCGCTGCTGTGTCTCAGCCAATCAGGAGGAGAGTCCTAGACAGTTGAGGAACTCGTGGACATCGCTGAAGAGAGGTGGGGCTCAGGTAAGTATTAGGAGATGCTGGGGAGGCTGCTGCACACAGAAGGTTTTTTTATCTTAATGCGTAGAATGCATTAAGATAAAAAACCTTCTGACTTTACAATACCTTTAACCACTTCCCACCCGGCCCATAGCAGATGACGGCCGGGCGGTGGCTCATTTATCCTGACTGGGCGCGGGGGTGCGCATTGCGGCGAACAGTGGAGCGGTGTGTCAGTCTGACATACCGCTCCACTGATCTTGGCCTCCGGCGGAGGCTCTTTACCACGTGATCAGCCGTGTCCAATCACAGCTGATCACGATGTCAATAGGAAGAGCCGTTGATCGGCTTTTCCTCACTCGCGTCTGACAGACGCGAGTAGAGGAGAGCCGATCGTCAGCTCTCCTGACGGGGGGGTCTGCGCTGATTGTTTATCAGCGCAGCCCCCCCTCAGATCACCACACTGGACCACCAGGGATCACCACTAGGACCACCAGTGAAGGGGGCAACATGTGGATGGCCAGGTATGTACCCCATGGCCACCCACATGTGCCCAATGTGCCCAGTTAGTGCCCAATCTGTGCCAATCAGTGCCCACAAATGGGCACTGATTGGCACCATTAAATTGCAGTGATGCCCAGGAATGCCACCCTTAGGGGCATCAGTGCCACCAATCAGTGTCATCAGTGCCACCCATCAGTGTCCATTGGTGCCACCTGTCTGTGCCCATCAGTGCCCACCTATCAGTGCCCATCTGTGCCACCTATCAGTGCCACCCTTAAGTACCCATCAGTGCCACCCATAAGTACCCATCAATGCCACCTACGAGTGCCCATCAGTGCCGCCTATGAGTGACCATCGGTGCCACCTATGAGTGCCCATCAGTGCCACATACCAGTGCCAATCATCAGTGCCCATCAGTGCCACCTCATCGGTGCCCATCAGTGCCGCCATATCAGTGCCCGTCATTGAAGAAGAAAACGTACTTATTTACAAAAATTTTTAACAGAAACAAAGAAAAACTTGTTTTTTTTCAAAATTTTCGGTCTTTTTTTATTTGTTGCGCAAAAAATAAAAACCGCAGAGGTGATCAAATATCACCAAAAGAAAGCTCTATTTGTGGGAACAAAATGAGTAAAAAATTGTTTGAGTACAGTGTAGCATGACTGCGCAATTGTCATTCAAATTGCGACAGCGCTGAAAGCTGAATATTGGCCTGGGCGGGAAGGTGTCTAAGTGCCTGGTATTGAAGTGGTTAAATGACGTTATGTGTGAAGCAAACATACAGCAAGATCTTCTCCAACTGCTATATGAACACACATCCAAGCTTGATGTGGTCTACACTGACTGAAAAGCTGCTAACGTTATAAAGCTCTGATATCGCGCAAGTTGTGAAAATGTGAACTATAAATTACATAAAAATCCCATGCTTTGTTTACAACGCTGCATTTACCACAAGGAAATCAAGAGGATTATTTTTATATTGAATCTATTTGCCTTGGGAGAGCTAAGCGACGGTTTACAGTTGGAGGTGCGCTGCAGGCACTCAGGCAGCCCTGCCACTTAACTCCTGGTTCTAAAACTAAATTTTGCCACACATTATGTAGCACTATGCTTCATCCTGTTATGTACTGCAAGCTCCAAATCAGTTCATCTCCATCTTCAATGTAATTGCAGGCTTTCCTCATGCCAAAAGGTCAGAAAAGATGCTCCCCCCTTCCCCAATTCTGCCTTTTTTTTTCCAGTACAACAAAAGGACGTGTTTGATTCTACCTCTAAGGTTTATTCTGGCTCATTACTCAAGCCTTAATATCTGCGTCCTTTATCTTTCTGCTGCAAGCAATGTACTGTAATACATACAGCTTTTTTTAGTAGAAATATTCTGAGACCCTGGAATTACAGCTTGGAGCCTATATGATGAAGCGCAGGAAAAAAAAAAATGTTCCCTTTGCGAATGGACGGACGTGCTCACCCCCGAAGGGTCATACGCTAGTTTAAATCTTTGCCTATAATGAATGGCATGGAAACTCATTTTAAATAGAAAATTGTCAAACTACCCTGAAGCTAGCGGTGGGAGCCTTAAATTCTCTTCCTCTGAGTTAAAACAGTATTCAGAACAAAAGCTAGGTTACGGGGCAAAATATTAAGTCAGCTACATGGGAACGTAATGTCAAAGACTTATGAGCCCATTTGTAATATATCTAGGTCTTAGCTGGAAAACACTGCCTGATAATACATCATTTTGCCATGTTTTTCAGTATCTCCTGTAGGCTTTTCTGCTGTACCGGCTTCTTGGTATGTTGACCTCAGAAGGTAGATCAGTGCTTTTAATATCAGCTGTAAAACAGGTTTAGAAAGGTGGAGGAGTGAAACATTCTAATACAATAATAACTAAACAAAAAGTGGCTCTCCAAACTTTGTCAAGTTTCTTTTAATAAAATTATTGGCCATCGTGTTTTATACAGATGTAATGTTAATTTCTCAGTCAATTTGCTTGTCACTGAATATGTTTGCAACTTTATTAAATTTCTATTACATATAATGTTCTCAGTGTACTGTGCTAGACATAATGAGCAAAAAAATAGAACTGAAAAACTAGCATAATTTTCAGTAATGCAAGAGAAAATAATGTATTAATATATGCAGTGATTTCACGGGTAGAAGTATTACAAAAATGAATTTGTTATGGCCTACATTTAAAAAGTAGAGCACACAAGTTTAGCAGCAATAATGACTCATGTGCGATGGTGAACTTAAAGTAGACCTTTCAGTAACTCTACAAATCTGCATGGATATATACTATATTACCAAAAGTATTGGGACACCAGCCTTTACACACACATGAACTTTAATGGCATCCCAGTCTTAGTACGTATGGTTCAATATTGAGTTGGCCCACCCTTTGCAGCTATAACACCTTCAACTCTTCTGGGAAGGCTGTCCACAAGGTTTAGGAGTGTTGTCAATGGGAATGTTTGACCATTCTTCCAGAAGCACATTTGTGAGGTCAGGCACTGATGTTGGACAAGAAGGCCTGGCTCGCAGTCTCCGCTTCAATTTATTCCAAAGGTGTTCTACCAGGTTGAGGTCAGGACTAGGTCTCCTAGGCCAGTCAAGTTCCTCCACCCCAAACTCGCTCATCCATGTCTTTATGGACTTTGATTGTGCACTAGTGCACAGTCATGTTGGAACAGGAAGAAGCAATCCCCAAACTGTTCCCACAATGTTGGGAGCATTAAATTGTCTTGGTATGCTGACGCCTTAAGAGTTCCCTTCACTATAACTAAGGGGCCAAGCCCAACCCCTGAAAAACAACACCACACCATAGTCCCCCTCCACCTTATGATTAGGACCAGTGCACAAAGCAAGGTCAATAAAGACATGGATGAGCAAGTTTGGGGTGGAGGAACTTGACTGACCTGCACAGAGTCCTGACCTCAACCCGATAGAACACCTTTTGGATGAATTAGAGCGGAGACTGCGAGCCAGGCTTTCTCATCCACATCAGTGCCTGAACTCACAAGTGTGCTTCTGGAAAAATGGTCAAACATTCCTATAGACTTTTGGTAATATAGTGTATTCTTGAAACAGAACAAGGGTGCACACACCGCTTCAGGCAAAAAGTGGACACACCTGGTCCAAAGTGCTAATCCCGGCTCATCACTGTAGGCAATATCAAGAAGAGAAGAAAAGATTGTTGACTTGTAATGATAAATGGAACTGATCATCATTGCAATCTTGTCTGGCTCATGACAATAAAGACATTTCTACAGCATCTTTTGGATTCAAGTGTGCGATCAATCTTTTCTTCTCTTCTTGATAGTGTATTCTTGATATGTCACAATATACAGCAACAGTACCATTTTTCAAAAATCTTCCATTTATCATTACAAGTCGGTTTTGAGCTCCAGTATGATGATTGCGTTGAATTCAACAGTCTGCTGCAAGTAAGAGGAAGGAATTTCTTAGTCTCCTCTTCTCTTGTAAGCAGACTGCACCATGGTAGCTTTGTAGCAAGTTACAAGAAGTGAGACAGCAGCAGGGAACTGAACGTAAAAAATACATGACCATGACATTTCTAAGCTGACCTGCAGACCGTGGATGATGCCAGAGCAAAGATAGCACATCCTTCTGGGTAAAAAACAGATGCCAGCATTGTCAAGTAGACAACTGTGATCTCTGAGAAGTAACACATATCTGAGAGTGTTACACTTACTGTACATATTACTCACTTAATTAACATGAAGAAATATATCCAAAGTTAGGTCTACTTTAAAGTGTTTATAAAGGTTCAAATTTTTTAAATAACAAACATGTTATAAATACCTGCTCTGTGCTGTTGGTTTTGCACAAAGCAGCCCTGATCCTCCTCTTCTCGGGTCCCCCACCGGCACTCCTGCCCCCCCTGCTGAGTGCATGCTTACACCTGAGCTGCCTCTGTGTGTCTACAGAGTGCGGCTCCGCCCTGCCCCCCACCCCGCTCACTCCTCATTGGCTGTGATGGATGGATTCCAGGAAATACATGCTACATGAATCATCTGCCCTTAGTCAAAATGGCTCCCACTTTAAAGTTGAACTATAGGCAAAACTTTTGTTTTTACTTTGGTTAGAGTAAGGGACGGTTACAATCCCTGTGAGTTTTTCTTGCCATCTGTATTCCAGATATACCTTCACTTCCTGTCTCATAGCCAAAACAGAAAGTGAGAGGAAATCCCTGCAAATTAAGCGAATACTTTGGGGCCCCCTAGGTCATCAGAACTAGTTTTCCCCTCTATTACCCAAAATGTGGGATTTTCTTTTACTGCCACTTTCAATGATAATGGTATACAGGGCAAATAGAGAGGTTGGCTCTCCCTAACGGGGGTAGAGGTAACTGTAAAAATCCATCTCCACTCTATCCAAGACTGAAAAAAGTTTTGCTTTTAGTTATACTTTAAAAGTACACTACATCTCTAAATGAATAAAAAACAGCACCTTTGTACTGTTTTTCATTCTGTACATTTTGTTACAGAGCCTTTGTCTCCTTTGTCAGAATATCTGGTGCTGATCTAATTTTCAGGAAGACCCACAGTGTTGTTGTTGCAGTACCGGATTACCAAGTTGGCAGAGTAGGCACCGGTCTATGAGCCCCTCACCGTTTAAGGGCCCTGTGACAATGGATCAAAATTATATTGATTGATCTTAAAAACGTTCTCAAATTGTTTACAATTGTATGCTGTACGTCACAGCCTTCCTTCAGGGCATGCGTGCGCCCACTGCCGAGCAGTGCTGTGATTGGACACACCATGAGTTTGTCAGCTAATTTCAGCCAATATTTTGGCTAAAGTCAACTGATCGGCTGTGTTTACAAAAACATACAGGGAACAGTGATCTGGCTGTTTCTTCTCCCTGCAAAACACGCATGTCCACTAAAAGCAACATGGGTATCATTCCTACCGCTGTAGCAAAGCATCAAAGGCTTGGCATGTATACACCACTGGCCACTGCCTCTGCAGCTAAAGGGGGTATTGACTGGAGGTCCGTAAAAGCACAACTCAACCACATGATTTTGCGCTCCTCCCACTCTCATCTCGTGTGTAAGCAAACCCCTCACAGTCTCCTGTAGTCATTATCTGTATCTTGTCTGTGCATTTTCAGTTCAGGCTTTGCTTTCGCTCTGTGCTCTCAAACACTCCAGGATTAATATTGGTCTGCCCTATGTTAATGCCCAGTCTATTCCTGTCATCAGAAAATTAATATGAGGGCTAAAACCTGCCATGCAGCAGTTCCATCCATACTCACCTTTAGAGGTCTAAGTGAAGATCAGACGCACCTAGCTATGTGCAGTGCACCATTTTACTACCCGTCTTTAATACAACATCTTACTTTCTTCTGCTCTGTCCTCTCAGGGTCTCTTTATACTGCACCTTTGTCTTGGCTCTAAATGAACCTCTGGCAACTAGTCCTGCTTTGAGCACCATTTCTGGTACAAGACCCTCCCCTTATTTCTTTGATGTTGCCTAATAGCCATTTTTCTTGTGCACAATTTCCTTTTCCCTCTCCTAAGAGTTTCCAACTTCTTTAATCCTGACCAACAGTCTCCTGTTACAATGTCTCCTACAATGACATTACTGTGGCCTAATTGTTAATTCTAGAAGGCAAGTGTTGAATCAACCACCCTGGTCCTGTATGGCCAACTCTCAAATCCAAGCCTTTCTATGCGTGAAAGAGAGAAATGTCTTATGCCCTGTACACACGGTCGGATTTTCCGACGGAAAATGTGTGATAGGACCTTGTTGTCGGAAATTCCGACCGTGTGTAGGCTCCATCACACATTTTCCATCGGATTTTCCGACACACAAAGTTTGAGAGCAGGATATAAAATTTTCCGACAACAAAATCCGTTGTCGGAAATTCCAATCGTGTGTACACAAATCCGACGGACAAAGTGCCACGCATGCTCAGAATAAATAAAGAGATGAAAGCTATTGGCCACTGCCCGTTCATAGTCCCGACGTACGTGTTTTACGTCACTGCGTTTAGAACGATCGGATTTTCCGACAACTTTGTGTGACCGTGTGTGTATGCAAGACTAGTTTGAGCCAACATCCGTCAGAAAAAATCCTAGGATTTTGTTGTCGGAATGTCCGAACAAATTCCGACCGTGTGTACGGGGCATTAGACAAAAATATCCGAGTACATACTGAGTTGAATATGCTTTATGCTTACTAAAATAAATATTAAAATATACAGACTTTCTTAAACTTGCATGTGTTAATCTACACTTTTTTTGTTAAAACCTGCTATATCTGGATAAAGGAAACAAAAAGTAACTAAGCCTGAGAACATTACGCTTTGCTTAGCCTTGTCACCTATTGACTGCAGAAAATATCACAGCACATGCATATTAGAAAATTTCCATATAAAGGAGATCCAGGATGAAGGCTGAACAATGCTCAACTATAAGACATGCAGGACATTCATTTCCTGATTCATGCACATTCATTTTCTGCTATTTTGGAAGGAGTTAATTTTAATTTGATTTTTTTTTCTTGCTCACTGGATATCAGGATAATGTCTAAGGCCGGGTTCACACTATTGCGAATTGGATCCCCACATCCAATATGCAATAGGAGGAGATTGTGAATGGCTCCCTATGGGGCCGGTTCACATATCTCTGATGCGGCTCTGGTGCGAATTTGCACAAGAGCCCTGTGCGTCTATTGGTCTGTTTCAGGTCCAATTCAGTTCAAAATTCGGGCTGAAATCGGACCTGAAATGGTGAACCAGGAATCACAGGACCCCTGCTGGGAGCCGCAGCAGCATTAGGTGCCAGACTTTACGGCATACTTTGTCCTGCGGACTTTTCGTCCGACTTTACGACAGACTTTCCGAATGAACGGACTTGTCTACACACGATCAACCAAAGTCCGTTGGATTCGTACGTGATGACGTACGACCGGACTAAAACAAGGAAGTTCATAGCCAGTAGTTAATAGCTGCCCTGGCATCAGTTTTTGTCCGTCGGACTAGCATACAGACGACCGGACTTTTCGACCGGACTCGAGTCCGTCAAAAAGATTTGAAACATGTTTCATTTCTAGGTCCGTCAAACTTTTGGGGAAAAAAAGTCAGCTGGAGCCCACACACGATCGAATTGTCCGACGGACTCCAGTTCGCCGTACCAAGTATGCTGTAAAGTCTGGTCGTGTGTACGCGCAATAAATGTGTATCAGCACCCTTGGTGCATTGACAATTATATTATAGTCCTCCCCTCCATTCCCCCTACCAGTCTTATATTCACCTGTCCCAGCCTATTGTTAAAATGTTAAAAATGGGCCCATGCACAAGTTATGCGCCTTACTATTTTGAAGTTGGTCTTACAGATGCTGTGTCCCAGATGGCAAGCAATTGTGCTGCAAATTTGAAGATGACTATTGTTATACTTGTCTGGCTTCACAAGTTTGTTGCACAATTGCAGCAAGTCTGCACTGCATGACTCCAGATCAACTTTGTAGACATTCTGCAAGTTTGCAGCAAGTTCTGGTTGAGGTATGTTGTGCAATAGTCATTCCTCCACGGGGGTCACTGTGGCAGAATTTTTATGCTGTAGAGTTGCAGAGCTCTTGCTGTAGACTCACCACTGCAACTTTGCTCTCACTAGAGACTTGCCACGCAAATTTGCTACAAATTGGAAACGTGTCAACTAGAACTTGTGCTTCAAGTGCTCTACCAGTGGAAATGTGCAGCAAGTTAACAAGACTTACAATTCAAACCTGCCACAAATTTGTGGCAAGCTACCCTTGCTATCTGGGGTATTGATGATTCTACAGGGCCTATGGGTCCTAACTATTCTTATAGTGAGATCTGTCATATAATTCTCCCATGCAGGCCTACTGCATCATTGGGCTGGTGTGAGCTGGCCTGATCCCTATCAGATTTTCTCATTGTCATTTTGTTATAATTATCAATAAGGTGCTTTCATTGGACTATTTACTATGTTGCTGATGGACTCATGTTCATTGATATCCTCATTTCTTACACACTATGTTCTCCTCTGAAATCAGACTGGGCTTGCCGAACAGTCCAGCTCCGACATTATGGTTTCTATGTGTACCTAGTGTATTGCGTGTGCAGTGCTCTTTAAGAGATTGCTCTGTTGATATGCTTTGTTCTTTTACTTGGAAAGAAAAATCGAATAAAAACTGTTTAAACAGAAAAATGGGCCCATGCATGTGCTCTGAATGTTCCATACATTACTAAGGAGCTTCCAAATATGAGCATATACACAACAGTTCCATAGGAACGAATGAGAGCGCAGAGCTCATGCATGAACCTGGCCAGGAAAATTTCGCAAAGCGTCTTTGCGATCTATTCAGAGATGGCTCATCAAATTGGGAACAGGTAAGTACAATACTTTTAGGGGGTGCAGGGAGTGGGGACTATGATATAGCCTTTGGTGCAGTTACACTTTACACCTGCATTCCAGACAAACAGTTAAATATGAATTGAAACTGAACTAAATACATATACATGAACTGTTTGCCCTGCCAAAGGTTCTGTAATTGTGTTTAGCTAGGCTTGGGATCCAGGTATTCCTGCCAGAAGCACAACACTAATGAGGTCACCACTCTGCTCTTTGTTGCTATATGCTCAAATTGTTGATTTACAACACTAAACAAAGGAGTATGAACCCTTATTGACTTAAAATACCCTTTCCTTCTCAATCTGTGCAGCTGTGCATAGGATTATGAGAGGCTGATATCAGAACAGATTTGTTAAAGAAAATTAAATGTAAAGATACATGATTTTTTTAAATGTATACATAATTGGGTGAAATTGTATTCTTTTATATTTACCCGGAGTGCAGATGTGCATTTACGTTGTGCTTTTACTGTAGAGCTTATATGATTTTTTTTATTTGTTTCTTTTTAAAAAAAAAAAAAAAAAAAAAAGGTATTTCACAGACATATTTCTAAATTCTTTCTAGTTGCTAAATGTCAGACAAGTGCTGCTATAATATTCTTTATTCATAAAGCAGAAACATATTACTCAGCGCTGCTAAGTCAAACCTATACAACTACAAAAATGTGACCCCAGGAGGAGAAGCGGGCCATTAGATCATTTTAAACAACTGCAAGGATAAGACTTGAGAAAGGATAAAACACCTACTACAGGTTGTACCATTTGTAGTCACTAATGCCAGACTGGTAGGGTGGACTTGCAGGTAGGGATGAGATTTGAGTATGGTGCCACATTGAGTTTGAGGCAGATCTCACAATTTCACAGTTTGGCAAAACTACGAATTTATGGACATACATTTATGCATAACTCATAATGCACTGCATAAACCTTGTACCTGCTCAGAGGGGACCCTGACAGCCAGGAAACTAAAAGAATAGGCAAGCCACTGCCCTCACTATAAAAGGAAAACTCCCAGAAGCCATAATTTAATGTTTTTGGAGCTGGTTGAGGAAAGCTAACAAATCTGTGCAGGGAGAGATATTTTGCTATACGGTGCTATACTGTGCTACGCAGTGCTATACGGTGTAATACAGTGCTATACATGCTATACTGTAAATTGCAGTGTGGTGAACTCTGTACTCTTGTATACCCCCTTGTTTCACAGTTCCACAAACCCAACTGTTTTATGCATTTTTTGGGGGGATATGGAGGAAATCCTGTCTTGCTAGAACCTTTTTTAGGTTTTGGGCATGCAGCATACTCTTCTTGCTGAACAGTTGTTGGAACTGCTGTGCCACCACATTGCTGCGCGATAACTATGGTGTATTAAAAGCTCCATGCATTCCTATCCCTATAGTTTCAGTAACTGCTAGGCATTCCATTCACCATCCCGAAAAAAAAAGAGAATGAGAGGCAGGTCTAAATTGAGAGGTAGAGGTGGTGCACATGGGTGTAGTAGGGATAAGCAGGTCCTGTAGGACATAGCGGGGGTAGGGCATCAAAACTGGAGGTGAAGCATGTGTGCCTTTTTTTCGAATACAGTCACAGCACACCCAGGTGATAGCTGACTGAACGAAAAACCTTCTACACCTATATCCTTCTAGAGCAGAGCAGCTGGTTGTTTGCCAGCATTACTAATGTGCCTTTTTCCTTCTCTCTGAGGCCGTTCCATAACACAACATCCAATTTTAAAGGATAAGTTTACCTTTGCAACATGTTACATGTTCCACCTGTTTTTAGGGTGGGACATTTAACATGTTACAGCATCTGCACCTCCTTCCCTCAATCCTCCTCTCATTGTGACAGCGGTTGGGGGTCTTCCATTGTGGCTGACGGCTTGTAGTAGATGATGAACTACAAGGGCGCTGGTGAGCACTCTAGTAGTACCTTAATCTTTCTGCTCTCAAGTAACTGCCTACCCATATGAGAGATAGGGACAGACAGCTATTCTGAGAGTCTGCAGAAGCTGGACATTGCACCTGCAATCTGCTAGTGGCCAGTGCAATACTTTGAGGCCCCCTTAGAAAATAAATAAATAAACACACATTTTTTTACCTGCAAAAAAATGTGCATTTTTTTTTTGTTTTTCAAAAGGTGAACTTAGCCTTTAACACACGCCTCAAACCTGTAATGTACAGGATTTGTATATTTTCAATGTGCTGAAGCATGAAAAGACCCTCTCACTTCCGTTGGTTAATTTCATTTTCAAATTTTGTCATTGGTACATGTACATTCCTGGCTTCCTATACCATTTTTTTTGGCATAGCCAATTTGCACACACATACAAGGCCAATTTAGATAGGAGCCAATAAGTAAGAAAACAACATTAATTAAAATTATTATTTTTGTAAGGAGGTAAATATAGAATGTCACACAAATCACTCATTGCTATAGTATTTGCATCTAATTGTTGCAGCATGTATTTAATGTGACAAAATTTGACTCTGGGAATTGCAGATCTGCAGCAAAGTAATGGTGTGATCTTTGCACCCATTAAGAGTTCAAAAAACCCAACTAGCCTAGAAAATACACTATTAGCATAAACATGATGTTAACTTATGTAAATGTCATCTTACATGCCCTAACAAAGCTCGGTCAATGGGAGTTTCCATGCGGAACGGAATAAGTGGTCCCTAGTTGAAATGCATTTGTAAAAAAAATATAATAGAAAAGAGTCATTTTCTAAGCTCTATAACGACAACCCAACCTTGGTCACCAAACACTGAAAATTGTTCTACAAAAAGCATAAATTGCTACCAGAACACTGTTAACAAGGAAGCAATGCGGACCTATATTTTAACATGCAAATATATACAGTATTTAATTCCTTGCTGTAATAAAAATACAAAAACAAATTTACTGCAAATTGGAATTTTTGATTTTTTTTCATAACAATTTAAAACAAAATGTTAACCAAACATACCAAGTAACACTTATTAAACCTTCAACTTGTCTAATGTAATAAAGCTAAGGGTAAAGTGGGGATCGACATTATATCATGATCTTAGTACCGTGGGAGCTCCAGAGCCTTTAGTGGTTAATATAAGATTATCAATTTCCAGAACTCTGCTACCACCCCTTCCCTGCAATCCACATGACACATCCCTGTGGGTCAAAAAGGCACAGCACACAAACAGCATTAAGGAATGAGGCAGATAGGGGGAAATTTGCTGACACATACTTTGCAATTTTTTTTTTTAACCACTTCGGCTCTCACACCTGTTTACCCCCTATGGACCAGACAATATTTTCACATTTCAGCTATGTGTCTATAACTTTGCAATTACTTATGATACAGAATTGACACATAAATTCTTTTTGGGGGACAAGCTGGGCTTTCTTGTGATCCTAAGGTCCTCTAAGGATTGTTTTAATGCATTTGCTGTTTTAGGGGGAAAAAAAGTAAAAATTTGAAAAAAAAAATAGATTTTTTGATCAGTAATACTTTAAACACAAGTGCCATTACTGTGGGGAAAACATATACATTTTATTCTGCTGCTTGTTCTATTTACTGCAACATTAAAATTACTAGACATGTGCAAGTCTATTCGGTCCGAATACAAGTTCAGACAAATTTTTGGTTATGAAATAGTAATGAATAGTAACAAATTTCATTGAAATACGTTAAAACTCCTTTAGTTTATTCTAACGAATTCCAACTTTTCAGAACAATTAGAATTTGGATCAGTCGAAAAATGATCGACCAATCCAAATTCTGTGTGAAGAAATAGCTGGTTGTTAAGCAGTGGGCTGGGAAGCCGGCCGCCCGCGTCCTTAAAAACCATCATTTGTCAGCATGCTTCCCCACTGACAGATGAATGTAAAGAAAAGAATGCGGACATTGCTCAGCAATAGAAAAATGTAAAAAAAACGGCGTAAGGTCCCCCCCAGTCCATACAAGGTCCTTCGGGTCTGGTTTGGATTTTAAGCGGAACCCCATGCCAAAATAATAAAAAATAGCGTAGGACCCCCCCCAAAATCCATACCGGACCCTATCCAAGCATGCAGCCTAACAGGTCAGAAAAGAGGGGGCAAGAGAGCGCCCCCCATTCCTGAACCATACCAGGCCACATGCCCTCAACAAGGGGGGCTGGGTGCTTTGGGGCAGGGGGGTTCCCACTTTAAGTGAAACAATAAAAATGAAAAATTCCTTTAGATATATTGCCTGGGGGGTACCCTTAGTATGCCTGTAAAGTGGCACTTCTGTAGCATATATAGAATATGCTGCAGCAAAAATGAGATTTCTAAAGAAAAAAAATGCATGAAATGACATTTTTTTTCTTTAGAAATTTAATTTTTCGGGTCTGGTATGGATAATGGAGGGGACCCCACGCCGTTTTTTAGTTTTACATTTTTCTGTGGCGGGACAATGCCTGCATTCTTTTCTTTACATTCATGTCAGTGGAGAAGCCCGCTGAGAAATTATGACTCATGCTTCTTAAGGACGCCGGCAGCCGGCTTCCCGACCCGCTGCTTAACAACCAGCTATTTCGCCACACAGAATCCGGATTGGTCGATCGTTTTACGACTGATCCGAATTCTAATCATTCTGAAAAGTTGGAATTCGTTAGAAAATAAATGAACCAACCTTTAATGATAACGAAACCAAATTTATTGAAAACTAAACTACATTTAAATTTCCGGCTATACAATACCATTGCCGGGAATAGAAAAATGTTAAACAAACGGCGTGGGGTCTTCCTAGTCCTCTGGTATGGATTCGGGGGGAGACCCCATGCCGTGTTTTTTTTTTTTTTTACATTTCTATTGCCAGGCAATGCCGGCATTCTTTTCTTTACATTCATCTGTCAGTGGGGAAGCCCGCTGACAGATAATGACTCATGTTTGTTAAGGATGTGGGCAGCCGGCTTCCCAGCCCACTGCTTAACAACCAGCTATTTCTTCACACAGAATTCGGATTGGTCGATCGTTTTACGACTGATCCAAATTCGAATCGTTCTGGAAGTTGGAATTCATTCGAAAATGAATAAATGAAATGACCTTTAATGAAAACGAAACTACATTTAATGAAAACGAAACAAAACTAAACAAATTCCATAACGAAACAAAATTTGTTACATAACAAATCTATCCAAAACTAAACAAAACAAATTTTTCCATTCTGCACATGTCTAAACATTTTGGTACAAAGCATGATAAAGTTATTTACAAAAGAAATACTTTTTTTTTGCATATATTTAATTTTTCTCATAATGCATCAGTACTTTAAAGTTCTTACTGATTTAAAAGAAAACATATATACCCTAAACCACATATTTGATTACAGTAAACCCTTAAAGATAACAATGCATATATGTGCTTTATAATATTTTTTTAAATAGTGTTAAATAGTGCTTATACGGGGTGATCTACTGAAATGCATGGGTCAAGTAGTAAAAAAAGGGCATGTCCTGGTTAGTTAAGAGTTAACTAATTCCCTGTGCACACAATAAACATTCTTCTGGGCTAGCTGCAGCTCTCTCACTCAGGCTGCTTTAACACTGGGGCAGCGGGTCCTTAGCGGTTAAGTCCTGCTAGTTTTAGCGACGTTTTACCGCTGTTTAAGCAGCGCTTTTCGCTAGCGGGGCGTTCTTAACCCCCAAGAAAGGGTTAAGAAGGGTTTAAAAGAGCCTGCGTTGCAGCCTGAAAAGCGCTTTGAAAGCACTGCATATTCATTAGAATGGACAGGGGCAGTGTAGGAGCACTGTATAAAGCACTCCCAAACCCCCCAAAAGATGCTGCTTTCAGGACTTTTTTTTCTTGTCCCGCAAGCGCACCACCTCAATGTGAAAGCATTCTGGCTTTCACACTGGGGAGGCATGAAAGGCCATTTTCAGGCGCTTTTGGGCTAAGAATAGCACCTGTAAAGCGCCTGAAAAACACCTCCCCTGCAGTCCCCGTGTGAAAGCCAGAGTGCTTTCCCACTGGGGCGATGTGCTGGCAGGACTTAAAAAAAAGTCCTGAAAGCAGCATCTTTGGGGCGGTGAAGGAGCGGTGTATACACCGCTCCTCCACTTCTCCTGCCCATTGAAATTTTTCCAAAGTGCTTCGGCAGCTGCGCTGCACTGGCGCATTTAACCCTTTATTTGGCCGCTAGCGGGGGTTAAAAGGGCCCCACTAGCCAAATAGCGCCACGAAAATGATGGTAATGCGCCGCTAAAACTACCAGTGTTTTACCGTCAACGCCCGCCCCAGTGTGAAAGCAGCCTTATTGTTTACAAATGTTACATTGAATGATTACTGTGATTGGCTGCCACAGTGATCATTCAACGAGGAAGGCTTCTGACTGGCTCCCAACCGTAGGATTGGGGACTCATCTTTCTACAGACACCAGGTCTCATGGGTCTTTGCATGGCAGGGAGCAGGGGAGAGGAGAAACTACAGGCAGTCTGCTGGACATACTGGAGATGCCTTGTGTACAGAGGAGGAGATTTTATGGATGTGTGTAACTTCAGACTGCCTGAACTGTAGGCAATTGGTTAAAGGAATAGGTTTGCTTTAAAGCAATTTTGTTGCTTGAAAAAAGTTGTTAAATAATTGCTTGATTTTGTTACTTACAAAAAAAAAATGCATAGGAAGTCACCATTTAAGTGTAGATGTTTATTAAAACAACCAGTTAAAAGAAAATCATGCATTCACATATGGCTCTGTAATGATAGGCACATCCGCAAGATTATACATTGGTATACCCCCACTGGGTGAACCCAGAAACATAGGCAGAGTACGCTGGTAGTTGCAGAACAGCACTGGGTAGAGGCTGTGGGCGATGCAGAGTAATGTTGAGAAGTGACTGTGGATGTGTAGAACCCAGTAAACCAGTGTGGAGTGCACAACAAGGCAATTCTTGGAGGCTGGTGACGTCACATGTAGAGGGCATGGCTTTGCATTTCAGGGCTGTATTTGCCCCTTTCTTAAACCAGATGTCAGATGTTGGAGGAAATAACACAGAGTATATGTGGACAATGACATGGGTGGGCTGAGCCAAAGCAATTCTTAAAGTGACCCAGGGATGGAAACAAATGGGCAATAAGATAAGTAAATAAAAACAGCATGTGATATAACAGAACGAGGAAAAGAAATGGAGCACAAATGGATTCGAAGCAGCTCTAATACAAGCAAATACAACCATTCAAATACATTTTTAAAGGAAAAAAAATACAAGAATACAATGAACATAAAAATTAAATACAAAAATAATTACAAAAAATACAATTAAAGGGGTTGTAAAGGTATTTTTTTTTTTTTTAAAATAACAAACATGTTATACTTACCTTCACTGTGCAGCTCGTTCTGCACAGAGTGGCCCCGAACCTGGTCTTCTGGGGTCCCTCGGCGGCTGTTTCAGCTCCTCCCCGCAAGCATTTACCACCTTAATGTGAGCTCCCTCGCATGGTGGTGAGTGCTTGCGGGCGCGCTCTCGTGATACAGCCGGCGGCTATAGCTGCTCGCTGTATCACTCGGCCCCGCCCCCCGGCGCGCCGCGTCATCGGATGTGATTGACAGCAGCGCGAGCCAATGGCTGCGCTGCTTTCAATCCATCCACTGCAGCCAATCAGCGACCAGGCTGAGCTGCAATGAAGATGACGAGAACGAGCAGCGAAGATTCGAGGCGTCAGGTAAGTAAAACGGGGGGGCTGGGGGCGGCGGTACTGTCAAAAGTTTTTTCACCTTAATGCATAGAATGCATTAAGGTGAAAAAATTTTTACCTTTACAACCCCTTTAATTCAAATGACTGTGTTTGTTTATAATTCTTCATTGAGACCATTAGGAGACAATGTATTCGGAGAGAAAATCCAAAATGCCTCCTGCTCACCGAGCTGGAACTCTGGAAATTTTATGGAAACTTTGCACAATTACTCATGAGATCCCTCCTATTGTTGGTGGTCCCTGGATGTGAGTTGCCCATTTACTTCCATCCCTCATCATATAGGACTTCTTGTCGTAGAACACTTCATATTCACACAGAGTTAAATTACAAACAAGCCAGATTCATTCTGGAAGCATCCCACTATTGTCTAACAAAAATACTTTGCTTTTGATAATGCTTTCTATCTCCAGACTAGAGGCACAGCTATGGGGGCAGATTTTGCTCCCAGCTATGCTAATTTGACCATGGGCCTATGGGAGGCTAATTACATCTAAAGCCACAGCCCCTTTGCTCAGCATATTTTTTTTGTGGCAGGTATATTGACGAGTCGACATTGTCATCATCTGCGATGGCCTCCTTCCCCTTTTACATAGTTTGTTCACCATTGCAATCAAAATCAGTATGGTTTGTCTTTTTAGTCATGTAGTTGGCACTAATTATATGAAAATACACACATAGATGTGAATACATGTGGGTAGTAGTAAAAACCACAATCTACTGAGAGCAAGTAAATGACTCCATGAGTGGTAAAAATATATAAGTGCAAAACATAAAAACTCAAATAAAAAGAAGAAACAAAAAATGTGTACATGTGAAATACAATGATATTAATAGCGTGAAAATCTGAAATTCAAACAAACTCAGTCCATGGGTTCAAATATAAAAAGTTCATCAGTGAAAAAAAGCTTCCATCCACTATACAGCTCAGCAGCAACTAATCCCCCTATGA
Organism: Aquarana catesbeiana; assembly: GCF_042186555.1. Taxonomy (NCBI): domain Eukaryota; kingdom Metazoa; phylum Chordata; class Amphibia; order Anura; family Ranidae; genus Aquarana; species Aquarana catesbeiana. The sequence goes on from NC_133325.1 coordinate 710,764,343, forward strand.
GTGGATTGACAAAGGAGAGAGATGTGCAGGATGGTGCAAATCCACTGGCGGTGACTCCAATAAGTGAGAAAGTGATAAAGGTGGACTCTTACCCTCCGTGTTGGACCCCCTCCTTGGCAGGGTCTATCAGGCATGCAGATTTTTGCCCTCTGCAGGGACCATGTAATGAGAAGATCTCCCCAGCAGCTGTTAGGAATGTTGTCTCCGATCCGGGCTGGTCCAAGTGAAACGCCTGGAGAGGGGGGGAAGGAAAGCTCTCTTGCTCCCAGTGTGGCAAAGGAAAAAACAAAAGAGCGGAGCTCCAATAGTGTAAAAAGTTTCGGAATTTATTAAATAAAAGTACAGACCGCAACGGAGAGTGCACGCTCCGTGAGGTGAAAATACAATTAAAAACAAGCCGGCATATAAAAATCGTAATAACCCGTGCATAACATGGGGCAATCGTGACGGCTTACAACGTAGCCACGCCCTACATGTTTCGTCATTAGTAGACGTCTTCAAAGGGGCACGGGCTACGTGTTAAGCCATCCCCTATATAGTATAACTGTGCACACCAAGCCTCGTTTTCACCTCCACTCTCAGGGGAGGGAAAACCCAAGCCTCTACCTGGTGCTCCTCAGTGAATGGATGTTGCCAAGGTGACACATAGGACTGAAACTAAACAAAACTTCAGCCCCTCCCAGCAGAGCCAATCTCTCGCGCCATCTGGAGGAAGAAGCCCAGTATTACTAGACAATTAATATGTCTTACAGATGCTAATTTGGAACGTAAAACTGACAGAGCAGAAAGGAGAAAATCACTGAATCTCACCAACAACTTTTTTTTTTTTCTTCATCCATTCACTTTTTTTATCTCTTCATCCATTCACAATTTTTTTTTTTTTTTTTGGGAGCATAGTGATATGTTTAGATATTATACATTATAATGATTTAGTCGCATCATTGTGATACCGAGTGCTCTTCACGTTCATGGATGGGCCTCCATTTATTACGGTGTGACTTTAATACATATATATTTTTTTTTCATACATGTGTTTTTTGAATGTGGTTTTATTTACGGAGATGAACGTTGTTTCTTTTCCGTACATTTCCATATATACTTATAATTTTTTCCATCACATTTTGCCTCTTGGTGAGATTCAGTGATTTTCTCCTTTCTGCTCTGTCAATTTTACGTTCCAAATTAGCATCTGTAAGACATATTAATTGTCTAGTAATACTGGGCTTCTTCCTCCAGATGGCGCGAGAGATTGGCTCTGCTGGGAGGGGCTGAAGTTTTGTTTAGTTTCAGTCCTATGTGTCACCTTGGCAACATCCATTCACTGAGGAGCACCAGGTAGAGGCTTGGGTTTTCCCTCCCCTGAGAGTGGAGGTGAAAACGAGGCTTGGTATGCACAGTTATACTATATAGGGGATGGCTTAACACGTAGCCTGTGCCCCTTTGAAGACGTCTACTAATGACGAAACATGTAGGGCGTGGCTACGTTGTAAGCCGTCACGATTGCCCCATGTTATGCACGGGTTATTACGATTTTTATATGCCGGCTTGTTTTTAATTGTATTTTCACCTCACGGAGCGTGCACTCTCCGTTGCGGTCTGTACTTTTATTTAATAAATTCCGAAACTTTTTACACTATTGGAGCTCCGCTCTTTTGTTTTTTCCTTTGCCACACTGGGAGCAAGAGAGCTTTCCTTCCCCCCCTCTCCAGGCGTTTCACTTGGACCAGCCCGGATCGGAGACAACATTCCTAACAGCTGCTGGGGAGATCTTCTCATTACATGGTCCCTGCAGAGGGCAAAAATCTGCATGCCTGATAGACCCTGCCAAGGAGGGGGTCCAACACGGAGGGTAAGAGTCCACCTTTATCACTTTCTCACTTATTGGAGTCACCGCCAGTGGATTTGCACCATCCTGCACATCTCTCTCCTTTGTCAATCCACTCATAGGGGGATTAGTTGCTGCTGAGCTGTATAGTGGATGGAAGCTTTTTTTCACTGATGAACTTTTTATATTTGAACCCATGGACTGAGTTTGTTTGAATTTCAGATTTTCACGCTATTAATATCATTGTATTTCACATGTACACATTTTTTGTTTCTTCTTTTTATTTGAGTTTTTATGTTTTGCACTTATATATTTTTACCACTCATGGAGTCATTTACTTGCTCTCAGTAGATTGTGGTTTTTACTACTACCCACATGTATTCACATCTATGCGTGTATTTTCATATAATTAGCGCACTTTATTTATTTTTTATTTTTCATGGTATACACAGATATTGGTGTATTTTGTGTGCAGCTTTTACCTTTGACCTTTTTTGCTCTGCAGCGCAGTTTTTCTTTTTATTTTTGAATGTAGTTGGCACTACCTCCCTGTTTTTTTGGACATGGAATTAGGTTTTTCAGAATCTAGGATTATGTCTAAAAATCACTTTAAAGCCACTGTTGGTTATTCTTATGTAGCAAAGTCTCTGGCCTTGTCCAGTCTATTGAGAACTTTTGAAGCCAAAGATAGCTTACTTACTTCTGTATATGGTTGGTTGTGAGGCATAGTGGGTACAAGGTGGACAAAGTTATTGGGCGTCAGACACTTCTTGGATGTAAAAGAGGTTTTTATTTCTCTTAACAGTCCTTTTTGTATTTTTGGGGGAAAGTGGGTTAGCAGAGCAGGTGCAAGGGGGACAGAGTTATTGGGCGCCAGACACTTCATGGATGTAAAAGAGGTTTTTATTTCGCTTAACAGTATTTCTCTTAACAGTCCTTTTTGTATTTTTGGGGAAAAGAGGGTTAGGGCCAGGACACCCTTAGATAGTTGCAGATTCAATTGGCAGACTCCCAGACTTCAATAAGAGAACAGCCATGCAGGAAAAGGCCCCAGCAAGAAGCCACATCAGATAACTACTCTTGGCAAGTAAATTTGTGAGGAGCTCCCTGACTAAACCCCAGGGTGCTACCCTTACATTTATTCCAGTAGTTGTTATCATCCTAAGTGGAAACAAGATACCCTGAAAAGACAATTCCATCAATTACACAGAAATTGCACCTTCGACACTGAATATTTAGATCAGAGCAATATATTTCAACAAACATTTCATTAAAAAAGATATTCAGCACACACCATTGTGGAATAGTTTACTACATACTTAGACCCTCCAGTTAAAGTAGAGACCACTAGTGATAGCACCAACCAGGCCCAAATCAGTTTTATTATCCAATTTCATGAAAAATGAAAAAGAATGGATTTTCATTAAACATTGGGGGATTCTATTACAAGACCCACAGTTGTGACTCCCTCCCAAGCCTAAACTCACGTACCATCGGGCTGGCAACATAAAAAGTCAGTTAGCCCCTACCAATCTCAAAAGAAAGGTAAAAATGTGCCCATACCCAGGCAAACTATTTGAAAATCTGATTGTATGTTTCAGTGCCATAAGAGAAAATGCATCATTTTATTCCACATGAAAGAAAGTCCTTCCTTGCCAATGGCAAAACCCACCCTATCCCCACTTTCTACAACTGCTCCACAGAATTTGTCATCTATACCTTGACCAGGTGACCTGCTATATGTGGGCAGGACCAATAGGACATTGAGAACGTGATTTGGGAAACATTGGCGTGCCCTTGAGCAGGGGGGTGACAAGTACAGTGTACCCAGACATTTAAAAGAAATGCATGGGCAATCTATGATAGGACTACATGTGTGGATGATAGATCATATCCCCAACGCCTGCTCCAAAGCTGAATGGTTTCAAATGCTTTGTGAGCGGGAGACATTTTGGACATTTTCTCTAAATACTTTGTCTCCTAATGGTCTCTACGAAGAAATAGAATATTTTTGTCTAGCACTTGATTCCAGAGCCTCCCTACTCAAGCCATCTTGTTAGTGACTGGTCATTTCAATTGGACTCTTTAAACGCCCCCCCCGGTTTTAGGGATGACCTCAGTGTTTTGTGCCATAGCACATTGTGTTTTTTTCTTGTTACTTACAACTCTGGGGGGCAGGAAGTCCCTACTTCGCTCTCTTTAAGAGCTATGGCCTCAAGTAGAAGCTTCAGCATCCAACATTTGTGTGTCAGATGACTGTGTACCCTACCGTATTTGTGGTTTCTACTGCTAGCCCCTATGTTACTATTCTGTAGTGACGTAGGGGCAGGTGGTTGGAACCACAAAGCACAGAAGGGGACCAGGCATCTAGTAAGTGTTGAACGTTAAGGTTCTGCTAAAGTGAGAAATGAGCACTTGCCCATAGGTGCCCAAGTGCCATCTTTTGCAAGCAATGTTATTGGAATTTGTTTTCAAATTACAAAGTAAAAAATGAATATCATATAGACATTGTTTTAACAGTAAGAAATATTGAAATCTTTAAAGGGAAAAAGTGTATGACACATACACTGACCCCCCTGACACATACCCTGACCCCCCTGACACTTACGGGGGTCAGGGGGGTAACCTGATACCTACACGGACCCCCCAACACATACATTGACCCCTCTGACACCTACACTGACCCCCCGATACATACACTGACCCCCCTGACACATGCATTGACCCCCTAACACATACACTGACCCCCCCTGACACATACACTGACCCCCCCTGACACATACACTGACCCCCCCTGACACATACACTGACCCCCCTGACACCTACACTGACCCCCCCTGACACCTACACTGACCCCCCCGACACATACACTGACCCCCCTGACACATACACTGACCCCTCCTGACACATACACTGACCCCCCGACACATACACTGATCCCCCTGACACATACACTGATCCCCCTGACACATACACTACCCCCCCTGACACATACAGGGGGTCAGGGGGGTCACCTGACACCTACACGGACCCCCCTGACACATACATTGATCCCCTGACACCTACACTGGCCCCCCTTGACACATACACTGACCCCCTGACACATACATTGACCCCTATAAGACCTACACTGGCCCCCCTGACACATACACTGACCCCCCTGACACATACACTGATCCCCCTGACACATACACTGACCCCTTCTGACACATACACTTACCCCCGACACATAAAATGATCCCCCTGACACATACATTGATCCCCCCTGACACAAACTGACAGGCTGACCCCCCCACCTTTTTGACCTCTGCAGCAATGCTGGCAGCACTCATACGTCTATTTCCCAAAGACAACCTCTGGATATGAAGCTGAACACGTGCACTCAACTTCTTTGGTCGACCATGGCGAGGCCTGTTCTGAGTGGAACCTGTCCTGTTAGACAGCTGTATGGTCTTGGCCACTGTGCTGCAGCTCAGTTTCAGGGCTTTGGCAATCTTCTTATAGCCTAGGCCATCTTTATGTAGAGCAGCAATTCTTTTCAGATCTTCAGAGATTTCCTTGCCACGAGGTGCCATGTTGAACCTCCAGTGACCAGTATGAGAAAATGAGAGCGATAACACCAAATTTAACACACCTGCTCCCCATTCACACCTGAGACCTTGTAACACTAACGAGTCACATGACACTGGGGAGGGAAAATGGCTAACTGGGTCCAATTTGGACATTTTCACTTAGGGGTGTACTCACTGTTGTTGTCAGCGGTTTAGACATTAATGGCTGTGTGTTGAGTTATTTTGAGGGGACAGCAAATTTACACTGTTATACAAACTGTACACTCACTACTTTACATTGTAGAAAAGTGTAATTTCTTCAGTGTTGTCACATGAAAAGATATAATAAAATATTTACAAAAATGAATGTGAGGTGTGTATATATATATATATATATATATATATATATATATATATATATATATATATATATATATATATATATATATATATATATATATATATATATATATATATATATATATATATATATATATACACAGTTTTTTTTTTGTTTTTTGTTTTTTTTAGGGTAGAGAGGCAACCACCACACATTTTAACAAGGGTGGCAGCCTGGGGGCAGTCCAGATAAAGTATACACAAAAATAATTTATTAATAGGTGCACTCCACAGTGTAAAAAAGGAAAAGAATGGCGCCTCTAAGTGCAGTATGCAAAATTTAATAAAGTGCACAAAGGGTTAAAAGCACTTACAAGATTGTTGAGTGTTAAAAAACATGATAAAATCAGGAGTCCTCATCTGTGGCATGTGTCCATCCTCAGCTGGGTGGCAGAGAGCAGTGTAGAGCCGTCCAGCAGCTGTAAAGCGTTCTCATGTGTGTTGGAAAGAAGAGGCAGCAGGGAAGCCTGTATTCACTGAGGGATACACAAGGCTGATGGTGTCAGTGTAGAGAAAGGGGCGGTAACGCGTTTCGGAGCATGTGCAGCGCCTTCGTCAGACCTTTACAGCTGCTGGACGGCTCTACACTGCTCTCTACCACCATGCTGAGGATGGACACATGCCACAGATGAGGACTCCTGATTTTATCATGTTTTTTAACACTCAACAATCTTGTAAGTGCTTTTAACCCTTTGTGCACTTTATTAAATTTTGCATACTGCACTTAGAGGTGCCTTTCTTTTACTTTTTTATATCTTCAGAGTTGCTTCTCCTCTAACCAAAGTGCTGCCAGGAGTGCCACCTCATCACTATCATCCCTCTGACCAGCTACCCACCTCCACCAGAGCGCCCTTAACTCCTCTCTGTTTTGCACTTCACAGTGTAGTTTATTCACATTAACTTGAAAAAACTACATTGTATATGAATATAAACATAAAATCTTGATTCTTTGGTGTTACTCTTCACAAATGAAATATAAATAAAGTAGAACAGAATTTACTCCTAGGGGAGATTACATGGCAACTGTTGCAACCGTAAAATAAATTATAACATTTGTTAGGAAGCTGAAATTACAGCAAGCTCAGCCATTTTAGAGTACTGCTGTGTTCATTGACTTTGTACTTAATCCTTTGTGTTTTACCTGTGTTTAATGAAATTGCCAGAACATAAAAAAAAACTTCAGCCTGAACACAGACCTGGGTTCAAGCTGACAAATGCATTCAACATACAGTATACTGTATGGAAATGTAGAGAGATAACTAAATTCCAGGTCAACTGTTCTACTACAATTTGTAGTTGCTTGATATCTATCTATCTATCTGTCTACCTGTCTATCTGTCTACCTGTCTATCTGTCTGTCTATCTGTCTGTCTATCCATTCATGCACATACAGATATATAGATGATGGTAGATATTTTGGCTGTGTTTAATAACAGATAGATTGAACACAAATGCATGCCAATAATAACTTTATATGTGTCTGTGTGAAAACCGAATATAAAAATAAACTTAAATTAAATATTTTTAAGTCATGGACCTACTATTTTATCTGTTGCCACGTTCCATTTCAGTGGTAAGTTTTTTCATAATGGGATTTCTGGACTGAAAGGTTTATCCTCTTGAGTTGCAAATTTGTATTTTGTATTACCCTGCCTGGCACTGCGATGCATGCTTGTTGTTTCTATTTTGCTTTACTATAAATAAAAAAAACTTTTTTATTATTATTATTTATTATTTATAACAAATCATACTTTTGTTATTAGTTATCGCCATCAATTATTTTTGCAATGCCAGTATACAGGCTGGAACCCAATAGCTAGTAGTTTGTGGGTGTGAAAGGGTCCAGTTCTGCTGGTAGCCCATATGCCCTGTGGGAGGACAAGGTCGTTTTTTCATGGATGGGGGGGGGGGATTACATTCACTTTCTCTTTGTGCAAACAGATGAGCCTGAGAACCATATGGCCTTTTACTGTGCTTGGGCGAATGATGAATGTGGTAAAACTAAGCTGACTTCCATCATCCAATCATGTGCAAGCAAAAATGCTTTTTTTTTTTTTTAATTCTCCTTGCACCTGTTTGGGTATTCTTTACAAAGTGAAGCTCCACCACATTCACTAAGTTCTGGGGAAACTGAGTGTATCTGCACTTGCAAATTTCACTGTCTATTTGCCTTTAGCAAATCAATCCCAATATGTCACATTGCATTGTAAGCCCCACCCCTTTCTCCAAAACTCTGTCACTTTCCTTGCAATGCTGCAGTGCGAGTGGATATCTTGCCAATGTGTGTATATATATATATATGTAGGAAGGCCAGTATGGTGGCCTGAATTTATGGGAGGAGCCCGGGGGGGTATTTAAGCAGCCCGCTCACCTGTGGTGCTTGTCGGTTTCCTGTGCGCGATATACGTCACTAGGCCGACTATTCGAATACCAGCATCCGCAAGTTCGTGTCTCGCAAGTTCCCGCATTCGCAATTCCGTGCTCGAGAGTTTCGAAGTCCGTGTTACCGATTCAGAGTTCGTACCACGCGTCTGGCTCGGCTGTCGCAGGTAGGGTCCCGTCGGACTTTTGTTTTCACGCATTGTTAGATATAATGTCACTAAACCATGATATCAAACTTACGAATCACTCGCAAATTTCACAAACGTAACCGCAATGCATACCACTCGCACTATCGTTATGTTACCATTTCTCGTTATTTGAAAAAAACCACTGCGACGTAGACGTCGCTTCATTTCAGGCATGGCTAAATTGTTACCACGCAAGTAGACAACCGTTGTAATTCGCAATGTCGCAATTTCTTGTCGACGTCAGTTCGATACCAAATCATTTCTCATTTCTGAACATTTCTAAGCATTTCTAACATTTCAACCATTTCGAATCATTTCATTCATTTCAGTCACTTACCGCGCTCCGATTCGAATCCAGTCACATCCAAAAGATGCACCAATTCGTTCCGGTGTGCCCCAGTAGTTACGGCCTCATTTCAGTACATGCTCCAGAGTCACGTTCATTATCAGTCGCTCGTTACGACTCACCGATTCGTACCTCTGTCATGGTATCATTTTCACTGCCATGTATCACGCTCCGATACGAATTTCGGTCGCATGGAAATGCACTGATTCGTCTTGGCGTGCCCCAGGTATTTGCCACATTTCAGTACATGCTCCATTCGCAGTCAGTCGCAACAGCGGCATGATCGATTCGCGCCTCTGTCATGGCAATAATCTGTTACACCTGCACTTACCGCGCTCCGGTTCGAATCCAGTCGTATCCCCGATGCACCGATTTGTTACGGCGTGCCCCAGGGCTCGGCCTCATTTCTGAAAGATGCTCCAGAGTCCGGATCGTAGCTAGTCGCAGATATCGGGCGACCGATCCGCATCTCTGTCATGGCAACTATTACCATTCATTTCACTCCCACATGGCATCACCGTTTTCAAAACCAGTCGCATCCGAGATGCACCGATTCGTTACGGAATAGCCCAGTTATTTTGGCCGTATCCATACCTATACCAGAGCTCGGTTCGATGCCAGTCGCAAATGCGGCACAACCAATTCGAGCCTCGGTCAAGGTGAAAACATTTCTGTCATTTCGTTTTTCATACTGCGCTCCGATTCGAATCCAGATGCATCAAACATGCACCGATTCGTCCCGGTGTGCACCAATGGTTTTTCGATTGCCTCATTTCAGTACATGCTCCAGAGCCCGGTTCGTGGTCGGTCGCAGTCACGGCACGACCGAGCCGGATCTCTGTCATGGCAAGATATTTCACTCATTTCATAATCAAGGCAAACATTTCAAATCATTTCGTTGTCACTAAGATTGCAAATCACCATACAAGTCACTGCTTCAAGTTAGCAAGCAAACCCTTCACGAATTATCACCTTTCATTTTCCTCCAGGTCAGTCAAAGCTCAGTAGGTCCACCCTGCACCAGGTTGGACGATATCCCCCCAGGTAAAAAAAAAAAAAAAGGGAGAAAACAAGTTGGGTAAGTATGGCTCAGGGAAACAAAACAAATTTGAAATTCATGTCACTCCCAATAGGTTACAGTCAACCAAAAAACACGAACAGGATATCTTTACCAGATCAACCATGTCCCAGGCCGGCAGCGAAGACCTCACGGCCCCCCTGTCACCTTCTCCAGTCTCAGAGAGTGGCAGCGTGCAGTCCCTCAGAGGATGGACTATCCCCAAATTGACGGCAGAGCTAAGATGCAGAGGCGTGCCCTTCCCCACGACAGCCAGGAAAGGCGAGCTGTTCAAGCTCCTCCTCCCCCTACCAGCTGCAGCAGGACCCAGTACCCAGCAGGCATCTCTCCAGTCGATATCCTCGGCCATCTCACAACTTCACACTATGGTGTCGTCCCTCTCTACCTCGGTCACGGACGTACAAACCAGAGTGGCACTCCTGGAGGCTCGGCCGTCCGCGGCTATTCCCGACCCAACCGTAACCCAACCTTTAACACCCCTCCCTGCAGGTACCACAGGCTGGAGCCCCATTGTCTACCCCTCCCATTTGGTGCTAACCAGCATCAGGAAGGACATCTTGGACGGCAGGGACGTCAACCTGGCCTCTCTCCTGATTTCTGTCTACGATCTGGCAGAAAATAAGGCCTATACCTGGGGTGACATATCGGTGGTCCTTAAAGCTAAAGACCCCAGACTGAACCGGAAATTATCTGTCCCAGAGTTCACCCTGGCCTTTGGCATGATGAGAGATGTCCTGTGTTCAGCCTCTCCCAGCAGAAGGGAAGAGCTGGACTTATACCTCCATACTGTAGTAGACTTGGGCTACAAGTATGGAGGATTTTCTTTTTATGACTACCAACGTTCCTTTTCCGCAAAGGCGGCAGCCAGGCTCACACAATTCCAAACAACAACAAACTGGAGTCTCATGGACACAGAGCTGTTCTGCCACCATTTTGCCGGCTTACGCTCACCCCTGTGTGCGATTTGCCAGTCCTCCACTCACACTGCCACCTGGTGCGCCAATGCGACAATCAGACGTCCCTTCGAATTTCCCTCCACCTCCGGTGCACTTCAGGGTCAGTCAGCCCTTGAACAAATGCCTCAGGTGGACAAATTCGGACGCCCCGTCCGAACCGTGGGAGGGGCAGCCATCTGCAATAATTACAACTATGGATCCTGCAACTTCAGTCAGTGCCGCCTACTCCATATCTGCACCTTATGCCAAAGAGCGCACCCAAGAAACTTGTGCGAAGTTAAACAACAAAAGAGGGCATGACTAAGCCGGATCAACGTCTGGTGGCTAGGACTCTACCTCACCTCACACCCCACCCCCTCCCTGGCCACCTACCTTATCCAGGGTTTCACAGTAGGGTTTCACACCGGCCTCATTTCTTTACCCCACAGTACCTACGAATGTGGGAATCTTCATTCAGTGGCCATTGACGATCAAGCCATAGATCGGCTCTTACAGGCAGAAGTAGACCGAGAGTTCGTTATAGGCCCCTTCACTCAGCCCCCTTTCAGCACTTGGAGAGTCAGCCCTATTGGGCTTGTCAAGGGCAAGTTCACAAATAAATTACGTTTGGTGTACGACCTGTCTGCGCCTCATTCTTCCCACATTCCCAGTCTCAATTCTCTGATCCCCTACGAAGAATTCTCCCTAAAATATTCCTCCGTGGACATGGCAATCCAAGCAGTCATCAAAGCAGGTACAGGTGCCTGGCTCTCCAAAGCCGACATCTCGGATGCCTTCAAGCTCCTGCCTATCCACCCATCCCTTTGGTGCTGGCATGGCATCAAGTGGAAGGAGGCATATTATTTTGCCACAAAACTGACGTTTGGTTCGAAGGGTAGCCCTTGGCTCTTCGACACATTCGCTCAGTCCCTCGCTTGGATACTCTTACACAAGGCTCAGTGCCAAGAAGTCATCCATTACCTGGACGACTTCCAACTAATAGAACCACCCAGCAGGCCCCCAGGAGACCTCGACAAACTCAGAGTGGTATTCGGAAATCTCAATGTTCCCATCGCCGAGCACAAAGTTGAAGGCCCAGCACACAACATCACCTTTCTCGGGGTCAACTTAAACACCTGCACTATGCAGGCCAGTCTCCCCCTCGACAAACTAACCCGCAGTCCTTCACAAATTCACCCACACCAAGGGGTGTACCAAAAAGCAGTTGCAATCTCTCCTGGGAATGCTTAAATTCGCCATGCAAATTATTCCACAAGGCCGCACCTTCATGTCATGTCTGCTGAGATTCCTGTCAGAAACACAAGACCCCGATCAGATCCTGAATCTAGACTCCGCAGCAATAGCGGACCTATCTATGTGGGAGGAATTCCTGTCCGCCTGGAATGGCATATCCCTATTTATACCCATGGTTTTGGCCCTTTCACCCCAGGTGGTGACAGACGCTGCAGCTTCCACAGGTTTCGCGGCAATTTTTGGCCACCAATGGTTTTCAGGACCCTGGCCTCAACAGATACTGTTGATACCCGGCTTTACCCGAACATCTTCCCTCTTCGAACTCTATCCCATAGTGGCAGCTGCACAGCTCTGGGGTCATCATTGGACAGGACAAACTGTGGTCTTCACCACCGACAATCAGGCCACGGCAGACATTATCAACAAAGGCAGGTCCAAGTCCCTAGCAGTCATGTCCTTCCTGCGCAGATTGGTACAACTGTCTTTACAGCATCAGTTTAACATCCACTGTTTATTTAATCCAGGCAGATACAATTTAGCTGCTGACGCACTGTCACGTTTTAATTACACCTCCTTTTTCAAACAGGTTCGATCCAGTGTCGGTCCCTATCCCTGTCTGGTCACAACTGACCCTGGACTAGTTCAACATTTACAAGGAGCAACGCAGCTCATCAATCACTCACTCTCCCATAACACACTCAAAGCCTACCAGACAGCTTGGAAGGCGTTCAATAAATTCCTGACACCCTGCTGCAAAGGACCAACAGATGTCAAACAGGTACTGGCCTTCATTTCATACTGCCACACTCAGCTGGCCTTATCTTACAATACCATTCGGCTATACCTAGCCGGCATACATTTCTTGACTCTTGAAGACCCCGCAAAATCTTCACTGTTCTCATCACACGCTATATGAGCCATCCTAAGGGGCATTCAGAAACAACAACCAGTGATTAGCACCAAGCGCTTACCCACTACGGGGCCCATCTTCAGGGATATGTCGACCATCCTGGCGACTTCTCCATTCGGTCTTCTCCCCAGCACGGTCCTACAAGCAGCCATATATTTGGCTTACTACTGGTTCTTGCGACCTGGCGAGTTCACCTGTAACAACCCCGCAGACCAAGTACTATGCAGACGGCACTTGGTTCGCTACCAAGACCATTTCGTCCTTCACCTCGAGGTTTCTAAAACCCAGCAAACAGGCTCCGGAGTGGACATTCACCTCTACAAAACCAATAACAGCTGGTGTCCAGTCACCGTACTCAACAGTCTCCTGTCACTCCTGCCTGAACAACCGGACACCAGTCCTCTTCTACCATTCCCAGTTAAACCCTTAAGCGCCTGTCAGTTTGTGAAACACATAACGATACTTCTCCGCAATCTTCACCTTAACCCGAGTCAGTACTCTGGACACTCCTTTCGTATTGGAGCAGCCTCCGCAGCATCCCGCCACGGGGTCCCAGACCACGTCATCAAAAGACTAGGCAGGTGGAAATCAGCCTGCTTCGCCCGGTATATCCCCAATCCTCAAGTATAGATGGTACAGGCATTTTCCAAACTGGCTCAATGAATTAACTGAAAACCAATAAAATATTATACCCCTACCTGAATGTTTTTGCCCCCTTATTTTGGCATACCGGCCATTAGACCAAGGCACGCTTTCAGGTCCATTTCATATGGTAAGTCCACACTTCCAGGTCTATTTCCGATGGTAAGTCTTATGTTAACTATAAATGTATCCATGTCCATATCGGACATAGGGCTCCAACCATAAGTAGGAAGGCCAGTATGGTGGCCAGAATTTATGGGAGGAGCCCGGGGGGTATTTAAGCAGCCCGCTCACCTGTGGTGCTTGTCGGTTTCCTGTGCGCGATACCCACCCTCCCATCCCCATTTCACAGCATTTCTCAACTATTCATTTCTCTTTACAGAAAAATCATTTCTTAAACCAGGGTATGCCCCCTTAATTTGGCATACCGGCCATTAGACCAAGGCACACTTTCAGGTCCATTTCATATGGTAAGTCCACACTTCCAGGTCTATTTCTGATGGTAAGTCTTATGTTAACTATAAATGTTATCTATGTCCATATCGGACATAGGGCTCCAACCATAAATATATCTATCTATCTATCTATCTATCTATCTATCTATCTATCTATCTATCTATCTATCTATCTATCTATCTATCTATCTATCTATCTATCTATCTATCTATCTATCTATCTATCTATCTATCTATCTATCTATCTATCTATCTATCTATCTATCTATCTATCTATCTATCTATCTATCTATATATATATATATATATATATATATATATATATATATATATATATATATTTATGGTTGGAGCCCTATGTCCGATATGGACATAGATAACATCTATATATATATATATATATATATATATATATATATATATATATATATATATATATATATATATATATATATATGGCAAGTCCTAGCACTTTTATTGAAAAAATAACATTTCTTGCAAATATTCATACAAACGATAGATAGATTGCAATAAGAATGCGTAAAGCATTTTACTGCACATACATATAAATACAGCAGCACAGAAGAAAAAGTCATATTTTACCTTTATAAAGAGTGAATGTGAAAATAAGACACAGAAAGAATAACATTTTGTAACATAGTCAGAAAGAAATCACTACTTGCATCTTAAGCGTTTTTCCAGGAATGCTGAGCAAGACCTACTTTCTCATAGTATTTGATCTCGTAGTCCAGAATGACCCCATTAGGATAGTCTGGTTCTTGCCACGAGAGAGCAATGCTGCTTTGAGATGCCCAGTCTTTCCTCACCATGCCAATTAGTGAAGGAGCTGAGGAAGGAAAAAAGAAAACAATAGTGTGAATGTTGGTATAATGTAATTCGGACACATTTTTTAATGTTAGGTTCACTTGTTAGAAGTGATTAAAGTAAAACGTAATTTTCAACCAGATGATGTCTTTCCTACGCTTTCTAAAATCACTTTCCTCCTTTCCCATGTGGATCCTGATGCTTGAAGCCATGACATCATATCATGCTTCACCAAGGAGAGAGTGAAGTTTTTCAGTTTCATACATTATGAAAGTTTGATATTTTTCCCTAAAAGCAGTGGCTGCTGAGGAAGCAAGGAATAAGATAAGTATATCACCTTGTTCATCATCCCCTATGCAACATGAGCAGTTAACCCTTGCAGGGGGAACCATTGCATGGGTAAAAAAAAAAAAAATTGCCACTGAAGTTCAGCTTTAAGATCATTTTAGCTTTGTACCTGCCAGACACAGGGGCAAGAAGTGACATAGACTTAAAGCAAACCTGTCCTCTGCTTATTCAAAGCAAAGTAACAGGTTTGCTTGACCCCCAGCCACCCCTACCATACACTTAAAGTTGTTGTAAAGGCAGAGGTTTTTTCACTGTAGGACTACCCTCAAAGGAGCTGCTTGGTAAGATGGGTCCTCTGTCCAGGTTAATAGAGGAAAAGAGCAAGCAACACAAAGAAATTCCTTAACGCTCATTACTAAGTAAGGCACCAAGGCTATGGGTAAAAGTAAACTTGTATATTATTTAGAAAGGTGGCTGATAAGGCAAATGTAAACCAACAATGATTATAGTTACACACTCCAGCACACTGAGTAGTTAACAAAAGAGAGAGAGAGGGTGGGGCATATATGACACAATGCCCCCAAATTAACATAAACAGATACATGCCACATGGAACAGGCAATGAACAGATCCTATTTAACAACATCGGAGCTATACTGCCTGCGTAACCTAATGATGACTGTGCTAGGCCTAGACTGTTTGGGTGAATATGATCAACATTAAAGAGCATAAACAATATAAAGAAAAGAGAATAAACAATATAAACAATTTAAAGAGCATAAACAATATAAAGAAAAAAAAAAAAAACAGGAGGGGACCATTAAACTTAGTAAAAGAGTCTCTAAGATGGATATTCTGCCGTGTTTTTTTTTATTATTTAATTTTTTTTTTTTACAATTTAATGTTTATCACAAATAAATAAATTTATCACAATATAAATACATTTATTTATTACAATTCTTTCTTTTATTATTATTTTTTTCATCAGCCCTGTTGGGGGGGGGGGGGGCTCTGGTGAGATATCAGGGGTCTAAACAGACCCCTGATATCTCCCCTTTGAAACAGGAAAGGAGACTGAGGACACAGATTCCCCAGTCGCTTTCTCTGCAGCCTCAGCTGCACTGAAGGTGAATAGTCAGGAGACAGCGACTCCTGTTAATTCATAAACTGAAGCATTGTAAACACAGTTTACGGTGCTCAGTTATGAATGGACAGAGTCACTGACTCTGTGCATTCAGAAAAGGAAGGAGCCAGTAAATTACATTTTTACCGGCTCCTTCCTCCACTCTCCATCCTGACAGAGCTGGGACATTGGGGGACCGGAGGAGGACAGAGGGGGCAGAGGAGCACAGAGGAGGACTGGAGGATGACTCAGAGGGGGACCGGAGGATGACACATAGGTGGAATGGAGAAACACAGAGAAGCACACCAAGGGGGACTGAGGAGCACACAAAGGGGGACCAGAGGACAGATAGGGGGGAATGGAGGAGCACATAGAGGGGGACTGGAGTAGCATGGAGGAGGACACAGGGGACAGTCGGGGGTGATTGGTGCGGCGGTGGGTTATAAGCACCAATCACCCTGTAAAGATTTCAATAAAGCAGCTGAAAGCCATGGGGGGGGGGGGAGGAGGAGAAGCGGCTGTCAGCAAATGCCTGGTATGGGCACCAGTATCGGTGCAACCCTAATACCCAGTGAAGTGAACAGCCTCAGATAATACACAGAGATGAAACAAATCTCCCTACATAAGTTTTACACGTATAGCTGCTGTCTTCATCTTTATATATTCTTTAGAAAGTTCAGATCATGTTAGGAGATTTTCTCTTCCTGTTTCGCACTGCAGTGAAGCCTGGGCATACAGCCAAGACAGCTGATTGGAGGAAAGGCACACACCCCCTCTCCTCATAGGTAGAGACTTTCAGATCTGTTGGTTGAATAGTTCAGCACTCTGCTAATATATTTATAGCATCCTCCCCAACACAAAACTCCAGCTGGTTTTATCTCAGTTGACGGAGAACTTGTCAGAGATTATCAGGCTGATAACAGAAGAACGTAGCAGGAGACAGCTATGGGACACAGTCCTTTGAAGAGAGATAATAAAACATTGCAGATATATGTGCCCAGCTCAAATTTCATGAATCGGGTTTACATCCACTTTTAGGTAAAAATCCTTCTGTGATCAGCTCCCAACTTTCAGCCCTCCATTAATATTTACCTGACCCCGATCTCGATCCAGCACTTCTCTCTCTCTCTCTCCTCACTGGACATGGAGACAGCAGTGCGAGCCATTTGCTCCTGCTGCTGTCAAATAAATCCAGTGAGCAAGGAGCAAGGATGGGCCGAGCCACACTTTGTATGTCAATTGACACACATAGCCCGACTCAGGAGCAAGCCCAACAAATGCCCCCAAAGAAAGCAGCTTGCTATGGGGGCCCTCAGAAGGAAGGAGAAGCCAGGATCACCAGTGGAGGACACCAACAGAGGAGGTTTTTGGCTGCTCTGTCCAAAATCATTGCACAGAGCAGGTAAGTATAAAATGTTTATTATTTTAAAAGAAAAGAAAGATGTTTTAAAATTACTTTAGTCTAACTCTGGAAATTAGACAAAACCTGCCCTTGCAGTGAGCCCTTCATACTGCAAGGGTAAATGGTTGATATATCTAACCTAACCCCAGCTGGCTCTGGCACTGTCCACTTAACCCAAAGCTCTGGTCTGTGGGCAGTCCTTCAGCATCATCATGTATAACACAGAGAGGAAACTGTCCAAAATGTCTTGGTATGCTGAACCCTTCAGAGTTTCTTTTCATTGGAACTAAGGGGCCAGACCCAACTCCTGAAAAACAACCCTACACCATAATCCAAATTCCACAAATGATTTGGACCAGTGCACAAAGCAAGTGTATATATATATATCACACATACATTTTTTTTTTTAATCACACTTGGAACTGCTTCTCTTTCAGCAACTCAGTCATCATCCCTATTGACTTGTATATCATGTGCTATTGCTGCCTTAAAGTTATATTAAAGGCTCTTTTTTTTTTAAATAACAAACATGTCATACTCACCTGCTCTGTGCAGTGGTTTTGCACAGAGTAACCCCGATCCTCCTTTTCTCAGGTCCCTCGCTGGCCCTTTCTCCTGTCCGGTGCCCCCAGAGTTTGCAATGAGGGCACCCAAGCAGGCTCATTTCTGAGCTGTGGCTCTGACTGGCCATTCACAAACAGAGCCGTGACTTGACCCCACCCCCCTCTCTCCTATTTGGCTCACTAGCTGTGAATGACAGCAGCGGGAGCCAATGGCTCCCACTGCTATCTCAGCCAATGAGGAGGGAGAGTTCCTGGAGGGCCGAGGCTCTCCTGCATATCGCTGGATCGAGATGGGGCTCAGATAAGTATTAGGGGGGTCTGGGGGGGGGCTTCTATGCCTACACCAACAAGGTATGTCTCTGCTGCTGGCACAAAATCTTGATTGACAGCAACACTGCTATACCATAAGAGCTTGCAAGTTATCTCTATAGCAATTCTGTTGTCGGTGAGTGCCATGTATAAGAGCAGTGTGTACAGGAAGCTTTGACAATCGCTTTTTAGAGGCACAGAACTGGCAGACACAAATGTAAACCCAGCATAAGAGAGCATTTACAAATCTTTGGATGTGCTTTAAGCATCTTTCTCAAAGCCTTTACAGCATCCCACAGCGCAAGTTTGAAGATGTCAAACAGATCATGATGGGAATGCTGGCTGTCCACTTTGAACAAGCCACTAGCAGGATTCAGCAGGGTTTCAGTAAGTTTCATTAAACTCTTCTAAAGCATGCTAGCAGATTGTTAAAAGTAACAGCCAGCACTTCTAATATGATCTGTGTTTAATATACCCAAAGTGGAACTAAAGGGTGCTTTAAAGGCTTTAGTAAAACTGCTTGAAGCTCGCTGTGCACACTGTTGTACAAAAGCTGAAGCCTGTGTCTACATGGCCTAAAGAAAACCTGTCAGAAAAGAAACATGGAGGCAGCCCATGCTGACATCTCCTTCTACAAAATGCTGGTTGCCTGGCTTTTATACTGATATTCTTGCTTCTGTAAAATAGAACATAACTCACTAAAACTTATTTTGTCCCTCCCCCTCCCTCTTACACAAATAAAAAATATTCTATTAAAACTTTTATGTTTGAAAAAAAAAACCCCGATAAGCATATATTGATTGGTTTGCACAAAAGTTATAGCGTCTAAAAAATAGGGGAAAGATTTATCGCATTTTTTTAATCATTATTTCTTTTTACTAGTAATGGCGGCGATCAGTGATTTTTAGGGGGACTGCGACATTGTGGCAGACAGATCGGACACCTAACTGACATTAAGTGACATTACTAAAGTGATCAGTGCTAAAAATATGCAGTGACATTGTACTAATGACACTGGCAGGGAAGGGGTTAACATCAGGGGCGATCAAGGGGTTAAATGTGTTCCCTGTTTCTGATTACTAACTGTATAGGGGACTGTGTGACTGGGGAAACACACAGATCCATCTTCCTGCATAGCATGAAAACAGATCTCAATGTCATCCCCTGACAGAACAGAGATCTGCCTTGTTTACTTCTGCAGATCCCCGTTCTGTCTCTGCGGGAAACGATCGCGGGCAGGCAGCGGACATCGATTCTCCTGGACCCCACAAATGCTAATACATGAATTGTCGTACCAGTACGGCGATTTGTGCAGCCGAGCCACCTTCATCTGCGGCGGGTGGTCGGCGAGTAGTTAAGTGGTAATTTTTTGGAAAATGATGAAATTAAATTAAAAAAAAAAAATCACAATTTTAATTTTAGATACTGTCACCAGTGCAGTACAGCATCACCATATGACTGGTGTGGTGGTAATCACCTAGTACACAAGGAATGGTCATAAATAAAAACCAGTGTACAACTGACATGTGTGGGTCAGCCCCGTAGGAGGATCTGTGTTCCATTGTGTCTACAGAACATTTTGGGGTTGATTTAATAAAGGCAAATATACTGTGCACTTTGCAAAGTACAGTGACACTCTGCAAGTGCAGTTGCTCCAGAGGTTAGTAAATAAGATAAAGCTAAACTTTGAAATGAATACCCAATCACAAAAAAACAGCATTTTTGCTTGCACATAATTGGATGATGGAAGTCAGCAGAGGTTCTGCTCATTTACTAAGCTCTGGAGCAAGTACTCTTGCAAAGTGCAACTGCAAAGTGCGCAGTCTATTTGCCTTTAGTAAATCTACCCCATAGGCTTTTAGAGGAGTTTAGGAGCAGCAGAGTTTAGAGGCAGTCAAAGCTCCTTCCCCTGAAATCGACCTCAGTGAGCCACAGATTGCGCCGCTGCACAGCCCCTGAGATGCGCTAGAAAGCGCAAGACTAGGTGGATGTCATATGAAGTCCACCCGGGATAACAGTGCTCCAGCCTGGCCATATTATTATAATAGACCGGGTGTGAAGTGGTTAAACCTTGGCTGATTGTTATGGACAAGCGCTGTGCAAACTGTTGGCACTATACAAATCCTGTAAAATAATAATAACATTCACAATCTGCATTTACCCTCCAAGGTCTATAACATCATCTACTTGTTTCTGAGCTACTTTTTTTCCCCAAAAGAGATTTTTATAGGTTAGGTTCACACTACTTTGCCTTCCTTTAAACAGATTTTCAATGTGATTATGTAGCGAGAATTGTTTGCATTTTGGATTTGGTTTGCATATTCTATGTGGCTGAAACTGAGCTGGAATTGAACCAAAGTAGTACAGGACCCTTTTCCCAAATGGCGACACGCAGTGCTGCATTGATTTTAATGGGCATCATTGAAAACAACGTGATTTCCTTTGTCATGCAACTCTGTGCGACTCAAGTTGAATTAGAAATTGCATAATTGTGCACCAAGCCTTAGGCCTTTTGCCCCGTACAAATGATTGGACTTTCCAACTGGAAATGTTGGATGTGAGCTTGTTGGCGACCGTGTGTATGCTCCATCGGACAATTGTTGTTGGACTTTTTGCCAACAAATGTTTGTTGTCGGATTGTTCGATCGTGTGTACACAAGTCCGTCAGACAAAAGTTCCAAAGTACAAACACCCATGCTTAGAAACAGAAGCGGTCGGTCTTGTAAACAAGCACTCGTAATGGAGAATTAACATTCGTGACGTGGCAAATTATGAAATCTCCAAATGCAGCACACAATTCTCTTCTTCTTTCATGGGATAATAATGAAGCTGCTTTGCTGGTCATACTGATGGAGTTATTGCAAACTAAGTTTCAAAGGCTTTTTTTTTCTAGTGATATCAAGAATAATATTATTATACTTTATTTTTATTTTTTTGGGCAAGTTACCACTGACTTGGTTAAATTGATGATAGTCAACTCCTATCCTCATATTGATTAGTGGTTCCAAATTAATAATAACTACTGCAGTAGGGAACAGACACAAAAGATACGCTCAGCATCTTTCCAAATAACTGTTCTGCTTTATTATGACGCAATTGAAGGTTTTTATACACATGATTACGTAGGTACCACATTAATATTACAATTGTACGTTTATGGTAACAAGGGACGTTACATAGGCAGGCTAATTCTAATCAGGACTCGAAAGAATGAAAACATTATTAGTGCTGTGTGCACAGTGAGGGCAGTGTGCAATACATACATAATATAATACAATTATATACAGAACGTAAACATTTCTATTACACCACAACACCATTATCCCCTAGTTTGTAAGATCAAAGATACAACTATGTTGGTGTCCCTTGTTAAATTTACATTGTATTTTATAAAATGTAACTGCCTACTCCCAAACTGTCATTTGAAGTAAAACACATTACCAAGTATTATTCTCCACAATTTTTTTTATTGTGCATTAAAAAAAAAAAAATAGACATGCTATCTGCCAATAGAACTTAAAGAGGGGGGCCGTCAAAAAAAAAAAAAAAAAAAAAAAAGTCAGCAGCTACAAATACTGCAGCTGCTGACTTTTAATTGGACACTTACCTGTCCCTGGGTCCAGCGATGCGGGGGATAGAAGCCCCGCTCGTCCCCCCCCTTCGCTCGTCGGCGCCGGCATTTCAACTGTGGGTGCCAGGCTGTGGCTTCACAGCCTGGCACCCACTGCGCATGCGCGAGCGGCGCCGCGCGCTGTGATTGGCCGCTCAATCACCTGGGACCTGTAATGGGTCCCAGATGATTGACAGGAGGGAGGGAGCAGAGCGGAGCCCTTCCTGTGCCTGGGGGGAAGTGATGTCACCAGCCCAGGCAGAGGAACAGCAGACTACGAGGGACCACCTAGCAACAGGCATTTAGAGGTAAGTAAAAAAAAAAAAAAAATATCCAAATGTTTTTTTGTTTTTTTTAAAAGAATTTTTCCAGGTATTTTTGTTTTTTGGGTGGAACCCCACTTTAACCAAAAAGTGCATTCTATGCATCCAAAAATATAGAAAATATACCAAATCAAATCATTATTATTATTCAACCCAAAAAAATGTCAAAGCAATAACTACAAGGCCAATAATAAATAACACGTTATCTCTTCCGATTCCGCAACATGTCTGGTTGACGAACGGCCATTCAGAAACGAACTGAAAAGCACGAAATGAAAAACTCGTAAAGAAAAGCATGAATCAGCACTCACCCAACTTCTACTAACACAAAATTAGCAGAAGGAGCCCAAAGGGTGGCGCTAAAGAGCTGAAAAACCACGTAGTACGTCTAGTACGTCACTACGTTCGTAATTGTTGGCCAACATTTGTGTGACCGTGTGTATGCAAGACAAGTTTGAGCCAACACCCTTCGGACAAAAGTCCACGGTTTTGTTGTTGGAAAGTCCGATCATGTGTACAAGGCACACAGAATGTTTTGCCAACTCTCCTGGAAGCCTTTCCTCCTGGCAGTAGGGTTTTGACAGAAAAAATGTCTGACACTTGTAAAAGTGTGTAACGCATTTAGGTGCGTTTCCAGGCCTCAAGCACTTTTATTAGCCATAATAATATTATTCTAGGCATTGAAATACTATAAATTAACCCTCAAGCACTAAACGCACCTAGTGTTAATGCGCGTTTAGACACATTTGCACGTATTTAGAAGCCTTTTTCTTTTTGCTGCTCCTGGACGCACTGGCTGTGGGTTTTTTTCCTGTCTTTAAATGTCTCTGCCTTTAAACATTCTGGTCACATAAGCCAACATGCAGGGATATTCAGAGGCAGGAAAAAAAAAACACCATAAGCCTGAAGGAGAAGCTTAAAAAATATCCACTGTGCATGAAGCCTTAATGTGGTTGTAAAGGTGGAAGGTTTTTCATCTTAATGCATTCTATGCATTAAGATAAAAAAACCTTCTGTGTGCAGCAGCCCCCCTTAGCCCCCCCAATACTTACTTGAGCCCCATCTCAATCCAACGATGTTGCACAAGTGTCTTGGCTGCCCGGGACGCTCCCTCCAGATTGGCTGAGATGGCAGCACGGCACCATTGGCGGAAAGATAGGGGCTGGGGCTGAACCACAGCTCCGTGTCTGAATGGACACACGGAGCAGCAGCTCAGCTTGGGTGCCCCCATAGCAAGCTGCTTGCTGTGGGGGCACTTGGCAGGGGCCAGAAGCACTGGCGAGGGACCCGAGAGGATGCTCTGTGCAAAGCCACTGCACAGAGCAAGTATTACATGTTTGTTATTTTTAAAGAAATAAAAATCTGAGGCTTAAGTATCACTTTAATTTGGAAACGGGCATAAAGTAACAAAATGAGAGCTGACAAAGAAATTCACCTTTGTTGTACATATTCAGTCAATGGAATAGATGAAACAGTCTTTTAAATATAGCATACACAGAAGGAATGTATTATATAGAGAATTGGCAAGTTATTAAATTGCTGAAGACATTTGAAATGAGAGACCTAATCACAGAGTGTTTGCCAGGATTAAGTACAAAATAATATGGCAAAGCCCAAATAATTAAAGTATAATAGCTTGAGAAACTATGAAACCCTCAACCAAAACAGTTGTCTGTCATCTCAAATATATAGATATTTAGAACTTAAAGGTACCCTTAGATATAACAGATCACAAATGAGTATATGGCTTTGCAGCCTCAGTACATCAAAGAGCTGTCCTATATTTACATGGTACTCTACTGCTAAAGGGAAAATAAGGTACCCACTATCCACCCCATTATACATGCCATCATGCACCCCTATACAATCAACAATACACCCACCTCATCCTATACACAACTCTGAGATACCATCCATTTATCATCAGGCTGTTACTTGTTAGGAAGCAGGCAGATCCACACATCATGGCCAGCAGTTTCCATTTTCCCCGTAATTTTCCATTACATGAAGCTTCACCCACTGCCTGCATGTCAGTTCCCTGTATCTCCTGATGCTAACCTATTTCATGGTAAATCCCATCATGTGGAAGGGTGAGGGTAGAGCTGCCTCTTACTCTCACTTCCTGGGTTTTATTTAAAGGTAGCTATGGGATCACTCAGGGCCATTTTTGGATAAATTGGGCCTTTGCCAATAATCAAACTGGACCCCCCTAGCTAAATGCTGCAGGCTCTCCAACACAACCCTGTTCAAAAGGTAATTGATGCTTTATTCCCAATGCATTTTTCTACCTTTAATTTTCAGAAAAACCTAAACTGATTTTTTTTCAAGTGTTAATTGAAAGAAGTTCAGCATCAGAGTATTTTTTTTACCAAAAGGATTGCGTGCATGGAGGATATTATACTGCTGTTGTAATAATGAGGGAAATTAAAGATTGGTGAGAACGCTTCTGGGGGCCCTTAAGAATGTTGTGGCCCTGAGCATTTGCCAAGTTTGTCCTCCCAAACGTCAGCCCTGGAATGACTGTATTTCTATTGATAACTGGAAAAAATGCATGGCCAATAACAAGAAAAAGTCACCTCTCTTGCTTGTTAATCTATAGAAACATGTCTAGTGAGGCTAATAGTAATAGGGTAGGAGGCACCAGCCTCCCCTACTCTGACCGCTGAGATGGCAATCAGACTTACACTGCCCTAGTCATGGAGGGCACTCCAAAAAACATTCTTGGTGGTAATTCTTCTATCACAAACATCTCATGTATTTCATACTAAACAGAGCAGTTGATAAGGAAGAAAAAAAAATTGGAACAAACTGTCAAAATTAAATTGATTTAAGATGCATCAGTCCAAATAGAAAATAACAAAAAGAATTGAAAAAAATGAAAATGAAAAATGGTGCCTGTTTGAGTTATTGTAATTCATTTTTCTGAGTAATGACACATGCACGCTCACAAACACACAGTTGTATCAATGATTTGTAGCAAAGCTTTAAGTATTTACTGATATCATCGCGCTTATGAGCCATTTCAGCATTGATCTCTTTGTCCTTAATAAATGACCGCAGGAAAAAGACATTTGTTTTACCTTTGTCTTTCTCAGATGAAATGACTTGCAGCAGGAATAAAAGTTGCAATTCCTTGAGTTTGGGTAAAAATTTATAAAGATCATTTTGTTTGATTTCTTATAACTAAATTGGGGCCCTTATTTTCATGGCTAAAAAGGCATGGTATAAAGCAGTGGTCTCCAAACTGCGGCCCGGGGGCCAGATTCGGCCCTTTGCTTGCTTTTATCAGGCACTATTTCGTCCACTGATACCAACAAATGGGCATAATTATCAAAAACAGTGAAAATTAAGTATATATACCAAAGTGCATATATAGCAAAATTCACAGTAGTGCAACAATAACACCTAATTAATTCAGTGTTCAATACAAAAATGTAATGATCCAATATATATTATATTCCATGTGCAATGAAAATATAAAAAATCTAAAGGATGATAGAATTAAAATGTCATAGAAAGAAAAAACAAGAGTCCAATAGCAGTCCTCTTTAAACAATGAAAAAAATTGGATGAATTTAATCCCAGTGATGTTCTAATTAAGAAAAAACACCATAAGGTATCCACCACCGTATGTGTCGCATCAGACTCGCTCCCACCAGGTGGAAACTCACTAAATGTATTTGCCTACCACTCTCATGGTTAGGCTAGTAAGCCATAAGAATCAGTTGTTCAAAGATTCCTTAATAAGCCAATCCACTTCTCCACCGTACCTTATAGAAAAGGTGCATATCCATGGGTACATGAAAAAGAAAGTCTCCACTAGTGTAATATTGTAAAGTTCAATCTTTAATGTAAAAACAATACCCAGTCCACTCACATGTAAAACATCTTGTATCAGAGAGCGTTGACCACCTTTTACATGAGGTCAAAAGAAGCTCATGTGTCTCATATATTCCATCAATGGTCAATATCCAGCACACAGAAGATGAAGTAAATCACTCCAATCAGCCATTGGGTAAACCAACACTCCTCTTGTCTCAAACCATGGTACCGGATGACATACCCCAATGAAGAGATATAAATGCCAATAGTGTAAAAACGTTAAAATTGAGCTTTATTAAAAAGTATGCACTTACATGTTAGTAGAATAAAATCGACATATAAGATTCCTAATATGCGCAACAACGATCGTTGACTAATCTCCAAATGCGATGACAGGAATCACATGATGTCAAAAGGGTCACTGGTTACGTCCCTGGATGGCCCTGCCCTTGCCTACATAAGAGCTGTCAAAGCGAAGAGAGAGCAGTCAGTGGGAGGCCTCCCACGGAGGCGGAGCATTTTCATTTTTTGCTATTTTTTGGGTCCGTCGGGCGGCATTATTAATGGTGGATTTACATCGTGGGACACTTTTTTTTTCTTTTTTAATAAAGGATTTGTCCAAAACTGTCTCTTGTGGTTTTTACTTTTTGACACTTTTTTGGTGAATTGGTAGGGGTATGATGTACCCGATACACATTCACATGGGGGGGGAATCTGGGGGCCCCCTTTCCCAAAGCACCCACACCCCCATGTTGAGGGCATGTGGCCTGGTATGGTTCAGGAGCACTCGCTCCCCCCCTCTTCCTGACCTGCCAGGCTGCATGCTCGGACAAGTGTCTTGTATGGATTTGGGGGGGGGGGGGGCACGCCAATTTTAAAAAAAATTTTGGCTTGGGCTTCCCCTTAAAATCCATACCAGACCCAAAGGTATGGACTGGGGGGGATTCTGCGCCATTTTTCATTTTTTTAAATCTGTATTGCTGGGAGCTGGCAATACATTACAGCTGCGAGCAAGTTTGAATGCAATTTTTTCCTTTAGAAATGCCATTATTGCTGCGGCATGTTCTATATATCATACAGATGCGCAACTCTACAGGCAAGGGGAGGCACGATATTTAAAGGAATATTTAATTTTTATTGTTTCACTTTAAGCATCGTTAAAATCACTGCTCCTTTAAAAACTATAATTTTAAAAACTTTTTTTTTGCATTGATACATGTCCCCTAGGGCAGTACCCAGGTCCCCATACACTCTTTATGGCAATAACGTGCATATAAGCCTTTAAAATTAAGACTTTCAAATTTTCGTGTTCGTTTCCCATAGGCTTTAACCACTTGCCGAGCACCTACCGCATATTTACTGTGGCAGGTTGGCTCTGTTGCGTGAAATCACGTACCTGTACATCATTTCGTGCAATAGCCACTGGGGGCGTGTGCACTCCGCCTGAGGCGCGATTGCGTGCTAATTGGACATAGGGGATGCCAATCAGCGGATCTGCTGGCCACCCACGATCGTTCCCGGGAGAGGCAGAATGGCGATCTATCTATGTAAACAAGGCAGATCGCCGTTCTGACAGGGGAGAAGATGAGGATCTTGTGTTCCTGCTAGGCAGGAACACCGATCTCTGCCCTCACCCAGTCAGACCATCCCCCACACAGTAAGCAAGCACCAGCTAGGCACACAGTTAACCCTTTGATCGCCCCTGATGTTAACCCCTTCTCTGCCAGTGTCAGTAGTACAATAACAGTTCATATTTTTAGAACTGATCACTGTATTAGTGTCTCTGGTCCCCAAAAAGGTGACAAAAGTGTCAGTTAAATGTCCGATTTATCTGCCACAATGTCGCAGTCCCACTAAAAATCGTTGATCGCCGCCATTACTAGTAAAAAAAAAATCCGTAAACATATTCCATCATTTGTAGACGCTATAACTTTTGTGCAAACCAATCAATATACACGTATTGGGATTTTTTTTACCAAAAATATGTAGCATACATATTGGCCTAAAGTGATTTTTTACATTTTTTCATTGGGAATATTTAATAGCACAAAGCAAAAAATATAGTTTTTTTTTTAAAATTGTTGGTCTTTTTTTGTATAAAGCGCAAAAAAATAAAAACTGCAGAGGTGATCAAATACCACCAAAAGAAGCTCTACTTGTGGGAAAAAAGGACACAAATTTTATTTGGGCACAGTGTCGCACGCCCGCTCAATTGTCAGTTAAAGTAACAGTGCCGTATCGCAAAAAATGGGCTGGTCATGAATGGGGGTAAACCTTCCGGAGCTGAAGTGGTTAATAGAGTTCACATGTTTGCATGAACTTTTTGCCTGTTCGAGATGTTCTGGTGTGAACCGGGGGGTGTTCGGCCCATCCCTAATAAGGACTTATCTAATTTTTTTTATGAGTTTCCTGATCTCAGAAGGTGCTGAAACCAGAGTAAACACACAAGCTAGGCAACTAACATTTTCTAAAGAAGGTCAGCAATGACAGCCTCATATTTCCTTTGTGCATTACATGTCTGAAGTTACTACAGGCGCTCTTCACCTAACCTTATTTGACTCTTTGGTAAATCCAGCCCGCAGCAGCACCTCATCATCTCAGCCTGTTTTCTGTCCTACGATCCACCTATTTCGTTTGCATAATATCAAAGTGATGCTGTACTAGAACTTCCCGTTACTCAACTTCAAAAGACTCAGGAAGGTTCACAGAAGGATACACATTTCTTTCACTCATAATAATCTTGACAACTTCATTCTGCCGCAGTCACGAGAAATACATGAATGAAAATATAAAACTGCTTCATTCCAAAGAACAAAGCTCTTCACAGGGTAGTCTAGATTCACTTGATCCCATTAACTTAGGCACATGGATAAATCCCAGGGCAGGTGGAGGTGGCTCTTTTCTGTGCATGTATATCTTCAACATCTCTGCCACGTTCTATTAGTTTAAAGCAAAATTTTACTTAGTCAATTGACACTGACTATTTTTTATCTGTGTTGTGCTAGCATTAGCAATATATAGTACAGTACAGCAGCCGTGGCCAAACGTTTTTGAGAAAAAAGTTTTGAGAATGACGCAAATATTAATTTTCACAATGTCTGCTGCTTCAGTGTTTTTAGATCTTTTTGTCAGATGTTACTATGGTATACTGAAGTATAATTACAAGCATTTCATAAGTGTCAAAGACTTTTATTGACAATGATATGAAGTTTATGCAAAGAGTCAATATTTGTAGTGTTGACCCTTCTTTTTCAAGACCTCTGCAATTCACCCTGGCATGCTGTCAGTCAACTTCTGGGCTACATCCTGACTGATGGCAGCCCATTCTTGCAAAATTAATGCTTGGAGTTTGTCAGAATTTGTTGGGTTTTTTGTTCACCCGCCTCTTGAGGATTGACCAAAAGTTCTCAATGGGATTAAGGTCTTGGGAGTTTTCTGTCCATGGACCCAAAAAATTAATGTTTTGTTCTCCAAGCTACTTAGTTATCACTTTTGTCTTATGGCAAGGTGCTCCATCATGCTGGAAATGGCATTGTTCCTCACCAAACTGTTTGTAACTGTTCGCTTGTTACTTTAAACCTTTGTTCAGCACTGACTGACAGGTGGAATCTTTATGCCTTCCTCTTGTTTCCCTGGGGAATGTTTTAATCATCAGACACTTCCTCCTTCCTCTAGTTTTGGAGAAAAAGGGGGTTCTCATTGATTTAGCATTCAGAGACAACAAGCCAGCGGTACCTCGTTGGAAGGCGATTGTTTATTGAAGTTTTCTAAAGTTTAAAGTTGCACCCCTTGATAAGCGGAGCAAGGTATGCGGTAGAGGTGCATTGTCTATCAAAGCATATATGTTTTTAGGCATAAATTGAGTCCTTGCTGTTACTTAAAAGATGTGCCGTAGACAGCCAAAATCTTTGAACATATAGTCACGTTTCCTTAGATGTTTAATGTTAATTCAGTTGTGTGTAGATAACAGAACTCCACATTTGTAACCCCCTTTTTGTGATCTCTGTAAACGAATGTATTCTAAGACATTTTACAGTTTTCACGGTGCTTATGTTGCTTAAGGTGCTTATGGTGCTTAAGGTGTTTAAAATGCTTAAGGTGCTTAAGGAGTTAAAAGGATTAACCTATCAGGAACCATGAATCAGACCAAGACAGAAGTTTAGTTAAATCACACTTGTTTAATAATAATAATAATAATAAGGTAAACAGAGTAAGCGTATTCAAAACAAGCCAGAGTACAGTAACCGGATCGCGTAGTCAGCCAAGCAAATGTCAGAGAGCCAGAGATAAATGTAGTAGTACAGCAAGCAGGATCAGGAGCCAGAAGGAATGTCAGCCGAGCAAGTCTTCAACAGGAATGCAGGAGAAAGTCTCTGTGATGTTGACAAAAGCGAAGGCAGAGATCACGTGAGCTGGACGGCTTTAAGTAGGCAGGACTGACGAGCAGAATCAACAACAGCTGGGTAACTGTGGAGAGAGATGGGAGCCGGCAATTAGCCGACAGCTGAGTGGCCAGCTCAGAGAAGGAAGGTCTGAGCCCAGCCCTGACATAACCTCTGTGGTGTTCAACCCTACTGCACACCTTTGAGGCAAAAGAATAAAAGTACTGCACCCGTCAGAAGCTCTCTTCTCGTTATTTACTCAAAGCCAATGGGGCCACTACACTGTTCTTGGATGGTTGGGAAAAGTTGCTCTCGGAGGATGTCTTTGTACTATTATTTATTCATGGCTTTGTTCTTAGACAAAATTGTGAGTGAGCCCACTCTCTTGGCTGAGAAGCAACTCCAAATATAAATGGTCTCAGGATGCTTTACTGTGGGAATGACACAGGACTGATGGTACTGTAGCACTCACCTTTTCTTCTCTGGACAAGGTTTTTTCCGGATGCCCCAATCAATCGGAAAGGGGATTCATCAGACTAAATTACTTTACCCCAGTCCTCAGCAGTCTAAACCCTGTACCTTTTGCAGAATATCAGTCTGTCCCTGATGTTTTTCCTGGAGAGAAGTGGCTTCTTTGCTGCCCTTCTTGACACCAGACCATCCTCCAAAGGTCTTCACCTCACTATGCATGCAGATGCCCTCACACCTGCCTGCTGCCATTCCTGAGCAAGCTCTGCATTGGTGGTGCCCCGATCCCACAGCTGAATCAACTGTAGGAGACGGTCCTGGCGCTTTCTGGACTTTCTTGGATACCTTGAAACCTTCTTTACAAATGCAGAGGAAATGTTTTTTTTATGGAATTAAGTTCATTTTCATGGCAAAGAGGGGCTTTGCAATTAATTGCAATTCATCTGATCGCTCCTCATAACATTTTGGAGTATATGCAAATTGCCATCATAAAAACTGAGGCAGCAGACTTTGTGAAAATTTGTATTTGTGTCATTCTCAAAATGTTTGGCCACGGCTGTATATCATAATTACTTGTTCTACTTTTTTTTAAATTTTTTTACATTTCTTCAGTTATTTCCTGGTTTCCAAGCCTAGGCAAATTATGTCACATATCCCAGGAGTCTTAAGGAGAAGAGGAGGGGAGGAGGGGTTTTCTCAGCTAAGCACACCCTCCTTCCGGCATGCCTGAGCTAAGGGCAGATGGATTCCAGGAAGTAAATGCTACATGAAACATCAGCCATTACGCAACATGGCCACAGCCAGAAATGCTCGTGGATGCTTTTCAAAGTGATTTCTCTGCCAATAAAACACAGAGACATGGATGGATGAGGGAGTTTGAATAATAAAAATGAATTAAATAGCATTTTTGATCTGTGGTGCCCAGATGCAGTGTAGATCCGTTTAAACTTTTGAAGAAATAACTTAAAAAGTAGATCTTCCCAAAAAAATACACACATCTATAGAGAACTGGGCTTGTCATATTCTGCTCTGTGTCACCACACAAATCCTAAGAGCAATACCTGTTTTAACTCAAATATAGGTCACATGAATGCTTGCAGTGGAAATTCACTTGTCTTTTATAGGCCACTTAGAAGGTATAGAGAGACACAGCAGAGAACGATCGCTGAAATAAACACAGCCTGCTCCAAAAATTTAGTTCTACCCAAAGACAGGGAAAATAATGTTAAAAAAAGACAGAAAAGAATGGAATGCCACAGAGATAATCTGATATTGTGTGTGACTGTGGCTCCTACAGGTTGGTAATAAAAATTTCAGCAAAACAATGCTTTCTATCACTAGAAATGCTAAAAATCCAACTTTTCTCCATCGTGCTGCTTCACTATTCAGAAAAAGAGTAAAAAGCGGATTCTGACTGTGGATTCTTTATGCTTGAAGAGTATGAATTATTTCTAATTCGGTGCTACTCTGCTACCCCGGGCACACAGTGTAATTGTGAAGTATTCAAATGGATATTTTTAGGTTATTAGCTCTATTTTCTAATGCAAATTTAAGCTTTGCCCCATAATTTTGAGGTTTAAAAGGTCGTATGTACGCAGTTTATGTATTTTGGCTTATACTAATGTGTATTACTTAAAGGAAAGTTTCACTTGTGTTAAAAAAATATACAGTACCTGTGTTAAAAAAATATATATACAGTACTGTGTAAAAGTCATAGGCAAGTGTGAGAAAATTCTGTAAATGAAGAATGCTTTCAGAAATAGAAGTGTTAATAGTTTATTTTTATCAAGTAACAAAATGGAAAGTAAATGTACAGAAGAGAATGTCCAATACTTCAGTTTTACACATGGTTTTTGAAGGAACCCGGCAGGTAGGTTGTTACAAACATCTTGGAGAACTAACCACAGATCTTCTGTGGATGTCGGCTGCCTCAAATCCTTCTGTCTCTTCATGTAATCCCAGACAGACTCTATGTTGAGATCAGGGCTCTGTGGGAGCCAAACCATCACTTTCAGGGCTCCTTGTTCTTCTTTACACTGGGGTGCAGGAAATGGAACCAGGTGCTCTGGACAAAATTTGAAATATTTGGCTGTAGCAAGAGGGAGTTTGAGAGCAACAGTGAAGTATGGTGGGTGCTTCATTTCTGCAAATGGAGCTGGAAATTTGGTCAGGATCAATGGTGTCCTTGATTCTAAGAAATACAGGCAGATACCAAGGCATGATCAAGGACACATGTGAATGGCCCCAAATTTATTCTGCAGCAGAACAGAGACACCAAACATACAGCCAATGTCATTAAGAACTATCTTCAGTGTAAAGAAGAACATGTAGTCCTGGAATTGATGGTTTGGCCCCTCAGAACCTCGATCTGAACATCATTGAGTCTGTCAGGGATTACATGAAGAGACAGAAGGATTTGATGCAGCCTACATCCACAGAAGATGTGTGGTTAGTTCTTCAAGATGTTTGAAACAAGCTACTTGCCAAGTTTCAATAAAAATGGTGTCCAACTTGAAGGTTGGTCACACCAAATATTAATTTGAATTGTTTTCTCTTCTGTTTATTTACTTTTTGCTAAATGATGAAAATATACTATTAGCACTTCTATTAATGAAAGCATTCTTCGTTTACAGCATTTTTTCACACCTGCCTAAAACTTTTGCACTGTACAATATATAAAAGGTGTTGTTTCTAACGTGTAAGTTCACCTTTTCACAAACAAATTAAAAGGTGAACTAACACCCTACACTCTCCCCACCTCCCACTAATCCCCTCTGAACTTACCTCTGTAGGCGATGAGCTGTCATTGACCACTCAGCTGGTGTAGCAGTCCATGGTTTAAAATCTCCGTTCTTCTCCCCCTTCTTTTTGTAGGGCTTCAGGATGGACCAAAGCGATTCTGGATGGTCAAAGAGATCACTTACTGGTAATGACCAATCAGAATCACTCTATTCCATCACAGAAGCTCTACAAAAAAAGGGGAAAAAAGAGCGAGGATTTAATATCCCCAAACTGCTACACCAGCTGCATGTTCACTGACAGCTAATCATCCACAGAGGTAAGTGCAATGGGGATCAAGAGGGTGGGTGAGGAGGGTGTAGGATGGAAGTCAGCAGAACTCCTGCTCATTTATTAAGCTCTGGAGCAACTGCAGTTTGCAAAGTGCAGAGTCTATTTGCCTTTAGTAAATCAACCCCTTAGTGTGCATAGTGCAGTGCACATGATCACAACTAACAAGCAATTCTCATTTGAAACAAATGGAAGATAGGAGCAAAAAGGAAATGTTTGGGAGCTTACAGAAAACATTTCAAGGAGGCAGAAAAACACAGAAAGAAACAATTTAATAAAAAAATTATTACAGAGGCATTAAGTAGCGGATGTATATGGATTGTATTTGAAGAATAAAGATATCATTTAGTGTCACTTTTTTTAAAAGGACTGCTTTTTAATAAACTAGACAAGAATGCTTAAGTATTTATTATTTTTTTAATTTTCACCTCTTGCTGCCTATGTAACACATATGCACAGAAGCAAAGGATGGTGCTTTAACACCTATACACTGCACATATGTGTCCATGGGTGGCAGAGAATTCTATGCTGACAGTGTGCCCACTGCACGCTACTAGAACAGTGATCAAGCTGTCAAAGGCAGCTCTTAATTTTTGCTAATGATCAGTAATTGAGAGATGTTGGAATCGGCTCACGTTCATGTGACTACTGTGACAGCCAATTACAGTGGTCACGTGATCGTTTCTTTTCCTTCCCTGGAGTAAAGATACTGGTAAAGGGATACCGAAGCTGGGTGGGAAGAGGTTAATAATTCCCCAAGTATTGCAGTTGCTCTTTTTAAATGTTAAGCCACTTCTGGTCCTGGCGCCGCATGGAGAGGAGCTAGGTGATTACAGCTCCCGCCGTGCTCCCCAGAATCCTGCACACTGAGCAGCCTCCTCTCTCCTGTGAAGGGAACCGCCATGTATCACTTTGTTGAGCGATCCACAGCTCAAGTGGCCCCCGATCCCCTCCGGACATAGGGGACACAGCACACACTGCAGCCAATATGGCGCCCGCTCCCTCTGCTGTGATGAATGCCGCTGAAACACCCACGATCATGCAGGCTCCCTCAATGCCTGCACAGACAGACCCAGCCTCCCCTGCTAGTATTGCCCAGGCTGTGGTGGCACTTTTGACCCCTATGGTCACTCAAGCAGTGGACCAAGTGGCCCTTAAAGGATTAGAACACTTCTATAATGAGCTTCGGCTCCAAGCCCAGCATATTAAACACACAGAGGAGCTAATCTCTTCCATAGAGGATGATGCTACTGCTATGTCTTCTGCTATAGCCAGGCTCTCCACTGTTCAGAAGGATTTACAGGAAAAAGTGGACGATTTAGAGAATCGCTTGAGACGCAACAACTTGCACGTTATTGGGCTCTCTGAATCGTATTCATCCTCCAGGCTCACCACCATCTGTTCCTCCACCATCTCGGAGCAGCTGGGGTTACACACTCTGTGCATTGTGGAACGTGTGCACCGCATCGGCCAGCCATCAGAAACGCATTCCAAGCCCCGACCAGTGATTGTCAGGTATCTCAACTATGTGGACAAACACGCCATACTTCAAAAATTTCACAGTGTGTGCAATCTGTTGACAACCATCCATTACTACTCTTTGCAGACTACTCTATTGAAGTTATGCGCCAGCGCAAGGCCTTCTCTGCAGTCTGCTCCTCACTCTACAATCATCACATCAAATTTAACCTAGCAATCCTGCATATCCAACCAGACATGGGTGAACACCTTTCATTCACTTCACCATCTTAAGCGGAGCACTACCTTAACAATGCACAACCATCAGCTATGGAACAGGAGGATCCTTCTATCTCCCATGATCTTTCCTCATCCAGGAGATCTGCTTCATCTTCCAAAAGTCAGCAAAGTCCTCAGAAACCTCCCTACAAGAGGGGGCGCTTCGGACCCCCCCCAGATGATAAATCTGCGCTCCGCTGACTGCCTGCTCCCACCATATCTGGCGGTTGCTAGACTTTGCTTCTTCTATTTCCCAGCCCACCATTTCTATTGTCCTCCACCCTGGGTTTCAAGTGCCCCTTGCCTCCCATTAGAGGTGAGGCCCCCTCCCATTGAGGGACTATGGCTTCATTTTTATTTTTATTTTCTCTCTACCCCTCCCTAAGGACCCTACTGACTGGTGTCTGCTGCCTGAAGCACTACACTGCACTATCCATTCCGCTGTGCCGTACTTCAGTTCCCCTTCTCTTCCCCTTCCCCCTTCTTTCCTTCCCCATTTATCTTCATCACCCCTCATTCTCCCCTTCCCACCTCTCCTACCCCCCTCCTCTCCCTCCTCCTCGGAGCTGGCTCATATCTGCATATTCAGGGAGAGCGCTCTCTGGTGGAGTGTTTTTCTTTTTTGGCAGTGTTCTCCATGGGCAAAAAAGTGAAGTCCCCCACAGGTTCCTGGTTCCCTTATTGTTATTTTAAGTGTCTGGTTAACTGGAAAACTGAACATTAAGGCTATGGGGGTACCTCATCCTTACTAGACTTTACAGAAATAGAGAACCGACATGATGTATTATAGCCACTATAAACCGCTATAATCCATCACGTCGGTTCTCTAATTCTGTAGTGTCTGGTTAACTATTCTCTGTTCTGTCCAGTTATTTTTAGTACTCCACCAAAGTGTTACTTATACTGGATTCGATGTCTGCAGTGGTACTACCCCTATCCGGGCTACCTCACGTTTACCTAATACAACAGCCATTGCTCCTTCGGATGCTGGGAATCACTTCAAGGTAATTTCATGGAATGTTAAGGGGCTTCATTCCCCCAATAAACGCATACAAATTCTGAGACACCTCAAGCGTCTGTGGGCAGATGTTGTGCTTCTACAGGAGACTCATCTGGCCGCAGAGGACTTTTCTCGCCTTTCTAAATTATAGGTAAGGTCTATGGCTCACCAGCGGTAGGATGTAAGGCTGGAGTTGCAATACTACTTCACAAAACTCTCCACCACACGTTACGCTTCATAAAAACGGACTCGGTCGGTCGCAGACTCACTGTTGATAACCTCCCGTGACATCCCTATCTCTAATGTCTATGTACCTAACACTCCCAGGCAAATCTTTTTCCAAGATATCAACTCTT
Source organism: Aquarana catesbeiana (assembly GCF_042186555.1). NCBI lineage: Eukaryota > Metazoa > Chordata > Amphibia > Anura > Ranidae > Aquarana > Aquarana catesbeiana. The sequence continues at coordinate 710,801,585 of NC_133325.1, forward strand.
GGGTTCTTCAGATCCCTGAACACTTTCATCTTCTTTGGGGGGATTTTAACTCTGTCATTCACATGTCTGAAGATTGCACACAGGGACCCACAAGACAAACCCTGTTGACTGACACTCCTACTATGATAGCTGAATCGGTCTCCTCGCTTCACCTTATGGATATCTGGTGCTTCTCCCACCGCATAGATCGGGAATACACCTTCTTCTCCCTGCCCCATGGCTCGTTCTCCCGTATTGATTACTTTTTTGCTCCCCGGGTGCACTTCCTCTAGAGACAACGTCGACCATTGAGGACATGGTTATTTGTGACCACTCCCCCATTAGTGTCCAACTCTACGGAATAGTATTACCTTGCGCTGCTAACACCTGGCGCTTCCCTTCCTACTTGACTGACAAGGAAGACTTTAAACACACCCTATGGAAAGCGTGGGCGGAATTTGTCAAAAGCAATGGGGCCCATCTCTCTACCCCTAACCTCTTTTGGGAAACAGGTAAAGCTTTCATCAGGGGGCGCATTATTCCTTACACCTCACAATTTAAAAAACAAACCCGCATCCAATACCACAAAGCTAGTGATTCTCTACGTATGGCCCATCGTGCCTTATCATCAAGCCGCTCACCAGCTGATATATCTACCTGGCAAGAGGCTAAGCGCACCTTTGACCATTGGTCCGCACAGCAGGAACTCACCAGACAATCATACTCTACCCTACATTTTCATAGATATGCTAACAAGGCTGGCAGGTTGTTGGCGAAACTATGTTCTGGTCGCCAACCACCAACTCATATTGGAGCTCTACGCTCCCCTGCTGGTGTTATAACTAATGCGCCCTGTGAAATCAGAACCCTTCTGACCAACTACTACACATCTCTCTATTCTGAAGATCTTATTGACACAGATGCGGCGGAGAAATTACTTGCAAAAACAAAACTACCTGTATTAACCACCGAACAATTGGAGACTTTAAACACCCCCATCTCCCGACAAGACATTTGCTCTACTATTAAATTCCTTCCTGCAAGGAAAGCCCCTGGCCCAGACGGACTATTCCCCAAATTCTACAAACTAACCTCAGGGTTTATCCCTGATACCTTACACCATGTCTATAAATCCATGTGGGCTGAGGGCCCCTACCTACCCTCATTGCATCCCGTCTGGCGCGCCTCCTTTCTTTAATCCTACACCAGGCCCAATCAGGATTTGTTCCGGGGCGCTCTGCCACCCTTAACATCCGCAAAGTCCTACTGGACCTTGAGTTTGCCAGGGCGCACTCTGACCATGATACAGCCATTATTTTGCTTGATGCCGAAAAAGCCTTAGTTTCTCCTGGCTTTTCATGGTCATGAAGGTGTTCGGCATGTCAGGCCCCATCTTACATTTTATACAAAAGATGTACCCCTCTCCAACTGCCCGTCTTGCCACCCCTGACTTTATGTCCCCCGACATCCCCCTTACCAAAGGCACACATCAAGGGTGCCCTCTCTCCCCTCTTCTCTTCAACATCGCCATTATACCGCTATCCTTAATTTTGAATTCCCCTTCAGGGGTCAGTGGTGTCACAATAGGCAACCAAGTTCTTCGCATGGCTCTATTTGCCGATGACATTCTTCTCTTCTCAACTAACCCTTCATCTCATCTTCATCAAATCTCTATTCTTTCCTAGGGGCGCAGTGGTAGAGCTTCAAGTGTGGGCGTGTTAAACTTGCTGACCATCAGTCCAAGAACTATTTGCGACCTACCGAGCCTGCTCTGGACTAAGGATTCATTTTGATAAGAGTGAAATTTTGTCCCTTAACGCACATTAGTCTCCCAGCTGCATTGACTCCTACCCATTTATAGTGACAAAGCATTTTATTACCTTTTTAGGTATCCACATTGGTAGATTACCCACCTCTTTGTATAGTCTAAAACATCCCCCTGTCATAGACAAGATTGGACGGGAGCTGGAAGCATGGCCGGCCCTGCCCCTTTCACTTTTTGGGAGATGCCATCTCTTCAAAATGGTCTCGTTCACAAGACTATTGTTTCCAATGCTGACCATTCTTCTTCTTTTGAAACATACAGATGTTCAAAGGTTACATACTGCCTTGCTCACATTTCTCTGGCACGGTAAGAAACCTAGAATTGCTCTTCAAAAACTAAGTCTCTCAAAGAGTGAGGGTGGAGCAGGCCTGCCCAATGTTAGATTCAATAATCTCTGCCTACTGCGACAGGGCATCGATTGGTTGTCTAAAATGTCTCGATATTCCAATTATATGCTGGAGGGTGCTCTAGTGTCCCCATTCAATCTTCAGGTGGTGCTTCATTCCAAACTGCACACTCTGCCTCCTATCTTAAAATCCAATTTATTGATTAGAGACACCGTTATAGCCTGGAGAGAGGTTTGGAAACTCCTGGGTCTACCCTACACCATCTCATCCCACCTGCCCATACTTGACAACCTAATGTGCTTCCCCTCAGGGACGCATAAAGCCTTTGCACAATGGTCTGCCTCCGGCCTACAGACTATCTCCAACTTCTTCAATCCTACCCAAGGAACTCTCAGACTTTCTCAGAATTGACCCAACAATACTCCTTACTAGGGATGAGCTTCGTGTTCGAGTCGAACCCATGTTCGACTCGAACATCGGCTGTTCGATCGTTCGCCGAATTGCGAACGTTATGGGCCGTTCGCGCTAAATTCGTGTGGCGCGTCACGGCCCATAATTCACTGCGGCATCGCAGTGCATTGCTGGCTGATGATTGGCCAAGCATGCACTATGACCCGCATGCTTGGCCAATCACAGCGCCGTCAGTAGAGAGAGCTGTAATTGGCCAAAGCCAGGGTGGCTTTGGCCAATTATGGCTCAGGGGATTTAGTACACACCCCACACTATATAAGGCCGCCTGCACGGCGGCCCTGTGTAGTGTGTGTTCCGGTGTGCTGAGAGATAGAGAGAGAGAGAGACAGTGTCATTTGATTTGAGTTAGATAGATTAGGCAGAACAGTCAGTCAGTTAGCTGCACTTACAGTGTATTGTGTATATATATGCATCCCAGGTGTTGCATATATATATATACACTGTATTCAGTTTAGCTAGATCCGTTCCTGTTATCTTCTATCTAGACTATTTACATTTAATGCAGTGCGTCCTGCTCACAGTGTTCAGCTAGATCCGTTCCTGCTATTTACATTTAATGCAGTGCGTCCTGCTCACAGTGTTCAGCTAGATCCGTTCCTGTTATCTTCTAGACTATTTACATTTAGTGCAGTGCGTCCTGCTCACAGTGTTCAGCTAGATCCGTTCCTGCTATTTACATTTAGTGCAGTGCGTCCTGCTCACAGTGTTCAGCTAGATCCGTTCCTGCTATTTACATTTAGTGCAGTGCGTCCTGCTCACAGTGTTCAGCTAGATCCGTTCCTGCTATTTACATTTAGTGCAGTGCGTCCTGCTCACAGTGTTCAGCTAGATCCGTTCCTGCTATTTACATTTAGTGCAGTGCGTCCTGCTCACAGTGTTCAGCTAGAGCCGTTCCTGCTATTTACATTTAGTGCAGTGCGTCCTGCTCACAGTGTTCAGCTAGATCCGTTCCTGTTATCTTCTAGACTATTTACATTTAGTGCAGTGCGTCCTGCTCACAGTGTTCAGCTAGATCCGTTCCTGTTATCTTCTAGACTATTTACATTTAGTGCAGTGCGTCCTGCTCACAGTGTTCAGCTAGATCCGTTCCTGTTATCTTCTAGACTATTTACATTTAGTGCAGTGCGTCCTGCTCACAGTGTTCAGCTAGATCCGTTCCTGTTATCTTCTAGACTATTTACATTTAGTGCAGTGCGTCCTGCTCACAGTGTTCAGCTAGATCCGTTCCTGTTAAATTCCTACTGACAGGCAGGCTTGTCTGGTTACAGTATATAAAGCTACCTGAAGAAAATTACAGGTGTTCTATTTGATCCTATTAGTACCACGGTCAGGCAGCTAGACTATTTACATTTAGTACAGTGCGTCCTGCTCACAGTGTTCAGCTAGATCCGTTCCTGTTATCTTCCTACTGACAGGCAGGCTTGTCTGGTTACAGTATATAAAGCTACCTGAAGAAAATTACAGGTGTTCTATTTGATCCTATTAGTACCACGGTCAGGCAGCTAGACTATTTACATTTAGTACAGTGCGTCCTGCTCACAGTGTACAGCTAGATCCGTTCCTGTTATCTTCCTACTGACAGGCAGGCTTGTCTGGTTACAGTATATAAAGCTACCTGAAGAAAATTACAGGTGTTCTATTTGATCCTATTAGTACCACGGTCAGGCAGCTAGACTATTTACATTTAGTACAGTGCGTCCTGCTCACAGTGTTCAGCTAGATCCGTTCCTGTTATCTTCCTACTGACATGCAGGCTTGTCTGGTTACAGTATATAAAGCTACTTGAAGAAAATTACAGGTGTTCTATCCCAGCTTAGTGCAGCTACAGGCCATTAGTATGTCTGGAAGGCCAAGAAGGAGAGGCAGACAGTCACAAGCCAATAAGAGAGGGCAAGCAGGCTCTGTGTCTAGTGCTGGTCGTGGAGACGGTGCATCCTCATCAGCACGTGGCCATGGGACACGCTTGGCCTTTTTTTCGGCAGCTGGCCGTGTTGAGCCGCAACATGCGGAAGACTTGGTCGAGTGGATGACCAAGCCGTCCTCATCCTCCTCATCCTCTCTCACCCATGCCCAGGGTGCTTTGTCTGGCAAAGCAGCGGCCTCTTCCCTCAGCTCAATGTCATCAGTGACTCCTTCCCTAGCTCCACCATGTCCTCATGAGGATTCCCTCGAACTGTTTGACCACAGTGTTGGGTACATGCTCCAGGAGGATGCCCAGCGTTTGGAAGGCTCTGATGACGATACTGAGCTCGATGAAGGCAGTAACATGAGCGCGGACAGAGGGGGTGCCCAAGAAGGACAGCAATCTGGCAGTCATGCTCCCCCTGCTGCAGCATACTGCCAGGTTTGCTCCAGTGATGAGGAGGGAGGGGATGATGAGGTCACTGACTCAACGTGGGTGCCTGATAGGAGAGAGGAGGAGGAGGAGGAGGAGGAGGAGGAGGAGGAGGAGGCGGCAGCACATCACCAACGAGGCAGGATGCCCTCCAGGGGCCAGCCTAAGGGCAGCACATTGACTGCATCACACCCCAAAGCTCCACATGTGCAGGGCGCTGCAGTCTCTGCGCGTTATTCAAAAAGTTCTTTGGTGTGGGCCTTTTTTGAGACGAGTGCATCAGATCGCACCGCTGCTATTTGCAACATATGTCTCAAGCGTATCTCGCGTGGCCAAAACATCTCCCGCTTGGGTACCACATGCTTGACCAGACATATGTTGACCTGCCATGCAGTTCGTTGGCAAGCGTATCTAAAAGACCCACACCAAAGAACAAAGAGGATCTCTCCTTGCTCCTCATCAGCTGAGATTTCCAACCCCACTAGACCTTCAGTCCTCTCTGAGACCTGCAGTGAGAGGAATGAAGGTGTAGAATTAGGTGTGTCACAGCCAAGTACTTGTGGGCAATCTGCTTTTGGTACACCGACGTCAGATTGTACCAGGCAAATTTCCCTGCCCCAGCTGCTGCACCGCCGAAAGAAGTTTGCTCCCAGCCATCCACATGCCCAGCGGTTGAATGCTAGCTTGGCAAAATTGCTAGCACTTCAACTGCTGCCTTTTCAGTTGGTAGACTCTGCCCCCTTCCGTGAGTTTGTGGAATGTGCGGTTCCTCAGTGGCAGGTACCCAAACGCCACTTTTTCTCACGGAAGGCGATTCCGGCTCTCTACCGGCATGTGGAAGGCAATGTCCATGCCTCGCTGGACAGGGCGGTCAGCGGTAAGGTGCATATTACCGCTGACTCATGGTCCAGCAGGCATGGACAGGGACGTTACCTAAGTTTCACGGTGCATTGGGTGACTCTGCTGGCAGCTGGGAAGGATGCAGGACAAGGTGCAGTAGTGTTGGAGGTTGTTCCGCCACCACGCCTCCAAAATGCTGATTGTGACACACCTCTCTCCTCCACCCCCTCCTCTTCTTCTTCCTCCATGGCCTCTTCCTCGGAACCAGCGGTGCTCCGTAGGCGTTCAAGGGGCTACGCAAGTACGCAGGCCAAAAGATGCCATGCGGTGCTTGAGCTGGTGTGCTTGGGGGACAGGAGCCACACTGGGGCAGAGGTTCTGTCAGCTCTGCAGGGGCAGGTTCAGAGGTGGTTGACGCCACGCCAACTTAAGGCAGGAATGGTGGTTTGCGACAATGGCACCAACCTCCTCTCTGCCCTCCGACAGGGACAAATGACCCATGTGCCCTGTTTGGCTCACGTCCTTAACTTGGTGGTGCAGCGGTTCTTGGGCAGGTACCCGGGCTTACAGGATGTCCTGAGGCAGGCCAGGAAAGTCTGTGTGCATTTCCGCCGGTCATATAATGCCAGTGCTCGGCTGACGGACCTCCAAAAGGAGTTTAACCTGCCCAAGAACCGCCTAATCTGTGACATGCCCACCAGGTGGAACTCAACGTTGGCCATGCTGCAGCGGCTGCACACGCAGCAGAGGGCCATCAATGAGTACCTGTGCGACTATGGCACCAGGACAGGGTCAGGGGAGCTTGGTTTTTTTTCCCCACGCCAGTGGGCCATGATCAGGGATGCATGCACTGTCCTGTCACCATTCGAGGAGGCCACGAGGATGGTGAGCAGTGACAGTGCATGCATCAGTGACACTGTCCCCCTTGTCCACCTGTTGGAGCACACGCTGCGTGGAATAATGGACAGGGCACTTGAGGCAGAACAGAGGCAGGAAGAGGAGGACTTCCTTAGCTCTCAAGGCCCCCTTTATCCAGACAGTGTTCCTGCGTGCCCGCCGATCACACAGGAAGAGGACGAGGAGGAAGAGGAGGAGGAGGAAGATTGTGTCAGTATGGAGGTGGAGCCTGGCACTCAGCATCAGCAGCAGTCTTTAAGGGATCAGTCCCAAGAAACACATGGACTTGTACGTGGCTGGGAGGAGGTGGCTGCGGACCATGTCGTTCTTAGTGACCCAGAGGACTCCGGACCGAATGCCTCAGCAAACCTACGCTGCATGGCCTCCCTGATCCTGCAAAGCCTGCGTAAGGATCCTCGTATTCGTGGTATCAAGGAGAAGGACCAATACTGGCTGGCAACCCTCCTTGATCCACGTTACAAGGGTAAGGTTGCGGACCTTATCTTGCCATCGCAGAGGGAGCAGAGGATGAAACATCTTCGGGAGGCCTTGCAGAAAGGTCTGTGCAACGCGTTCCCAGAGACTGGGAGGTTACAAACTCCTGTTTCTGGACAACGTGTTGCTGAGGCTTCGGTCAGTCAAAGAAGGAGCGGTGGAGAAGGTGGCCGTCTGACCGATGCGTTCAGACAATTTTTTGGTCCGCAGCCCCAAGGTATGATCGGTTCCAGCAACCATCGCCAGCGTCTGTTTTACATGGTGCAGGAATACCTAGGGGCAAGATCAGACTTGGACACCTTTCCCACCGAAAATCCTCTGGGTTACTGGGTCTTGAGGATGGATCACTGGCCAGAGCTTGCACAGTATGCAATTGAGCTACTGGCCTGTCCTGCATCCAGCGTTCTTTCGGAACGCACATTCAGTGCTGCTGGAGGCGTGGTAACCGATCACAGGGTGCGTCTGTCCACCGACTCGGTCGATCGGCTGACCTTCATAAAAATGAATGAGTCTTGGATCACCACCAGCTACCAAGCACCTGATGCTGATGTAACCGAATAATTTTTTTTGAAATCTCAGATCCCTTCAAAGACTGCCTATGCTGATGCTGAGTGACTATCCCTGAGTAATTATCCTCTTCCTCCTCAATCATCACGCTGATAGCTTGTAAGAACATTTTTGGTTCTGGGCGCCACCACCAGTGCCTAAGGCACAATTTTTCAGCCCCTGTTTAACAGGGGCGTGTAATTACAATTTTTGATGTAATACTTTGCAGCAGGGCTCGTTCCTGCGTTCCAACTAGAGTGTCTGTGAGGGGTTGCAGTGTTGTGGCACCAGCACCAGTGCCTAAGGCCTAATTTTTCAGCTCCTGTTCAACAGGGGCATGTAATTACAATTCTTGATCTAATATTTCACAGCAGGGCCCTGTGAGGGCTTACAGTGTTGTGGCCACAGCAACACCTAAGGCCCAAATTTCTGCTGAGTATATAGGGCAGGACCCTACTTTCAAACATCTAACTTACAAACGACTCCTACTTGCAAACGGAAGGAGACAACAGGAAGTGAGATGAAATCTACCCCTAGGAAGGGAAATTCTCTCCTGTAAGAGTTAATATGGGAAAACAATTTCTCCTTTCCACTGATGCTTTCCAATCCTTGTTCCACAAAAAAACCCAAATTTTCAAAAAACATTTTTCATTGGGACAAAAAAGTGAGGTGAAATCTTCTGAAGAGGAGGAAAGACAGCAAAACAAATGTCACAGGGGTGATAACCCTTCCCTATGTTTTCCAAAAAGCTTAGAAAAGATTTTTTGGCTGGAGCTAAACACGTTAAAAATGTTGAAAATTACAAACAGATTCTACTTAACAACAAACCTACAGTCCCTGTCTTGTTTGCACCGCCTGTATACTGCTGTTCAGAGTATATAGGGCCTGGTGGCCCCACACCTTTCCTTATTTTAATTTGGGTGCGGGGTTCCCCTTAATATCCATACAAGACCCAAAGGGCCTGGTAATGGACTGGGGGGTACCCATGCCGTTTGTCTCACTGATTTTCATCCATATTGCCATGACCCGACATGACATTAAACCCGCAAGCAGTTTTAAATGAGATTTTTTCCTTTAAAAATGACATTTGGTGCAGGGACTGTTCTAAACATGGGAAACACGCGTCACTTTACAGGCATACTATAGACACCCCCCAGGTACGATATTTAAAGGAATATTTCACTTTTTTTTTTTTTACTTTAAGCATCATTAAAATCACTGCTCCCGAAAAAACGGCCGTTTTTAAAAGTTTTTTTTGCATTGATACATGTCCCCTGGGGTAGGACCCGGGTCCCCAAACCCTTTTTAGGACAATACCATGCAAATTAGCCTTTAAAATGAGCACTTTTGATTTCGAACGTTCGAGTCCCATAGACGTCAATGGGGTTCTAACGTTCGTGCGAACTTTCGGTCCGTTCGCGGGTTCTGGTGCGAACCGAACCGGGGGGTGTTCGGCTCATCCCTACTCCTTACCACCGTCACAGGTGTTTCACTACTATCAACTATCCAGCTACCTCAAATCCTGCTTCAGTCCATGAAAAAACCATTGCCAACGCTCATTCATTGATACAATGCTCAAGCCGGATCAATACTCTATTTCAGAAATATACTCTAACCTTGTCACCCACCAGACCTCTAAGTACCGCATCCTTCCTTTTAAATCCTGGGCATCCATCCTTGACATCCAATACGCCCCAGAAAAGATTCTTGCAGGATACCAAAAAATCCGCTCCCTAGTGGTCTGCGAAGAAGGGCGAGAAACTCAATTCAAAATCGCTCATCATGCATATATACCGTTTAGACATAGCAAAGTAGATCCCTCCCTCTCTATGTGCCCCTGGTGCGACACCTCTCGACCGTCTCTGTTTCAATGACTGTGGACTTGCTGAGCTACCTCCACCTTCTGGGACCAGGTGCTTAAATATATTAACAAGATACAAACGAGACTCCTCCCTAAAGACCCATTGCTGTGCCTCTTTAGTTGTGATGCCTTGATGTCCTCTTCCTCTTCATCTACCTGTGCCTCACTCCCACAATTGGTTCATATTTGCCTTCTGATAGCTTGCAGGGTCCTCATGCAAGCCTGGATTCATCCCACCCCGCCTCAGATTGCTTCAGTAAAACATGCGCTACACACCCTATTTCTCATGGAAAAGCTGGACACTGTTACCCAGCACTCTAATGCCCTATACACACGGTCGGATTTTCCGATGGAAAATGTGTGATAGGACCTTGTTGTCGGAAATTCCGACCGTGTGTGGGCTCCATCACACATTTTCCATCGGAATTTCCGACACACAAAGTTTGAGAGCTTGCTATAAAATTTTCTGACAACAAAATCCGTTGTCGGAAATTTCGATCGTGTGTACACAAATCCGACGCACAAAGTGCCATGCATGCTCACAATAAATTAAGAGACTAAAGCTATTGGCTACTGCCCCGTTTATAGTCCCGACGTACGTGTTTTACATCACCGCGTTTAGAACGATCGGATTTTCCGACAACTTTGTGTGACCGTGTGTATGCAAGACAAGTTTGAGCCAACATCCTACCGTGTGTACAGGGCATAAGTCCTTGAAACGTTTTATCACCAGGTGGCGACATTATATGGGGCACTTCTATTCTCCAGAAGAGATCTCTCAACATATGACACCCTTCCAATATACGGCCTGGTACTTGCGTGCAGACCTTGCTGATACGCTGGGTAAACTCGGGATCCCAGGTACCCTTGAATACCAGAATCCGCTCGTCCCCCCATAGCACTCCATATATTCCATTTGCTCTTTTGCTGCTCTATTCGAGGTGAAATGTGTACTTGTTATTAACCCTAATAGAATAATTAGAATGTATACTCGCTTCCACTCCTCAGGTTGTTTCTTTGGTGCAATTTATCAGTTAGTTACTCTTGTTATACCAGATGCGCTATTAGTTAACTATGATTGTTCTGAATTTAGCCGTACTGTTTCTATATTACTGTTATTTTTGTTCTACTATGCGAAGGCTATGCTATCTGTCTTACAGCCTTCACAGATACTTGATTTGTGTTTGCAATACTTTTATTTTTTTTACCCTGGCGGTATTCCCGAGTGTGGCTCGGGGTGAGATTTTAGTACCATTAGCGGTAACCCTGAGCCACACTCGGGATCGCATCGCTGGATCCTGGAAGAGGTTATTTACCTTGTCCCCGGGATCCCCGCGATGTACTCCCGCTGTGTACGGCGGCCGGATCTTCCGCATCTTCCGCCCAATGCACTGTGTGCCCTGGCTTCCGTTCCCTGCAAGCGTCGCGACGCAGGGGGGTGGAACCAGTGGCAAGTTCAAACAGTATAAAACACAAACACACTGATACATTGTAATCCTATTGGATTACATTACTAAATAAAATAAAATAGACCTTAGTTTGCCTACAGTGCTTTATCCAGTGCCCTTGCCTGCAGTTTTACTATACTTTCTGTCTGGAAACTGCAGAGCGACCATGGCATTAAAAAAGCGCGCCTCTACCTCAAAAGCGGCATATGACCTGCTGGAAAACAGCCTCAGCGATACAGAATCGCCTGCAGAATTGAGTGACAGCGATTCACAGGGAAGTTCATCATCAGGCACTGAAATCAATTTCAGCGATGATCCTTCGACTGTGCCCAGTGATGTGCGGACTTGGTGCTCGACTGACTGTGGTACGGAGCACGCAGCACCCCCAAGATTCCCATTTAACTCTTTTTGACCGATGATGTTATCGAAAAAATTGTTACGGAGACAAATCGGTAGCAGGAGCAACAATCTGCTACGTATCAGAGGTTTGCAAGGAGCAGAAAGTGGGAACCAGTGACCAAAGAGGACATCTGGAAGTTTCTGGGCCCCATAATTCTTCAGGGAGTGGTGGGGAAACCCCTGCAGAAGTAGTATTGGACAACCAACAAATTACTAGCCACTCCTTTTTTTGGCACCGTGATGTCGAAGTTCAAATTTTCTCTGATAATGAAATATTTGCACTTTCAAAATAATGAAGAATTTGATGAGACTTCTCATCCAGCACCAAAACTGAAAAAGATTTGGGAGATATACCAAATTATTCAGAAAAATTTCCAGCAGACCTATGTACCAGATAGAGACATCAGTATCGATGAAAGTCTAATGGCCAACAAAGGAAGACTCAGCTGGATACAGTATATCGCGTTTTCTGTTCTTCCTTTTATTGAGCCATTGCTGAATCAGGGCTACTGTGTAACCACAGATAATTTTTACACTTCTCCAGAACTCTATGAGTTCCTTCTTCAGCACAAGACGGATGCATATGGGACTGTTAGAGCTAACTGGTGTGACATGCCGCCAACCCTTGGCAATAAAAAGCTCAAGGCAGGAAAAATAGTTGCCTGGCAGAAAGGCAAAATGACAGACATGAGATGGAGTGACAAAAAAATGTGTGTCTAATGAGTACTATCACAACTCTACTGTCATGGTACACACAAAAGGTGGAAAAGACATAATGAAACCACAAGTCGTGATGGACTACAACAACACCATGGGAGGTGTTGACAGAGCTGACCAGGCCATGACTTTTTATCCAGCCATGAGAAAGCAACAAAAAAAATATTACAAAAAAATCTTCAGGCATCTTCTTGAACAGTGCCTGTGGAATGCCTTCATTCTTCTAACAAAATAAGAGTGACAAGCCTGTGGTTCATGCAGACTTTGTTTGGAAAGTTGCCGAACTTATATTTCTCAAGCACCAAACACCAACAACTGTAAATAGATCTGGACGTTGTGCTGCTGGCATTGTGAACTCGTAACGCCTGACTGGTCGTCACTTTATGGACCACATTCCACCAACAGAAAAGAAGGCAGCACCCACAAGGATGTGTGTGGTTTTCTGCTCTAATCGTGACGACACTGGAAGGAAAATTAGAAAAGAAACCAGGTTCTACTGTCCTGACTGTGACGTTGGACTTTGTGCTGTACCATGTTTTAAAATTTTCCATACTCGGGACGTTTACTGAAGCAATATGACTACTAATATTGCATCCTTGTTTGGCCAAAAAAAATGTCAGTGTTTTTGATGATATTATTTATTGAATAAAAAGTATTATTATTTGTTATTATTTATAGTTATTTATTATATTATAATTAATGATTTTGTGTTTCAAACTTTATCATACCTGAGATGTCTACTAGACTCTGGTTTGGACATATTTAAGTGAGTTATTCCTAAGAATTACAGGCCTACAAGAAAAAAGGCCAAATTTCCATGCAAAATAATGGTACTGCTTTCAGCACCTAAAATCTGAAATAATCATACCGCCAGGGAGGGTAACCACTTAAGGACCAGCCTCGTTTTGGAATTTAGGTGTTTACATGTTTAAAACAGGTTTTTTTGCTATAAAATTACGTAGAACCCCAAATATTATATACTGTTTTTTTTACTAACACCCTAGAGAATAAAATGGTGGTCATTGCAATACTTTTTTTCACACCATATTTGCGCAGCGGTCTTACAAGCACGCTTTTTTTTTTTTAAAAAATCACTTTTTTGAATAAAAAAATAAGACAACAGTAAAGTTAGCCCAATTTTTTTTATATTGTGAAAGATTACGCCGAGTAAATTGATACCCAACATGTCAAGCTTCAAAATTGCGCCCGCTCGTGGAATGGCGTCAAACTTTTAACCTCAAAAATCTCCATAGGCGACGTTTAAAAAATTCTACAGGTTGCATGTTTTGCGTTACAGAGGAGGTCTAGGGCTAGAATTATTGCTCTCGCTCTAACGATTGCGGCGACACCTTACATGTGTGGTTGACCACCGGGGCGCTACTCACGTATGCGTTCGCTTCTGCGTGCAAGCTCGTTGGGACGGGGGGTTTTAAAAAAACATTTTTTACATTTTTCTTATTTATTTTACATGATTTTATTTATTTTTACACTGTTTAAAAAATAAATTGTGTCACTTTTACTCCTATTACAAGGAATGTAAACATCCCTTGTAATAGAAAAAAGCATGACAGGACCTCTTAAATATGAGATCTGGGGTCACAAAGACCTCAGATCTCATATTTACACTAAAATGCAATAAAAAAAAAAAAAAAAAGTAATTTAAAAAAATGACATTGAAAAAAATGTGCCTTTAAGACGTATGGGCGGAAGTGACGTTTTGACATCGCTTCCGCCCTGCAGTGTCAGGGAGACGAGTGGGCGCCATCTTCCCCTCACTCGTCTCCAGGCACAGCAAGGGAACAGACGCGATCGCCTCCGCCACTACCGACGGCTCCGGTAAGCGGTGGAGGGCACCGGATCGTGGCGGGGGGGCCCTCTCCCGCCACCCATAAAAGTGATCTCGCTGCCAATCCGCCGCAGAGACCACTTTTATCTGAAAGCCGACCGCTGCGCGAAAACGGGGATACCGGGGTTATGGCAGCTATCTGCTGCCATAACATCGATATCCGCCGCCAAACTTTGTACATCGGCGTGCGGCGGTCGGCAAGTGGTTAATAAAAATGTTATAAAACAAAAAAATGCTAAGCCAAAAAAGAGGCTTGCAATCAAAACCACAAATTACTAGTAAATATACACACCACGAATTATATCTAATTAGTACTTTTTTTGACATCAAGGATAAATAGTGGAATGATAACGCAAATTTTGTGCTCAGCTCAAAAAAAAGAAGAAAGAAAAAGAAACACACTATTATTGCCATGTTTGTTAGTTTTGGCATTTGGCTGGGTTGGATACTCTTCATTCAATTAGTATTATTTCCCCTCAAAGTAATGTTGGCACCACCATACCATTAAGCTGCACATTCAGATCATGTAAGTACACAACAATCATTTAAAAAATAAAAAAATGAGTTTGGCAGTACATACAGAAGGAGCTCCCATCCAACCTCTTTGGCTAGCGTCACTGTCTGTCTGTTCTGCAGCTGAGCCCCCCTGTAGCTTTTTAAATGTTTACACAACTGAATACAAATGACAAACATCAAATCCTAAATGATCATTGGAATTAGCCGACTAGAATAATAACTATTGAGCTCCTAATGACATACTAAAATATAGCTTCAAATTTGGTTAATGATGAATGTTAAACTGAATAGTCTAATTTGTTGGAATCTTGTTGACCAGGATGCTCAAATTCATACAAGGAATTAACATTGACTGCCATTTACATTTATCTCCGTAAGTTCACCATACACATTAAAGCTGAAGTTTAATCTGCTTATCTTTTGCCTTCCCTTATTCCATTCCCCCTCCCCAATCAATAAGCTAATGAAATGTTTAAATAAAACTTTCCCATTTGCATTACATATCTCATTTTAGATCTGGTGTTGTCATCGTTAGGTCCCTGTGATTATCTAAGCAAAGCAGGCAGATCATAGTTAAGTGGAGGGGCCTGAAGGGTGCAGTACATAGATTCCTGAAAACATCACAGCAACTGGTCCCCTCTCAAGAGCCCTAAGCTGTGGACTGGATCTTTTGATGAGTTATGCAAATATCAAAGTAGTCATGTGCAATTTGTTTCGTAATGAATCGATGCAAATTGATTTTTGCATCTTTCGGACATTCGGAGGCAGCCGAACTTCCGAAGAAAAAAATGCATTTCAACTAAAACGAAAGACAGTACAATGAAAATAACAAATGAATTTAGCATGATTCATGAATTCGTTAAGGCTGGGTTCACGCTGCAGAAGGATGCGGCTCACAGCAGGAATCTGGTGCATCACTGTTCTCTGTTTCAGGCTTGATTCACACTTATGTATTTTTAGTGCTTTTTGCATTTTGCAGATTTGCACTACAGAACGTGTTCCATAGGAAACAATGTTAAAAGGGCTGCAGTTCAAATCTGCAAAATGCAAAAAGCACTAAAAATGCATAGGTGTGAATCAAGCCTAAGGGATGAATCAGGCCTGAATTTTTGCATAAATTTGGGCCTGAAACGAAGCCAAAGACGCACAGGACCCCTGTACAATCAGTCTCCTGTTATGCGATTAGGGTGCAGGGAAACCCACATCCAATTCACACTAGTGTGAACCCAGCCTACAGGCCTAATGAAACAACAGGTCAACTCGTAATGCATAACGAATTATGCAAATTCAATCGTATCAATTTGTTATTATTCTATTATTAGCACCTAAACAAGTGGAAAGGAATTGATCCATCAGAGTTACAGTTTTTTTAGTCCAATCAGTTGATTCCTTTTGTGTTGGGGGCTGGATTACTGGTGTAAATAAAATCTGAATTACGAATCGTTATCATGAATATATATACATACATAATTATCTGAAAACGAAACAATTAAACAATAAAACGAATCGATTCGGTATAACGAATATATACTCTACAGAAATAATGAATTATCCAAAAACAAATTAACGTAACAATGAATATAACAGAACTAAATGATGTATTTTACGAATGAAAACGTAACACAATTTTCCATTGTGCACAAGTCTATATCAAAGTACCTTGATGCAGACTTTGCATGCAGACTGCTCTAGGTAACACCTGCATGTGATGCTGAGCCTGCATGAATGAAAGTAATGGGCCAGGGACAGTAAAGCTGCGAAGGAAAAAGCTAGATGATGCTAGACACCCTTCTGCCAGGAAATGACACAATCTCACTTGCTGCACTTTCTAATGCATGGTGTAAGAGGCTCACAGGGGTTGATTTACTAAAACTGGAGGATGCAATCTGGTGCAGCTATGCTTAGAAACCAATCAGCTTCCAGTTTTTTGTCAAAACTTAATTGAACAAGCTGAAGTTAGAAGCTGATTGGCTACCATGAACAGCTGAACCAGTTTCTGCACTCTCCAGTTTTAATAAATCCACCCCACAGTGTGCAGTGAAATCACAGCAAACCAGTTTCAGTGCAGGAGAGGAGTCTACACAACTGTGCTAGACTGAAGGTAAGGCTGGAGTTTAACTTTAAATTATGGTCAGATATCACAAATGATTACATAACTATAAATATGGATGGATGAATGAATGTACTATATGAAACAGCAATTAACCCATCAAAGCAGCGCTATTTTCAGTCCTCAATGCTGACTGATAAAACAAAGTCTTTGTAAATGCAAGCAAAACACATGCAGGCAGGTAAATTCCAACAAAGACACAGCGGTAGGAGCTCGGTCTGGATTCCCTTATATGAATAGTAGATCTGATGGGTGCACCTTTCACCATCTATTGGGACACCTTGTGCTGCACACACCCCATAGGGGTTCAAACTCACCGGAGCCAGGAGGTTAACAAGCCTTGGATCAAATCCTCTCTGTTTACTCCCGAAGTCCTCCAGGGTTGATGATCAAATAACAGCAACAATGTCCACATGTAAAAAAGAGACCCCGAATAGTCCAGTACCGTTTTGATACTTTATTGTAAGTCACAAATCAGAGAAAAAAAAAAACTAATAAAGTAAATACACTGTAAAAATCAGTGGGCGCAGTTCCTTACAAAGGATAGCCTTCTAGCTTTCAGTTGGTTGGTAATAGTGGATAACTCAAACTGCTTCTCTCAAAGCACAAGGGTACTGGTTGCAGACTGGATGGATGTTACACACTCACAGCTGATCAGTCCTTCATTCCACTAGTATACAACTACAAGCTTGGAGCGCACTGCGTGTCAGCCAGGCACAGCTGATCCGCACTTCCTCCCTCTCGTGTCTGAAGCTTCAGGCTAAAAGCACACTGCGTCCTCACGTGATAACGGTTGCCGTGGTATCGTGCTCTGACTAGTTTCGTCAGGAAGACTTTTTCAAAGAGCATGACTACACGGCTTGTTGAACAAAATTTATCTGAAAACCAGGGGGTGGGGCACAACCAACACTCCGCCCTAATGAGTTAATACTTGGCAAGCACTAGGTCTGATTGGAAGGTGCGTCCCTATCTTAAACTGGGAACGTATCCATACTCCAACCAACCAAAAGCTGCAGGCTGCACATTTAAATGACACCGCAGTCTATTTATACCAGAATCTTGCATTACATCTGCAAACTCCCAATTCCTTGTGAGAAACAGTGCCTATGTCCTGGATTAAAACTAAACATCTCCTCTTCCATATATTCCAGGTGCAACTGAAGAGAGAGAGAGAGTCGCTTAACCCCCAAACATTATTAAGCTATATGGATGTCACAGTGTAGTGACCAAGTAATTAAAATACCCATAGTTCCTCACCCGATATAATTATCATATTAAATCAGATAAGTTTATCACATTGCGACATAAAATTAACAAAAAATAAAAATGTTACATACAAAATCGCATATAATCGCAGCAACATCGGAACTTGTGATAAAATCACGAAAATAATAATGATTAAAATCTAATCAGATTAAAATTACCTGACATACCTATTGACATAAAATTAACAAAAATTAAAATGTTACATGCAAAATCGCATATAATCGCAGCAACCTCGGAACTTGTGATAAAATCACAAAAATAATAGTGGTTAAAATCCAATCAGATTAAAATTAACTGCACAATCTAAAATTCTACATAGATAGAAAGCGGAAGTTGATAAAAGATTCTCCGGTACCGCTCTGTATCACATAGTTCCATATTGTACATACACAATAAAAAAATATGTAATCCAAACGGGGCATAGTTATTAAGTTATCTATACAGAAAACAGATCAAAATCTCAGAGTGAGGAACCCCTCCATTAAAACTCTAATACATTGTGTAATCGTCCACTCTAGTGAACCTAAAAATCCATTGAGTTTCTTTTTTTGATAAATCCCTTATTATATTACCCCCCCTCCAAGATTGTTTGATGTGATCAATCCCCCAAAATAACAATCCAGCAGGATCTTGTCCGTGATGTAATTTGAAATGCAGGGATACGTTATGGTCTTTATAGCCAATAGTAATGTTGTGCACATGCTCAGCGATTCTCACTCTTAAAAGACGCTTAGTGCGACCTATGTACATTAATCCACATGGACAACGCAGGGCATACACTACATGTGATGTATTACATGTTATAAAGTGCTTAATTTCAAATTCCCTATTGTTGGAAGTTGCAGTGAATTTTTCTATTTTTCTCATAGGTCTCGCCACCATTCTGCACGCTTTGCACTTCCGGCACGCAAAAAAAACATTTTGTTCCCAGAAGGTTGGATTTCTCCCGGGGGGATCAATAATCTTTTTGACTATAACATCCCCAAAGCTTGGCGCCTTACGGTAAATGAACTTGGGCTTGTCAGGTAGAACACTTGCCAGTGTCCTATCCAGACAAAGGACATGCCAATGCTTAGGGATTTATCAAAAAAAGAAACTCAATGGATTTTTTTAACTGACACTCTTAGCCCGAAAGGGTTAAATATCGAACTCAATATTAATTGCTTTATCAGCGATTTTTAGGTTCACTAGAGTGGACGATTACACAATGTATTAGAGTTTTAATGGAGGGGTTCCTCACTCTGAGATTTTGATCTGTTTTCTGTATAGATAACTTAATAACTTAATAACTATGCCCCGTTTGGATTACATATTTTTTTATTGTGTATGTACAATATGGAACTATGTTTTACAGAGCGGTACCGGAGAATCTTTTATCAACTTCCGCTTTTTATCTATGTAGAATTTTAGATTGTGCAGTTAATTTTAATCTGATTGGATTTTAACCACTATTATTTTTGTGATTTTATCACAAGTTCCGAGGTTGCTGCGATTATATGCGATTTTGCATGTAACATTTTAATTTTTGTTAATTTTATGTCAATAGGTATGTCAGGTAATTTTAATCTGATTAGATTTTAATCATTATTATTTTCGTGATTTTATCACAAGTTCCGATGTTGCTGCGATTATATGCGATTTTGTATGTAACATTTTTATTTTTTGTTAATTTTATGTCAATTTTATGTCGCAATGTGATAAACTTATCTGATTTAATATGATAATTATATCGGGTGAGGAACTATGGGTATTTTAATTACTTGGTCACTACACTGCGATATCCATATAGCTTAATAATGTTTGGGGGTTAAGCGACTCTCTCTCTTCAGTTGCACCTGGAATATATGGAAGAGGAGATGTTTAGTTTTAATCCAGGACATAGGCACTGTTTCTCACAAGGAATTGGGAGTTTGCAGATGTAATGCAAGATTCTGGTATAAATAGACTGCGGTGTCATTTAAATGTGCAGCCTGCAGCTGTTGGTTGGAGTATGGATACGTTCCCAGTTTAAGATAGGGACGCACCTTCCAATCAGACCTAGTGCTTGCCAAGTATTAACTCATTAGGGCGGAGTGTTGGTTGTGCCCCACCCCCTGGTTTTCAGATAAATTTTGTTCAACAAGCCGTGTAGTCATGCTCTTTGAAAAAGTCTTCCTGACGAAACTAGTCAGAGCACGATACCACGGCAACCGTTATCACGTGAGGACGCAGTGTGCTTTTAGCCTGAAGCTTCAGACACGAGAGGGAGGAAGTGCGGATCAGCTGTGCCTGGCTGACACGCAGTGCGCTCCAAGCTTGTAGTTGTATACTAGTGGAATGAAGGACTGATCAGCTGTGAGTGTGTATCATCCATCCAGTCTGCAACCAGTACCCTTGTGCTTTGAGAGAAGCAGTTTGAGTTATCCACTATTACCAACCAACTGAAAGCTAGAAGGCTATCCTTTGTAAGGAACTGCGCCCACTGATTTTTACAGTGTATTTACTTTATTAGTTTTTTTTTTTTTCTCTGATTTGTGACTTACAATAAATTATCAAAACGGTACTGGACTATTCGGGGTCTCTTTTTTACATGTGGACATTGTTGCTGTTATTTGATCATCAACCCTGGAGGACTTCGGGAGTAAACAGAGAGAGGATTTGATCCAAGGCTTGTTAACCTCCTGGCTCCGGTGAGTTTGAACCCCTATGGGGTGTGTGCAGCACAAGGTGTCCCAATAGATGGTGAAAGGTGCACCCATCAGATCTACTATTCATATAAGGGAATCCAGACCGAGCTCCTACCGCTGTGTCTTTGTTGGAATTTACCTGCCTGCATGTGTTTTGCTTGCATTTACAAAGACTTTGTTTTATCAGTCAGCATTGAGGACTGAAAATAGCGCTGCTTTGATGGGTTAATTGCTGTTTCATATAGTACATTCATTCATCCATATTTATATTTCTATTTTTTATTAAGTGGCTGCTGAGAGATATCTCACTCAGAATATGGTGACATCAGGTTAAATCACTGCGGTTTATTACAATCATTATTTTCCATCTTCATATACTGAATATCCTTTAGCGCTGAGATAGGAGGATTGGAGTAGGGCGTATTGTCTCCTTTTTGTTTGTATAATGATTACATAACTGATTAGAATAAAAGAAAGAAGGATTCAGGTCTTTTGATTTGAGAAGTATGTTAAAGAAATTGTATAAAATTAATACGTTTTTCTAATATCTTCAAAAACTGCATCTGATCCGGAAGAAAACAAAATCCAATAGAAAGCAAGACAGTTTGCCTGCGCTGTACCCAATGGCAGTCAGAAAAATACTTGGGTTGTACTTAGAAAGGGAACCCAGTAGCCTGGATAAAGTTTTCAATTAAAAAAAAAAGCCGCACCTTTTTTATTAGGACAATAGAGTTGTGAGAGGTTAAAACTCCCGTTGGTTTGTCTTTGAGTGGGGATACTTGTTCCAGTGACGGCTGTGAAAGAGTCGGCCATGTTCACTTTAGAGAGATTTCATCTCACTTCTAATGTGTGTACATTATAGGGCGTGAAATCTCACCAATTGGGCAACGATGGCAAACATTAATAAATAAATTAAATAACTGACAGCGGTTTTAATTGTCCCTATCCAAAATGAAAAAAAAAAAGTTTTTGTTCTGGATACACCTTAACTTTAACCTCCCTGGCGGTAAGATTATTTCAGATTTTAGGTGCTGAAAGCGGTACCATTATTTTGCACAGAAATTTGGCGTTTTATATTTTAGGCCTGTAATTCTTAGGAATAATTCACTTAAATCTGTCCAAACCATAGTCTAGTAGACATCCCGTGTATGATACATTTTGAAAAACGAAATAAAAAATTATAATATAATAAATAACTATAAATAATTATAACAAATAATAATATAATAATAATAAAAATTATTCAATAATGTAATCAAATCAAAAACACTGAAATTTGCTCAGTTGCAGAATTGTCACTTTCGTTACTTTTAGTGTTTGGTGATGGATTTTCCCACAAATCACTATCACTCAATTCTGCGAGTGATTCTAATTTATTATCGCTGTTTTCTAGCTGGTCTAAAGCCACTTTTGATGTAAAGGGACACTTTTTGGTTGCTATGGACAATCTCCAGTTTCCAGGCAGAAAGAACAGTATTTATAATATAAAACTGCATGCAGGGCATGGACAGACCACTAGGCACAAAGGGGATGTGTAATTATTTGATACAGTAATGTAATCTGTAAGATTACAGTATACTGTATCTATACTGTGTGTTTCACTTTTTGAATTTGCTGCCGAACTCCGTCCCCGTGCGTCGCAACGCTCGCAGGGAACGGAGCTCGGCACTGTGAATCGAGCGAGACACAGCGGCTCGCCGATCAGCGGAGAGACATCGCAGGAACCAGGGGACAAGGTAAGTAAACTCTTCCTGGATCCTGCGATGCGATCCCAAGTCTGGCTCGGGGATACCGCTTTTGGTATTGAAAATCCACCCCGAGCCAGACTCGGGAATACCGCTAGGGGGGTTAAAACTCTCTTCATTGTACTGGGGGAGTTACATAGTTCAGTGGTTCTCAACCCTGTCCTCAAGTACCCCCAACAGGCCATGTTTGCAGGTATCTTGCACAGGTGCTTTTTTCAATCAGAGTCAATGGCTTGGTATTTTGGACAGCTAATTTATCTAAGAGAAATTCCCAAAACATGGCCTATTGGGGGAACTTGAGGACAGGGTTGAGAATCACTGGACTCAAGTTCATTTAAAGTAACATTTATTCCATAACAGAAAATAGACATATGTAGCGCTGGTAGATTTACAATCTACCGCAGATTAGGTAAATTTAGTAAATTGGGTGTTAGGAAGGTTAAAAGTTTGCCTCTGTTCCAGCTTGGCTGACGTTGTGTGTGCTTCCGTGCTGACCGGTGGGTGTCACTGTTACCACTAGTCAGTCTTGGAAAGGCAACGTGTTGAAGTGTATAGATGCTACTCTGTCTTGGAGGCAAGCTCGGTGGAGGTGGTCCTCCGAGTTGCATTCTGGGAAGGGGGTATTTATGGGACAGACGCCATGTTTTAGCGTCGTTTTGCAGCCACCTGCTGGCCCTCCTGGCCGACAGGTATGCGTTAAGGAGCTACCTCGTGGTCCTCCGATCGGGAGGCCCACGATGCTGCGGCGCAGGGGTGGGTCCAGAGGCTTGTCTGGAGCCTACCACCGTGGCCGAGGAATGGTCCTGAGCTGTCGGTCTCGTGTGACGAAGCTGGACAGCCAAGGAGATCCCAGGGGAGGACCCATCTTGGA
The DNA here is from genome assembly GCF_042186555.1 of Aquarana catesbeiana. Taxonomy (NCBI): domain Eukaryota; kingdom Metazoa; phylum Chordata; class Amphibia; order Anura; family Ranidae; genus Aquarana; species Aquarana catesbeiana. The sequence goes on from NC_133325.1 coordinate 710,824,765, forward strand.
GAGATCACGCAGCGTGCTGGTCTATAGAGGGGCCTGGTGACTCGGCTGGAGGACGTATCCAAAAGAAGTAATTATACAGCATATTGTCACCGGTTCGGCTTAAAGGTTCAGGCACTGTGACTGACTGTTCACTGAAGAAGATCTGATACATCCTGTGGCAGAGGATCGTGCAGATTTACCCCCCCAAGTAAGTCTGTGGCAGAGACTTTAGATTCGTGCTGCGTACTGGGTGCTAGACCGGTGAGAGAGGCCTATCCAGACGAGCAAAGAGTGTGTCCCACAAGGGGAGCGTATTCCATCCAGTTATCTGAAATCTATCGGGACATTTGTTGCTAAGATATTAGAAGAAGATATTTGAGTTTCTCCTGAAAGTTTCCTTCTCCACCTCTTTCCTGCTACTTCCTGAAGTTTGACTGTTTAATAAAGCATTGAAAACGTACTCTAGTGTTGGTGCGTGTGTTGTCCAGCAGTGAGCTCAACGGAACCCCTAGACCCGGTGCCAGTGAAACAGAGGGAAGCAAAGTGAAGGTAACAGACCCGCTTAAACCAGCAGCTCCACCGTGAGTTATTGCTACACATAGAACATTTTGTTATATATATAGGAGGAAACCCTCCCCCACCAAAAAAAAAACCTCTAAGGGCTTGTTTACACCAGCCTATTCACTAAAACGCCTGCATGCAGATGTGCAATGTGGTGGTGAGGAGTGATGCAATGCATTGTTACAGCACATGCCACTCTTTTCTTGTTACTCTTTTTAGGCCTTATGCACACTGCTGCTCCTAAACGAATGTTTTTTTTTTTAGGGCTTTTGTCGTTTTTTGCCTAAACCCCTGAACAGACCTCAATAAAAGCCTATGGGGTTGATTTACTAAAAGCAAATAGACTGTGCACTTTGCACAGTGCAGTTGCACTCTGGATCTGCAGTTGCTCCAGAGCTTAGTAATTGAGATAAAACTTCACTTTGCAAAGAATATCCAAACTCATGCAAGGAGGAAAAAAACCTGTATTTTTACTTTCACATGATTGGATGATGGAAATCAGCAGAGTTTTTGCTCATTTACTAAGCTCTGGAGCAACTGCTCTTGTAGAGTGCAACTGCACTTTGCAAAGTGTACAGTCTATATCCTGTTAGTAAATCAACCCCATAGGCTTTTAGAGGAGTTTAGAGGCAGTCAAAGCTCCTTCCCCTGAAATCGACCCCAGTGGGTCACAGATTGCACCGCTGCGCAGCCCCTAAAATGCACAAGGAAGCGCACGATTAGGAGGATGTCATGACGTCGACCCGGGATAACAGTGCTCCAGCCCAGCCATATTATTATAATAGGCTGGGTGTGAAGTGGTTAAACCTTGGCTGATTGTTATGGACAAGCGCTGCATAAACTGTTGGCGCTATCAGAGGAATCACATTCAGGAGAGGAGCTTTTGGGCATAAAAACGCCAAACGTGGCTAAACGCTAGGCCTGTTTAACACTTCAGCATTTATTCATTTCAGTGGCAAGAATACAATAAAATTTTGTCTCATGAAATAAATAAATGCCCAAATGCCAAATGCTGCTAAACTCATCTAAACCCGCCTAAACTGGTTTAAAAAAATGCAGCTTAGGTCAGTTTTTAACACTGATTTTCTCCTTTAAGGAGAAACAGTGTTTACAATAAACCAAGTGTGTATAAGGGCCTAAACTTTATTGAAGTGCCAATAATTAACTGTATGCATTGCAGCTGTTGTGTGGCATTGTGGTGTGTTGAATACAATGTGCCTACAACCCACCTCAGCACAGCATAAATGCCAGGGAGTGTGTTGAAGGGCAGCCACATGCCAGTGAGATTGCATGGTCCTGTTACCAGCTGATGGAAGAATAATGAGGAACATGTAAACTAGGTCTGTTTGTCAGGTCATAGCAAAAAATGTCAGGAGAGAAGAAGATGCCACCATGACCTTCACCTAGAATGAGACACCACTTTAGTTATATACTTTACATTCAAATGATCTTGGTGAACATCTTGTTGAACACATATCTGCAGGGTGCATACTTCTTGATCTAACATATTTGGTACAGACGCTGTGGCAAGTTATGTTTTTATTAGTATATAATTGTACCGGTATGTTTTTTTTTTTTTTGTATTTCCAGTTGTTATTATGGGCACAGTGCTATATAGTTGCAGAACTGTACATACAGTATTAATTTCTGCTAACTCTTGCACTGCTGCATTTTAAAGCCCTTTTACACCAAATGCATTGGTCTGCGCTGGTCTTGCCCAATGCAGACTATTCCTTCAGCCACAGACTCATATAGAGGTATGGACCTTTAACTACAGGCTGGAGGAGGTAATAATGGACTACAAGTTTGAGAATGTTACCACGCTTGTGCTCCATTGAGATCTAGGAGTCCTTGTGCTGTGGTAGAAGATGGGACTTGTAGTCTCTACGTTCTCTGTGAATGGATAATGTGGCTGTGTGGGTCATGGGTGTAACATGAAAGATGGTCAGAAAGGAGGACCTTTAAAGCTGAGCTCTAGTCAGGTACAAAAGAAACTATGTACAACCCCCAAAAATTTGGGACGCTGTGCAAAATCTACATACATTTTCAATATTACCTTTTTTCTTTTTTTTTAAACTGGTACATTTTCTCAGTTTTAAACATTTGATGTGCTCTATTTTCTATTTTGAATAGAATATGGGTTTATGAGATTTGCAAATAATTGCATTCTGTTTTTATGAAGATTTTACACAGCGTCCCAACTTTTTTGGATTTGGGGTTGTAATCATGAACCCATTATTAAATTTATTTTTAAAATACAAGCAGCGTGAGTAAAATTTTTTAGTCTCTTGTCATCCCTGTACAATTGGGTCATGTGATGACAAGGAACACAAACATGATATGGAAAAAGCAGAGTGACAGAGAGACAGCCTACCCTGTGCTGCTTCTCCTTCACTGTCAATTCACCGACTAGGGGCAGGTCCATGACAGGCTGGATTCTGAGTAGGGATGAGCCGAACACCCCCCGGTTCGGTTCGCACCAGAACCCGCGAACGGACCGAAAGTTCGCACGAACGTTAGAACCCCATTGACGTCTATGGGACTCGAACGTTCGAAATCAAAAGTGCTCATTTTAAAGGCTAATTTGCATGGTATTGTCCTAAAAAGGGTTTGGGGACCCGGGTCCTACCCCAGGGGACATGTATCAATGCAAAAAAAACTTTTAAAAACGGCCGTTTTTTCGGGAGCAGTGATTTTAATGATGCTTAAAGTAAAAAAAAAAAAAGTGAAATATTCCTTTAAATATCGTACCTGGGGGGTGTCTATAGTATGCCTGTAAAGTGACGCGTGTTTCCCATGTTTAGAACAGTCCCTGCACCAAATGTCATTTTTAAAGGAAAAAATCTCATTTAAAACTGCTTGCGGGTTTAATGTCATGTCGGGTCATGGCAATATGGATGAAAATCAGTGAGACAAACGGCATGGGTACCCCCCAGTCCATTACCAGGCCCTTTGGGTCTTGTATGGATATTAAGGGGAACCCCGCACCCAAATTAAAATAAGGAAAGGTGTGGGGCCACCAGGCCCTATATACTCTGAACAGCAGTATACAGGCGGTGCAAACAAGACAGGGACTGTAGGTTTGTTGTTAAGTAGAATCTGTTTGTAATTTTGAACATTTTTAACGTGTTTAGCTCCAGCCAAAAAATCTTTTCTAAGCTTTTTGGAAAACATAGGGAAGGGTTATCACCCCTGTGACATTTGTTTTGCTGTCTTTCCTCCTCTTCAGAAGATTTCACCTCACTTTTTTGTCCCAATGAAAAATGTTTTTTGAAAATTTGGGTTTTTTTGTGGAACAAGGATTGGAAAGCATCAGTGGAAAGGAGAACTTGTTTTCCCATATTAACTCTTACAGGAGAGAATTTCCCTTCCTAGGGGTAGATTTCATCTCACTTCCTGTTGTCTCCTTCCGTTTGCAAGTAGGAGTCATTTGTAAGTTAGATGTTTGAAAGTAGGGTCCTGCCCTATATACTCAGCAGAAATTTGGGCCTTAGGTGTTGCTGTGGCCACAACACTGTAAGCCCTCACAGGGCCCTGCTGTGAAATATTAGATCAAGAATTGTAATTACATGCCCCTGTTGAACAGGAGCTGAAAAATTAGGCCTTAGGCACTGGTGCTGGTGCCACAACACTGCAACCCCTCACAGACACTCTAGTTGGAACGCAGGAACGAGCCCTGCTGCAAATTATTGCTTCAAAAATTGTAATTACACGCCCCTGTTAGACAGGGGCAGAAAAATTGGGCCTTAGGCACTGGTGCTGGTGCCACAACACTGCAACCCCTCACAGACACTCTAGTTGGAACGCAGGAACGAGCCCTGCTGCAAAAATTGTAATTACACGCCCCTGTTAAACAGGGGCTGAAAAATTGTGCCTTAGGCACTGGTGGTGGCGCCCAGAACCAAAAATGTTCTTACAAGCTATCAGCGTGATGATTGAGGAGGAAGAGGATAATTACTCAGGGATAGTCACTCAGCATCAGCATAGGCAGTCTTTGAAGGGATCTGAGATTTCAAAAAAAATTATTCGGTTACATCAGCATCAGGTGCTTGGTAGCTGGTGGTGATCCAAGACTCATTCATTTTTATGAAGGTCAGCCGATCGACCGAGTCGGTGGACAGACGCACCCTGTGATCGGTTACCACGCCTCCAGCAGCACTGAATGTGCGTTCCGAAAGAACGCTGGATGCAGGACAGGCCAGTAGCTCAATTGCATACTGTGCAAGCTCTGGCCAGTGATCCATCCTCAAGACCCAGTAACCCAGAGGATTTTCGGTGGGAAAGGTGTCCAAGTCTGATCTTGCCCCTAGGTATTCCTGCACCATGTAAAACAGACGCTGGCGATGGTTGCTGGAACCGATCATACCTTGGGGCTGCGGACCAAAAAATTGTCTGAACGCATCGGTCAGACGGCCACCTTCTCCACCGCTCCTTCTTTGACTGACCGAAGCCTCAGCAACACGTTGTCCAGAAACAGGAGTTTGTAACCTCCCAGTCTCTGGGAACGCGTTGCACAGACCTTTCTGCAAGGCCTCCCGAAGATGTTTCATCCTCTGCTCCCTCTGCGATGGCAAGATAAGGTCCGCAACCTTACCCTTGTAACGTGGATCAAGGAGGGTTGCCAGCCAGTATTGGTCCTTCTCCTTGATACCACGAATACGAGGATCCTTACGCAGGCTTTGCAGGATCAGGGAGGCCATGCAGCGTAGGTTTGCTGAGGCATTCGGTCCGGAGTCCTCTGGGTCACTAAGAACGACATGGTCCGCAGCCACCTCCTCCCAGCCACGTACAAGTCCATGTGTTTCTTGGGACTGATCCCTTAAAGACTGCTGCTGATGCTGAGTGCCAGGCTCCACCTCCATACTGACACAATCTTCCTCCTCCTCCTCTTCCTCCTCGTCCTCTTCCTGTGTGATCGGCGGGCACGCAGGAACACTGTCTGGATAAAGGGGGCCTTGAGAGCTAAGGAAGTCCTCCTCTTCCTGCCTCTGTTCTGCCTCAAGTGCCCTGTCCATTATTCCACGCAGCGTGTGCTCCAACAGGTGGACAAGGGGGACAGTGTCACTGATGCATGCACTGTCACTGCTCACCATCCTCGTGGCCTCCTCGAATGGTGACAGGACAGTGCATGCATCCCTGATCATGGCCCACTGGCGTGGGGAAAAAAAACCAAGCTCCCCTGACCCTGTCCTGGTGCCATAGTCGCACAGGTACTCATTGATGGCCCTCTGCTGCGTGTGCAGCCGCTGCAGCATGGCCAACGTTGAGTTCCACCTGGTGGGCATGTCACAGATTAGGCGGTTCTTGGGCAGGTTAAACTCCTTTTGGAGGTCCGTCAGCCGAGCACTGGCATTATATGACCGGCGGAAATGCACACAGACTTTCCTGGCCTGCCTCAGGACATCCTGTAAGCCCGGGTACCTGCCCAAGAACCGCTGCACCACCAAGTTAAGGACGTGAGCCAAACAGGGCACATGGGTCATTTGTCCCTGTCGGAGGGCAGAGAGGAGGTTGGTGCCATTGTCGCAAACCACCATTCCTGCCTTAAGTTGGCGTGGCGTCAACCACCTCTGAACCTGCCCCTGCAGAGCTGACAGAACCTCTGCCCCAGTGTGGCTCCTGTCCCCCAAGCACACCAGCTCAAGCACCGCATGGCATCTTTTGGCCTGCGTACTTGCGTAGCCCCTTGAACGCCTACGGAGCACCGCTGGTTCCGAGGAAGAGGCCATGGAGGAAGAAGAAGAGGAGGGGGTGGAGGAGAGAGGTGTGTCACAATCAGCATTTTGGAGGCGTGGTGGCGGAACAACCTCCAACACTACTGCACCTTGTCCTGCATCCTTCCCAGCTGCCAGCAGAGTCACCCAATGCGCCGTGAAACTTAGGTAACGTCCCTGTCCATGCCTGCTGGACCATGAGTCAGCGGTAATATGCACCTTACCGCTGACCGCCCTGTCCAGCGAGGCATGGACATTGCCTTCCACATGCCGGTAGAGAGCCGGAATCGCCTTCCGTGAGAAAGTGGCGTTTGGGTACCTGCCACTGAGGAACCGCACATTCCACAAACTCACGGAAGGGGGCAGAGTCTACCAACTGAAAAGGCAGCAGTTGAAGTGCTAGCAATTTTGCCAAGCTAGCATTCAACCGCTGGGCATGTGGATGGCTGGGAGCAAACTTCTTTCGGCGGTGCAGCAGCTGGGGCAGGGAAATTTGCCTGGTACAATCTGACGTCGGTGTACCAAAAGCAGATTGCCCACAAGTACTTGGCTGTGACACACCTAATTCTACACCTTCATTCCTCTCACTGCAGGTCTCAGAGAGGACTGAAGGTCTAGTGGGGTTGGAAATCTCAGCTGATGAGGAGCAAGGAGAGATCCTCTTTGTTCTTTGGTGTGGGTCTTTTAGATACGCTTGCCAACGAACTGCATGGCAGGTCAACATATGTCTGGTCAAGCATGTGGTACCCAAGCGGGAGATATTTTGGCCACGCGAGATACGCTTGAGACATATGTTGCAAATAGCAGCGGTGCGATCTGATGCACTCGTCTCAAAAAAGGCCCACACCAAAGAACTTTTTGAATAACGCGCAGAGACTGCAGCGCCCTGCACATGTGGAGCTTTGGGGTGTGATGCAGTCAATGTGCTGCCCTTAGGCTGGCCCCTGGAGGGCATCCTACCTCGTTGGTGATGTGCTGCCGCCTCCTCCTCCTCCTCCTCCTCCTCCTCCTCCTCCTCCTCCTCCTCCTCCTCCTCCTCCTCCTCCTCCTCCTCCTCCTCCTCCTCCTCCTCCTCCTCCTCCTCCTCCTCCTCCTCCTCCTCCTCCTCTCTCCTATCAGGCACCCACGTTGAGTCAGTGACCTCATCATCCCCTCCCTCCTCATCACTGGAGCAAACCTGGCAGTATGCTGCAGCAGGGGGAGCATGACTGCCAGATTGCTGTCCTTCTTGGGCACCCCCTCTGTCCGCGCTCATGTTACTGCCTTCATCGAGCTCAGTATCGTCATCAGAGCCTTCCAAACGCTGGGCATCCTCCTGGAGCATGTACCCAACACTGTGGTCAAACAGTTCGAGGGAATCCTCATGAGGACATGGTGGAGCTAGGGAAGGAGTCACTGATGACATTGAGCTGAGGGAAGAGGCCGCTGCTTTGCCAGACAAAGCACCCTGGGCATGGGTGAGAGAGGATGAGGAGGATGAGGACGGCTTGGTCATCCACTCGACCAAGTCTTCCGCATGTTGCGGCTCAACATGGCCAGCTGCCGAAAAAAAGGCCAAGCGTGTCCCATGGCCACGTGCTGATGAGGATGCACCGTCTCCACGACCAGCACTAGACACAGAGCCTGCTTGCCCTCTCTTATTGGCTTGTGACTGTCTGCCTCTCCTTCTTGGCCTTCCAGACATACTAATGGCCTGTAGCTGCACTAAGCTGGGATAGAACACCTGTAATTTTCTTCAAGTAGCTTTATATACTGTAACCAGACAAGCCTGCCTGTCAGTAGGAAGATAACAGGAACGGATCTAGCTGAACACTGTGAGCAGGACGCACTGTACTAAATGTAAATAGTCTAGCTGCCTGACCGTGGTACTAATAGGATCAAATAGAACACCTGTAATTTTCTTCAGGTAGCTTTATATACTGTAACCAGACAAGCCTGCCTGTCAGTAGGAAGATAACAGGAACGGATCTAGCTGAACACTGTGAGCAGGACGCACTGTACTAAATGTAAATAGTCTAGCTGCCTGACCGTGGTACTAATAGGATCAAATAGAACACCTGTAATTTTCTTCAGGTAGCTTTATATACTGTAACCAGACAAGCCTGCCGGTCAGTAGGAATTTAACAGGAACGGATCTAGCTGAACACTGTGAGCAGGACGCACTGCACTAAATGTAAATAGCAGGAACGGATCTAGCTGAACACTGTGAGCAGGACGCACTGCACTAAATGTAAATAGCAGGAACGGATCTAGCTGAACACTGTGAGCAGGACGCACTGCACTAAATGTAAATTGCAGGAACGGATCTAGCTGAACACTGTGAGCAGGACGCACTGCACTAAATGTAAATAGTCTAGAAGATAACAGGAACGGATCTAGCTGAACACTGTGAGCAGGACGCACTGCACTAAATGTAAATAGCAGGAACGGATCTAGCTGAACACTGTGAGCAGGACGCACTGCACTAAATGTAAAGAGCAGGAACGGATCTAGCTGAACACTGTGAGCAGGACGCACTGCACTAAATGTAAATAGCAGGAACGGATCTAGCTGAACACTGTGAGCAGGACGCACTGCACTAAATGTAAATTGCAGGAACGGATCTAGCTGAACACTGTGAGCAGGACGCACTGCACTAAATGTAAATAGTCTAGAAGATAACAGGAACGGATCTAGCTGAACACTGTGAGCAGGACGCACTGCACTAAATGTAAATAGCAGGAACGGATCTAGCTGAACACTGTGAGCAGGACGCACTGCACTAAATGTAAATAGCAGGAACGGATCTAGCTGAACACTGAGCAGGACGCACTGCACTAAATGTAAATAGCAGGAACGGATCTAGCTGAACACTGTGAGCAGGACGCACTGCACTAAATGTAAATAGTCTAGAAGATAACAGGAACGGATCTAGCTGAACACTGTGAGCAGGACGCACTGCACTAAATGTAAATAGCAGGAACGGATCTAGCTGAACACTGTGAGCAGGACGCACTGCATTAAATGTAAATAGTCTAGATAGAAGATAACAGGAACGGATCTAGCTAAACTGAATACAGTGTGTATATATATATATATGCAACACCTGGGATGCATATATATACACAATACACTGTAAGTGCAGCTAACTGACTGACTGTTCTGCCTAATCTATCTAACTCAAATCAAATGACACTGTCTCTCTCTCTCTCTCTCTATCTCTCAGCACACCGGAACACACACTACACAGGGCCGCCGTGCAGGCGGCCTTATATAGTGTGGGGTGTGTACTAAATCCCCTGAGCCATAATTGGCCAAAGCCACCCTGGCTTTGGCCAATTACAGCTCTCTCTACTGACGGCGCTGTGATTGGCCAAGCATGCGGGTCATAGTGCATGCTTGGCCAATCATCAGCCAGCAATGCACTGCGATGCCGCAGTGAATTATGGGCCGTGACGCGCCACACGAATTTAGCGCGAACGGCACATAACGTTCGCAATTCGGCGAACGATCGAACAGCCGATGTTCGAGTCGAACATGGGTTCGACTCGAACACGAAGCTCATCCCTAATTCTGAGGAAGTGGGTTGAATGATGCAGGCCATTGATAAACCTAGATGAGTGAGGACATCTACTGATGGACAAGCACATCTCTGGATTGAAGGTGAGTATTGCAGCAAAGGTTGTTTTTATTTTTATTTTTTAATGATTATTTTTCTTTTTTTTTTTTTTTTTTTTGTTTTACTTTTGGTAGGAGTTCTGGTTTAAAAGGCTTCTGTTGGTGGTCTGAGAGTACATATACAGTATATAGTTGTTAAAGTACACCAGTGGTCTCCAAACTGCGACCCTTTGCTAGTTTTTATCTGACCCTTGGGGCATCATTTTCATCCACTGATTCCAACAATGGGACAAAATTCCCCCCACTGACAGCAATGAAGGGGCACAATTCCTCCCAATGACACCAAAGATGGGACACAATTCCTCCCAATGACACCAAAGATGGGGCACAATTCCTCCTAATGACACAAAGATGGGGCACAATTTCTCCTAATGACACAAAAGATGGGGCACAGTTCCTCCCAATAACACCAAAGATGGGGCACAATTCCTCCCAATGACGCCAAAGATGGAGCACAATACCTCCTAATGACACCAAAAATGGGGCACAATTCCTCCCACTGACACCAAAGATTGGGCATTGTTTATTCCCACTGATGTTAGAACCTTTTCGCCTCCTAATGACTACAGTCTGGCCCTTTAAGTCTGAAGGACAGTAAACTGGTCCTTTGTTTATAAAGTTTGGAGACCCCTGAATTACACTAACTGAGCCTGTGCAGCCAAACCTTTTAGGCTCCGTTGGCTGAGTGTGAATAGAGAGATAACCACGATATGTAAATTCAAGTTTAAATTAGAGAACATGATTCTTTTGTAAAACAGGAAAAATCGATATCCCTTGGATAATCTGTAAAAGTAACACACTTTGGAAAAAAATGCAAGAGTACAGTTTTATGGATTATCATTCTAGGTATACTGCATGTGTGTAAACTCGGTCTGAATGTGTTATGATTCAACATATTATACATGTTGTACCTGTATTATGCTAAGGCTGGAATTCCCAAAGATCAGTTGCATTTACATTGAGGAGCCTCCAAGATTTTCAATCAGAACACTTGTTAGCGCATGAGAAGCGCCTAAAGTCTCTTTGCTTCTGTGTCTGCATCTGATTCTGATGCATTATGTATTATGCAAATGTATGTTGTTATCTAGCCGCAGAGGTTCACGTACCATTAGCATCTGGTTCAAAATACCGCCTTGAGGATTTCTATATCCAGTTTTCTAGATGATGCTAAAAAAAATCAGCAGCTTTCCCCCGAAAAGGGAACCAATAAAACAGTATGTGCGTCTCTTAAAAGTGCTATTTTTATAAGTAATGGACAGATTTGTACCTGATCGATCTCTAGAGGCTCTCTTCTCATTTTTGGCTCATTGAGAACTTCTTCTAAGTGCTCTTTGAAACACTCAGAGATAACTTCTGTTGGCTCTACAACTCTCCTTGACTGTGACGTGATTTTTTCCATATACAGTATCTCACAAAAGTGAGTACACTCCTCACATTTATGTAAATGTTTTATGATATCGTTTCATGAGACAACACTGAAAAAATGACACTTTTCTACAATGTGAAGTAGTGCGTGTACAACTTGTATAACAGTGTAAATTTGCTGTCCCCTCAAAATAACTCAACACACAGCCATTAATGTCTAAACCGCTGGCAACAAAAGTGAGTAAACCCCTAAGTAAAAATGTCCAAATTGGGCCCAATTAGCCATTTTCCCTCCCCAATGTCATGTGACTCATTAGCGCTACAAGGTCTCAGGTGTGAATGGGGAGCAGGTATGTTAAATTTGGTGTTATCGCTCTCACTCTCTCATACTGGTCACTGGAAGTTGAACATGGCACCTCATGGCAAAGACCTCTCTGAGGATCTGAAAAAAGAATTGTTGCTCTACATAAAGATGGCCTAGGCTATAAGAAGATTGCCAAGACCCTGAAACTGAGCTGCAGCACGGTGGCCAAGATCATACAGCGGTTTAACAGGACAGTTTCCACTCAGAACAGGCCTCGCCATGCTCAACCAAAGAAGTTGAGTGGACATGCTCAGCGTCATATTTAGAGGTTGTCTTTGGGAAAAAGACATATGAGTGCTGCCAGCATTGCTGCAGAGGTTGAAGGGGTGGGGGGTCAGCCTGTCAGTGCTCAGACCATATGCCGCACACTGCATCAAATTGGTCTGCATGGCTGTCGTCCCAGGAGGAAACCTCTTCTAAAGATGATGCACAAGAAAGCACGCAGATTGCTGAAGACAAGCAGACTAAGGACATGGATTACTGGAACCATGCCCTGTGGTCTGATGAGACCAAAATAAACTTATTTGGTTCAGATGGTGTCACGCGCGTGTGGCGGCAACCAGGGGAGGAGTACAGAGACAAGTGTGTCTTGACTACAGTCAAGCATGGTGGTGGGAGAGTTATGGTCTGGGGCTGCATAAGTGCTGCCAGCTCTGGGAAGCTACAGTTCATTGAGGGAACCATGAATGCCAACATGTACTATGACATACTGAAGCCGAGCATGATCCCCTCCCTTCAGAGACTGGGCCGCAGGGCAGTATTCCAACATAACAACCCCAAACACACCTCCAAGACGACCACTGCCTTGCTAAAGAAGCTGAGGGTAACGGTGATGGACTGGCCAAGCATGTCTCCAGACCTAAACCCTATTGAGCATCTGTGGGGCATCCTCAAACGGAAGGTGGAGGAGTGCAAGGTCTCTAACCTTCACCAGCTTGGTGATGTTGTCATGAAGAAGTGGAAGAGGACTCCAGTGGCAACCTGTAAAGCTCTGGTGAACTGCATGCCCAAGAGGGTTAAGGCGGTGCTGGAAAATAATGGTGGCCACACAAAATATTGATACTTTGGGCCCAATTTGGACATTTTCACTTAGGGGTGTACTCACTTTTGTTGCCAGGGGTTTAGACATTAATTGCTGTGTGTTGAGTTATTTTAAGGGGACAGCAAATTTACACTGTTGTACAAGCTGTACACTCAGTACTTTACATTGTAGCAAAGTGTCATTTCTTCAGTGTTGTCACATGAAAAGATATAATAAAATATTTACAAAAATGTGAGGTGTACTCACTTTTGTGAGACTGTATAAAAAGTGAAATATCTGGTTTTGAAAGGGGTTTATGCTCCATTCACACCTATGTGGTGCACACACTTTTGTTGCATAATTGTGTGCATTTTGTGCATCACATTTAAGGCAGAACAAGAATTTCAATGGGCTGCCGTACACACAAAAAATTGCACAAAAGTGTATAACCCATTTTTTAAAAATTATGTCACACCAAAGCATATGGTAGTTTGTTACTATTTTGGCACACATCAAAACACACACATTAGCAAGCTGCATCGGGGTGCCAATAATAGCACTGCCACACACCTGCAAAAATGTGAACTGCATCTTAGTGTGAAAATAAATACTCCTCAAAAGGTTATGATAGTTTCATAGTTATGAAAAAAGACGCAAAAACAAACAAAAGACAAAATAAAATAAATAAATATGTAGCTTTACCAAGCCACGTTAGATTTAGTGTCAGGAAGATACCCCAGCAATTATATTGATGCCTTAAGACAACCTAATCCAATCTCCATGGAATGTCATTCCATTTCAAGGAAATGTCGATTGTCCAAGAACAGGATGGGAGGTGCAAAAGTTGTAACACCCCCCTGTTTTAGTTAAATAATCCTATTGCTGGTCCAGTTGAATGTGACTAACTACTACTAGCTATAGCAATGACCTGCATAAATGAGAATCTTCACAGACAAGATAAAAACACCTTGCATCCTCAGCTCTATAAACCCATATTTGAACCAGAAGAAGTTTGGGTCCTCTGACATGGGGCAGACTCTGGCTGCCACCCCCTTGCTCAGCAAGTGGATCTGGCCACTGATCCCTGCTGAGCAGGCGGATGACAGGTCTGTGTCCACTCCGCTTATACAGAGCGGACACAGACACAACCTGTTCTCCTCTATGGGCGGTTGAATGTAAACGGACCACCTGTTCGTTTACATCCAACTGACATCTGATCCAGTACACTGGACAGAAGGGGAACAGATCCCCATCCATCTGTTTTTAGCGGATCGGATCGTGTTGGATTTAGGTGGGTGTAAATAGACACATGTTCATTTACACTCGCCGCTCCATAGAGGAGAATGGAGGTTCCGATCAGGTCCACCTGAAAAATGGACAGGCAGACCTTATCAGAATGTTCTTGTTTTGTTTTCTATAAATATAATAATTTGTGCATTCAGCCTTTTAATCTACTGAGTTGGCTAGAGCCAGCCCCTGTAGAAGACTTTTCTATATATTGTACACAGCTCTTTCTACATCTTATAGAGATTACTGCCTTTAGTGCACCTATGACTTTATCAGTAATTACAGGTACTTATATAGCCCCGTCAATTTATGTAGCGCTTTACATATACAGTCAGGTCCATAAATATTGGGACAGCGACACAATTCTAATCTTTTTAGCTCTTTACACCACCACAATGGATTTGAAATGAAACTAACAAGATGTGCTCTAACTGCAGACTTTCAGCTATAATTTGAGGGTATTTACATCCGAATCAGGTGAACGGTGAAGGAATTCCAACAGTTTGTATATGTGCCTCCCACTTTTTAAGGGACCAAATTAATGGGACAATTGGCTGCTCAGCTGTTCCATGGTGGCCAGGTGTGTGTTATTCCCTCATTATCCCATTTACAAGGAGCAGATACAAGGTCCAGAGTTAATTTCAAGTGTGCTATTTGCATTTGGAATCTGTTGCTGTCAACTCTCAATATGAGATCCAAAGAGATGTCACTATCAGTGAAGCAAGCCATCGTTAGGCTGAAAAAACAAAACAAACCCATCAGAGAGATAGCAAAAACATTAGGTGTGGCCAAATCAACAGTTTGGAACATCCTTAAAAAGAGAGAACGCACCAGTGAGCTCAGCAACACCAAAAGACCCTGAAAACCACGGAAAACTGTGGTGGATGACCAAAGAATTCTTTCCCTGGTGAAGAAAACACCCTTCACAACAGTTGGCCAGATCAAGAACACTCTCCAGGAGGTAGGTGTATGTGTGTCAAAGTCAACAATCAAGAGAAGACTTCACCAGAGTGAATACAGAGGGTTCACCACAAGATATAAAGCATTGGCGAGCCTCAAAAACAGGAAGGCCAGATTAGAGTTTGCCAAACAACATCTAAAAAAGCCTTCACAGTTCTGGAACAACATCTTATGGACAGACGAGACCAAGATCAACTTGTACCAGAGTGATGGGAAGAGAAGAGTATGGAGAAGGAAAGGAACTGCTCATGATCCAAAGCATACCACCTCATCAGCGAAGCATGGTGGTGGTAGTGTCATGGCGTGGGCATGTATGGCTGCCAATGGAACTGGTTCTCTTGTATTTATTGATGATGTGGCTGCTGACAAAAGCAGCAGGATGAATTCTGAAGTGTTTGCAATGGCCAAGTCAATCACCTGACCTGAATCCGATTGAGCATTTCACTCCAGGCAGCGACCCTGGGGCTGCTAGGCAAAGGTGCTAACCTCTGAGCCACTGTGCTGAACAGATAATTACCAACATGATTCACTTGCAAATATTATCTGCTGGTATATGCTCATATCATTGGGCTATATGAGTACAACTGTGACAAAACTGATTTACTTTTATAACAAGTAACTATAAAAGCAGAATGATGGTAATAGTGTTCACATAGAGGGTACATTACGAAAATAAGTTTTAGAGTTACTATACCTAGGGATAAAAACTGAATATTTTTGAATGTAAAAACCCTTTTGTTTGTTTAACTACACCAACTGTAACTGTGGCAGCATTTCCTTTGCCTCTCTCCATCCCCTGCCTGATACTGATGCAAAGTAAATAGAATTTATTTCATGTTCTCCATCCCAACACTCACCAACTGACTGTAAATGAGAAATAGCTGGGAGAAATGCATACCTCAAAACATTCTTTCATGCAAAGTTATACCATGCTTTCCCATAATGTAAAAGTTCTTGATATAACCAGAAGGCTAACCTAACAACAGATACCGAAGCCTTGGGAATTTGTTTTGGATAATCATCTGGAGATCATTCAAGTTTAGGCTTATGGAGGGAGCCACATTTTCGATTTCACTGGCACCAGTTTATCATCCGATTTTCTATTTGCTATTCACCTGATTACTCTCAACTGGTGATGGTCATCTAATATCTGTGGTAGCATTTCACAATTCATTTATCCCAGAGAAACCCTTGAAATAATTTTTTGGTCCCAGGGTATTTATATTCACAGCTCATTATACACTATTGTGATCAGTAAGTTGTAGAATTTTTTTACATACAGTATAAGAATCTGAAGAATTACATAGTTACATAGTTAGGTTGAATAGATACAAATCAATCTAGTTCAACCAATAAAAGGGGGGAAATAAACCATACAACCTATATACACCACTATATAAAACCCAGCAATGCATGATCCAATTTGCTCCAGCAGGGGTAAAAATTCCTTCCTGATCCCATGAGAGGCAATCAGATATTCCCTGGATCAACTTTACCTAGAAATGTTAGTATCCAGTTATATTATGTACATTGAGGAAATAATTCAGGTCTTTTTTAAAGCAAGTTACTGAGCTAGCCAGAACCAGCTCTTGAGGGAGTCTATTCCACATTTTCACAGCTCTTAGACCCCTTTCACACTGGAGGCATTTTTCAGGCGCTTTAGTGCTAAAAATAGCGCCTGTAAAGCACCTGAAAAATGCCTCATCTGCAATCCCAGTGTGAAAGCCTGAGTGCTTTCACACTGGATCGGTGCACTGGCAGGACGTCAAAAAAAGTCCTGCAAGCAGCTTCTTTGAGGCGCTTTAGGAGCTGTGTATACACTGCTCCCAAAGTGCCCCTGCCCATTATAATCAATGGGCAGCGGCGTCGAAGCGCCTGCAAAGCGATTTGCGGGCACTTTTTTAACCCTTTTTTCGGCCACTAGCGGGGGTTAAAAGCACCCCACTAGTGGCTGAAAAGCACCTCTAAAATGTTGGTAAAGCGCAGCTAAAACTAACTAGCTTTACTGCTGACGCCCCCACGCTGACAGTGTGAAAGGGATCTTACTGTGAAAAAACCTTTCCGTATTCATACATGTTGATCATATCCCCCCTTAATCTCCTCTTCTCAAGAGTGAATGAATTCAGTTCCTCTAATCTTCCCTCATAGCTGAGCTCCTCCATGCCTTTTATCAGTTTGGTTGCCCTTCTCTGTACTTTCTCCAGTTCCCCGATATCATTTTTGAGAACTGGTGCCCAAATGAACTGCATAATCCAGATGAGGTCTTACTAATGATTTGTACAGGGGCAAAATGATATCTCTCTCTCTCTCTGGAGTCCATACTTAATACAGAAAATAAGAAAGAAATAAGAAAGGACTTTGCTTGCTTTGGAAACTGCAGCTTTGCATTGCATGTTATTATTAAGCTTATGATCTGCCAGAACACCCACCATTGATTCCCCCAGTTGTACTCCCCCTAGTATGTATGATGCATGCATATTTTTAGCTATCAAGTGCATAACTTTACTTTTTTTTTCCAACATCATTAAACCTCATTTGCCACATTGGGGGAACTTGCACATGATTGGATAATAAAATCAGCAGAGCTTACCCTCATTTCAGATCTACCTCTCAGATTTACAGTGACTGCACTTCCAAGTGCACTTTCTGTGCAATTTCAAGTGCACTTTGCACTTGTAGTTTGCAGTTGTAGTGCAGAGTGGATTTGCCTTTCGTAAATAACCCCCACAGTCGCGCAATTAAACAGTGCATTGAGGTCAGCTGGTAAGTTGGAGACATCCTGTAAGGATTTTATTCCACTGCATAGCTTGGTGTCATCTGCAAACACTGAAATTGTACTTTTTTTTTTTTTTAACCAAAAAGTTTTATTGTATGTTTTAAACAGCATGCAGAGTAGAAATGCAAAAACAAAGTGCAAGAACATCATTCAATAATCAACATGTTATGTGGCTGTACAGTTACGTACAAATGTATCATTCGCTGAGAACAGATCATGTAAAATGAAGAAACCCACAGAAGTACACATACTAAATGGTATATAAAGAATAAGTCACTTCCTCTGAGTTAGCTTGGGTGGTTACAGCAGCCTTATTGCTAGGGAATGAGACTGATTCTATTCTCCATTATAGTGAAGCGTCTATTTGAAAGTCTACCGAGACTAACGAAGATACTGGATAACAATAGGTGATCTAGATCCAATCTTTTTGTGAGTCTCGGTGATATCGATGATCAATGTTAGCAGTTCCATTCCTCTTTCTGCTCAATTGCTATCTTATATTAAAGCTCTGGGGGGGGGGGGGGGGGTGGGAGGAAAAGACAGAAAGATAGAGGAAGGAGGATGAACAAAAGCACAGAGAAAAAAAAAAAGGGGGGGAGGGGGAAGGTAGGTGGACGGTAGCTGCCCTCTCTGTCTACATTCAACACAGTATTATGGTAGACCAGAGCTACCAGATACTCCAGGTATGATAAAGTAACACTGCCTTTAGACCAAGGATCAGTCACAGTGACAGTGCCTCTAGACGAAGGGTCAGTTGCTATTCTGTATCAATGCTTGATATTGTTGTGATTTTTTTTAAAGGTGAGCCACGCCTCCCAGATAGGTGAAAAGCTAGATATTCTATCCTGTGAAGTGTGAATTAGCTCCTCCATTGTCTCTATGCGGTTAATACAATGTACCCAATTTTTAGTTGAGGGGGGAAATTTGGACCTCCAATGTACCGGAATACACATTCTAGCAGTGTTAATCATATGTATGGCTACCGACTTAAAATATTTATTTTGGGGGATTTTAGAGAGATGAAGGAGATATTGCACTGGAGTAAACTCCAGTGGTAATGAGGAAATGGTAGTCGTCACCTTATGTACTTTCTTCCAGTATGGCTGGATCAATGTGCATGTCCACCATATATGAAGGAAGGTGCCTATTTCCTTTTCACATCTCCAACATTGATCTGATACTGTCGGAAATATCCAATGAAGCAGTTCCGGGGTTTTATACCATCTTGTTTTTATCATATATCCATTTTCCTGAACGTTTACATTGAGAGACCCCTTGTGAATTAATAGGTGAACGCGATCCCAGTCCGTATCCTCAATCTCCCTGTCCAGCACGGATCCCCAGAATGCATGGTCCGAGTGCAGTAAAGAGTAAGGCTCCCCAAACATGGAGGCATAGAGTGCTGAGATCATATGATTCTGGGGAGTCGAGCTCGAGCACAGAGATTTGAACACCGTAGGTGCTTCCGTGTAGCCTTCCCTTCTCCCTGGGTTATCTAGAAAATGTTTCAACTGGATGTAGGACCAGAAAGGAAAGGATTCAGTGTTAGACATTGCTGCCAGGTCTTGCTGCCGCACAAACTTGCCCCTATGAAAGAAGTGTTTCTCATGCATCTCTGCATATGGCCATTCTTGTGCTAGGTAGGTTTTAGCTAACACTGGGGGAAAGTCTGGGTTACCTCTGATGGGGGTGATCGAACACTCCATGGTCGAAAGTGCATGTGCTTTACAAGCCCTATCAGATTCATGGAGGGTTGCCCCAATGAGGGGGTGTGAATGGAGATGAGGACTTGTAGGTTTCTTGGAGAACCAAGGGAGTAGGTGAAGATCATATCCCAAGATCAGTTGTTCAAGATCCACCCAGTCCTTGCAACGGGCATGAATCTTCCAGTCTACAACACTAGTCATAGGTACCACCCAATAATAATGCAGTATATCAGGGAGGCCAATTCCGCCCTTAGATCTGGGAAGGACTAATTTCCCCCATCCGATGCGTGCCGATTTGGTTCCCCAGAGGAAAGATCTACACATCCTCTTGTAAGCTGCAAAGAAAGTTGGCTGTAAGCGTATCAGTATAGTTTGTATTTTAAATACCGTATTTAATGGCGTATAACACGCACTTTTTTCCCCTTAAAATCAGGGGAAAATCGTGGGTGCATGTTATACGCCGATCCCCTGCGATCCCCCGCTGACTGTGAGAGGAGCGATCGCCATCCGCCGATATACATAGATAGGCTAGGTTCGGCTAGCTTCGCTCAGTCACGCCCAGTCCCGCCCTATGATGGACACAGGGACTGGGCGTGACCAGGGGCGGACTGACCATTGAGCCACTCGGGCACTGCCCGAGGGCCCTGGGCCACTAGGGGGCCCCATCAGGGTTGCCAGCCTCAGTAAAACCAGGGACAGTATGTATAAATCTGTTTTTTTTTTTTTTACATCTGTCTGTGTATACTGTGTGTACATGAATGTGTATACTGTGTGATTGTATACTGGGTGTGTGTATACTGTGTGGCCCCATAATCTCTGATTGCCTGGGGGCCCCATAATCTCCTATTGCCCGGGGGCCCCATGAGTTATCAGTCCACCCCTGGGCGTGACTATGAGCGGAGCTAGCCAAACCCTAGCCGAGTACACTTGGCTATTTGTATATAGGCAGCGCTCGGCTCTGCTCAGTCACGCCCATCCCGGGCGGGACTACGAGAGGAGCCAAAAGTGGCCGAGACCTGCTGAGATACACAGGACCGGCTCTGTGTGTCTCGGCGGCGCCATTTTCAAACTGCATTGACGCTGGCAAGTTACTGCAGTTTAACTGCACCCTGGGCAAGGCTGCAAATGGACACTTACAAAGCTGCAAATGGACACTGACAAAGCTGCAGATGGGCACTGACAAGGTTGCAAGGCTGCAAATGGACATTGATAAGGCTGCAAGGCTGCAAATGTCTGCAAGGCTGCAAATGTCTGCAAGGCTGCAAATGTCTGCAAGGCTGCAAATGTCTGCAAGGCTGCAAATGTCTGCAAGGCTGCAAATGTCTGCAAGGCTGCAAATGTCTGCAAGGCTGCAAATGACTGCAAGGCTGCAAATGACACTGGACAAGCATGCAGAAGGACGCTTTGCAAGGCTGCATCGATGGGCATTTAAATGTAAGTTTTTTTTTTTTCCTTTTAAAACTTTTTTTCATTAAAATTCCCTCCTAAACTTGGGGTGCGTGTTATACGCCGTTGCGTGTTATACGCCGATAAATACAGGTAACATGTGGGGAAGCACTGTCATTTTCAGAGCAGAAGCCTGTCCAAACCAAGATAGGGTAGGGACATCCCACCTTTGTAAGTCTTGTTGTAAGTTTTTTAGTTCAGATGAAAAGTTCTTTTCATAAAAATTATCTAGCTTACTTGGAAGTTGAATACCGAGATAAGTAATGGCATCTGTTTTCCATTTAAAGGGAAAATTTGACTGGCACTGCTGTACTAGATTGTTCGGTAAGGAGATGTTCAGTGCGAACGATTTTGACTAGTTGATTCTTAGATTAGAAATGCGTTTAAATTGTTTGAGGACTGGCATAAGGTTTGGCAGGGACGTCAGTGGCGCCGATAGGAAAAGCAGGATGTCGTCCGCAAAGGCCGCATTCTTGAATTCCTTATGGCGAACCTCGATACCCTTTATATTCGGGTTGGCCCTGATGCAGCGTAAGAGGGGCTCTAAGGTAAGAATATAGAGTAAGGGTGAAAGAGGGCATCCTTGTCTAGTGCCGTTATGAATGGGAAAGGCGTCTGATAGGCAACCATTGACTTTGACTCTGGCTCTGGGGGTCACAGAGCGCTCCAATAAACGTACGCATACAGCTCCCTAATCCCAGAGCATCTAGGACCGTATCCATACAGTTGAAATGGTATTTTTAATCCCAGACCCTATATCATTTATAAAGCTATTAAATTATAAAGTAAGGGTCCCCACACTGAACCTTGGGGTACTCCACTGATAACCTTAGACCATTCAGAGTAAGAATCATTAACCACTACTCTCTGAATTTGGTCTTTTAGCCAGTTTTCTATCAATTTACAAACTGATCTTTCCAAGCCTGTAAACTTTACCTTACACATGAGCCGTGTGTGCGGAACGGTGTCCCAGGTTGTTGGATAATTTTTATTGAAACTCCCCCTCCTAGCTCTAAATGATATTATTTTTACCAATCTTAGAATCATAAAAAAATAATAACAATGGCTTGAAAAGAGGCCCAGAGTGAAAACTGTAGTGTCGCCTTACATTAGTTTCAGTGGGAACGTGTCCTGTTACATTGGTGGCCAGTGGTAAACTGCCTCCTCTAAATTTTGGCCAGTGTGGAAAGAGCCTCCTAGTTGGGTGGTCAGTAATGAAGTGCCCCCTTTAATTTGGCAGTCCGTGTAGAAGAGATCCCTTACTCAGTGGAACATTGCCCACTTACTTTGAACAGTCATTCAAAGCCCTATAGTTCAAAGATCCCTTTCTAGTGAACTCTTGAACTATGGCAAATCTGCACCTAGTGACATTTACTGTCTACAAAAATATTTATCAATAAAGGGCATTACGAACAAATCTGATCAGCCAACATCCCTAACTATTTAGTCATTTAACATTAAAATATTAGTCAACATAAGCTCAGATCAGTGCATGCTGGCTCTCTGGCGGAGCTGACTGGTTCCTAATTTTTATAGGAATTTGTATAAAATGCAGTAATACAATGTATTGTCTAAGAATGTATTGCAGAATAGTTAAAAGAATACAAGTTCTAAAAATGAAAAACATGTTCTGAGTTGATGACCAGTATACAATTGCAACTGCTGGGCCTTTAAAAGAAAATCTTTTTTTTTTTTCTCTTGTATTTTTATGTTGTCTCCTCTGTGAGAACCAAACATTGATCCGATGAAAATTACAGAGGAATATGTGACAAAGTAAGCTGTTGGAGATATCCTAAATTAGCCTTCCTATCCAAAAAACACAGAGATAAAAACATTTTAAGCAAAAGATTAAAAGTGTCCTGCAGTAAACAACGAATAAATAATATTAAATGATCGCCTGAAATGAAGTTTCTCTAGACTGTACCCTAACAATGGTTGGACATTGTGAAAAGCAACCTTAAATTGTATTTTTACTTTTGCAACCAAATTTGGTTAACACCTACCTTGTTTTTGTTACAAATAATTGCTGCTTACATATTTTATGCTCTTTTCTGAAAACTTCAAAACTGCAGTTTTCCTCTGGGGCTCTGCTATGCAGAGGGGGGCTGGGGAATTTATGTTTACCATAATAAACAATGCCTGGGCTGTGCTGGCAGGTCTCATTATCAGTTGTAAAATAGATATGAACACCGTTTGTCTAACAAAGCATTAAGATGTAAAAGCTGGTGGGTCGGTGTATGCATTGTATTGACAAACATATAACATTAGTTAGTTATACCTTTAACATAATATTTCCCCACCTTTCCCACACAGTATTAGCATTCCATTGTTTGCAATTGGCTTCCTATGCATAGGGTTGTAAAGTTATTTCTTTGCTTCCATTTAACTTAATTTGGTTGCGGGTTACAGTAAAAGTTTTTGGGTAAGTTTTGACATTTGTTTTTTCCTACTATTATGTTATCTTACCTGTGTGTTCGCTTTTATTTTTGACCTTCTATATATAGTCCCCCCATGGCCTCACCTGGACATATATGTCACAACTATCTGGGAATTCTCCCTCTCTTTCCCCCCTTTTTTTTTCTCTTTCCCTCTTTGGAATTTTTTGGTAACATTATATTATAATTTAAGCCCACGTTCACACTAAGGGAAGGATTGAAATTGTGCGAATTCAGGTGAAGTCGGACTGAAACCGTCATTTCAGTCCGATTTCGGGGGTGACTTGACAGACATCTGGGCAGGTTTATGCACAGATGTCTATCGAAATCACCCCCGATGTCACCAGAAGTAGTGCAGAAACTACTTTTGGGAATTGGTGCGGCACCACAAATTAGGCGTCTCGCTGATTTGGACGGTGCCATTGCCGGCAATAGACTCTGATTTGGCATGCGATTTGACATGTCAAATCGAATGTCAAAACGGCCCAATGTGAAGGTGGGCTAATTGTATTCTAATCTATTCCAATTTTAATATGTGCAGCTTCTTTGTTCCTTGTTGCTGGCACGGATCCTGGCGAAAGACTGAGAATCTTTTCATTTTAGGGTAGCTTGCAGTCTGTCTGAGACCTACTCCAAAAAAAACCCCTAAAGGTAAACATATATATTTTCTAACCACTTAGGACTGGGCCTCTTTTTTAGATTTGTTGTTTACAAGTTAAAAACAGTTTTTTGCTAGAAAATTACTTAGAACCCCCAAACATTATACATTTTTTTTCTAACACCCTAGAGAATAAAATGGTGGTCGTTGCAATACTTTCTGTCACACCGTATTTGCGCAGTGGTCTTACAAGCGCACTTTTTTTGGAAAAAATACACTTTTTTGAATGAAAAAATAAAACAACAGTAAAGTTAGCCCATTTTTTTTTATATTGTGAAAACTAATGTTACGCCGTGTAAATTGATACCCAACATGTCACACTTGAAATTTGTGCCTGCTCATGGAATGGTGACAAACTTTTACTCTTAAAAATCTTCATAGGTGACATTTAAAAAATTCTACAGGTTGCATGTTTTCAGTTACAGAGGAGGTCTAGGGCTAGAATTATTGCTCTCACTCTACCGATCGCGGCGATGTGTGATTTGAACACCATTTTCATATGCGGGCACTACTCACGCATGCGTTCACTTCTGCACGCGAGCTTGACGGGACGCGTTTAAAATTTTTTTTTTTTTATTTATTTTATCTTTTATTTTTTATTTTTACACTGTTTTTAAAAAAAAAAAAGTCACTTTTATTCCTATTACGAGGAATGTAAACATCCCTTGTAATAGAAAAAAAGCATGACAGGACCTCTTAAATGTGAGATCTGGAGTCAAAAAGACCTCAGAGCTAATATTTACACTAAAATGCAATAAAAAATAAAATTGTCATTTAAAAAAAATGGCGTTTTTAAGAGCTATGGGCGTAAGTGACGTTTTGGCGTCACTTCCGCCCTGCAATGTCATGGAGATGGGTGGGGGCCATCTTCTCCTCACTCATCTCCATGTACAGCCACCGAGAGGATCCGATCGCCTCCACTGCTGCCGACAGCCCCGGTAAGAGGCGGAGGGCACCGGAGCTTGGTGGGAGGGAGGCTCTCTCCCGCCAATGATAAATGTGATCTCGCGGCGAATCCGCCACAAAGACCACTTTTATCTTGTAGCCGACCGCCAGCCGAACACGAGGATACTGGGGTTATGGCAGCTAGCTCAAAGTAAGGACGTATATCGGCGTTCGGCGTTCAGCAAGTGGTTAAATCGTTTTTAGTTACTGCATGAATGGGCGCACATAACAACCACATAGTGTTTTTTTTTTTTTTCATATTACCTACAGGTAAGCCTTATTATAGGCTTACCTGTAGGTAAAAATCACCTACAGGGGTATACAACCACTTTAAGTCCCAGTCACAGTCATGTGACGCACTTATTCTTTTATTTATTCTTTTATTTTCTTTACTGCAGAGGGTACTTTTTTGGGTGCCCAGTCACTGCTTGTTGACCTGAGCAATTAGGTTGTCCAGCAGTGGGGTTCTTTTAGGTCCTGAAGATTGCAGTGACATGATGATGTCACAAAGAAGGGAAGCAGGAAGACTAGTCAGCAGGAGCATAGACTCCTGCGCTAGATGGCTGGTCACCAATCACAAAGAGTAACTGCAGAAGGTAACGTGATAGTGGGCTCATGTAAGCCAAAAACAGTTTGTAAAACAAGATTGTATAGAAGTATTGAAAAAAAATATGTGAAACAATTCAAAAATTTGTAAACTTTGCATGCAAATGAAAATTTCACTTTAATAATGGCCTACTCTCCCCCACCCCAGAAGTAAACATCAAGGCCCCTTTCACATGGGAAATCCGATTAGGTCCACCTGTCAGTTTTTCAGGCAGACCTGACCGGAAGGTCCATGCATTCCTATGGACAGGCAGATGTAAATGAACTTGTGTCTGCCTACCTCCGGGTCTGATACAGTCTGCTAAAAAAACAGAAGGGTATCCATCCTCTTCCTTTTAGGTGGATTGGAAGGTAGTTGGGTCTAAATGGACAGTGGCGTCCGTTTACTCCTGGCCGCCCATAATCAGTAGGGGATCTGTGAGCTGATCCCCTGCTGATCGGAACAGAATCCGTGCCGTGTGAAAGAGGTCCAATACTCAAAAAAGTGACACAAATCAGTCCTTGTAGAGCAAATAACAAATCCTAAGGCTGTAGATATTTACTGGCTTCTGATTAACCTCCTTCATCCTATGTCATCAAAGGTTATATATCAGTTCAGATTGTGTATTGACTGCATTATAAAAGATAGGAAGGAGGGGGAAAAGAGAAGCACCAGGCCAATCCTAGTGCAGCATTATTTTATTATAAGAATGTAAATAGTTTGCAGTAAAAAAAGCACTTACATAGTGCTCAGTAGGTGGAAGCTTGTCACGTCCAGCAAGGAACAACACTGCCGCTTGAATCCCTATGATGTGTAATCCACGAGTACCATAAGACAGAGGTGAAATATAGCCTCAAGGAAACTCAGGAGGACACCGCCCGGGTGATTCCGCAAGGAGGTGATCCGAAGGTGTCAGACAAGGAAGCCGCCTACTGCTGTGGTGGGCCAATCAGTACTTTTACTGGAAACTATTTACATTTTTATAATAAAATAATTCTTCACTAGAATTGGCCTGGCGCTTCTCTTTTTTTTTTCCCCCTCCTTCCTATCTTTTACAGTACTCTGGTCCCAAGCCCGTGCCTAAAGCAGCCTCATCACCATCTGCAGTAGTCACACCAGAGACTCATTTAAAGGGGCTCACCCGCCTGAACATTTTTTACAAATATTGACTTTCTTACTCTCAGAACTTTTATTCGCACTTTTTATATATATATATATATATATATATATATATATATATATATATATATATATATATATATATATATATATATATATATATATATATATATATATATATATATACACATATATTTTTCTGATGTCGCTTTCAAAGCACTAACCAGACCCCAGAGTGCGTGCGGCATTCACCACTCTTTTTAACTATTAGGCTTTTTAGCGCTGAGTTTCACACCAGTTGTTGTGTGTGCGTTTTTTATTTTGTATGCATTATAAAAAGAGCTTCAGGTTTCATATAATCACTGTGAGGAAAGGACATTTTTATTAAGTAGTCTTAAATCAAATACATGAAATATGAAGCAGGGAAACAACTACTTTTTGTAGTATGTTGAATACTCAGAACAAGAGAAGGCATCTATGAAGAGACACGCCATTATAATGCAGCCTTGGTTCCAGAGAAAACACATTTTCACCTGCTTTACTCATAAACAAATATAAATACCGACAACTTTTTATCTCCTTTCTCCTAGATTATGCTTCCATTTCAGGAAGTGCTGAAGCTTTTTAAATTAAAACAATCTGGGATTTGGGGGTCCCAAGGCTCATCTGAATAGTAATGCAGGTATATATAAGCTACACTTTATGTACTTTGTCATTTTTACTTTTTTCTCTTTTGGCAGATGTACTTTAGAACAAAATTTTGCAACGTTCAGGGTGTACCTGCACTGTTCTTTACAGTATTTATTATGTTTAGCACATAATTCTTAAAAAATTATTGTTAAACTTTAGAAAAAAAAATATAGCTCAAATAATGACACACCATTCTACCACTGTCCCTTTTATTAAACTAAAATAATTTTTAACATTGAATGAAAAATTACATTTATGTATAAACACGGACAAGAACTATTTTCTAAAGGCCAAATCCCCACCTCATCACATTCAATTAACTAAAACAGCATATACTGTATATAGTAATGACATCCAGTTGTGTCTACCTTTTTAGATGATAATATCAATGATAATATCAAGGGTATGCTTAATACATTTCAACCCAACCCCCCCCCCCCCCCCAAACACACACACACGCTACTACTTGTAAGTCCCCTACAATTAGTAACCCATAGGCCAATCCAGTTCAGTTTCCTTATACTCGCTATTATCCCTCAACACAGTCTTATTATCAAATATGGTTGCCTAAATGTAATTTGTCATATTCCCTTGCATGGGAATTTCCAGTACTCTTCCCCCTAGGGCTGATGAATTAGATTATAAATAGAGCCCAATGTAAGGCTAACTATACAATTCAGATTTCACTCCTTTAGCCTTTGAACAAGAGGAATCAATACCTTTCCCTATCCATGCTAAACAGCATGGATAGAGGAATACCCACTGCCGCTACTGTATTCAGACCTGAATACCCAAACAGTTACTGCCACCCAGGGCTACAATTTCAGCAGGAGTTGTCTAAAATTCAAACCATGTGTGGTCAACTTAAGGATTTATGCACATGGACCGTAGGCATTTTTTATGCCTTGTGTAAACCTGTTGATACTTTCCTATGCCCAGGAAGCCGCATGTGCCACATTCATTCTGCTATTCACGTAAACTCTTATGCCCTGTACACACGATCGGACATTGATTGGACATTCCGACAACAAAATCCATGGATTTTTTCCGACGGATGTTGGCTCAAACTTGTTTTGCATACACACGGCTGCACAAAGTTGTCAGAAAATCCAATTATTCTGAACGCGGTGACGTAAAATACGTACATCGGGACTATAAACGGGGCAGTAGCCAATAGCTTTCGTCTCTTAATTTATTCTGAGCATGCATGGCATTTTGTGCTTCGGAATGGTCTACACACGGTCGGAATTTACGCAAACGGATTTTGTTGTCGGAAAATTTTATAGCCTGCTCTCAAACTTTGTGTGTCGGAAATTCCGATGGAAAAAGTCCGATGGAGCCCACACATGGTCGGAATTTCCAACAACAAGCTCCGATCGCACATATTCCATCGGAAAGTCCGACCGTGTGTACAGGGCATTAGTCTTACTCAAGCATACTCTTGTAAATGCCAATGTTTTTTTGCTATAGCGCTTGCCTGATGGTTTTTCTGAGTGCAGAAGTTTCATGATTGGGAAATATGTTGAATGTGCAGACACGGTAAACACATATATAGTTACATATTACATAGTAGGTGAGGTTAAAAAAAGACACAAGTCCATCAAATCCAACCTATTTGTGTGATTATATCTCAGTATTACATTGTATATCCCTGTATGTTGTGGTTGTTCAGGTGCTTATCTAATAGTTTCTTGAAACTATCGATGCTCCCCGCTGAGACCACCGCCTGTGGAAGGGAATTCCACATCCTTGCTGCTCTTACAGTAAAGAACCCTCTACGTAGTTTAAGGTTAAACCTCTTTTCTTCTAATTTTAATGAGTGGCCACGAGTCTTGTTAAACTCCCTTCTGCGAAAAAGTTTTATCCCTATTGTGGGGTCACCAGTACAGTATTTGTAAATTGAAATCCTATCCCCTCTCAAGCGTCTCTTCTCCAGAGAGAATAAGTTCAGTGCTTGCAACCTTTACTCATAACTAATATCCTCCAGACCCTTTATTAGCTTTGTTGCCCTTCTTTGTACTCGCTCCATTTCCAGTACATCCTTCCTGAGGACTGGTGCCCAGAACTGGACAGCATACTCTAGGTGAGGCCGAACCAGAGTCTTGAGAAGCGGGAGAATTATCGTTTTATCTCTGGAGTTGATACCCTTTTTAATGCATGCCAATATTCTGTTTGCTTTGTTAGCAGCAGCTTGGCTGATGCAAAGAAACTTCTGCGTTTACAAGGTGTACAAGAGCATGGCTGCATACAACCATTCACTTGAGTGGCAGGCTGTACATGGTACATGCGGCTTTCCGGGTGTAGAAAAGTGCTGAGAGACTTATGAAAGCCATAAAAAATGCCTATTTTAGTCCATGTGCAAGTCTCACAAAATGCGCATGTGTGTGGCATGGGTCTTGGAAGAAAAGTCTACTACATTTAGCAATACAGAAAGAGTCTCACCTTTCAGTGTTTTTTATTCTCAGCACCAAATCTCAAATCCAGGTTGAACCAAAGACACTGCTACTACAGTGATCCTTGCTGCCTTTCAGGTCCCATGCTAAATATTAAATCCAGTAGGTTGCTCGCTTTGCATGGGTTCCATTCAGAGAATGCTTGTGTTCTCTGATTGGATGAGATAGAGAGGTAATGTTATGATTCCCACCTTGTCCAATCACAGAACACCATGTAGCCAATGGTAAAAATAGCTAGTGACCCCCTGTGGTTATTATGCAGCAGGGCATTAGGTGAGTGCAATAGTTTTCCTTCTTTTGTACTTTGTATAAATCCTTATCGGTTTTACTCTATGGAGATTTTGCCGGTTTTATCTCTTTGAGCCACTGGGTATAATAATTTGGAATATTGAAAAATGATCATCCCTGGAAGATATCCCTTTTAGATATAATAGGGTCCAACTATTGAGATCAGGGCACACTCATTATCAGGACACAATCAAGATTCGTAGGCACAAGAATATTTTGTTCATCACTTTTATGGACTAATGTTTTTTGCACATGGATATTTGAGAATTTGGACACTTTCTTGTCTCACATAATTCCGTGCACACATTGTGGGAGAATAACTAAAACTGGTGCACTAAGAATCTGGTGCAGCTGGGCATTATAGCCAATCAGCTTCTAACTTCAACTTGTTCATTTAAGCTTTGACAATAAAACTTGGAAGCTGATTGGTTTCTATACAGAGCTGCATCAGATTTTGCACTCTCAAGTTTTAGTAAATCAACCCCCTTGTGTATTTGTGTCTTTATTCTGGCATTCAAAGTATTTATTGTTTTGCGCATTTATGTTGATACAGAGTGATCACATAAAGCATGATATATACGATAAGAGAGTCTGGAGCGCTGCACTATTGTACCTGTTTTTTTACAATCCTCCACTGCACTATCAGGAAGCCAGTCTAGAGCAATGACATGCAGACAAGGGAGCATGTAGACAGAAAAAGGTTGAAAGAGTCGAAAGAGATCATCATTACCCGGATGCAACAAAGATTAAAAAAAAGTGAAAATATAGTATTTCATAAAAAAATAATTGTTTATGATACACAGGGGTTAATTTACTAAAACAAAGGAGTGCAAAATCTGGTGCAGCTTTACATAGAAACCAATCAGCTTCTAGTTTTTTTTTTGTCAAAGCTTAAAGCGTTAGTTACCCCAACACTTCATATTCCTGATGTATTCCTGCTGTACCATGTCCTTTTATGAGAAAGTTTCCTGTTCACTTTGTATTGCTTCCTTTGTGTAAAATCCTTGGTGTTTCTGCCAGTCCCTCTGCTTTCCTACTAAAAACTGACCACACTAAGCAGAAGAGCACATTGTGGTCAGTTCCCTAGCTATGCTGGTAACTCATTGTACTCTCCTCCAATGATCAGACTTGTCCTGACAACACCCCCCCCCCCCCCCCCACTGCACAGCCATTCACTGGGTAGCTCAGTGTGCTGCTTCTCCTCTCCCAACTCTTATGCGGTAGAGAACAGAGGGAATGTGATCACAAAAACAAGTATTAATAATTAATTAATTTTTTCATATCTATACAAAAATGTTTTGCCTTTCATTTCTATTTTAAACTGAATGGATTGTTTTACAATCACTTTAATTGAACTGAAGTTAGAAGCGGGTTGGCTACCATGCACAGCTGCACCAGATTTTGCACTCTACAGTTTTAGTAAATTAACCCCACAATGCTTTAGCAACCTAATTTTCACCCAGGTTAGAGTTTAGATCCACTTTAAGATACAATAAACTTTTTCCCCCCAATAGCACTGGCAATTTAGTGAATTACTCTTAAAAAACAGGTTTTGCATTATATTTTTTATTCCGTGTTTAATTCTTGTATAAAATAGGTTTTTATGCTGAATTCCACAACCAGACAAACCTGGAGAGTCTGCGATATGATATGTGTCATGGATATGTGATCCAACTAGGAACAGAGTCTGGCGGAGCCCCAGTTGTTATCTTGGAAGCAGATTTAGATCAAAGTTGTTTGGCTCACTGCACATGTGTAAATATCAATAGCATTTTTATGGTAACTGTACATACTACTTATCACAGCCTGCTCCTTCTGTTCTCAGAGAATAAACACATTAGTAAGCTTTTCCAAATTAGACTCCTGAGAGTTTCACCCCTTTATTTGATAGGAGCCAACGATCTGAAATAAAACACTGTATCTCACTTTTTTTTTTTTTAATTGTGTTCTGGCTGATGCTCAGCACAGATCAAATATTGCTCACAGTCGAGATTTGTGCATGATTTATAAAGCACTCAGACACACCATCATCGCATTATGTTTCTAAATATGGCTAGAATTCCTGTGATTATTTCTTAGCTGCAGCTGAGCTCCTTTCCCCTTGATCTCATTCTTTTTTTGTTATCATTAGTATTCAGCCCAAGTGATGTTGCTTATTACTATTTTAGTTTCCGTTTTTTAATACTCTCTGCCACCCCCACGCTACATTATTAACATCTGGGTAGAAACAATACTTTTATTACAATAGAAGAATTCAAATTTTCTTTCTTATAATACACCAGTGACATGAAAATACAGTACTTTCCTAGCTGACCACCCAATCTTTATTGTATGCATTTTGACATTTTGACACTATTTGACTTTTATAAAAATCATTTAGGAAACAAAAATTATTTCCAGGGGCTTTTTCCTTATTCTGATGAACCAGTGGGGTTGATTTACTAAAGGTAAATAGACTGTTCACTTTGCAAGGGAATTTTGATCAGAGATCAGTGAATGAAGCATAGTTCTGCTAACGTCGATCATCCAATCATCCAAGAAAATTTTTAAATTTTTTTTTTTCCCTTACATGTGATTAGGTATTCTTTGCAAAGTGAAGCTTCATTACATTCACTAAGCTTTGGAGAAAGTTCCCTTGTAAAGTGAAACTTCTCTTGCAAAGCAAACAGTCTAATTGCCTTTAATAAATCAACCCCACCGTATCAATTATTATTGTGCTCAACTGTGCCTTGCAGGGATAAAGAGAGCTACAAATCCAATCATGATTTCTCTAATCGGCCAGAGTATAAACACTTTCCCTGCATGGTAAACAATGCTGTTCAATAAATACAAACTCATGAACTCCAGAAAAAAAGAACAAAGGATTCGAACGGGCTTCTTAAAAAAGGCCCTTAAAAAAAAAAAAAATAGAAAAAAAGGTCTTTTAAGTGCACTGTGTTTGGGTGCCGGACACAGTGCACTATGGGAAGCGCGACGTCTATGCAATCACAAGATTGCAGACAAGACGCTTCATTTGCAGGGTTTTGACCTGCCTTGCGCATTGCACCGGAATACTTCCACCTGTAGTATCACTACGGCTACGGGTGCTTTGTTCTAGATTGTTCTAGATTTGTTCTAGATTGACACCACCCTAGGACATGGGCGGTGCTTTCCCTCCAAGTTACGACGTCACTTCCGGTTTCCCTGTCCAGTGATAAACTGGAAGTGACGTCAGCAGCTCCGTGAAACGCACGGCCCGAGCGGGGCTATTTCAGAATTGGTAAGGAATGTGTCTGCACTGTGCACTGTCTGCAGTATATCCACCTTGACCCTCACGCAATTGAAAAGACCAGTATTTCCTTGCTAACTGATATGTAATTTAATGCACTAATGCAATAATAAATGGTATTATATATAGATTCAACACCAAGCACTGAGAGATACAGAGCAAGAAGCTTTTGTCATGTAAACGATCCCTGGTGTAAACTTTTATAAATTATATTTGCACAATTTCAGGAGAAATCATCTTTCCTGAAATTGCTGCCGGAAATTATTTTGATTTTAAACTAATGCAACAGTTATGAAAGGTGTCTCAAAGCCCAGGGCTAATTCCTAATTGTTGTGAAAAGCTGCCATTTTGTGTTCTTATTCATTTGGCAGAATTTAAATATCCTGATTCTCTGTGTGTTTCCAAAGAGGTTTGCTTTTGTATATGCTTGTTGGAGTCTCATTTAAAAAGCTGGCCTTGTGGAGATAGCCATTCTCAGAAATTCACAGATGCTATGGCTCCAAGCAAGCATGATAGTTGAAAAAATATTCTTTGGCTTTAGATTGCTTGAATCATGCACACTATGTGCTTTGCAAGGGCTAAAGGTGCTGCACACTGCTTGCTCTGCAAATGATGACTGTACTGTAGACTCTGCGATGAACCAACTATGCTCTGTGACCAGCAAAATGCTCTGCAACTTTCTAACAGTGTCATTTTTCAGTTTGCTTGCGCCGATCTGTGAGGCTGTGCTACAGTGGGGCAAAAAAGTATTTAGTCAGCCACCAATTATGCAAGTTCTCCCACTTAAAAAGATGAAAGGCCTGTAATTGTCATCATAGGTATACCTCAACTATGAGAGACAAAATGTGGAAACAAATCCAGACAATCACATTGTCTGATTTGGAAAGACTTTTTTTGCAAATTATGGTGGAAAATAAGTATTTTTTCAATATCAAAAGTTCATCTCAATACTTTATTATATATCCTTTGTTGGCAATGACAGAGGTCAAATGTTTTCTGTAAGTCTTCACAAGGTTGTCACACACTGTTGCTGGTATGTTGGCCCATTCCTCCATGCAGATCTCCTCTAGAGCAGTGATGTTTTGGGGCTGTCACTGGGCAACATGGACTTTCAACTCCCTCCAAAGGTTTTCTATGGGGTTGAGATCTGGAGACTGGCTAGGCCACTCCAGGACCTTGAAATGCTTCTTACAAAGCCACTCCTTCGGTGCCCAGGCGGTGTGTTTGGGTTAATTGTCATGCTGAAAGATCCAGCCACTTTTCATCTTTAATGCCCTTGCTGATGGGAGGAGGTTTGCACTCAAAATCTCACGATACATGGCCCCATTAATTATTTCATGTACACGGATCTGTTCCCTTTGCAGAGAAACAGCCCCAAAGCATGATGTTGCCAGCCCCATGCTTCACAGTAGGTATGGTGTTCTTTGGTTGCAACTCAGCATTCTCTCTCCTCCAAACACGACGAGTTGTGTTTCTACCAAACAGTTCTACTTTGGTTTCATCTGACGATATGACATTCTCCCAATCCTCTTCTGGATCATGCAAATGCTCTCTAGCAAATCTCAGACGGGCCCGGACATGTACTGGCTTAAGCAGGGGGACACGTCTGGTACTGCAGGATCTGAGTCCCTGGTGGCGTAGTGTGTTACTGATGGTGGCCTTTGTTACGTTGGTTCCAGCTCTCTGCAGGTCATTCACTAGGTCCCCCGTGTGGTTCTGGGATTTTTGCTCACCGTTCTTGTGATCATTTTGACCCCACGGGGTGAGATCTTGCGTGGAGCCCCAGATCGAGGGAGACTATCAGTCGTCTTGCATGTCTTCCATTTTCTAATTATTGCTCCCACAGTTGATTTCTTCACACCAAGCTGCTTGCCTATTGCAGATTCAGTCTTCCCAGCCTGGTGCAGGTCTACAATTTTGTTTCTGGTGTCCTTCGACAGCTCTTTGGTCTTCACCATAGTGGAGTTTGGAGTGTGACTGTTTGAGGTTGTGGACAGGTGTCTTTTATACTGATAACAAGTTCAAACAGGTGCCATTAATACAGGTAATGAGTGGAGGACAGAAGAGCCTCTTAAAGAAGAAGATACAGGTCTGTGAGAGCCAGAAATCTTGCTTGTTTGTAGGTGACCAAATACTTATTTTCCACCATAATTTGCAAATAAATTCTTTCAAAAATCAGACAATGTGATTGTCTGGATTTGTTTCCACATTTTGTCTCTCATAGTTGAGGTATACCTATAATGACAATTACAGGCCTCTCTCATCTTTTTAAGTGGGAGAACTTGCACAATTGGTGGCTGACTAAATACTTTTTTTTCCCCACTGTATATACCATGATCTGTGAGGCTGCGCTATATACCATGATCTGTGAGGCTGCGCTATATACCATGATCTGTGAGGCTGCGCTATATACCATGATCTGTGAGGCGGCGCTAAATACCATGATCTGTGAGGCGGCGCTATATACCATGATCTGTGAGGCTGTGCTATATATCATGATCTGTGAGGCTGAGCTATATACCCTGATCTGTGATGCTGAGCTATTTACTCTGTCGTGTGATGCTGAGCTATATACTCTGTCCTGTGATGCTGGGGCTATATACTCTGTCCTGTGATGCTGAGCTGTATACTCCTGACACTATGGGTGGAAGCAAGTGGAATACAGGGGACGGAGTGGGTGGATTATATAACGGGTGGGGCTTATGAGAAGTGGGAGGGGTCAAAAAGAAAGGGCAGGGTCTGGCGCCCCCCATCCTAAAACTTCACCAGCCACTACTGGATTCGAATATATATAGAAAAAATGGGGTTTATGGGCTAAGGAGTCAAGGTAACACTAGGGCAGAAACTTCAAAACCTGGTACAGGTTCAAACATATATAACACATGCAAGCAATTCTGTAAAATATATCAAAGAATTTGATAGGGGATGATGTCATTACTTATTTTGCCAAAAAGATTTATCCCAAGTATTTACATATAATTTATATTTGAAGAAAAGTTATGTGAATATCTGCAAAAGGTCAGAAAAAGGTAGGGTTAGTTTTACCACATCAAGGTATCCTAGAATGTAATTTAAACAGATTTAGAGGGAAGGGAGGGACCTATAGGGTTTGGTTTACTAACCGCAATTAGTATAGCTCTCAACTGTTCCTGATTTCGAGGGACTGTCCCTGACTTGGAACAATGTCCCTCTGTCCTTCTTTCCTCCTCATGTGACCCTTATTTTTGGTCTGATTTTATATAGTTGTATATAAAATACACTTTCTATCTTTCAAAAAGTGTTTCCCAGTGCTAAACCATTCATCCAATTTCTAAATTGCTGCATTTGTAAATTTTAAAAGCCAATATAAATAAAAAGCACTTGTGCGTTTAACTCTGCCTCCACACAGGGACACATGTGTGGTAAACTAATCCTGGGGAAAAGATTTGCTACAGGGAGACCACAAGCAATACTGGTAACCAGTCCTTTGCCTTCAGTCTGCCTTATTTTGGGCACAACTCCCACAGTTTTTTGGTTCTCTTGAACTGACCCTTAAATCTAGGGTGACCAGACGTCCCCGGTTTCTGAGGACACTGTCCCTGGAGCCTGTCTGTCCCCGGATTGCAGGGGCGGACTTAGGGTTGCCACCTGTCTGGTTTGTGAGACATGTCTCTGGCCACCTGTTACCCGGACAATGTCTTTCCGCTCCTGCCGGACAAAATTCTCCCTCCCCCATCTACCCCATGCACTCGGCGCTTCCATGCGCTCAGTGTGCTACAGATGGGACATGGACATGGAGGTGGAGGCGGAGCCGGGTGTTCTGGTTGCAGAGGGGAGGTGGAGGCGGAGCTGGGTGCTCTGGCTGCAGACAGGACATGAACATGGAGGTAGAGGCGGAGCCAGGTATTCTGGCTGCAGACAAGACATGGAGGCGGAGGCGGAGGCGGAGCCGGAACCGGGTGTTCTGGCTGCAGACGGGACACGGAGGTGGGGTTTCAGGCGGAGCCTCCATGTTACCTGCTTCTCTCTTGAAAACTGCGAAGATCGCGCTGGGAGACTTGTACAGTAAGTGTTTGGGGTATTGTGTATGTCATACACCATCCATCCATACAGTCCTCACCCCCCTATACACCATTCAAATATACACTCCACACCCCTCTCCAGTACATACCACGCAACTTCATATGCTCCGCACCCCTCTCCTGTACATACCACCCAACTCCATACACTCAGTACCCTTCTCTTGTACATACCACCCAACTCTATACACTACGCACCCCTCTCCTGTACATACCACCTAATTCCATACACTCTGCACCCCTCTCCTGTACATACCACCCAATTCCTTACACTCCGCACCCCTCTCCTGTACATACCACCCAACGCCTTAGACTCCGCACCCCTCTCCTGTACATACTACCCACCACCATACTCTCTGCACCCCTCTCCTGTACGTACCACCCAACTCCATACACTCCGCACCCCTCTCCTGTACATACCACCAAACTTCATGCACTCCGCACCCCTCTACTGTACATACTTCCCACTGCCATACACCCCACACCCCTCTCCTGTACTTACTACCGACCATCATACCCTCCGCACCCCTCTAATACTTTATGAAGTTTTTTTCTCCATCTTATCTTCTTAACATTTGCCCAAAAATTGTAAGAAGTATCTTTTTTTTATCTCATGGACGAAATGTGAGAAATAATATATATATCATAAAATCATTCCATAAACACATACCACATACACTGCATATATCATTTGAGGAAAATATGCTTATAAAATGGTTTACCATTTGCCAAAAAAAAAAAAAAAAGTCCCCGGATTTCATTTAAAAAATCTGGTCACCTTACTTAAATCAGCATGTTAAAATAACACTTCCTGGACCATCCTTGCTCTATTTGAACTCTGTACTGGGTTTTAAACAGGTTATGTAAATAATAATCAGTGTAGCACTGGACATAAAAAGCAAATAACACTGTGACAAGTGACTAAAAATGTTGTACACAATCCCTAGTACTACTAGATACTCATTGAGTGAGATATCTTCAGTGAGGAAAGATTACTTGATCCACCTCTCGTGCAGCCCACCACCAGATGGTAAAATTGAAGGCTTACCAGAAAGCCTGCAACCGCCCTTACTCGGGGGTCAACACAGGCTTAGTAGTGGAAATATTCCAGCAATGTCACCTCTATACGTCTCTCCACGTCTCGAGAGACGTATAGAGGTGACATTGCTGGAACTGGTAGCAGAGGAGGAGTCCTGTTTTATTTTTTCTCTTGGGATCTGTGGCTCAACTGTACCTGGCCTTTCTGAGAAGGGGCATTGAAGGAATCCCTGGGAACTCACTTCCACATCGGGGTCCCCGGTGCTGTGAGCTGCTTGTCTGACGAAGAGAGAGGGAGTTCGGAGGGTCCATCATCCTTGAATATTTCCACTACTAAGCCTGTATTGACCCCCCTGAGTAAGGGCGGTCGCAGGCTTTCTGGTAAGCCTTCAATTTTACCATCTGGTGGTGGGCTGCACGAGAGGTGGATCAAGTAATCCCGAACCCTACAATAAGCTTTTTCTGGATGTCTCTGGAATTAACACTTTGTCATCTGGGACACTTTTGAATTTCTATTTTCATAATTTTTTAATTTTAATTTTTCACATAATAATTTCCTTTGTATATATCACTCTGGGTATGGACTCATATTAATAAGGAACATTACTTAGGGGATCTTCACCATTTATCTAATGATGATATAAATCTTAGATGAGTAATCAGTGTGCGATTATATTATATATTTTTGCATTGCATTATTAGTTTAATACCACACTGTTTATTCTGATATATTTACTATATATATATTCTTTCCTCACTGAAGATATCTCACTCAATGGGTATCTAGTAGTACTAGGGATTGTGTACAACATTTTTAGTCACTTGTCACAGTGTTATTTGCTTTTTATGTCCACCGCTACACTGATTATTATTTACTTGGTCTTTGCCTTATATCGAGGTTTTAGTGTTTAGCAGCAGGACTTCTCTGAATTTTTCAAATTTTGTCATTTACGATTCACTTATTTTATGTTTTCACTATTTATGCACGTAGCGCAGTTCTTTATTTATATTTAGTTTTTAAAACAGGTTATGACCAAATGCTGAGGGAGCTTGAATCCTTTTTTCTTCCTGCCCGCCCCCCCCCCCGTATTTGTAATATGTATGGATCAACGTAGGTGGTTTTAGGAATGTGCAGATTTCTATCTGTGCACACAGTTGGCGAGCTGGGCTTGCACCCTTTCTGGGGAGAGTGAGAGGCTGCAAAGGAGTGAACCAACCTAGAGCAGTGTTTCCTGTGTAAGGATAGGGTTCAAATATGTTTACATAAGGTTGCAACAGCGGAGTAAATTTGCAAGACAAATTGTTGTTGGTTGGAACAAACTGTTAAATGATTCAATGATTTAGAGACCTTTTTATAAAGAAACATAAAGGCACTTACTTTACCTATCAAGGGAAACTGGATTGTGAGTTTTGAAGTTTTTATCTATGCCTCCAGTGCTCTAGGAGGTTGTGAGACCTTTTTCTAAACATCTCTGTAGGTACGTGCAGTCTATATTCTCCACTGCAAGTGACGCTCATCCACAGAGGCAATGCAGAGGGTTGAGGAAGTTGAGAGGAACCCAGTTCCTCTATGGTTTCCTCAGTCACAGGAAGGCAGCTATCCGATTGGATGCTGATGCCCCATGTAACTTTGTCATTCATCTTGGGTCATGCAGAGTCTATTTAAGACCCTGGCTCCCGAGTTTGGCTCACATTTTTGAGAGTGGTAGTATAGGAACAGGACACTCATCTATCAGGGAAAGGTTCTGGAGGAGTTGGGACTGTGGTGTATTGCTGAACTTCTGGTACAATATATGCCTGTTACTGCACGTAGACTGTGTGTTTTCTTCTCGTTGCATAACGCTGCATCTACTCACATCTCCATTAATGAAATTTGTGAAACCACTAGAGTCCATAATGTGCTTGGTTAACAATCAAATACAAAACAGTATTTAAAGTATATCTATAGTCAAAATGTAAAATCCTCATATAATTTCTTTACTGAATTTCAGTTATTTCTAACCTACTCCATTTATCAAAACAATCTTGAAGTTTGTAAACTTACTTTGTGAAAATCCTCACACATTTTCTATCTTAGTGCTTTAGTGAACTCAGTGACATGTATTTACTATCTCCTTGTCAAGGTAACTTACGCCTACGGCGGCTTGCTAACCGAGGCGTGGTCCTCGTGGAACTTATTCTAAGCAAGTAAAACTGGTTGTGACAATTTCACAACCCGCACTACCTCCGGCCACCACTAGAGGGAGACTCCACTCCAAGTACTCCTGCAAATGCTCCAATGCTTCACCCGATACCTGGGCAGTCAGGGGTGATCGGCGGTGGGGGGAGTTACAAGCACCGATCTCCCTGTATAGATTTCAATAAAGCAGCTGACAGACGCTTCTCCCCCTGCGGCTTTCAGCTGCTTTATTGAAATCTATACAGGGAGATCAGTGCTTGTAACTCCCCCCACCGCTTCACCAATCACCCCTGACTGTCCCCTGTGTCCTCCTCTGTGTCCCCCTCTCCGTGCTCCTCTGGTCCCTTGCCATGTCCTCCCTGTTCCTCCTGTCCCCTGCCATGTCCTCCGTGCTCCTCTGGTCTCCGCCATGTGCTCCCTGCTCCTCCGATCCCCTGCCATCTCCTCCGTGCTCCTCTGGTCCTCCACCATATCCTCCCTGCTCCCCCAGTCCCCCTCTGTCCTCCTCCGGTCCACCCCCTGTCCTGGATCTGTCAGGATGGAGAGCGGAGGAAGAAGTCGGTAAATCTGTCATTTACCAGCTCCTTCCTTTTCTGAATGAACAGAGCCAGTGATCACTGACTGTCCATTCATAACTGAGCATCGTAATCTGTATTTACAATGTCTCAGTTTATGAATGGAGAGGAGCCTCTGTCCATTCATTTTTAGTGCAGCTGAGGCTGCAAAGAAAGGGATTGGGGAATCTGTGTCCTCAGTCCCTTTCTCTGTCTCAAAGGGGAGATGTCAGGGGTCTGTTTAGCCCCCCCCAACAGGGCTGATAAAAAAAAAATACAAATAATAATGCTTTAAATTCCTTTTTATGGTACAGCCATGTTCACTGTGAGTAGGCACTGTTGTACATAAGGCTCAATCGGTCAAACCTGGCCACAGCACCCTCCACTATGGCTGTCAAATGCTCCATTCTGCAAATTTTAACAATTACCTTCAAAAGTTAATCCCGGGGGGGGGGGGGGGATTAGATAACCAACACATTGGGATAACTCTCTTAGTAGCCAATAAAATATATGAAGCTAGTTTATTCGAAAATTTCCAAATTTCAGGAAAAGGAAGGCCTGGAAGGAAATGTAACGGATCCAACGGGAGAGAAGACTCAAATATTCGTTGGAGCAGGGACATCACCATAGACCAAAGGGGTGTGATTAACTCACATTTAGGATCAAGGCGATATAGTACCTCTGGTGTCCTATACCAGAATAATAATACCTTAATCGCTGTCTCTCTATGCGCCACATCCTTCTAATCTTTAAAGCTGAACTCCATACAAATTAAGCTATGTATTCTTTTAAAAATAACATTTAGGAAACAAATTTTTTAGTTATTTATTTATTACCTTTTAAGTCATCAAATTCCTAATGAAAGGATCCTGTATGATCCTGAACCGAAAATGTAATAAAGTTTGGACATTATCATGAAGATTCATGATGTTCTCTGTCTCAAAGGGGAGATATCAGGGGTCTGTTGAGACCCCTGATATCTCACCAAAGCCCCCCCCCCCAACAGGGCTGATAAAAAAATAAAAACAATAATAATAATAAAAAATGTAATAAATATTTAAAAGGTAAAAAAAATAGAATTGTAAAAAAATAATAAAAAACTACTGACACAGTCCACTGTCACATGACATTAAATAAAAGTATTGGTAACCGGTATAGGTAATTACTTGAAAAAGTATCAGTACTTGTTCTCGGTCTTAAAAAAGTGGTATCGGTGCAACCCTAGTACGATTAAAAGGAATTATTTTCATCTCTCTGCCGCTAATATTTTAGCTTTTATGGGAGATAAAATAGATTCCTCAGATCTGTTGATATCAATCAAAGCTGGCAGACAGTTCTGGGCTTTGTGAATGCCCTATGCTGATTATTGTAGCCAAAATGGCTAGTAGTCTTCTTTAAGGCTCTAAGAAGATGAGATTCTGTCTACATGGAAGGGATCATTTTATCGGCATCTAGATGTCAACTCTAGCCTAGAAGCTTGCTCTGCTCTTTTCAAATGCTTTTTAAAGCCACAAAATGCTTTTAAATTCCTTTTTATGTTACAGCCACGTTCACATTTATGTTACAGTCCTGTGGGTAGGCACTGTTGTGCACTCATTCCACAGAGTCTGCCTTCTGAAATAAGGAGATGCTAAGAGAATGAGTTTAAGGAGGCGGAGTCAGTACAGGAATTACTGCTTGCAGGCAGCAAGTTACCATGGGATATGTAGTCCTTAGAAGTCAAAAGTAAACAGCAGAGGAGAAACTGCAAAGCATGCAGAGAGTCCAGGAAGTTGTGGAAAGAGATAACCAGAAGACAGACAGAACTCACAGCATGAAAGTTGGTTACAAACATCTGGCTACATTTTCTGTGATTTTATCTCCATGTATGACCTGGGTCTGCTAGACCAATCTAAACAGTTATTAGGAATTTTGCTCAAGCTCATCACCTTCAAGTTGAGTAATGCACTGGTTACCTATTCAGTGCTCTTTATATCTCTTATATTATATAGTCCAGTAACCCTCTACAAGCAGTGTGTCTTATTACATTTGTACACAGTATTTAATATTTTTTTAATGATTACTTACTCACTGTTTAAATATGTATAAATAAGAGGTGTCTGTCAGGTAGATTGTACCTAGCACTCTGCATAAAATCTCATGAAGCCATCAGAGTGAGGAATTGATTATACAGAGATCGCTTGCACTGCACAATGCTAACTACTAGCAGAAGCTGCCAACAGTGCACAATCCCTGTACAGAGCTGGAATTCTTCTCTTGATGGGTGTTGGCATTCAGGGACTGAATTTCATATTGCTATTCATTTCCCTCAGCAATCCAAGTATTTTATATAAAGAGACTATTATAATTCTGGAACAGCTCAGTAAGCTATATTTTGGAAAAATAAGGCTTGAATAGAAAGAAAATACAGTTAAAATGGCTATGGAAAATAGAAGTCAACCGTGTTTAAAATATGAATGGCACATTTGCAATATAAACTATTTAAGATACAGGTAAGTGATCTGTTAGCCAAAATGCTCCAAAATTGTGTGTGAGAAAAATATGGACACGTTCTATTATTCACTGATACGGACACATACAGTACATACTGTAGATAATTCTTTAACATATAAAGCCATGAACAGTCTGGTCCTTCCTATCTCCTCTCCAGTCTCCAACCCATCATGGGTATATGCTCTACCCAAGCAAATGCCTTTTTTTTGTCCTCATCCCTCACACATGCCTGCAAAAATTCTCTTGTTTTTTGTGTCTAATATTTTATTCCATATGCCAACAAGCATTTATTATCCTTCTAATTTTTTTTTTTATTAAAGTTTTTTATGAATTACAAACAAAGCGTGTCATGCACAGTAAAAGCATTGTTAAATTTTACAAAGCTATAACGAATGCAAGTAGATTGAATACAAGCATATTTCAAGATTGTGATCTACTCGTGAGGAACAACATATAGACAACAAATAAACAATTGAAAGCATATCAGTATAAAAGTACAGGAAAATATACACCATGGGATTATAGAATGTTAAGCTGTATATTTAGACTGAATCCACACAGGAGAAATTAGGGTGTGTAGAGGCAGGGTGCTGTGGTGCCGAAAGAGTACATAAGGCTCAATCCCAAATTTTGTCCAACCTGCACACAGCATCCTCCACTAAGGCTGTCAAATGCTTCTCCATTCTGTAAATTTCAACAATTACCTTCACAAGTTGATCCGAGGGGGAGTGGGGGGGGGGGAGAGATCACCAACACATTAGGATAACTCTCTTAGTAGCCAATAAAATATATGAAGCCAGTTTGTTCGAAAATTTCCCAATTTCAGGGAAGACTCAAATATTCGTTGGAGCAGAGACATCACCATAGACCAAAAGGGAGTGATTAACTCACATTGTCAGAAGATATGGTAATGGGTGCCTCCTATTTTACCACATCTCCAACACAAGGAGGATAGTGAA
Organism: Aquarana catesbeiana; assembly: GCF_042186555.1. Lineage (NCBI taxonomy): Eukaryota > Metazoa > Chordata > Amphibia > Anura > Ranidae > Aquarana > Aquarana catesbeiana. Next base: position 710,869,324 of record NC_133325.1, read on the forward strand.
GAATCAAGGCGGTGTAGTACCTCTGGTGTCCTATACCAGAATAATAATAGCTTAAGGCCCCATTCACACCTGAGCGTTTTGTAGCTTGAAGCCTGAAGCTACAAAACGCTGGAGGGGAAAAAATCAATTATTCTCTATGGAGATGGTTCACATCTTTACTCCAAAACGCCTGAAGCCAGAAGCCCCAAAACGCCTGAAGCCAGAAGCCCCAAAACGCCTGAAGCTCAAACAAGTTCTGGAACTTTTTTTTAGGCAGATTTGGGCGTTTTTCTGCTTTTTACATTGTGACCTTTTGATCTGTACAAACTCGTGGCAAAAATGCATCAAAATCGCGGCAAAGTGCGGTAAAAAACGCTGCAAAAATCACTGCAAAATCGTGGTAAAATCGCGTGCCTTTCTGCCTGAAAACGCTACGCTCAGGTGTGAATGGGGCCTAAACACTGTCTCTCTCTGCGCCACTGCCTTCTAATCTTTAAAGCTGAACTCCATACAGATAAAATGTATTTAAAATGTAAATAAATTAAGCTATGTATTCTTTTACAAATAACATTTAGGAAACATATCCCGAAAATGTAATAAACGTTTGGACATTATCATGAAGATTCATGATGTGCTTGCAATATATGTTGTGATTATGATGTTATCAATCTCCAGCTGGTAGTTGCCACAGCACTTGCTTACCTCTTGCCTAACACAGGAATATGTGCAATGGGAAATATTACATATTGTGTTCAGGAAGGTGACACCACTATATTTCTTAACTCTAGTAGAGAAGCTGGGCACACCCTGGTGGTAAATTGAAAAAGTAGCTAGACAGAACTGTCTTTGGCTTATGAGTTCAGTTCAGTTTGAAGTGATTCTAAAGGATTTTTTTTTAAATAACAAACATGTCTTACTTACCTGTGCAATGATTTTGCCTTAAAAGGAAATTGGAGGGACCACATTAGTCATGTGCAATTCATTTTGGTCCGAATACAAATTCGGACACATTTTTTGTTATTCGGAGATTCGGATGTATCCGGATCTCCGAATTAAATAGTATCAAATAGTAAACAAATTTAATTGAAATCCATTAAAATTTGCTTCATTTATTAATTTTCTAACGAATGTTCAGAACAATTTGAATTTGGATTGGTCGAAAAACAATTGACCGATTCAAATTCTGTGTGAAGAAATAGCTGGTTGTTAAGCAGTGGGCCGGGAAGCTGGCCACCCGCATCCTTAACAAACATGAGTCATTATCTGTCAGCGGACTTCCCCACTGACAGATGAATGTAAAGATCAAGAATGTCGGTAATTGCCCGGCAATAGAAAACTTTCCAAAAAAAAAATGGCGTAGGGTCTCCCCCCAGTCCAAACCAGGCCCTTCAGGTGTTGTGGATTTTAAGGGGAACCCCATGCCAAAAAAATACAAAAAACAGTTTGGGGTCCCCCCAAAATCCATACCAGACCCTTATCCAAGCATGCAGCCTGACAGGTCAGAAAAAGGGGGGAGGGGAACAAGCCATCACCTAGCCCCCCTCCTGAACCATTCCAGGCCACATGCCCTCAACATGGGGGGGTGGGTGCCTTGGGGCAGGGGGGGGGGGCTCTGCACATAGGACTGAAGTATGCCTTTAATCATAAACTATTGAGGTCTACAATTAGGCACTTAATTCCAATAGTCCACCATGTTCTACCTATGACCACGTCAGTGTGATAATTTAATAAATATTGGCTCATTAACTGATACAAGGCATGAGGTTCTTTAAGTAGGGCTGCAACTAACGATTATTTTCATAATCGATTAGTTGGCCGATTATTGTTTAGATTAATCGATTAATCGGTTAATAACCTTAAAAAAAAGTGTGGTGTATAATTTAGTTAATATGTAAAGTTTAAAAAAAGGCAATTTATTCCTAAATATCTTTATACGCTGGGGTAAATATAAATAACCAACTATACGGTTAGGGAGTAAAATCTTTAATCCTCTCTGAGAATGACAGACAGAAGAGATATACTCTATATACTATTAGAGGTTGAATCTGGACTCAGATCAATTTTTTTTATTTAAAGAAAAAAAAAAATTCTAGACTGTTTTGCAGATTTTCAAACAGAACTGTAATAGTACATGCTTTTCTGCAGCTTCTCCATTGAAGTATATTGAACCAAAAAAAGCACCATTTTGCATTGAAAAAGGTCCTTGACCCTTTCCAAATACACAGCAGCTGAAAAAAGCATAGATGTGAACGTTAAATGAACTGTAGTGCATTTCTTCAAAAAGCACCAAAAAACACATAGGTGGGAACCAGGCCCAAGACATTTAGTAACATAATGGAGTTTAAAAAAAATAAATTGTTTTTTTACTGTGCAACAGTGAAAGTAATATTTACAGTAGACATTATTTGCTCTTTTTGTACTATATAGGGCTAATTTTAGCTATTTTAACCCCATTATGTTACTGGCCGATTAATCGATTATGAAAATAGTAATCGATTAACTACATAATCGATTAGTTGTCGATTAATCGATTAGTTGTTTCAGCCCTATCTTTAAGCATACTATATATCTGTAGGTCAGAAGACAGCTTTTGGGACTGCACTTTTCATTACTGGTGTAGCCTGAGGACACTTGGGGCAGTGTGTAAACATCTTATCTAATAATAGTTTTGGAGCTCTTTTCTCATTTAAGGAACAGAAAAGCAAGTTTAACATTTTGTCTGAGAACAGACCTTTATCACAAACGTGTCTAAATTTACTTACTGGTAATTGACTCATTACCTCCTGGAAGTCTGTACTGAGCAGCCACTACCCTTTTGCTAAAATAATTGCTTGAAAGATTAGTTTTGAATTCTCCTCTTGCCTCCCTGTTCTTGATCTCAGCTTTTTACCAAGAAATACTACACTCCTGATAACCTTCCTCACACCCTTTATGTCTACGTTCCTGCCCCCTTTCCTCTCTTTGCTGAAAGTTGTACATAAGTTCCTGCAGTTTCTCCTAAAATGTTTTATCCTTGGGATTTTGCCCCATTGTTGTCTATCAAATCCTGAAGAATATGGAGAATTTTTCACACTTTGGAATAGCAGGCAAAACCATGCAAATCATTCCTTTTTCCCTTGGCCAACTGTACATCCAGAGCCTAAAATTATAGAGCCATATATTCCAAACTGCATACAAATGTTGCAGACTCTATAATATTTGGTTGTATCTGTGCTATAAACCTGCGTTTCTGGATGTGCATCAGTGGCGACCCGTAATGCAGGGCGCAGGGGCGCCACACCCCAATCTATATTAGGGGGCTGGACGCATGGATTCCAATGAGGGTTTTTTTTTTTTTTTAAGAACACGTGATTAGAGCTCTAATAGGCTTCAAAAAAGGGTGGGAAAAGGGTGGGCTGGGTGAGCCCACCCAGTTGTGTGACAATAGCAAATTAATATTCGCTATTGTCTTCCTAATTCTCCTCCCGGCCAATCAGGAAGCGGGTTCTGAGATCCATCATCCGGTTGGCCGATAGGAGAAGCGATCCTATTGGCCGCCGAGGAGGAGGAGGGAGGAGACGCAGGGGAAGCCGTCATGAAGCACCAGGAGGAGGCGACCACAACCTAGATGGGGTAAGTGCGGGGCTGGTGACCAACTGACCGACCGTGGGGCTTCCTGTGACCAGACTGAGCGGGGGGGGCGGCAAACAATCCACCCATCGCCACGCCCCCCCCCCCCCAAAAAAAAAAATACCACCAGCTGCCACTGATGTACATGGCCAAGCATCAAGGAATGAGTCACATGGCTCCAGCCACAATCCTAAAATGCCAAATAATTTGCTTATTTTTGTGTGGAATCAGACATGTAAATACCTTTTATTCATAAAGGTTCCACTGTGTTTCTTTTATTAAAGAAATTTAAGCACATGACAATTAAAATGTTATGGTGAAAAGCCAAATAACATTCTACTTTGTGGCATACATACCTTCCACAGCCATAAATATTAAATGACTGCCATGGAATCTGGAGATACAAGACATCCATTTGTTACCTGGGGAAGCCCAAACTCTTATCTAATTATGTCATAAAAAATGGCTTATACAGGGAAAGATGGATCTCTTTGTTGGGACTTTAAATGCTGAAAAAAAAACGAAGAAAGCTTTACTGAAAGCTGCAAGTTTGAAGGAGAAAAATTGCTCTTTTGGGAGTGCTACCTTTCTGAGTTAGACACCATATTTATTTCGTGTTTTATCGCTACTATACAGTGTAAAACATATAAAAAGAGTGATATATGGTAAAGACGTTTATATTCCATCTCAGCCATTTTCCCGTTTACTGCCTTATTTACTACCGAGTTAAAAAAAAAAAAAAAAAAAAAAAGACATTCTGTTTATAGAGTGACATTTCTTACGTTTCACATAGTACCACTATCAGCACCAGCGGGCAGTGACCCTTGACCTTGTCATGTCAAAGTAAAAGGTTGCTGACTTAATGCAGACTGACTGAGAAGATAAAGATAGCAAAAGGCAAGATAAAGATGTGAAAGGCAAGTTAACATTTACTTCCTCTCTGTCACAATCATTCCCTCCCACCTCTGATTTGCATTTTACTAAATACTTTGCCTCCCAACCTTTTTTTGAAGGAAACCTGCAGGTGAGTGAAAAATGAAGGGTGTCATTACTGACCTCTTTCTGAAAATGCTAATACTCTGGATATCTATGGTTTTAATATTTTTTGAGTCGCAAGCCTGAAACAAGCAGAAAAGTGGTTTACAGTAAATCAGAATTGCATACTTTGTTCCAAATCAATTGCACCCTGTGTTTCTCACTTCCGGTTCCCTTCAAACAAGGTTGGGCATGATAAAATCATACTGCATGCATGATAAATGAAAAAATAAATGCAACCCTTGAAGTAGTTTATTAGGTATTTAGAAGTCAATAAGGATGTCGGTAACCTGCATGACACTGCAACTCAAGTGCATTTATACTGGTCCTAGAACTCAGAGTTGACTTGCTATATCTATTTGACCATCTGTGAAAGATGTCTTCTCCTCTATAATACCTGTATGTCAAATATTCCGAAATCAGCTGAGGTTCCTCTATGAAAAGGTTGAAGCTGCAGAAGGAATCCTGGAGATTAAAGGGAACCTGAGCCCCGTACATGCACGCTTAAAGCTGAAGTATGGCCTAAAATGATTTTTGGGCATTTGCACAGTAAATAAAATTTAGCTGTTCTGAAGCATACCCCATCACTGGCTGCTGCAGTGTTTGTTACATCTCTTACTTTTTCTCAAGCAGCAGTCTCCTGTCACTGCTGAACGCCTAACACTGGTCACTGTGGACCAATCTCCTGTCCTTAAATCACAGAGAACCTTGCGTTTATTAAAAATAATGCAAGGCTTTTTATGAATGTAGCAGGTACAGAGTGAGCTGTCCACAGTGATCAGAATGCTGAGTGTAGTGCAGCAGGAACTACAAGTCTATTGCCGCGTACACACGATCGGATTTTCCGACGGGAAATGTTGGATATGAGCTTGTTGGCGGTAAGTCCGACCGTGTGTATGCTCCTTTGGACATTTGTTGTTGGACTTTCCGTTGGCTAGCATGCACTCAAATTTTCCGCCAACAAATGTGTGTTGTCAGACTTTCTGATCCTGTGTACACAGGTCCGTCGGACAAAAGTCCAAAGTACAAACACGCATGCTTGGAAGCAGAAGCAGTCGGTCTTGTAAACTAGTGCTCGTAATGGAGAATTAACATTCGTGACGTGGCAAATTATAAAATCTCCAAATGCAGCGCACAATTCTCTTCTTCTTTATTGGGATAATAATGAAGCTGCTTTGCTGGTGATACTGATGGAGTTTTTGCAAACAAATTTTCAAAGGCTTTTTTTTTTCTAGTGATATCAAGAATATTATTATTATGTATTTTTTTTTTTTTTTTTTTATTTGTGCAATTTACCACAACACCATTATCCTGTAGTTTTTAAGAACAAAGATAAAACTATGTTGGTGTCCCTTGTTAATTTTACATTGTGTTTTTTTAAATTTAACTCCTACTCCCAAACTGTCATTTGAAGTAAAACACATAGCCAAGTAGTATTCTACACAATTTTTTTATTGTGCATTAAAAAAAAAAAAAAAAAGACATGCTATCTGCCAATAGAAAATAACCAAAAAGTGCATTCTATGCATCCAAAAATATAGAAAATTTACCAAATCAAATCATTATTCAACCAAAAAAATAATATCAAAGCAATAACTCCAAGGCCAATAATAAATAACACGTTATCTCCTCCGATTCCGCAACGTCTGGTTGACGAACGACCATTCAGAAATGAACTGAAAGCACGAAATAAAAAGCGCAAATTGAAAAGCGCTAAATGAAAAACGTGAAAAGAAAAGCACGAATCAACGCTCACCAAACTTCTACTAACACAAAATTAGCAGAAGGAGCCCAAAGGGTGGCACTAAAGAGCTGAAAAAACATGTAGTATGTTTAGTACGTCACTACGTTTGTAATTGTTGACCAACATTTGTGTGACCGTGTGTATGCAAGACAAGTTTGAGCCAACACCTTTGGGACAAAACTCCACAGTTTTGTTGTCGGAAATCCGATGTGTACAAGGTTTTAGTGCCAGCATTTGGCACAGGAGCAAAAGTGAGCTATGTAACAAAAGTTGCAGCGGCCAGAGATGGGGCACACACAATTGAAGCTAAATTATTTTTACTGTGCAAATGGTTAAAAATCATTTTTTGCCAATACTTCAGCTTTAAATATTTAAATATTCTGAACAAGCTTTCAAACAAGCCCTCATTCCTGTCTGTATCTAGAAGCATTGTGAAATATTTTTAAAGTTAAAGTAGAATTCCAGGCTAAACTTTAGTTTTAAAATGCCCCCTCCCCCATTCTAACACCTATGCTTGTCTATTTTCAGCCAGCTCCAGTCTGGTCACGTAATTCGCCTTCCCCCCCGTGTCAGTCAACAGTAGCTGAGGGGGAGAGAAGGGAACACCGACTAGGGATGGACCATAGGAGCCTATGGGTGATGTCACCTCTAAAGGCTTTACCAGCCATTGTCAAGCGCCCATCATGTGACCCAAACAGAGGGGGCTAAAAATAGATAATTATATACATCTTTCTAACAGGTTGGTCCGCATAGGTGTTAGAGGGGGAGGGATCATTGTTAAGACCAGTTAGGGTTTGGCCAGGAATTCCAACACAGGCCCTGTGCTTTTATGTGAGAAAAGATCCTGGCAGCCCCTAAATAGAAACATACAGTTAAAGTGGTTCTAAAGGCAGAAGGTTTTTTATCTTATTGCATGTTTGCATTAAGATAAAATAACCTTCTGTGTGCAGCAGCTCCCCACAGCCCCCCTAATACTTACCTGAGCCCCATCTTGATCCAGCAATGTTGCACGAGAGTCTCGGCTGCGTGGGTCTCTCCCTCCTCATTGGCTGAGACAGCAGTATGCTGCTGTCAATCAAAGTCAGTGAGTCAATGAGGATAGATAGGGGGTGGGCCGAGCTGTGGTTGCCCTTATAGCAGGCTACTTGCTGTGGAGGCACTCAGCTGGAGGGAGGGGCTAGGACCCAAGAAGAGGAGGATCAGGGCTGCTCTGTGCAAAACCATTACTCAGAGCAGGGAGGAATAACATGTTTATTGTTTTTAAATTAACAAAATAAGACTTCAGAATCACTTTAATGTTTCTAAGCTGTTAGAAACCAACTGAAAATCGACTTTTTGACAAACACACCTGTCCACATGTGGTGTCCCTGTCCTGGGTTGGTTAAATTAGGTTTATAGCTCTGCTGTAGTTAGCTGAGGTGCAATTCATTTTTCATATCCGATCCAGGTTTCCCTAAATCTTGTGGCTGATTGCTTCTGAAAGGACATTCCAGAAATAGAATGGGAGGATCAATTACTGTGTTATAAATAGTTATCTGACCTTAGCAAATCCTTGGGAATGTAACTCAGAAGGTGTGGCTGGGGAGAATATAAATATTTGGGAGGATCTCATCACTCTCTCTCTTCCCCTGGGACTTCTCCCCTGGTAGGAAGCATGTGTGTGTATGTGTTCCAGAGAAGTTACTGCTGCTAGGCCTCATCAGGTGCAATGGGCTGAGAGCCTAAAGAAGCCTAGCCTGAAGGAAACTTGCCTGTGGAAGCTCAGCTGAAGAGTTAGGTGCCTTTGGCCTGAAGCTGCAGGTGTGAAAGTACGCTAGAAGTTGCTTCTGACTGTGACTGCTCGCAGAGGGTGTCAGATTTACTGTCTGTCCCCTCTTTGTTCAGCATTATGTTTAAGGCTCCTACTATAGGGCATAACACTGCTGAGACAAGATTTTTTAGGAAGCTGTGCTTCAAGATATATAAGTGCCTTTGGGTACAATGCACCCTCAATCACCCTCCCTGCAAGACCTGCAATAAAAGGTATAAAGACCCCTTAGCTTGAGCCTGAATTTGTGTGTGTGCTTTTGGGACAGAAAAAAAGGGTAGGCAGTCTCCAGATAAGAAAAGAACCCCGATATATTTCCAGCAGCCAGTTTGGAGGTTAGCGCTACATACCTAGTGTATACAGTATATTATACTGTATATTCATTAAAAGCATACTATATTGTTAGCTTGTAGTTTTGGGGATTCATCCACAATGGAGCAGTATTTTTAGCTAATTTTCCAGTGGCTAAATATAGCAATACTAAGATAGACATGACGTTTAGCCAAAACATTAAAAGGATATGTGTACTTTTACAAAATTTGCTAAATTTCATATGTTTAAATGTTTAGTCATGTATGAATCCCAGGCCAAATTTTCCCAGCCCTCCCCTGGCTGGGGTGAAGGAACATAGGAGACATAGGCCTCAGCAGATTGGAGGAGGCACAGGAGAGAAACCAGCTGAAGAAGGGGTCTACGGGGGAGCAAATATGAGCTGCTAGAGTCTGTTCACCTTTATCTTACCTGTCTGATATAGTATCTCACTACAGTCAAGTAACTGCTGGATAACTAAATAGACAGGCCTGCATCTTATGGAGGAAACCACCTTTTAATTCCTACACTGAATGAACATCCTTGGCACCGACTAGACAATGTATAACTATTCATACTTTGTACAGTGCCAGTGGGGTTGATAATGCTATATAAATTATTCATAACAAATAATACTCTTTTATGCGTTTATATCTTTGTTGTGATGGTTACTGATAAAAAGAAAAACCTGCAAATTCTGTCCAGTTGTATGGCATATCTACATGCCTTACAACACTGTTTCTTCTTGCCTCATCTTTCACATTGGTATTAAGACCCTAAAAGTGGCAGTTAGGATGAAGATAAGAGCATCTTTAGAAAGAAAATGGAAGGTCAGAAGGCCATCTCTCCACAGGGAGGCACACCAGGACCATTCTCCTGTGAAACTCATTCTGTTGTTAGTATGCATGAGGAAATTCCAACAGCCTGTGACAGATCTGAGCTGAGAGCAGGGATGAGGAACTTAACTCCTATGGGCTCATATTGCACACCTGGCAGAGATGCGCAAAATTGCTTCAAGATGATGTTTGAGTACAAAAAAAAAAAATAGAATTAAAAAAAAATTAAGCACCTATTTTATGGAGAATAGAAATTAACTTAATGAAGCAGCCACCATTTTAATAGCTTTTGACTAAAGTCGTTACGAGTTTATTAAATACTGGTCATATACTGCCTACCTTCTATGAAAAAGAGTGAGGATTTTCAAGATTGCAGGAGACATTCCCCAGTGTGAAATAAAGAGGCGCACACATTTAGGACTGTAAAGAGATGTGATTAGGGTAATCTCTGCACATTGGTGAGAAGAACAAATTGAAAAGCAACGGGATAAAGTTTTTTTTCAAGGAGATGTAAGAAATAAAAAGCACGGCAGATGTTCAATGCGGAGGTGAAACTCTAGTAGTGTACAATTGGTCATGACAGGAAGCTTAGGTGACCTTCTTCTGAAAGTGCTACTTGCTTGTCCATCGTAATTAATCTCTAACTTCATTTATCTCTAAATCAGTGACCAGAAACAATGCCGTGTCCCTTTACCTTGAAATTTAGGATGCTCTATAGCACAGACACCAGACCTTTACACTATGGTTAATCTATGGCCCTTCTCATTTCTCTTGCCTTTCTATTGACCACAGAGGTCACCCATCAAACTTTGTAGCCAATACAGAGGCAAGAGGGGTAGGAAAAGGTAGGCTACAGTGTAACTATGAGAGTATTGGATACTTGCTTTATAGAGCACCCTGAATTTAGGTGTACATAGGTGTAAGGGAAATAAACTGATTGTTCATAACATTTGCAATATGGATTTAATGACTTTTTACCCTCTTTCTCAAGTCCATAGGTTTTCTTTAAAGGGAATGTATAGTCATAATAGCCCTCCACACCCAGCCCTGGCATCCCTTTAACTGGGCAATTATGTCCTGGAGGGTGGGAAAGTCTGCAGGATCACATGACCACTGTGATTGGCTGTCACAGTGGCCACATGTTAGGGAGTCGCCCCACCAGCTCCAGATCATTACTAGAGCCTAAGAGCTGTCTTTGACAACTTGACTTCTGCACTGGGAGCAAGCAATTTGCATGCTCTCAACACTGAAACCTTACATGTGTGGCACAACATATGTGAGGTGTGTAAGCACTAAAGCCCACCCTCTTTGCCACCACACAACCTCTGATGCCCATGGATACATATGTGCAGTATGCAAGCAGTAAAGCCCACGCTCTTTGCCACCACACAACCTCTGAACCCCATGGACACATATGTGCAGCATGCAAGCAGTAAAGCCACCCACCCTCTTTGCCACCACACAATCATAATTAATGTTTAAAACCTTTTTATGTGCAACCTGAAATCAAGACATGTTTTGAAAATAATGCACTCCCTGTGCAGCTGATATCCTAACAGATGCCAAGCAGAGAAGATTGTACTGAGCCACTGTGACCCTCCATGGAGCCATTTCCAGGAATGTAGACCGATGACCTAATCCTGCAGTCTAGGCGCACTATTGACCTGTCTTGTTGCCACCCTTTTTTGTGACATTACCACATTGCCAATGACGTCTAGGGCAGTGGTTCTCAACCCTGTCCTCAAGTACCCCCAACAGGCCATGTTTTGGGAATTTCTCTTAGATAAAATAGCTGTCCAAAATACCAAGCCATTGACTCTGATTTAAAGCACCTGTGCAAGATAAAGGAAAACCTGCAAACATGGCATGTTGGGGGTACTTGAGGACAGCGTTGAGAACCACTGATCTAGGGAACCCTACTGACAGCCAATGGAAAGTTTCCACTTCACCAGCCCATGATGTAGGCACCCTATGAAGGACCCATTCACTCTGCTGTCCAGAAGTAACTGATCCATGTGACTGTGTATTAAAGGAGAAGTATAGCCAAAGATTTTTTAGCTTTACTTTTCCTCTGGATCACAGGAGAACAGTTCGTTCTGCACTCCTGTGATCCATTTTCAGACAATAGCAGGCTGAAGCCCACTGAGTTTTAGAGAGATTTAGTTTAAGGAAGTGGTGCGACATCCATGCTGTTATGTCAGTTAGTAAGTTGGTAATGCGAGAGGAGACTGAAGGAGTGAGGTGAGGAATAGAGAGATAGATTTCGGTGTCATTGGCATATAAGTGGTATTGGAAGCCGTGGGTGGTTATCAAGTGACCAAGGGAGGAGGTGTAGATAGAGAAGAGATGATAGCCTTGAGATGATTGTGAAGCAAAGGCCATTCAAGAATTTGGGGGAGATTCACAAGGAGTGGACTACGGCTGGTGTTAGTGCTTCAAGAGCCATCACAACAGACGTATCCAGACGTATAACTGTCGCATTCCTTGTTTCAAGTCACTCCTGAACCAGAGACAACGTCAGAAGCATCTTACTGGGCTAAGGAGAAAAAGGACTCGACTGTTGCTCAATGGTCCAAAGTCCTCTTTTCAGACAAAGGTAAATTTTGCATTTCATTGGGAAATCAAGGCCCCAGAGTCTGGAGGAAGAATGGAGAGGCACAGAATCCAAGTTCTAAAAAGGAAAAAAGAACAGAGGGCGCACCAGCCTTGGGCATTACCTTCGCAACACTTGAATGTAAAAGAGATAAAAATGCATACTCACAAGCGAGTAATAAAATCAAGCATTTAGTGTAAAGGCCATAATCTGGATCATTCAGCAAGATCAGCTGGCCAGTAACAATGATGGGATGTGTAGTCCAAAAACCACTGATGTGTTTCGAGGGTGTCCCCTCTTCTTCAGAGCTAAGTTTGCAGTGCAGGTAGATGGTCTTTATAAAGTTTATAAAGACCATCTACCTGCATTCCAATTACTGGCTAGCTGATCTTGCTGGATGATGCAAATGATGGACTTTACACTAAATGCTTGATTTTATTACTCATTTGTGAGCATACATTTTTATCTCTTGTAGATTAAAGTGTTGCGAAGGTAATGCGCAAGGCTGGTGCGCCCTCTGTTCTTTTTTCCTTTTTAGAGTTTCTTCTGGGCTCCCCCTGACCTGTTGTGAGTGGCAGCACAGCTGATATGGTGGCTTGATTAGTGAAGACCATTTCATCTCTTTCCAAACAACCGCACGGCAATCTCTTAAATGCAGGAGTTTTTTGTTTTTCTTTCTATTGACAGAATCCAAGTTGCATGAGGTCCAGTGTGAAGTTTAAACAGTCAGTGATGATTTGGTGGAGCCATAATATCTGATGGTGTTGGTCCACTGTGTTTTATTAAGTCCAAAGTCAGCACAGCCCTCTACCAGGAAATTCTAGAGCACTTCATGCTTCCCTCTGCTGACCATCTTTATGGAGATGTTGATTTCATTTTCCAGCAGGACTTGGCACCTGCCCACGCTGCCAAAAGTACCAATACCTGGTTTAATGATCATGGTATCACTGTGCTTGATTGGCCAGCAAACTCATCTGATCTAAACCCCATAGAGAATCTGTGTGGTATTGTCAAGAGGAAGATGAGAGACACCAGACCCAACAATACAGATGAGCTGCAGGCCGCTTTCAAAGCAATCTGGGCTTCCATAACACCTCAGCAGTGCCACAGGATGATCGCCTCCATGCCACAACACATTAATGCAATAATTCATGCAAAAAGAGCCCCGACCAAATATTGACTGCATACTATACTATACATGGACATACTTTTCAGTAAACCTAAGCTTTTGTTCATTGGTCTTTTGTAATATTCTGATTTTCTGAGATACTGAATTTAGAGTTTTCATTAGCTGTAAGCCTTAATCATCAAAATTAACAGAAAGAAATGCTTGAAATATATTACTCTGTGTAATAAATCCATATAATCTATGAGTTTCACTTTTTGAATTGAATTACTGAAATAAATTTACTTTTTGATGATATTCAATTTTTTTTTAGATGTACCTGTAGAAAAGTGGGTAACCATTGCTTTAGATGCTAAGACAAAAGGGTTTGTTTACTAAAGGCAAATAGATTGTGCACCGTGCAAGTGCAGCTGCACTCATTTTCCCCAGAGCTTAGTAAATGTGGTGAAGCTTCATTTTGTAAAGCATACCCAATCAGGTGCATAGAAATAACATTTTTGCTTGCACGTGATTGGATGATGAAAATCAGCAGAGCTTCAATACATTCACTTTGCCTTTAGTAAATCAACCCCAAAGTGTAAATTGCTCAGAGGTTGAAACTCCCAGAGCAGTACATCTTGTTAATGGGCCTGACTACTAAAGTTAGAGGGGCTTAGTTCCTTTTATTGTCTGTGGATATGCATATATTGCATTTCAGGATGGGTGTGATTGGACCTTAGAGTCTGTGAGTAGTGCTGGAAGTTAAGAAAAATTGAATTACATGAACAGGGGGATTTCCAGACTCTGTGGTTGTAGTGTGTAGCCAAAATAAAATGTGGATATTCTTTGGGTACTGGAAAACCCACAAAATAAGCAAATTCTTGCAGTGAATGAAAAGTGTCTCTGGTGCTGGTGGCTGCTATCCTTGCTGAGATCTTCATTCCTCTGCCCCCCCCCCCCCCCCCCCCCCCATACCACCACAGCTGTGGGCGTTAATACAAGCTGCAGGACCCATCACAGGCACTAGTAAAAAGTGCTGACCCATGGTGGCTGGTGCTTAATATTTTTTGGGGGGGAGGGGGGGCAAACAAATGGCACAGTGATGTGAGGGGGAAGGGGTGATGTGGGGTTTGACTGACCGGTTGGGTTGTTTGTTTGCCGCCCCCCCCCCCCCAAAATGGAGCACCAGCCGCCACTGCAGCATCAGCAGTCATCTGCCTCAGAAAAATGATCCACTGCAGATGGTACAGTAAAGTTCTATTGCCTGTATGAAGAGGACTTTAATGCGTTCTGAATAAACATTAGGGCAGATTTACCTTACCCTGTTTTTTTTTTTTTGGATTTTGAAATGAATAAATAAATACCCCCCAAAAAACTCTGCTTTACCCTCTTAGAAAATGCTATTATGCTATTATAATCACGGTCTAATGGTTCCGTAATCCATACTGCAGATATTGTAAAAAAGAAGTGCGTAAGGTGAAACAGAGACAATCACAATGCAGTATGCTGGCACTTAACAACAGCGTTCCAACAACAGCGGCGGAAGTCAGACAGATCTCACAGTTTAGGAGATTAGCTGTGACAACCAGCTGAGAAAATAGCTGAAGCCAACGAAAAATTCTGACACGACAAAAAAGTCTCATAAAAGTATACGGTAATGGGCCATGTTATAAACAATTTGACTTAAATCCGTTAAATAAGTCATGAGCCGCTTTTTTTGCTTCACTCAGCTACTTCTCCAAAATTAACGGGGACATTGGTAGATAATTCATTTTATCATTTACATTGTTAACCAAAAAAAGCAGTGAACGGGATGAATCATTTCAAAGGAAAAGATTAAAGGGCAAATCCAAAAAAAAAAAAACGCAACTCATATTGTAATTTCTAAAAGAGACTGGAACATTACATTATATACCATTTTCTTAGATCTGCACACCTGCTGTTGCCATTATGAAGATCCATTCTAATTAAAGGGTAAGTGTAGGCAGATATAATCAAATTATATATTCATTAAAAATACTTTGATGTATTTTAAATAGTATCTCAATCTGTCTTTTTTTATTAACCTCCTACAAACAATCAAACTAAGGGCAGCACTGTAAACCAATCAGGCTTTAGTGCATTACACAGTGCTGTGACTTTGTTATTTCCCTTAATTATTCTAGCCTCTCTGCAAAAAGTAAAAGTAAATCTTAAAGTGTTACTAAACCCACTATGATAAAATCTGTATATGCAATAAAGCATGATTGTTTTACTCACCGTGGAACCTAACCTAATCCTCCATATTGTGTAAAAAGGCTGTTTGATCCTGTCTTCTCTGATCCTCCCCTCATTCCACTGACCCCTAATAATTTCTTGATAACACAAAGTCTATGGAGTCAGGCTGCACATGCTCAGTTTGGTGTGTATTGCTAGAGAGATTTTTGCATGGATGCATGTGATCAGCAATTCAGCACAGGGCCAATCAGCACTGTGTATACGGAGGGTCAGGGGTTTTACAGTCTCATAGGACAGCCAGAAAACTCCTCCTACAAGCTTTAACTATTGCTTGGCTGAATACTGATAGAAGTTACAAGACTGCTATACTGCTGATGAGAAAAGGTATTTAGCAGTTTATATTTACTAAAATAAATGCATTTCCATGTTCTGTGTACTGTGGGAGATCAGATATAGTGAATGTAGGGTCCTGGGTTTACTAACACTATAACTGTTTGAAGCCCAATTAAAGGTTTTTTTTTTAATTTTTAATTTTTTTTTACTATAATTCAATATGATTCTGAAGAGCTGGACTGCTGCTCAACACAGAACACAACATGCCGCTTGCATAGCATTCCAGTTAACGACACTGCTAAGAGCGCATGAGCACTGTTGACTTGGCTCTGATGAAGAGGGGACTCCCCTTGAAACGCGTCAAGCTTCTTCCTGAGAAAAGGAGTATGGGCAGCAGGTCTGATATCATTGAGTCTGGAATATTATGGTGAGTTTGTAATAAAGCTTTTTTGTGAGTATACATCTATTTTATTTTTACAATTAAGAGGTTTATAAAGGCAATGTGCTAAGCTGGAGCTTGACGATTTTCATATTACTGGGTTTGGTAACACTTTAAGCCTTTACAACCACTTTAAAGGTTTCAGCTTGGCACTGGGTCCAGTTATGTGGGAAATGTCACCTGAAAGGATGCTCACTGCTTTTTCCAGAAGTCTTTTTCTGAAATGGGAGTTTCATCTTTTCGTAATACAGCACCGAGTACTATAAGGTGCTCAATGACAGCATTTAGCAAAAAAGTGCTGGCAAGGCTTTTGCATTAATATTTTCAGAGAGCAAGCAGTCAAGAGAATCTGTGAGAAAATTTCCAGGGTCTGTGAGCACCTAAACCCCAAACCAAAAATATAATATATTGCAGCTTACCAATCATTAGATGTGGTGGCTGTATTTGTTTTTTTGGGGTGTTTTTCCTCTGCTTTCACCTCGTGATCTGGCCAGTAACACACAGCGGCGCCGTCCCCTAATCCTCATGCGGGATGCCGAAATCATAGGTTTCTTTTTTTTTTTTTTTTTTTTTTTTTTTTTTTAAGCACAAGGCCTGAGGCTCTAATTGGCTTCAAAAAGGTTGGGCTTGGGGCGCAGAGCACTGTGCTCCAAACCCACCCACTTGTGACATTATCAAATCAATATTTGCTATTGTCTTCCGATACACTAAAAAAATTAAAGCAAAACTCCAGCTAACACTTCTTAAGCAGTTACAGCAACAGTTTGTTTACTTCTGGAATAAAGGTTCTACAGAAATAAATAAAAGCTGATTATTGTAAGCACCTCTGTTAGTGGTAAATGGTTTATCTGACATACTGGCAGGATCACCAGGTAAAAATAAAGGACAGAAAACAAAAAAAAAACAAGAAAACTAATATTATAAATGTTTGCTTTTGGGTTTAATACTGCTTTAAAAGAGAAGTACAGCCAAAGCTTTTTTGGCCATACTTCTCTTGTGGGTCCCAGGAGTGCACTTTTGCTCTACTGTGACCCAGAGTCAGTTGAGAGTGGGCTACTGTCCCTGTCAGCTGATGTAGCAGAGCGCTCTGGAAGGATCCCGACAATATTGTCAGGATCCACCCGAAATGCCTGTCTCTCAGAGTCTGAGCCAGCCACTCTGCTCCCCTCCCCAGCCTGGTGCTCCAGTGTGTGCTGGAGTGGCAGAGTATAGAGTGGTGACTGACAGTCAATACTCTTCGCTCTGAGCAGACAGAGAACTGAGCGATCACCGGTTATATGAATGCTCAGTTCTAGGTTCTAGAGCTAAGGAGGGACAACTGCAGAATCAGATCAATGCACACATTCTAGGGAAAGAATAAAGAAGACAGAAGCACTGGCTGTTGTAAGACTTTGAATTA
The DNA here is from genome assembly GCF_042186555.1 of Aquarana catesbeiana. NCBI lineage: Eukaryota > Metazoa > Chordata > Amphibia > Anura > Ranidae > Aquarana > Aquarana catesbeiana. The sequence goes on from NC_133325.1 coordinate 710,886,729, forward strand.
AAGTAAGTTTTACTCTCTATTACAACCCATTAGAACAAAAAGAGCATTAAGAGGACATCAACATTTAAAGTGTTACTAAACCCAGGACCCTGCATTCACTATATCTGGTCTCCCACAGTACACAGAACATGGAAATGGAATTGTTTTAGTAAATATGAACTGCTAAATAACTTTTCTCATCAGCAGTATATAGCAGTCTTATGACTTTTATTAGTGTCCAGGCAAGCACTGGTTAAAGCTTGTAGGAGGTGTTTTCATTCTCCCCTGGCTGACCTATGAGGCTGCATGACCCCTGACCCTCTGTCTGGACAGTGCTGATTGGGTTCTGTTTTCCTGTTCATCCTGTTCTAAGATTTACACAGCTCTGCTACACAGCATAGCCCTGTCTGGTAAGGCAGGAGACCTGACTTGTTTTCTGCTGCAGTTAAAGTGTTACTAAACCCAGGACCCGGCATTCACTATATCTGATCTCCCATAGTACACAGAACATGGAAATGGAATTGTTTTGGTAAATAGAAACCAAATACCTTTTTCTCATCAGTGGTATAAAGCAGTCTTGTGACTTCTATCAGTGTCTGGTTATTGCTTGTAAGAGGAGTTTTCCTTCCACTCTATCATATGAGGCTGCAGGACCCCTAACCCTCTGTCTGGACAGTGCTGATTGGCCCTGTGTTGTTTACAATCATCCTCCCCAAAAAAAAAAAAAAAAAACTCTCTAGCTATACACATCAAACTGAGCATGTGCAGAGTGCCTCCAAGGCTCTGTACTGTCAGGAGGTGTATTTGGGGATGTGGAAGAAGGGGAGGATCAGAGAAGACAGGATAAAACAGACTTTTTACACAGTGCACAGGATTAACCCCTGAGGTTCCACAGTGAGTATAACAAGCATGCCTTACTGCATATACAGACCGATTTTACTGTTGTGGGTTTAGTAACACTTTAATATTTATTTATTTTTTCCTTTTTTTCCCCCTTTTCCCTCTGACCTGGGCCCCCAACCGTCTGCCCCAACCCCCCCCCATGGGATATTAGGCTCGATTCACACCTATGCATGTTGCTTTTGAGCGTTTTTGGAGGTTTTTTTTTCATGCTTGGCACGTTTTTGAGCAGCGTTTTTGTAGCGTTTTTGCAGCGTTTTTGCCGCGATTTGCGTTTTGCGTTTTTTTTTTTTTTCTTTTTTTTTTACAGTCTTAAAAAAAAATTACAAAAAAAAATAAATAAAAAAAAAAAAAAAACAAAAAAAAACGGCAAAAACGCTGCAAAAACGGTGAACTTGCGTTTTTGATGCTTGTCCATTGAAATCCATTACATGCAAAACGCTGCTTTTTGCATGAAAAAAAGTCCCCGACCCTTTCCAAAAACGCAGAGATACAAAAAAGCATTGATGTGAACATGTTCCATAGGAACCCATGTTAAAAAATTCCCATGCATTTCTGCAAAATGCATCAAAAAACGCGCTAGTGTGAATGGAGCCTTAGATACGAATGTTCAAATATTAGATTGGATGGTGTTGGTGGAATTGAGGTAAGGTGGGGAGGGGGAGGGGATGGAATTTAATGTAATAACTGATTTGTGCAAGGTACATGACTTGTGTCATATACTGTGTGACAGACTCACCCGTGATAGAGGCTATTGGAGGGGACTGAACGCTAGCCTCTTGCCAACAGTTTATGGGCCCTGGCATTTGGGGGAATGGTGCTCTCTGTGAGCTGTATGCTTGGGGACCCTGGGGTTGGTGTTACTTTGGATTCAGCTCCATGTCCCCCCAAAACACACAGACTCTGGCGACCCTGTATTTGCCATAGTAGCAATAGTGACTGAGTCATACTGTTGGGATTCATACTGTGAGAAGATGCTAATGTCATCAACTCCACTCACCTGTCTGATGTCAGCTATAATGTGTTTAATGTAAATGAGTTTAGTCTGGCTTACCACAGGTTCTAAGGGTATTCAACTCATTGTTGTTTGTTCTAAATAACCCTGTGTTGATGTTTATGGTAATGTATGTTGAATAGTCAATGAGCTAGGAGACGTAGTCACTTAGTCTGGGTAAAAGTTAATTAGCTCAAGTTAATTAGGTTAATTAGGTTACATTTGTATTGTTAGAGTAATATGAGCAGGAGGGGGGAACCTCATCTTCTCCTGTATATAAGACTGTATTTTGATTCTAAATAAAGTTAGTCCTGATGTACTCCAAGACTGGTGTTGTCTAGTTCTTGGGGGTTCCTATAGCCAGATCCATTGGACTCGTGTTCCAGAACTTAGGAAGCGGTATACTGACGGAAGCACTCAAGCGGAGTGTGGGACGTTCCGTGACATACTGTTTTAAAGTAATATTGTTGTAATTGAGAAAATAATAAAGATTATTTAAAGTAAAAAAAAAAACCTTTAATATTTCTAGCCAGACCAGCGTGTAGCTTTACCGGAAACTGCTACCTTACAGAACAATTTATCTTAACTTTGAGGCTACAGTACAGTAAAGTAAAGTATTATTTCTAAACTAGTATTAGATTTGTTTTAAATAGAGTTCAGCTTTAAACTTTCGAGGTGGATAATTGATTTTATCTCAGCAGTTATTCATCAGAGAAGCACTATCTGAAATATCAAATATGAAAATATGTACGTAAAAAATAGCTTGCAATATGGAACCGTTTCAAGGGAAAGATGTGAAAGTCACATCCTTAAAGTGATAATAAAGACTTGTTTTTTTTGGTTTAAAAATAACAAACATGTCATACTTACCTGCTCTGTGCAGTGGTTTTGCACCAAGCAGCCCCGCTCCTCCTCTTCTCGGGTCCCCTGCCGGCGCTCCTAGCCCCTCCCTCCTGCTGAGCCATTCAGATATGGAGCCACGGCTTGGGCCTGCCCCCTCTCTTTCCTCATTGGCTCACTGACTTCAATTGACAGCAGCAGGTGCCAATGATGCTCTCAGCCAATGAGAAGGGAGAATCTCAAACAGCCGAGGCTCTTGTGGATCGAGATGGACCTCAGGTAAGTATTAGGGGGGCTGAGGAGGGCTGCTGCACACAAAAGGTTTTTTTATCTTAATGCATATGCATTAAGATAAAAAAAACCTTCTTCCTTTAGAACCACTTTAAATTCATTTTAAGTTAAAATATAACTCAGAATGTGTACCAACAAAAACAATAACAGATTTAGGACAGATGTGCAGATATTTTTGGGTTGTTCCTCTGTCACTTTCTGTACATTTATGAATGCTAGTCTACATTTTTTAAATGATCTAGTCTTCCTGGAACAGAGGATATAAAAGTATACTGCATTAATTTAATTTTTACAGCATATCATCTCTGCAGGGTAAACCATTCCAGCTACGCTGCCTTGGTATTTTAGCTGCTACTGCCTTTTCTTTTTTTTTTTTTTGTGTTAAATTTAGGTTCATGATGCATGGTGGCGCTCTGTCTTTTGTGTGTTCTTAAAAAAAAAAAAAAAAAAAAAAAAAAATCAATGAAAGAAAGCAGACAAGTGATCCTGGCAGTGTTTCATAAAATCTCCCACAGGTTTGTAGGCAGATGGAAAACAGTATAGTCAAAAATGTTAACCTTTGTGATTCAGTCATGAATACCCTTAAAGGGGTTTTCAGCTTTTAGATTGGATTCAGCCAGTCCATTGTTAACTTCTTGATGATATAGCCATAAAGGAAGCAGGTTTTCATGTTATTACCCACTGGATACTGTAAATAGGAAGACTTCCTCCCAGCGTTTGTGTTTTCTACAGGTTGCCTAGACTTTAACATGAAACCGATACTACCTAAATGAAACGGAAAAAAATATTATTTTACGCTATGTGACCACAACGCAAGTCTGAGTGAGTGCTTAAAACTCCAAGGAATGTTGGTTGCATGGTTTCCCTCAGCTCTGTGGTTCCATCCACTGGCCCCTAAATTACACAGTAGTGATGTATTGGCTGACCATCCTGGTCAGTTTTTTCTGGGCATGCATGGTTGAAGGCTACCAGTGTTGTTCAGAACTTAAAGAGAACCTGTCACAAGACACTTTTATAATTATATGAGCATTTAATGTGTTTTGTGAATAATATTTACCTGTACAAGCAGTGGTGGCTGGTGCTCAATATTTTTTGGGGGGGGGGGGGGTGGCAAACAAACCCCTCGCCAGGTCTGCACTTACCCCATCCACGGTCGTGGCTTCCTCGGCTTCTCTTCCTGGGTAATCCAGTCTTAAGATCCACCTCCTGTCCCCTGATTGACCGGGAGGAGAAGCTGGAAGACAATAGCGAATATTAATTCGCTAATGCCCAACCTTTTTGAAGCCAATTAGAAGCCTCATGCTCTAATCATGTGCTTCAAAAAAAAACTCATAGAAACTGAGTAGAATTATAGGGGGAGAGGGAGAGGGAGAGGGAGAGGGAGAGGGAGAGAGAGAGGGAGAGAGAGAGGGAGAGAGAGAGAGAGAGGGAGAGAGAGAGGGGCTATCACTTTAAGAGTTTGTAATGCACTTTCTTGCTTCTTTTTAGACACAGAGTTTTCAGTCTATGATGACCTTCACCACCAGATGAGAAGCAATAGTTTACTCCCTTTTTTCTCCAAGAAATGGACTGTCTTATCTAGCTGGTCTGATCCAGTACCGTAATGGCGGTGCCCATGTTTTCTTTCACTTTCTATCAGTCACATGATGTAACCACCTACTTAACTGTTCCCTTGCTATTAAGAAGATATGAATGCTGATTGGACTAAACTATATGGTCACACCTATAACACGCCTAGACCTTATGCATATTCATAAGTATATATTGTTAAACTTGATGTTGGTAAGTCAGAGACACTTCCTTCTTCATTCCGCCCAGTAGAGCTGGAAGTCGGTGTGTGTTGTGTCTCTCCACTGCAGTGTATGAAAAAAGCACCTAATATTCTTTTACAACGATTTGGGCTCACTGTCTCATCTGAAGGTCTTTTTTTAAGACTCCCTGACCCGATTTAACAAAACCTATGAGTCTGGCGCCCCACATGGAAATTAGGGAGGCGGCACCCCTGCACCCCTTATGGACCGGTTGCTGCTGTGTACAAATCTCACTTGTGTAGACATCTAAAAGCCCTGAGCATGTTATTGGGTGCAATCATCTTGGATGTGATGTCAGCAGCCCCAGCAGACTCAGATTTGTCTTTTGCTCCAAACCTGACAGCTACATAAATGGTTATGCCCGGAGGTGAGAGAAGGGATAAATGAGCTGGGTCAGCTCAGAGTTTAATCAGATACTCACAGAAGAGAAAATGGCTATGACATGCAAAAAGTTTGGAGGATGTGCTAGGGAACTGACTTGCCAAATTTTCTAGCTAGCTGAAAAGTGCATTGTAAGTAAATAAAAAATTATTATTGGAAAGGGAAACACTGCAGGTACGTTTTTTTAAATACTTGATTTCTGTGTGCTTTTATCTGCATCTAGCATTTTTTGTTGGTGACAGGATCTCCTTAATGTCAGCTGAAGCTTTTGCCCAAGCAGGTTACTGAAGTGCATTTGACTCTATGCAACAGCACTGTGCCAATAGCACCGCACCAGTGGTATCACAATGGGTCACTCCATAGCTTTGTGTAAGCTGGGATGTGAGAAAATTGTACTATAAACAGGTTTGCTTCTCTTGCTTCTGACAGCAGAATTGGGTGATGAGACAGAAAAGGTAATGGTAAAATAAACTTGATGCTTTGCTCTGAATGAGAAAAGCAAAGGTTCACTTTAAACTGAACACAGTATCCTAGCAAGAAAACTTCAAGTCATTTTTAGCAGAAAGCCACTAATGAGTACTCTGGAGTACAGGTAAAATTATTGATTTCACCAAAAAATGTCACATGCTCTTGTGGGTCTAGAAAGAGGGTGGTGCTCCAACTAAGGAGCATCCTTGCTAAGGATTGTTGTAATCCGATTCTGGGCCATTCAGAATTCCAGCAGAAATAGGCGTTTAGCTTACAGGGCACACAAATGATGCCAGAAAAAAATGTTAAAGCCCATATCTGGTCTGGTCTCTCTAACTCATCTTACATCAGGCATTGATGTGGACACCCTAAGAAGGACTCTGTAAATGATGTAAAGAGTAAAGAAGGCTCAGGCCTGACCGTAGCTTTAAGCAAAGCAAAACAGGTATTTTTTCATGCCAGCTATCAACGGTAGGTGGTTCTTGTATTGCTTTAAAGCCTTTTAGCAGGTTGGTTGTGCCCACTGAGTTAATTCAAATGCAAAATTTTCTGTTTAGTCATCTAAACTAATGGCTTATTTCAGCTTGTCTGAGCAGAGTTTTTATTCTTTTCATTTTATGTATTTATGCAAGTTATCCCTGTATACCTTCACACTGAGAATGTTGACAATATATAATTGCCTCTAGGCAAAAAATAAATTGCTGTACATCGTTTAGACCAAAAAAGCCCAAACGAAATACTCCTAAAATAAGAATTTTTCAAATGTAAAGAAAAAGACCTTACCTTGGTCTAGAAACCTCAGATAAAACATTCCCACACCATGAAAATCAATATAATGCTGTACAATGTGAGAGTAGAAAACTAACTCACAAAGCTTCAATCTCCAGCGGGAAGATAGCCAATAAATAGATGCAATAACAACCAATAGAAGATGAACAGTTAAGGGAGGAAGACGCAATCCACACCTGGTGCATCTTATAACCATGGAATATTTATCAGAAGGAAACTCACATTCTTCTTGTGCTGTGTATAGAGTCCAACATAATAAAATATCATCACTTTCAATTTCCTACCTATATACCATCTGTATGGAACATTTTTCTTCTTTCATTGGAAAGTCATATGGTCTCAATAAAAGAGAAAAAAATACTCTTTGCAAAAAATATTGCTAAATAGGAACACTCAGGAGCATGTCACATATGGTGTGGTGTATGTAAAGGACACACTACCATTCAGTGAACCAGTCACTGCATATCATTCCCAGAAGCCTTCATGTTCCCCTTTTTTAAAATGTGCACTTCCTGCACATAACTTCCCCGCTTCTCTAACATCTGTAACACCAAACTAGGTCAATTTAGTTTGGCACCTCTGTAGGCAGAAGAGCTGGGGTAATTTGTTTGTGTTAGCTGTGCAGAGCTCCATGGGCTGGGTTTATGTTACCTCCCCTTGACTTCCAGAATTTGCTGGATAGTTCTGGAACTTAGAGGGTGGAGGAACAGAGGCCAAAGCCTGAATATGTATTGAGTCTCCACCAATCCCTGGGTAGGCAAAGCCCAGAAGGTGGGGAGATAAACCATAAATGTTCAGGAGCCTGGCAGTGAGGGAGCAGAGTCCAGGGTCCCATTGCCTGGACCCCTGCGCTAGGGGGGCTTTGCCCCTTGGCAGAGGGCAGAGCCAGTGGAAGAGAGAGGAAGCAGCTGAAGTCTCACACCATTTCCAGCCTCAGCTAGACTTAGCTGAAGCCATCCTGGCAGTCAAGTTCTGGGCCTGTATAGCAGTAAGCCTGTGCAGCAGACTCTTGGCCTCAGGATTCATCAAAGTGGGACAGAGTGAGTAACTTCTTTTCATCACACTCCAAGCCTGGATAGAGGGGGAACTCAAGGTGCAATATTTTCTATGGCCATATCCAAGGGACTGCTTAATGCTAGTTCATAGCCATCAAAGCCATCCTACACCTCTAACTTGGGTTCAAGACAGCCAGTCGCATCAGCATTTTTCTAAAGAGTAGCACCTGCATTCATCAGTTGGAGCTTTTTGCTATCAGTTTAGCTGTGCCATCAACTCCATGGGAGGACAGCGTTTTTGAAATTAATATCTAGCAGCCAGAGAGATTAGCAAGTTCTCAAGTTTTACAGTTCTGGGCATTCCATACTTTCCATTCCCCATTCAAGGTTAATCCTTAAATAAACAAAAACAAAACAAAAATCTCCTGGGCTGATTCTTGGGTCTGTGTGAAAGCTGCAAAATTCCTGTTGCTTGGCTGTGTGCGTGAGGGAAGACCCAAAAACCCAGCGGCCCTTACATGGGTAGCGCTACACAAGATTTCTCTACCCCTCCCAATGCTGGCCCTGTTCACATTAAAGTGGACCTTCACCCATAAAATAAACCAACTCTCATCTATTTCCTCCCCCTTTTCTCTTACATAACTGTAGATAGTTGATTTATGTTTGGAAATTAAATATACATTGTATTATTTTCTTTTTAATAGCAGTGAGGCCTGCCACTTCCTGATTCCCCACCTAGGCAAGGATGACAAAGGGTTTAGCCTTCAGCTGTCTCTGAAGATGTCATATCACATATCCCAGTAGCCAGTGTTTCACTGAGGGATAGGGTATCGCATGACAATTTCTCCAGGGGCCCACAGTGGAATTAGTTCTGCTTTAAGATAATGGAATGATACATGATACACATGGACATTTCCTGTACTTGAAGAAAATTCGGTATTATCTGGAATTATAATCGTCGTCTTTTGATAAAATAAAATCTTCAAGAAGATCTTTAAAGGGTAGCTCCACTTTCATGGAAAAAAATGTAACCCAAAAAAACGTATGCCAAATTGTAATTTAAAGTGATTTTAAAGGTAGTTTTTTTTTTTTATCTTAATGCATTCTATGCATTAAGATAAAAAACATTCTGTGTGCAGCAGCCTCCCCAGCCCCCCCTAATACTTACCTGAGCACCGTCTCTATCAAGCAATGTTGTAGGAGAGACTCGGCTGCCCGGGACTCTCTTCCTCATTGGCTAAGACAGCAGCGGAGCACCATTAGCTCCCGCTGCTGTCAATCAAAGTCAGTGATCCAAAGAGGCGAAAGAGGGGGCGGGGCCTAGCCGGGGCTCCGTGTCTGAATGGACTGCAGCTCGGCTCGGGTGCCCCCACAGCAAGCTGTTTGCTGTGGGGGCACTCATCAGGGGGGAGGGGCCAGGAGAGCTGAAGAGGGACCAGAGAAGAGGAGGATCTGGGCTGCTCTGTGCAAAACCACTACACAGAGCAGGTAAGTATAACATGTTTGTTATTTTTTAGGAAGAAAAAAAAAAACAAGACTTTAGTATCAGTTTAATGTTTTTTTAAAAAATGACCTTTCCTTTCCAATCTGCATCACTGTAATTGTCTGTAAAATCCAATAAAATGTGGCAACCTGGAGACCTTCTGTATACTCCTGGTGTACAGAATGCCTCCAAAAGTGTAATTTACTGTGTGATTGGCTCACTGATTTTCTCAGATCTCTGCATTGATACAATTCCAATTTTAGACAGCCTCTGCAATAGAAATGTAAGTTCTGGTGAGATAATCCCCAAGGCAATGGCGGCTGGTGCAAACTAATGCTAGCCCCCCCCCCAGATGGATGATCACAGCAACAAAAGGCAGGAATCTGCTATAACGTTTGTTAAAATCTCTGCAATATACATTCATTCTTTCACACTGGTGGTACGCATATATGAGGCCTCTCGGCATATATTCATACCAGAAAGTAAACAGAGCTGTGCAAAGTGTGCACACCCTGCGCACTCCCGGAACAGTTACTGGCGGCTAATGGAAAGCCTCTACTTTCCGATCATGTGACTGCTGTGACAGCCAATCATGGTGGTCACATGATCAGAACCCCTGCCTCCCGGCATCAGAAACCTCTTAAAGTGCTGGGAGGCATTTACGTTAAGGGGTTGATCACCCAGAGTGGTTTGTCTTCTTTCAGCAAAAGTGGAGTTATGCTGTAAGAGGTCTCTCAAGCAATCTCTTGTCTAGGGGTATCCTTGGGGTCCCTGTGCAAAAAACATAGGTCAGCACTTGTTAAAAACTAAAAACATTTCCAGTAACAAAATCTAGGGTAATCTAGAAATCAGAGACTGCTGGCAAATATTGGAGCGGAATTTATTGCATTGGCTCCATTGAAATCAATCAGCTCTTTGCATTCATACTGCCTGCACAGGTAAGAAAATAAAAAGGAGGACCTGATAATTTTTTATCTCTAAAATGTTCACACCTACGGCCATTTTTTATTACAGAAGGCAGGCCAACATTGTAAAATAACAGTTACACAGCTAAGTTAACATACATTTTACTAGGTATTTCCTGCAAAATGGGGTGCCTGTTCTATTCATATGCCACACTCTGGACATTATTTGTTCAATTCTGTCTTCCACTGCTATAATAATGATCTATTGCTGTATTTTAAGCCATGTCTGGGTTTCCTGTTGCAATGTGATAAATAATTCACAATTCCAATAAACACAAAGGGAATATTTACACTGTAAAACATGGACAAAAGAGTTTAGCTGGTAAAGCCAGGCTTCGCCGTCTGTAATATATTGCTACAGACACTGTAACAGGCATTAAATCAAAGACTGAGGCTTGCAACCCAAAGAAAATAAATTGCTAAACCCCATACTGCCCACTTGTATCAGCGCTTGTGTTGGACATAAACTAATATAAACGAGGGTCTTAGATAAGGGACATGTGATTTACAAGGCCTGGCGTTCCATAAGGTCACATTCGCTTACAGCGGAATTGTTCTTTCTGGCACACGGTGGTAGGAGAACAGCTGACAGAGGCTGTAATAACAGCAGAGACATGATAGAGATATATACACGTACCATGACATCCTGCAACAGGACTTCTAAAAGCAGAAATTCATCATCCCATTTAGTTTCTGCTTTAGTAATGCAATTCATCATTGGAAAGTCACCTTCACCAGATTGCATCAACAGTCAAAGCATACACATATTATAAAAGCAGCACAAATTTTATGACTACTTTGTGCTATAGATTAGCAAAAGGGGGGATTATTAAAAAAAAAAAAAAAATTCAAGGGGTAATAATCAGTAAGTCAACAAAAAAAAAATGAAAATGAAGGGCCTGTAGTAGTAGTGGGGCACAGGGGCGGCCCATCCATTAAGGGCACCGCCCCCTCTATCCACGCCACCCCCTATATGATTAATTTATAGATTCAAGCACAGCATGAATCTATCCATGGCCGCCGCGGCCACCCCTTATTCATGCGTCCGGCCCCTTTCAGGATGCCGGGCGCATGAATTACAGTGCACAAAGCAAGGTCCATAAAGACATGGATGAGTGAGTTTGGGGTGGAAGAACTGGACCTCAACCTGATAGAACACCTTTTGGATGAATTAGAGCGGAGGAATGCAAGCCAGGCCTTCTTGTCCAACATCAGTGCCTGACCTCACAAATGCGCTTCCGGAAGAATGGTCAAACATTCCCATAGACACACTCCTAAACCTTGTGGAAAGCCTTCCCAGAAGAGTTAAAGCTGTTAAAGGGTGGGCCAACTCATTGTTGAACCCACGGACTAAGGCTGGGATGCCATTAAAGTTCATGTGCGTGTAAAGGCAGGCATCCCAATATTTTTGACAATATAGTGCATGTTGTAGTATAGATTGGCATCCTGCTACAATGCCAGCTAGATCCACCCTACTGATCCATCCTTATGCCATCTCTGCATAACCTGTGCATTTTTGATTGATTATTGTGTACTATGCGCTTATAGGTCACCAACTTTATCGGTCTAAACATCTGGAACTGCCAGGAAAATTAAGCAACAATTTGCTCCACTCTACTACTGGTCAGCTCTTCATGTACTAGTGCGGAGTCAAAGCAATAGACTAACCTTTCTGTTCCTTTATTAACTGTCCTCTTAGAATATGTAAAGGTCCTTCTATAATTTGTTGGCTCAGAAATGAAAGCTGTGAGGGCCGTAAAGAGATTGTGACAAGGTTGGGGAAATCTGTCTCCAGCCATTGTTCTTGGCTCATGTATGGCAATGCTTAGGGTGCCCATATATGTTCAACTGCATGGTGATTGTTTTAGGCCTACCCAATGATTATTTACTGATGTACCATAGATTGGCATTGGCGGATCATGATTTTTATAATGTGGTTGTCTGTTTCATTGTCTACTGCATTTTATGGATGGTTCGTACCCTTCCAGACCACCTATAGGTGTGAAATGTGGACATCCATTTATATGACCAAATCAGACTACTTACCTCTTATGCCGCGTACACACGAGCTGACTTTTTGACGGACTGAACTCCGAAGGACTTTTCGACAGAGTTCCAATGGAGTTCCAACGAAACAGACTTGCCTACACACAATCACACCAAAGTCCGACTGATTCGAACGTGATGACGTACGACCGGACTAGAATAAGGAAGTTCATAGCCAGTAGCCAATAGCTGCCCTTGCGTCGTTTTTGGTTTCGTCGGACTAGCATACAGACGAACGGATTTTTCGATAGGACTCGAGTCCGTCGGAAAGATTTGAAACATGTTCTATTTCTAAAGTCCATCAGATTTTTCGACAGAAAAGGTCCGATGAAGCCCACACACGATCGAATTGTCCGACGGATTTGTTCCGTCGGACCTTTGCTGTCAAAGTCCGGTCGTGTGTACGCGGCATAAGAAGACAAAGTTTAAGCCACCTTGATCTCAACAAATGTGTGCAGCTTTAGTTTCTGATAAGTGAAACCAAGGTGACTGCATTTTGAATTCTCCAGTCTAAGAAGATTCACAGCCAGATAAGATCTATTCTCTACAAAAAGTACAGTGCAGCCAACACAGATCAATACTTTCAGGTTTTCATTAAGGCATCAAATATATAGTACAATCCTTCCCTGAATGTAAAACACAGATACAGAGAATGTTAAAGAATAATAGGGTCATCCATTTTATTCATATAGCATATTTATGTGTTTATTCTCAGGAGCAGCGTGTTTTCAGCCAAAATTATGCACATTCCTTAAGGGCTTGTCCACAGTATTTCCCCCAAGCTTTATAGAGGTATGTTTGATGCCTCTAAAGTACCAAAAATAACTATCTACATGACTAAAACCAACTCCTTTTAAAATGAAAAGGGAAATTTGCCAAATTCAAAGAATTGGCTATCAAAGAAACATAAAAGCTAAACCTTAGGCAAATATTAAAACCACCATTTAAACCACTAATGTATTGTTTGAAAAAAAAATCACTATTTTTAACTACAGCTTGAGTAAATACCTGTATCTGTCTCTGTTTTAGCTTTCTGTAATACCCTACACAGCAGACCAGGAGAGGGAGGGAATGCTCTTCAAGACAATCTTGTCTTCAAAGGGAAATTCCACATTAATGGAGTTCAAGGGTTCTATAAGACTAAGGACTGTAACATACATATAAAAAATTGAATCTTTAGATCAATTTTTCTTCTCTTCAGCATGTTCCTTTTTAGCAATGCACCAGATTGGCTTCCAGTAATACCCTTGATTCAGTATTTAAAGAGGGACCAGGTACTTAGTAGTGCCTGGGGGTCCAACGCTGTCTTCCTACAGCCAGATTTTTTGACCGCTGCGGGTCGCAGACCATAGGCAAAACCATAGCCGGCTTCACACTGCGACCTTGCACAGTGCTATATGAATAGCCCTGCTGCCTTCTGGGACATGTGACGTGTCTAAGGAGGCTGAGGGAGGGAAGGGGAGGGGGCAGGGCAAGGGACGTCCTCCTTGCCTAGGCAAGAATTGAGGAAGTTAGAGCAGGTACTGATAAAAGGCGGTAACTGCTCCCCACTTCCCCCTAAAAAAAAAAAACCTGTAACTCAGTTACTGGCTGGGGGGAAGGGAGCAAACCAGTGGGACTTCGCTTTTTGAGCAATGGCCCACTTTAACATTACAAACTGTTCTGCCATCATACATCTGTTGAGACCTCAGACTGTATACTACGTATACTCTTTTTGTTAGGTTTATATAATAAAAAATTCAATCAATTGCAAGAGAGACCCTTTTCTGACTTTTTTACCTTTATTTTTCTTTATTTTCACCTGGTAATTCTATGAATAACACACTTTCCATTCCTAAATGGCTACACTCACTCACTCCACTGTATCTATGGAGAGAGCCATGGTTGCCACCCAGAGTGCACTTGAAACATGACTGTCTCTGTTCATCCTAAATATGTGTTGGGTGTGGGGGGGAGTAAGTAGTTGACAGAAGAAAGATTAAATTGTTTGTGATTTCAGTCCAGCTTACTGAAAGTAACAAGGATGCATTTCAGGCAAGATCAACATACATTTTCTGTAATTGCTAAAAATGTCCTTAGTCTAAAAAAATAAAACTAAAGGCTCGCAAGCTACACTATAGTATTATTATTATTATTATTATTATTATTATTATTATTATTATTATTATTTTGCCGTTCTTTGGTTTAAACTTTTAACCTCCTGGTTTACTGCAAGAAAATTAAGGTTTTAGGCCCATGTATACACAGAATTAAACCCTTATAAATGAGACTTTAGAGGCCACCATAGGGGAAGATGTTAGACATTCGATAATGTTACATAAAATCAAATACAATCTTTATTGGTAGAAACAATATAACAATTCAAGATATTATAATGGCTATTTGGTTTGTACCTGTATTGCATAACCATATAGACCATATAGACCACAGTACAGTATTCCCACCTTTGTTAGTCATCATTTTGACAAATACCATGATGGCGAACATCTAACACATTTCAAAATATTATTTATTTTCCCTCTTTAGGGGTGTGTATCATGTGGGCACATAAATTATGCTCATACTGTATTGTACCAACGCCATAGAAAGCCGATCCAAAATCCAATATGGGACTTTTTTTTATATGCTATTGCGGGCAGGTGTCTGGGTGACTTCAGCGATTCACAGTTCTCTGGCTCCACTTCGCTGACCCCTGGTGGCAATTAAGACCAAGATTTGACATATTGGATTTTACATTGTTTTTACTTAACGGCTTTCTTTGGCGTTGGTATTATAATAATAATAATAATACCAACGCTATAGAAAAGCCGTTAATTAAAAACAATGTCAAATACAATATGTCATATCTTGGTCTTAATTGCCACCAGGGGTCAGCGAAGTGGAGCCAGAGAACTGTGAATCTCTGAGGTCACCCAGACACGTGCCCGCAATAGCATATAAAAAAAAATGTCCCAAATTAAAGGCAACTTCTGTGTCTCCAGTTACTGTGAGCTGCCAATGGTTATGCACACATGTGACAACTCTGGTACACCAGTAATCTGATCCCAAGTGGTAAGCCACTCCGGAACTCACATGTGCGTGATACACTCTTGGTATCGGGTTTTAAAAAAATGTTTTTTTGATTCCATCACTTCCTGTAGATCGTATGCCACCATGCACTTGCCTTGCTGCATCACAGTGGAGAGCATGATAGGGTGTGTTCACCTATCTGGACCACACCTCCCTCATTACCGTTCCACCTCCCTGTTTTCATTTCCTCCCACTTTCTGTACAATCTGATTGCACAATCTCCTTTATATCTCCCATCAGCTATGTAGTGCAAGGGGCCTGTCTGATTTGGTACAAATGTAATTGATTTTTCAGGTGGGTCCACCTATTCCGTAGTTTTGGTAAAGGCAATTGTACAGAGATTATACAATCAGATTGCATAGTGTATGGTCATCTTTATACAAGTACATAGGCGGGAGTGGACAGAGATACTCAGCTGTCTGACCCCATTCAAATCTTCATGTAGCGGGGGGATCAAATTGCCCCATGCATTTTTTTTTTGTGGCGTTTTCACTCAGCATGCATAGGGCAGCCCATTTACTTGACTAGGCTGCCCTAAAGATGACAAACACCCAAAAGAAGCTCCAGAACTTTTCTTGGAGCCGAGCGTGGTGCATTTTTACCATGCTTTTTTGGTGTGTTTGCAGAGTGTTTGTTACAGAAACAAAAGAACTCATGTGGTTGTGGGTGTAATTGCCATCATCCCTTTAGACAATTGCAAAATGTCCTCATTCTTGGGAATTTTAAGGCAATTCAAACATTATTTTGTATAATAGAATATATTTTATTTAAGTAGCTTTAAAATTGTAGTATAAAAACAGTATATAATTTTCAAAAAGTCACAAATTTCATCATGACATGTAACAAAGTGCTTTCAACAAATAGTATATTTGAGATGCATGAAAGTGGTATTCCACAACTACTTGAATTCCACCATGTTGGTAGGCTGATGGAAATGTCCAGTAAAAGGGGGTATCCAGAGTGTTTGTCACAGGGCAAATGCATGCCTGCTACCCATGCATGGGGTGCCTTTAACATTTAGTGATAACAAAAGCACAATGAGCATTTGCAGCATGTTTCTATAACTCATGGCAGCACACATTTTCTGTGCGTTTTGCCATGTGTTTGGAAACGCTTAGATGTGAATGGAGCTTCATTGTTCTTGTGTAAACACACTAATTTCATATTCAGGCCCCATTCACATCTAGTGTAGCAGGAGCGCACGTTTTTTGGCTCAATTTTCCCATGACACGCATAGCACAGCACATTGATTTGTGGCAAAGCAGCTCATGGTACATTTTGGCGTGTTGCAGTTTGCTAATTTTTTACTGTGCATTTTGCTGCATTTGTCACTTGTTTCTTGTTTCTTCAATGTATGTGTGCTGCTGTGTTTGGTGTGCCATTAACAATTAATGTCACCAAAAGCTCAACTAGTTTGTTTTAGGTGTATAACGGTGGCCATACACTATACAATCTCCTTTCGATTTACCAAAACTATACAGTATAATACTCTATATGCAATCAGGCAGGCCCTTGTACTACATAGTTGATGGTAGATCTAAAGGAGATTGTACAATCAGATTGTATAGTGTAAGGTGACACGACTTCCAGGGCACTCTTCTCCTGTTTTCAATGCTACAGGCTGCTCCACATAGGCTGTGATCACTCAGCTACTGTATACGCTGCCAAATGAATGATCTATGCAATCTAGGTAAGATAGAAAAAAATAGATGGCCTTATATTTAGTGACAACGGTGATCGCTGTTTGCATTGGAAATGCTGAACCTGTGGATGTAGGGGGGAGTGATCTCCTGGAGGGGGGGGGGGGGGGCAGGTGCAGGGTGTGTTGATGAGATCAGCTGCTGAACTACTTCCTTGTACTGGTTCTTTTGTCCTGAATAAGAACACCCCCCTGTTCGGTTCGCAGCAGAACTCCCAAACAGGGGAAATGTTCTAACCCGAATGACAAACCCCATTGAAATATCAAAAGTTGGCCATAAAAGGGGTATGGGATCTGGGTACTGCCCTGGGGAACATGTATCAATAAACATTTTTTTTTTTAAATGATAGTTTTTGCAGGAGCAGTGATTTTAATTATGCTTAAAGTGCATAATTAAAAGTGTGGACTGGTGCATGCTGGGCAAGTGATATCACGTGGGGGCGGGGCAACTGCGAGACGTAGCTAGGTGGCCCTGCCCCTTACCTATATAAGAAATGTCAAAGCGGAGAGGAGGCATTAGGCGGGAGGCCTCCCAGGAGGCGTAGCATTTCTATTTTCGTATTTTTTGGGTCGGCGGGCGGCGTGATTGACGATGGATTTACATTGAGGGACACTATTTATTTATCTTTTAAAAAAAGGATTTGTCAAAACTGTCTCTTGTGTTTATTACTTTTTGCCACTTTTTTGTTGAACGTGTAGGGTTACTATGTACCCGATACTCATTCACATGGGGGGTGGGATCTAGGGACCCCCTTTTTAAAGGGGGCTTCCTGATTCTGATAAGCCCTCTGCTCGCAGACCCCGACAACCACCGCCCAGGGTTGTCAGAAAGAGGCCCTTGTCCACATCAACATGGGGACAAGGTGCTTTGTGGTGGGGGGGCAGAGCTTCCCCTGCCCCAAATCATCCACCGCCCCTGGTTGAGGGCATGTGGTCTGGTATGGTTCAGGGAGGGTGCTTGCTTCCCCCCCCTTTCCTGACCTACCAGACTGCATGCCCGGATAAGGGTCTGGTATGGATTTTGGGGGGTACTCCATGCCATTTTTAAAAATAAATTTGGCGTGTGGTTCCCCTCAAAATCAATACCAGACCCGAAGGGCCTGGTATTGACTGGGGGGGACCCCACTCCATTTTTTTCTTAATTTTTAAACTGTCACTTTTTTTTTTATTGTCCAGCTGTCAGCGGGAAACCCACTGCTTGACAGCTGATGACGCATCGGTTGTTAAAAAGCCGCGCCCGGCTTCCCGGCCCTGCTCCTTAACAACCAGGGTACACTGCGCCCTGATTGGGCATAGCTTTGCCCAATTTGGGTGCAGAATGCACTGTGCAATGCTCATTGCATTGCAGGGTGTTCATCGAACACCCTGCAAATTCGGGTGTTCGGTGAACTGCCAAACGGGCAAATGTTCGTCCCGAACTGATGCTCCGGCCAAACCGTTCACCCATCTCTAGTCCTGAATACTAAATTCAGGACAGCTAATGGAGGAGTTTTCAACAGGACACTGAGACTGAGGTATTGTTTAGTCTTGGAAAACATGAAATACAAAGCTTTTCTGCAAAAGAGGCACATTATATGTATATTGGTACATAAGGAAACTGGGATTTAGAAAGAAAAAGGTGAACTTAGTCTAAGTTTGATGGGTAGTTTGACTCCTGCCTCTCAAGAGCCCCCCTGGTGGTGGTCCAGAACAGCTTCTTCAGCACCACGACCAGTTGCAAACTGTTCTCCGGCAGGTTGCAGTTAGAGGAAAGTATTTCACAGAAAAATCAGTCAAAGTTTTTCCATAAGGAGGACTGGAGCTACCTCAATTGTGCAATGTACTCAATATGTTATTCTATGACCTTGGCTACAGTATAATATGCCTTACAACAGCCTAATTGTATTGTTATTGTGTTAGAATTATTATTTGTTTTGAAGGCATAAATGATATTAGCAAACATGAAATTCTGCAATACGAGGCTTAAGGGAAGAAGGCATGAAGAATCTTTTTTTCCCGTGTTTTAGGAGAGATTTGGGAATACAGAGATAGTTTTCTTTCAGCATATATAATTAGCATAATTCATTTTAAATGAGGGGTTTTGACAGCACTGCTCTCTCAGGTATTTTGTAATTTTATTTGCATTACTAACCAAGTTACCACTGATATTTTGCATGGATTGACATAAATTTACATAGAACCACTCTGTACATAAAGACATGATGGGAACCTTCAAACTGGACAAAAATGTAATACAAAAAAATTACTGTTTTATGCCTCCCATTCTCATAAAAGCAGTTACCAATATTTTTAGTTAGGAACTATGGGCAAAATAAATAAATAAAAAAAAAAATGTGACTTTCATCAACACTGCTTTTTTTTCTCCCTTCCAACAATTTAAATCAATGTTGATCGGCCATTAGCTCCATTATTTTTCTACTTCCTTTAACAGGCCAAACAGTCAAGCAAAATGGGAAACACACAGGCAGCAGTTTTTTTTTTGGCATCACTTGCGCGTTCAAATCAGAATGGAAATAAACTGTACTGTATAAACACGTCTAAATATTCGGGCCCGTTTAGGGCTTGAGTGTTCATTAATTTCAATAGCCAGTATAAATTAATATGGCCTTTGAAATGAATGAACGCCAAAATGCCTGATGTGCCTGACATGCCTAAATGCAATTGCAAAATGCAGCTTTAGACGCATTACTTTTCCCCTGCCTGGAGAAAAGGCATTCAGAAGAGCTGGGCAAACGCCCAGTTGTGCATGAGGTCTATGTTCTGAAATGTTCACTTGGCTCCCTCAGAAGCTCCTCTGACAAGGTCACACTGCAGGAGCACTTTTTTATACACAGGGACAAAGCGTTCTCATCCTAAAACAGGAAGTGCTTGAAGAAGGACCTTCATGGTAGGATCACCAGGTAGTTTAATAAAAGTTGCTTATGTAAAAAGACATGAAATTACTTTTTTAATTTCATTATCATAGTAAAGGTTACATGAGATTTTAGTGATTAGATATACACAGTATACTTTAAAGCAACTGGAGTTCTCAGACCTGTCACAGTAGATGGATGGGCATCCTAAAGCCTTTCCTTTACAAACTTGTTAATTATGCTGGGAGAAAATGTAGGAGCCACTTGGTTTGATGGTTCCTCTGTTCCGCCACAACTCCTTAAGTTGCTCGGTCCCCTCTGACAAACCGAGTTATAGGTTGAAGACAGCTCACAGCTGTGTAACTAAAGCGTTAGTATATTACCATTCTATAACAGTACACAGACAGTAGGCCATAGACTACTGGATGATCGATAAAGTAGGTAAGTATATTGTGGTAAGGCAAGTCAAACACAATGCATAGACTAGTAGACAGGCAACTGAACACCATTAGAGATGCTGTATTAGATAAGGCGAACACCGACCTATAAGATTGCAATCAACTGAACTGTAGTAATGCTAAACCAAATTTTAAAGGATGCAAACAGGGTTAACAGCATTACCTAGTAACAGCATTAACTAACCCAAAAATAAAGGTCCTCATATGTACACTATGCATACAGCCCCAATAGTGGGTAGGTGTATGTTTTTGTCACAAAGAGGTACTCCTGGAGGTGACTGCAAAGTACCTGGTACTTAATTGTAAATATTAGCCAGCTATCGTTTGGGCCCTTCTGTAAGGCGGTGCACAGGAAGCTGTCTCTTTAAGGCTGTCCACAATAGATGGTGGATGGGAATCAGTCTCTATAGGCATTAATTTATGCAGCAAGGGTTTAAGCTGGGTAGTTACGCTCACCACTTCTGGCAGGTACAGTCACATACGCTTGGCGGTCAGTTGTCGCAGAAGTCTCAGTCCTCAAGATTAGGCCCTCACAAGGCTCAGTCCTAGAGTTGGACTCTCACCGGCTCTCTCAGGATCAGTCCCTCTGAAAGTGGGTACAGTCAGGCAGGAACCGCAGATCTGTGCCCCACAGTCTGTATCACAAAAGACTCTTAGTGACTCAGTCGTCAGCCTATGCAGACACAGGGACTCCAGCAGCAGGTCTGCACACCCTAGCTTCCCAAATCTATTTTCTGTCCAAATCTCCACAGAAGTGCCCAGGAAAGGACTGATCTCTCCTCCTTTTGAGAGCAGGTCCAATCTAATTAAACAGCATAACACCTTTTTTTTTGGCTTCTAAACATTTTACAAATATGCATTTTACCTGAATATTTAGCTGTTTGCCTGATGTACTGCTTTAAATCTTGCAGTTCACTGTTAGTGTATCTGTGTTTTGCTCACCCAACTACTTTAACTGTATTGAGACATGTATTAGGTAAACGCATTCATTATCTCACTAATTGGAAATCCTGGCTCTTTTAAGCCTGAAACTTAAAGAACCATGAGAAGGAGAAGCTGTATACACTGCTTCATGATAATCACAGTATAAAAGAAACAGAATCGGGTAGGCTGGATGCCTTTCATAAATAAATCCCTTTGTGGCTACATAATAGTGTACTTTTATGCTTTTACTGCACTGGAATTAAATACCTTGGTTACATAACATAAGGAATAAAATAGAGTGTATATGTTTCTCTATTTATATCTTGCCATAAATTGTGTTTTGTGATCATTGCTTACACGTGGTGAGCTGTATGCAATTTAGTTTTGGAAATGATAAGGTAGAACTGCATTTGGATGGCATTTTAATCATGAATCACTTTTGTGTGCTATATACTGTATACAGTACATACACTGATCACCCATAACATAAGATTACTGACAGGTTAAGTGAATAGTATTGATTATCTAATTACTATCTAAATAACATTTGAAAGTGGGTGGGATATATTAGGCAGCAAGTAAACATGTCGTTCATGAAGTTGATATGTTGAAAGCAGGACAAAATGGGCATTGTAGTTTGTTGTATATGGGGCTGTGTAGCCACAGACTGGTCAGGGTGCCCATGCTAACCTGAGTACACACCCAAAAGTGCCTATAATGTGTACGTGAGCTTCAGAACTGGACCACAGAGTAATGGCAGAAGGTGGCCTGGTCTGATACGACTGGATATGATGCTGAGCAAGTGCCCTCAACTGGTCGACCATGGTGAGGCCTGCTCTGAGTGGAACCTGTCCTGTTAAACCGCTGTATGGTCTTGGCCACCATGCTGCAGCTCAGTTTCAGAGTTTTGTCAATCATCTTATAGCCTAGGCCATCTTTATGTAGAGCAACAATTCTATTTTTCAGGTCCTCAGAGAGCTCTTTGCCATGAGGTGCCATGCTGAACTTCCAGTGACCAGTATGAGAGAGTGAGAGCGAGAACACCAAATTTAACACACCTGCTCCCCATTCACACCTGAGACCTTGTAACACTAACGAGTCACATGACACTGGGGAGGGAAAATGGCTAATTGGGCCCAATATGGACATTTTCACTTAGGGTTGTACTCACTTTTGTTGCAAGCGGTTTAGACATTAATGGCTGTGTGTTGAGTTATTTTGAGGGGACAGCAATTTTACACTGTTATACAAGCTGTACACTCACTACTTTACATTGTAGAAAAGTGTCATTTCTTCAGTGTTGTCACATGAAAAGATATAATAAAAATTGTACAAAAATGTGAGGGGTGTACTCACTTTTGTGAGATACTGTGTGTGTGTGTGTGTATATATATATATATATATATATATATATATATATATATATATATATATATATATATATTAGTGCATCAGAAGAAAAAAATGCATATCCTCATACCTATAACAACAAGAGTAGTACATTTATTATCTGTGTAAAAAAAATAATTTTAATGAAAAAAAGCCATTCTTGCCAAGCCAGTTGCAAGAATTTTTGTTAATTTCAAATAGGATTCTTATCTAAGCAAGTGGGAGGCTCTGTCTGCCATAATAATATCATCAATCCAAGCACTGTAAGATTAACAGTAGTAAAGCAATCACAAGAGCAGGAAATGCAAAAGTGTGCAGAATGCCCTCAATATTGCAATAATTGTCAGAAAGCAACCCCTGTTAGTTTGAGGCATTAAAAAAAAATTATTCGCTATGGTTTGAAATAAATAGGTAATGTGGACTATTTTTCATTTAGAAACTAGTTTGTGTAGCAGTTATATGTAGCAATGTTTTGAAACAAAGTTTAATAGAACAAGCAACTAATTTATGAAGACATTAATTCAGAATATAACTCACCTCTGTATAAATAGGTGCCCATTAACCCTTTCTTTGCCCGGCCCTGCCTCCCATTTTTCAGGTGACCTGACCATTTTTACTGTTTTTACATTTTTTTTGCTACTTGGTTACATTTTCATTTACATCTTTGAAAAGTATATATTCTCTGAACGCACAGGTCCTGTACAATTAAAAGATGGTACTATTGATTTTGTACACCCCATGATAGTTGCACAAATGTTTATCAAAGCTATATTTTCAATACAATAAATTAAAATCATTCTTACACACAAACACAAATTCCAAAATTTTTACTAAATTCAAAAACTGCATTCAATATATATCTGTAAGCGCTCATGAGCAAGGGCCCTCTGAACCCTTTTGGAATATATTGTATTAGCTGAACTGTCTCCCTTTATTTTGTAAAGTGCTGCACAAACTTTTGGCTCTATATAAATTCTGTGTAATAAAAATGTATGAATTTTAAATCGTGTTTTTTGTGAAATGGTGTAAATTGAAGGAATGCACAATTGTAAATAAGTGAAGTGTTTTTTCACTTTTGCAGCCCAAATTTAAGAAAAAGGCACTATGTTTGTTATGGGTTCCTATTAACACGTCATGCCTAAAAAAAAATAAAAAAAGAAGGTGCCATGGCCCTAGTTCTTTGAGATTTGTCCCAATAGAAAGGCTTGGGAATGGCTTTAGCCAATTCTCATTAATGTACAATAGTAAAGCCCAGCTACTAAACCTTTAACCCCTTATTAGGACAGTATTTAAATCTTGTACAACTAATGAGATAGTATCTTCCTGCATAGTACAGACAGAATTAATTATAATAAGCACAGCTCCCCGGACCCCTCATAGGCAAAGAGAACTAACAGGAGCCACCACCATAAACAGTAAACAGGGCTGTGTGCAGATCCCTTCTCGCTAAACCCTTCCCCCATGACCCTAGTGAGCTTCTTTCTCTTCTCTCTCTGCAGCTGACAGGAGAGGCTCTGTGTAAATCCCCCAGCTCGCTCCTGCCCCCCCCCCCATCCCAGGCAGTGAGCTTGAGCCAATCAGAGCACAGGGGAGCATCAGAGAAGGAGACTTGCTGTGCAGCAGAGCATCATGGGAGATGTAGCCTTAAAGGGGCAATGTATAATTGAAGTGAATGGCTGCTAAAAATACAGCAGCCAAAATCCCTGCACACAGAGAAGAAGAGACACAGGACTGTTTTTTTCAGGGCAAATCGAATAACTGAGAGGTCTTTGCTGGGAGGAAGCTAAGCTACACAGACGTGTTGTCTTTGCTGAGCCACAGCGGGGTCACTTGCTGTCCCTTGGGACCAGAGCTGAGAGATCTGCTTTAGAGGATTGCAGACATCGAAGTGATTTGGGTCGGATGCTTGTGTACCAGGAGGGGTGAGCTGACCCCTTGAGAAACTCCCTCTTTCTTTAGCAGCTCACTGGCCAGCTGCTGCACACTCTTAAAGGGACAGCTACAGGAGCACCACCTACAGATGGGCCCCAACATGAGCCGACCAATAAGGACAATTAGGTGCCAGGTACCTTCAGACACCTTCTAACACATCTAGCGCTGTATGCATAGTGTGCACACAGGGACAGTTTATGCCACTGCTCTAGTTGCACTAGTTATAGCTTAATTTACCATTGCTACAGTTCTACTGATTGTCAGTTTATAGGTCAGTGCTCATCTACCCAGTACAGTATTACCAAGTTTGTTTATCTGTCTGTTGTATGATTTATGCATTATTTAATTGCATTGCTTTAATACATCTATTTAACCTACAATCAGTTGCTTGGCCTAATTTCTGTGCATTACTATAGAGTGGTAGCTTACTAACGCACAGATATGAACAGCCTCAAACCTACAACCAGGTGTGTCAAAGGGGACCAATCACTTTAAGAGTTCTGGCAGCACAGAGAACCCATCATCACCAGCCTCTCCTGTGGGGGTAAGCACTACATGACAGTGGGAGGCTTTGTACATGCATTGTAGCAATGGGTTATTTTCATTATTGATTTATTTCCTAAACCTGTTTGTTTGGGGATAAGTAATGTATGTAGTACAATAGATGTGTAATGTATACAGGTGCATCATAATTCATATTGTGTGTATGTATGGGGCGGGGTGACTGTATTTTTTTACCTAAATACAGTCACCAGGAGGTGCCAACCCCCCCCCATGTTGACAGTATATAAACCAGCTGCAAAAGGTCCACTTTGGGGAAATATCATAGGTCCAAACAGACCCCTGATGTTTCCGCTTACGGGTAGAGGAAGAGATCGAGGACACAGAGTCCCGGTCTCCTTCTCTGCAATGCACTAAACCCAGAAATGCTCCACAGAATTTCCACGTTAATTCACAAAAACTGAAAAAGGTCAGAAACAAGAAAGTTGAGCAAATAGATTGTTACAGCAATAATACCTGTGGCTACAGTGACAGAGGAAGGACAGCATGTGCACACTGGTCACAGAATTGTGGATTTGTTTGACATCTGTTTGCCTGTCACATCACATCCACAGAGCTGGGGGACTTAAGCTGCATGCTCACTGTTCGCTGAAGTGATCAGAGAGCTTGCATGGAGAAGGCAAGTGGACAGCCAAAGCAGTCACTGCCTGTACAACCAGAGATCTAATGCAGAAAGGCACCACAACACTACCTCTACATTGGTGGAAACAGGAAAGGGCTACCCATGGACACTAGCTTCAGGCTTGTGGAAGTGATCGGCAGCCATTAAGTTGCCAGATCACATCCCCAAAACCTGGAAGAAAAAAAAGCAAGAGCCGCCAAGTTAATATGTGGATATGATCAGTAGCTTGTGAGCCGCAAATCAAATCCATTCACAAAAAGGCCAAGTGTCAGTCACCACCTGGGTGCCTGAAACAACCAAGAGCTTACAGTTTTGGAAAGTTCTGCCAACATAAGGGTTACCGAGCTGACCTACTGCAAGCAGTTCCCTTCTTGACAAAACATTTTTGTTGATTGCAGTAAAAGGTGTGACAGACCCCCCCAGGACAGGGGCTATTTGAGGGGACTGCAGGGTAGGCTCTTGCCTACTGTGGCCCGTGGCTTTTGAGGGGGCTCTATTCTTGGGAGGTGTGTGCCTGGGGGACCCTTGGAGTGGTCTTTCTTCGGATTTGGGATTGTCTCCCTGAAACACACAGACTCTGGGAATCTAGGCCTGGGATACAGAGTTGGGGCCTTTATGCCCAAACTAGCAATGACTGTTTTAGACTGTATTATGTGTATCTTTGCTACATTGTGTACTTCCTATGTGTGAATTCCCATTGTTAATTGAGTCACCTATTGTTTCTGTCTGTCTGTTCATCTCTTGGAGATGAGATTAATATTGTGTCCACTTTACCTTGTTATTGAACCATTGTGGGATGTTCTGTGTTTATGCTTATGATAATGTGTAATATACTTTGTGAATCCAGGGTTGTGGGCTGGTTGCCGAACGATCTGGGCACCTTGGCTTGGTTAAGTGACTAGTTATTTAATTAGCTTTATGTTTAAGTTGGCTGTTCCATAGCTATGTTAATTAGATTAATGTTTACAGTTCACATTGTTAGGGTAATGTGATCAGACTCTGCCTGATCTTTTGTGCTATATATTCTGTGTGAATTTAAAGTAAATTCCAGTTTGCACCTGAGCTAGTGTCACCTAGTCTTTGGGTGCTCAGCTACAGTACCTGGTTCCTAAGTCCAGACTGGAGGAAGCTGTATCTTGACAGAGGCACCCAAGCTGGGTGCTGGACGTTCCGTCACAAAAGGGTTAAAGGACAACTGTACCTTTTAATTCAGGTATGCTGCAGCACTTATTCTCTTGCATCTGCCCCAACTGAAATCAGGCAGGGGTGAAACAAAATCAGGCATAAGCACCGGGTATGCTCTAGCACCAACTGCCTATGTGTACCAACTATTTTAGAGCATTCCCAGCAACAAATACATAGCCTTTCAATGCATGGTATTTTACAGCTATTTGTTCAAAGAATACAAACACCATATTTTCTCTAAGTATTCTTACAGTGAGCTTGCCTTGCTTTTATTTCTGCAACGTGCCCGGTGCTGGGATAGCATCCAATATATTCAGAAGGCAGAGAAGAGGCTGCGGGGTGTGTACATGACATTGACACTGCCTGGGGACTCGCTGAGCCACAATACAAGGTATTAACTTCAAATGCAATTAACACAGCCTCGTGCTGTGATTCCCACGCTGGAGCTGAGTGATTCTCTCATATATTTCTGGTGCCTAGTCTTGCCTGTAAAACATCACATCACACAGTATTTAAGCTGCAGTTATAAAGATTTATAAAGCTTATTGCATTGCAGAAGTGCAGAGTAAGGAGTTTCTTATAATATAGATGATGAATGGTGTATTATCTGGTGTGGCACTTTAATACTGTGTATGACACCCGCGCTGCACTCCCTTGCTCTCACTCTAACCCTGATACAGCTCAGTGGCAGCATCTCCTCCAGCTGAGTGCCATGATACCCAGCTATAATAAATACTGCTTAATGCCACGTCTTCTTTTGCTTAAAGTATCAGCACCATGATTTTTAAATATCTGTACAATGTTGAAGAAAAAAAATATATAATATATGTGTACATTTCATTTTTTAACTGTTTAAAAAGTTTTTAAACAGATGTTTTATATATATAGATATATCTATAGATATATCTATATATCTATAGATATATATATATATATTAATATAGGACATGGGATTCCCAGAGCACTGTGGCTTACCTAAAGAGACAAGCCGTATCAGACTGCCTTTTGGTTAGCTTTGTCTGACTGAAACTTCAGGCTGTGACAATCTGTTATAAAATGAGTCACTGCTCTGTGTATTTGTTCAGTTCTGTGGTTTTTTTTCTCACTGACAGCAGTGGTTTGTGAAAACTGTAAAGCAGGTTGTGAGATGGATATGAGCCAAAATTACTAAAAGATTCCAGTTTCATAAACTACTCCTTAATTCATAAATTCCAATATAAATCATGGCCCTGAGTAATTCTTAACCACTTCAGCCCTGGAAGAATTTACCCCTTCCTGACCAGGCCATTTTTTGCAATATGGCACTGCGCCGCTTTAACTGACAATTGTGCAGTCGTTCGACGTTGTACCCAAACAAAATGTATGTCCTTTTTTTCCCACAAATAGAGTATTCTTTTGGTGGAATTTTATCACCTCTGCGGTTTATATTGCTTGCGCTATAAACAAAAGAAGAGCGATTTTTTTGAAAAAATGCAATGGGGGGTTAATTCCTAAAGGCAAATCCACTTAGCAACACAAGTGCCCTGCAAGTGCACTTTCAAGTGCAGTCACTGTAGATCTGAGGGGGGCATGGAAGGAGAATAAAAAACAGCATTTTATCTTGCACATAAATGGATGATAAAATCAGCAGAGCTTCCCCTCATTTCAGGTCTTCCCCTCAGATCTACAGCGACTGCACTTCCAAGTGCACTTGCAGTAGTGCAAAGTGGATTCGTTTTTCGTAAATAACCCCCAATATGTTTTACTTTTTGCTATATTAAATACCCCAATTTAAAAAAACAAAAACAAATTTCTTTATCAGTTTAGGCCAACATGTATTCTTCTACATATTTCTGGTAAAAAAAAAAATCACAATAAGTGTATATTGACTGTTTTGTGAAAAAGTTATACCGTCTACAAAATAGGGGTTCGATTTATGGCATTTTTTAATTATTATTATTTTTTTTTTTTTTTTTCAGTAAAGGCGGCGATCAGCGATTGTTTGGACTGCAATATTGCAGTGAACAGAACTTTTGACACTTTTTTGGGACCATTGAGATTTATACAGCGATCAGAGCTAAAAAAAGATACTGATTACTGTATAAATGTCACTGTCAGGGAAGTGGTTAAAACTAGGGGGCAATCAAGGGGTTCTGGCTCTCATGCTTGCGATCGCGGGCGGCCGGCGGCGATCGTGCACCTGCTAGAGCTCTTAAAGGAGCCGCCAAACATATATACGGCGATTCGCGCAGGAGAGCCATCCTGCCGCTGTATATGTACAGGAGCCAGGCGGAAAGTGGTTAAAGTGTTTGCAAACGATCACCTTGTAAAACAACCCTTTCAGTTTAAAATAGAAATGAAACACAAAAAATTTGTGTATAGATATATAAATCTCTCTCTCTCTCTCTCTCTCTCTCTCTCTCTCTCTCTCTCTCTCTCTCTCTCTCTCTCTCTCTCTCTCTCTCTCTCTCTCTCTCTCTCTCTCTCTCTCTCTCTCTCTCTCTCTCTCGAGAGAGAGAGAGAGAGAGAGAGAGAGAGAGAGAGAGAGAGAGAGAGAGATCCGTATATCTACAGATATTTATTTTATATATTTTTTTATACTAGTAATGACAGCAATCAGCAAATAGCAGGACTGTGATATCAGACAATCAGACACTAACTGACACTTTGTGGGAACTAATGACATTAATACAGCAATCGGTGCTAAAAATATGCACTGTCACTGTACTAATGACACTGGCTAGGAAGGGGTTAAACATCTAGGGTAATCAAAGGTTTAAATGTGTGCCTAGCCAGTGTTTTTGTGTACTGTGTGAGGTGCTTTTATTAAAGGAAGTGATGCTCTGTAGGGAAAGAAAATCCATCACTTCCCCCAGTCAGAACGGAGCTCTGCCTTGTTTACATAGGCAGAGCTCCATCCTGTGCATCTTCCCGATGGACAACCCGGCAGACAAGCCATTGGCCAGCACCCGCTGATTGACATCTGCTGTGACAAATCACAGGAGAAGCGACGCACACACGCACCCCCTACCTGGGAAGTGCAGAATCATGTATATATACGCGATTCTGCACAGCGTGGCCACGCTGTAGCAGTAAATCTACTATGGGACAGTCAGTAAGTGGTTAAGGGGTATGGTTGAGGTAGGTAAATCCATGGCTCAATCTGCTATTTTTACTGCCCCCCAGCAACATGTGTGAACAAGCCCATATTAAACAAATAAACAAAAAAGAACGATTTACATCCACTTTATTAGTATTGGTAAAGAGAAGATGTATCTTCTGATTTTTACAAGATCCTACATATAACATTAATTGTGAAAAGATCATTTCCCTTTCAGAGGAACGCTCATTTGCTGAACCACAAATATTTTGTCACAGATTTGTGCTTTCCTAGAGAAGAACAGCAGTGTGCAAAGTGCAGAAATAATCTTTCAATGATGCAACTGTGAGCTAAAATCTGATAGGTTTTCTATAGATTACTACAAATCATTGTACACTGTAATTACAAGGCTAACTTCTTTAGAGATGTTGCACGCTCATATGACAGTGAAAGAGTATTAATCATTGACTGTTACGGTATTCATTGATTCCTTTAGAATAATGTGACCTCCTAACTTGAGAAAATACAGCATTTAATTAGTTTGACTATTCCCTAAGAAGATGTAGTACATGCACAAGTGGCTCTAATTATTTCAGCTCTTTGACTTTTAACCACAAGACTGTATCCTCTGGTCCCCAAACACAACTACTAGTTGTCCAAGGTCATCCTGCTTGGCAAATTTTACATGTAGGGCTTGCATACCCGAGTGACTAAAAAAAAAATGTCAAGTTTACAACTCGCTATGACCATTTCATGGCACACCTAAGTCCACCACACACATTATACACTAGATGTAAAATCTTCTTTAGATCTACCAACAAGTACATAATCCAGGGGCCGGACTGATTGGACAGAAATTGAATGGATAGTTTTGGTAGGTCCTCATTTTACAGTTTTGGTCAATCTAAGGGTCCTTTCACACTGGGGCGGTTTGCAGGCACTATTGCGCTAATAATAGCGCCTGCAAACCGACCCGAAAGTGCCGCTGCTTTGTCTCCAGTGTGAAAGCCCCGAGGGCTTTCACACTGGAGCGGTGCGCTAGCAGGACGGGAAAAAAAGTCCTGCTAGCAGCATCTTTGGAGCGGTGAAGGAGGGGAGTGTATACCGCTCCTTCACCACTCCTGCCCATTGAAATCAATGGGACAGCGCGGCTATACCGCCGGCAAATCGCCTCTGCAGAGGGGCTTTGAGGTGGTTTTTAACCCTTTCTCGGCCACTAGGGGGGTAAAACCACCCCGCTAGCAGACGAATACCGACGGTAAAGCGCCTCTTACAATATCGGCGCTTTACTGCAGACGCCACCCCCGCCCCAGTGTGAAAGGGGCCTTAAAAAAAACTACAAAGAGCATTGTATGAAAATGCATTTCAATTTTCCAGTTTCACATCAAAGTATTAACTGATTTCTGCAAAATGATTTATATTAAAGCGGAACATTACACATAACTTGATAAAAAAAAAGTTCTTTAGCAAGGAACATATATTTCACATTAATAATTATGGTACCAAAATGAGTGTGTACTGAGTGTGTACTGTAAATTGCCTCCAGCATTTTTATTGTCTGTTCTTGCTGGTGGGTGCCATTTTGCTGAAGCCCAGAGCCCCTGAGCAGCAGTAAATCATAAACCCACCTATTTAAAGGTTTCAAACAACAGTTACATTCCCAGAATGCCGGGATTGCTACCTGTCACATTTGCTTGTTTCCTCAACCAAACTGTCAAACCATGAAATGGCTGGTGTCATAACTGATCACATGTGCAGCACCATGGCAGTTGCAGCTCAAACAGAAGCAGCTTCCTTGGCTTTAAAGGATAGGAGGTCTTAATTCCACTTTAAGGCTGTCAGCAGATCGGCCTCTACAAATTCGTCAGTGTCTAAAAATGCCTAAAAATTAAGAACAACTGAACATGTGCAGAGCAGGATGAGACAGTGGGATTGATTTACTAAAGGCCAAACAACTGTGCACTTTGCAGTTGCTCCAGGACTTAGTAAATGAGCAGAAGCTCTGCTAACTCCCATCATCCAATCATGTGCAAGTAAAAATTTAGATTTTTAAAATTTTCCTTGCATGTGATTGGGTACTCTTTGCAAAGTGAAGCCTTACCTCATTTACTAAGTTCTGGAGCAATCACGCTTTGCATAGTGCACAGTCTATTTGCCCTTAGTAAATCAACCCCAGTGTATTACTGGATTTTAACCGCTTCAGATCCGGGCCATTGCCAAATGACGGCAACAGCGCGGATCTGAAATACCGGGACGATGTCTATTGACGTCGTCCCCTTTCCTCGTTCCCAGCGCGCTCTCATGAGCGCGCCTCGGGGAAAATCTGTGTTGGCCGTGTCCCTTGGACACAGCCAATCACAGATCGCTGTAAACGGCCAATCACAGCGGCCGTTTACAGCGCGATCGCCACCTCCAATGAGAGATGATCTAATAGGTAAACAATTGAGATCATCTCTCATTGCCGGTTCTCTCTCCTCACACAGAGACAGCATGTGAGGAGAGAGAGCTTCTGTGAGTAGTTATCAGTAACAGCAAAGTGTGCCCAAAAAGTGCCCAACAGTGCCCACAGTGACACCAATATAGTGCCATCAGTGCCCACTTGTGCCATCAGTGCCCGTCTGTGCCCATCAGTGCCCGTCTGTGCCCATCAGTGCCCGTCTGTGCCCATCAGTGCGCATCTGTGCCCATCAGTGCGCATCTGTGAAATCAGTGCCCATCTGTGCCACCTCATCAGTGCCCATCTGTGCCACCTCATCAGTGCCCATCTGTGCCATCTCATCAGTGCCCATCTGTACCAATCAGTGCCCATCTGTCGCTTCAGTGCACATCTGTGCGCCTTATCAGTGCCAATCTGTGCTGCCTTATCAATGCCCATCTGTGCCACCTCACCTGTGCCACATCAGTGCATATCTGTGCCGCCTCATTAGTGTAAATCTGTGCACATCTGTGCTGCTTCCTCAGTGCCCATCTGTGCTGCCTCAGTGCCCATTTGTGCCGCCTCATCAGTGCCCATCTGTGTGATCAGTGCCCATCTGTGCCGCCTCATCAGTGCCCATCTGTGCGATCAGTACCCATCTGTGCCGCCTCATCAGTGCACATCTGTGCCATCAATCAGTGCCACCTCATCAGTGCAGGCTTAGCACACAGCTGTGCAATCTCATAACCACCAGCAGCCATGTCCAAAAAAAGCTTTTCCGCCGAGGAGGCATACTAAATTCTTTCTACGGCCGACGAGAGCAACGGGGAGCTCTCTTTTTCAGATTCCCTTTCCAATTCGGATTCTGACGTAAATTATGAGCCAGTCCTCAGTAGTGAAACACTTACAGACTCAGAGGAGGAAGAAACTCGGCCCGCCAAACGAAGGCGTTCTAGTGAGGAGGCAGTGGCATCCGCCAGCACCGCAGTGGCATCCGCCAGCACCGCAGTGGCATCCGCCAGCACCGCAGTGGCATCCACTAGCACTGCAGTGCCATCCACTAGCATCGCAGTGCCTCGGCAAGAAAGGCCAAGTACCAGTGGGGTGTCACCCCAGCCCCAAAGGGTTAGGTCCCATGCCAGCCTTCCCTTTGCACTTCAGAACCCCTTGTGGCTTCCTCCTAATTCAGGAGAAGCTAGCGTTCCCCCTTTCACGGCCCAGCCAGGAGTCCAGGTGGATACAGGGAATTTCACCCCAATTAATTTTTTTAATTTAATTTTTATGGAGGACATGTTGGTGTCAATTGTGGCCCAGTGCAACCTGTATGCACAGCAATTTATTTTGCAAAATCCCACATCATATTATGCCCATCCCTATGAGTGGAGAGACCTGACAGTGGAGGAGTTCAAGGTTTTTTCGGGCCTCCCATTTAATATGGGGCTCACCAAAAAAAACGAATTCCGTTCCTATTGGTCAACCCACCCCCTCCACCACATGCCGCTCTTCTCCGCAGTAATGCCCAGAACCAGGTATCTGATGATAATGAGGTTCCTACATTTCAGCGACAATACCCAGTGCCCTCCCCGAACTGATCCAGATTTTGACAGGCTTTACAAAATTCGCCCAATATTAAATTATTTTTCCGAAGTATTCCCCCAGCTGTTTACCCCGGACCAACAAATATTTGTAGATGAGTCCCTTGTGAAATTTAGCGGCAGGCTTAAAATTAAGCAATTTATCCCCAGCAAAAGAGCCCGCTATGGGGTGAAGGTGTACAAACTATGTGACCGAGCCACAAGGTACACATATTCCTTCATAGTGTACGAAGGGAAGGACACCCAGCTGCAGCCTCCAAATTGCCCGGACTACTTGGGAACCAGCGGGAAAGTTGTTTGGGACCTCATATACCCCCTACTCGACAAAGGATACCACCTGTATGTAGATAACTTCTACACTTCTCTGCCCCTGTTCCACAACCTTCATCGGAAGAAGACGCCAGCATGTGGCACCGTGAAAAAAAATCGGAAGGGCTTTCCTCAAAGTCTTGTTAATAAGAAGTTGAGAAAAGGAGAAACGGCATGTCTGCGTAACAAAGAGATTCTGGCAGTGAAGTGGAGGGACAGAAGGGATGTGTATATGTTGTCTTCCATCCACAACAACACCTATGTTGAAATCCCCAGAAGGAATGGCCCCATCCAGAAACCCACATGCATCCATCAATACAATTTGTTTATGGGGGGAGTCGACTTCAACAATCAAATGTTGGAACCATATCTTCCCACAAGAAGGACATACCACTGGTACAAAAAAGTAGCGATTTATTTTTTTAAATTGGCCATATACAACTCCTATATCATTTACCGCAAATCTACCCAAAACCTCCAACCCTTCCTTGGCTATCAGGAGGAAATTTACACTGCCCTTATATTCCCGAACGGCCCATCAGTAAACATCCGATCAGATGTTAGTCGACTCTCCTAGCGCCACTTTCCAGATAAACTCCCTCCCAAACCAACAGGCCAAAGACGTCAAAAAAGATGTAAGGTGTGTACCAGAGCAGGAGTCAGAAGAGACACATCTTATTATTGTGCAGAATGTCCTTCCGAACCAGGCCTCTGTATAGGTGAATGCTTCCGCCGTTACCATACTTCACTAAATTATTAGTGAAGTATGGTAACGTAATCCTCAGTTCCTGCCTTCACACCCCTTATGCCACTGCCTGCTCTGTAACTGACCCTGGCTTGTTATTTGACCACGCTTCTGCCTGCTGATTTTGTACATACCACTGCCTGATCTGGAACTGACCCTGGACTGTTATTCGACCATGCTTCTGCCTAACGATTCTGTACATACCTTTGCCTGATCTGGAACTGACCTTGGACTGTTTGACCATGCCTCTTGCCTGCCTCTTGGACTGATCTTGTACCCTGCAACTGGACTAGTGGGATTCAACACAGGGGTCTCACATATGTGAGGGGCTCCAGAATAGTTTTTCTGGATGAAGAAAACTATTTTCTTTGTTTTCTCATTCCTAGATTAGGGTCTGGAGACTTGGAGGCTTCAAAGAGATTTGGGTGGGAGAAGCCTCTACCCCTGTCCCCATTCTGTCCTGAACGAGGCCCTACTTCTGCCTGCTGCCTGTAGGAGTTACTGCCGTCATGCCTCTGTTTGTCGCACTGACCACAGCACATGGACCTTCTTCCTGCCTACTACAAAGACCAATATTTTGGCACTGCTGACAATCTCTGCCTGCACTGACCCTGCACTGCACTGACCTATGGACAGTATCCCTGCCTGCTGCCTGTACTGACTATGGACAGTATTTCTGCCTGCTGCCTGAAAAATTGTGTTCGCTGTTGCTGACCAAGTCCCTGCCTGCTGCCTGGACCAGTGCTATCCTCCTGTGGACAACTGTACTACTAAAACCACAGGTAATATTTTGTTTCTCTTTGCTCAGCATAATGTATTTTGGGGTGTAATTCTTGGTATATGCATGCTATGTGTCCCTGGAACACCTGATGGTGTTCCTTGCATGTTGGATCTCTGTATGTGGCCAGGCTGTGTAAAGGTCTCACACATGTGGTATTGCCATACTCAGAAGGAGTGGAAGAATGTATTTTGGGGTGTCATTTTTGCTATGTAAATGCTATGTGTTGGAAATATCCTATAAACGGACAACTTTGTGTAAAAAAAAAAATGCGTTTTAATTTTTTTTCCACATATTCCAAAAACTTCTGGAAAAAAATGAACCATTCAAAAGACTCATTATGCTTCATAGATTATACGTTGGGGTGTTAGCTTTCCAAAATGGGGTCATTTTGTGGGCGTTTCCATTGTCCTGGTGCTCCAGGGCCTTCAAAAGTGTAATAGGTGGGTGAGAAATGAGATGTGTAATTTTATGCTCGTAGAATGCCTGAAAGTGCTACTTCAATATTAGGCCTCTGTATGTGGTCAGGCTGTGTAAAAGACTCACACATGTGGTATCGTTATACTCAGGAGGAGTAGCAGAATGTATTTTGGGGTGTTATTTTTGCTATGTAAATGCTGTGTGTTGGAAATATCCTATAAACGGACAACTTTGTGTAAAAAAAAATGCGTTTTCATTTTTTTTCCACATATTCCAAAAACTTCTGGAAAAAAATGACCCATTCAAAAGACTCATTATGCCTCATAGATTATATGTTGGGGTGTTAGCTTTCCAAAATGGGGTCATTTTGTGGGTGTTTCCATTGTCCTGGTGCTCCAGGGCCTTCAAAAGTGTAATAGGTGGGTGAGAAATGAGATGTGTAATTTATGCTCGTAGAACGCCTGAAAGTGCTACTTCAATATTAGGCCTCTGTATGTGGTCAGGCTGTGTAAAAGTCTCACACATGTGGTATCGTTTTACTCAGGAGGAGTAGCAGAATGTATTTCGGGGTGTTATTTTTGCTATGTAAATGCTATGTGTTGGAAATATCTTATAAACGGACAACTTTGTGTAAAAAAAAATGCGTTTTCATTTTTTTCCACATTTTCCAAAAACTTCTGGAAAAAAATGAACCGTTCAAAAGACTCATTATGCCTCATAGATTATACGTTGGGGTGTTAGCTTTCCAAAATGGGGTCATTTTGTGGGCATTTCCATTGTCCTGGTGCTCCAGGGCCTTCAAAAGTGTAATAGGTGGGTGAGAAATGAGATGTGTAATTTATGCTCCTAGAACACCTGAAGGTGCTACTTCAATGTTAGGCCTCTGTAAAAAATGGCTCCAGGACCGAAGTGGTTAAGGACTTTAGTTGGTGGATGAAAAAAACTGATGTAAAAATGGATGAAAAACTGATGCAAACTTCATTCGTCTTTTCTATGAAAAAAGGCGACTGAACTGATGAAACGAATGGCCCGCATGT
Organism: Aquarana catesbeiana; assembly: GCF_042186555.1. NCBI lineage: Eukaryota > Metazoa > Chordata > Amphibia > Anura > Ranidae > Aquarana > Aquarana catesbeiana. The sequence continues at coordinate 710,923,741 of NC_133325.1, forward strand.
GTGAAACGGGCATTATTGTCAAAGCTTAATGTTCAGCAGGATAAGCCACTCTTGCGTGCCCCTGATGATGCGCAGATTGGCTATCAGTGGTGCGCATCTCTGATCATGGTAAAGATCCTATGACGTAGGCTCTTCACCACATCATGAGTTGTGACCAATCAAAGCTGATCACAGCGGTACCAGGAATTGCCGGTAATCGGCTCTCCTCAGTTCGCGCTGACAAGGCGCAAGCAGAGGAGAGCCGATCAGCGGCTCTCCTGACAGAAGGGGGCTGCACTGATAATCAGCGCATTGATTATTAATGCAGCCCCCATCAGAGGTGCTCACCACAGATGCCAATCAGTGCCCATCAGATGGCAATCAGTGCCCATCACAGATGCCGATCAGTGCCCATCAGTAATACCTGCCAGTGCCTACCACAGATGCCAATCAGTGCCCATCAGTAATGCCTGTCAGTGCCTCATCAGTGCTGCCTATCAATGCCATCTATCAATGCCTATTAGTGTCCATCAGTGCCACCTATCAGTGTCCATCAGTGCCACCTATTAGTGCCCACCAGTGCTGTATTCAAGTGTCATCAATCAGTGCTGCATATTAGTGCCCCCTCATCAGTGCCCGTCAGTGCAGTCTCATCAGTACCCATCAGTGACGGAGGAAAAGTACTTATTTACAAAATATTATAACAGAAACAACAACTTTTTTTTTTTTTAAAAGCTTTTAAAATTTGTTTAGCAAAAAATAAAAAAGCCAGTGGTGATCAATAGGGATGGGTGAACGGTTCAACCCGAGCATAAGTTCGGGCCGAACTTTCGTTGTTCGGACGTTTGGCGAACATCTGAACAAACGGGACGTTTCTTCGCCCGCCCCCTGAACCGACCACAGTGCATTGCAGCCCTGAAAAGTGCATTGCAGTGAGCGCTTCAGCCAATCAGGGCACAGAGCACTGTCAGAGTCATGATTGGACACTGTCATCATGACTTTATCCAATCATGGCTCATTCCCGCCCCACAGTATAAAAGTATTGTTTTAATGGCAGCCATTTTCAATGTGATTTCAGCGTGGAGAGAGATAGAACAGGGCTCTGTTCAGTGCTATTAGTTAGTTTGTGTGCTTCAAATGTCAGTGTAGAATATTAGTTTAGTGTCAGTCTAGGGATAGTGTGAGTGTAGTGAGGAGGACCATCATTCAGCTTTGCATAGTGTGCAGTAGGGATGAGCCGAACACCCCCCGGTTCGGTTCGCACCAGAACCCGCGAACGGACCGAAAGTTCGCACGAACGTTAGAACCCCATTGACGTCTATGGGACTCGAACGTTCGAAATCAAAAGTGCTCATTTTAAAGGCTAATTTGCATGGTATTGTCCTAAAAAGGGTTTGGGGACCCGGGTCCTACCCCAGGGGACATGTATCAATGCAAAAAAAACTTTTAAAAACGGCCGTTTTTTCGGGAGCAGTGATTTTAATGATGCTTAAAGTAAAAAAAAATAAAGTGAAATATTCCTTTAAATATCGTACCTGGGGGGTGTCTATAGTATGCCTGTAAAGTGACGCATGTTTCCCATGTTTAGAACAGTCCCTGCACCAAATGTCATTTTTAAAGGAAAAAATCTCATTTAAAACTGCTTGCGGGTTTAATGTCATGTCGGGTCATGGCAATATGGATGAAAATCAGTGAGACAAACGGCATGGGTACCCCCCAGTCCATTACCAGGCCCTTTGGGTCTTGTATGGATATTAAGGGGAACCCCGCACCCAAATTAAAATAAGGAAAGGTGTGGGGCCACCAGGCCCTATATACTCTGAACAGCAGTATACAGGCGGTGCAAACAAGACAGGGACTGTAGGTTTGTTGTTAAGTAGAATCTGTTTGTAATTTTGAACATTTTTAACGTGTTTAGCTCCAGCCAAAAAATCTTTTCTAAGCTTTTTGGAAAACATAGGGAAGGGTTATCACCCCTGTGACATTTGTTTTGCTGTCTTTCCTCCTCTTCAGAAGATTTCACCTCACTTTTTTGTCCCAATGAAAAATGTTTTTTGAAAATTTGGGTTTTTTTGTGGAACAAGGATTGGAAAGCATCAGTGGAAAGGAGAAATTGTTTTCCCATATTAACTCTTACAGGAGAGAATTTCCCTTCCTAGGGGTAGATTTCATCTCACTTCCTGTTGTCTCCTTCCGTTTGCAAGTAGGAGTCGTTTGTAAGTTAGATGTTTGAAAGTAGGGTCCTGCCCTATATACTCAGCAGAAATTTGGGCCTTAGGTGTTGCTGTGGCCACAACACTGTAAGCCCTCACAGGGCCCTGCTGTGAAATATTAGATCAAGAATTGTAATTACATGCCCCTGTTGAACAGGAGCTGAAAAATTAGGCCTTAGGCACTGGTGCTGGTGCCACAACACTGCAACCCCTCACAGACACTCTAGTTGGAACGCAGGAACGAGCCCTGCTGCAAATTATTGCTTCAAAAATTGTAATTACACGCCCCTGTTAAACAGGGGCAGAAAAATTGGGCCTTAGGCACTGGTGCTGGTGCCACAACACTGCAACCCCTCACAGACACTCTAGTTGGAACGCAGGAACGAGCCCTGCTGCAAAGTATTGCATCAAAAATTGTAATTACACGCCCCTGTTAGACAGGGGCAGAAAAATTGGGCCCTAGGCACTGGTGCTGGTGCCACAACACTGCAACCCCTCACAGACACTCTAGTTGGAATGCAGGAACGAGCCCTGCTGCAAAGTATTACATCAAAAATTGTAATTACACGCCCCTGTTAAACAGGGGCTGAAAAATTGTGCCTTAGGCACTGGTGGTGGCACCCAGAACCAAAAATGTTCTTACAAGCTATCAGCGTGATGATTGAGGAGGAAGAGGATAATTACTCAGGGATAGTCACTCAGCATCAGCATAGGCAGTCTTTGAAGGGATCTGAGATTTCAAAAAAAATTATTCGGTTACATCAGCATCAGGTGCTTGGTAGCTGGTGGTGATCCAAGACTCATTCATTTTTATGAAGGTCAGCCGATCGACCGAGTCGGTGGACAGACGCACCCTGTGATCGGTTACCACGCCTCCAGCAGCACTGAATGTGCGTTCCGAAAGAACGCTGGATGCAGGACAGGCCAGTAGCTCAATTGCATACTGTGCAAGCTCTGGCCAGTGATCCATCCTCAAGACCCAGTAACCCAGAGGATTTTCGGTGGGAAAGGTGTCCAAGTCTGATCTTGCCCCTAGGTATTCCTGCACCATGTAAAACAGACGCTGACGATGGTTGCTGGAACCGATCATACCTTGGGGCTGCGGACCAAAAAATTGTCTGAACGCATCGGTCAGACGGCCACCTTCTCCACCGCTCCTTCTTTGACTGACCGAAGCCTCAGCAACACGTTGTCCAGAAACAGGAGTTTGTAACCTCCCAGTCTCTGGGAACGCGTTGCACAGACCTTTCTGCAAGGCCTCCCGAAGATGTTTCATCCTCTGCTCCCTCTGCGATGGCAAGATAAGGTCCGCAACCTTACCCTTGTAACGTGGATCAAGGAGGGTTGCCAGCCAGTATTGGTCCTTCTCCTTGATACCACGAATACGAGGATCCTTACGCAGGCTTTGCAGGATCAGGGAGGCCATGCAGCGTAGGTTTGCTGAGGCATTTGGTCCGGAGTCCTCTGGGTCACTAAGAACGACATGGTCCGCAGCCACCTCCTCCCAGCCACGTACAAGTCCATGTGTTTCTTGGGACTGATCCCTTAAAGACTGCTGCTGATGCTGAGTGCCAGGCTCCACCTCCATACTGACACAATCTTCCTCCTCCTCCTCTTCCTCCTCGTCCTCTTCCTGTGTGATCGGCGGGCACGCAGGAACACTGTCTGGATAAAGGGGGCCTTGAGAGCTAAGGAAGTCCTCCTCTTCCTGCCTCTGTTCTGCCTCAAGTGCCCTGTCCATTATTCCATGCAGCGTGTGCTCCAACAGGTGGACAAGGGGGACAGTGTCACTGATGCATGCACTGTCACTGCTCACCATCCTCGTGGCCTCCTCGAATGGTGACAGGACAGTGCATGCATCCCTGATCATGGCCCACTGGCGTGGGGAAAAAAAACCAAGCTCCCCTGACCCTGTCCTGGTGCCATAGTCGCACAGGTACTCATTGATGGCCCTCTGCTGCGTGTGCAGCCGCTGCAGCATGGCCAACGTTGAGTTCCACCTGGTGGGCATGTCACAGATTAGGCGGTTCTTGGGCAGGTTAAACTCCTTTTGGAGGTCCGTCAGCCGAGCACTGGCATTATATGACCGGCGGAAATGCACACAGACTTTCCTGGCCTGCCTCAGGACATCCTGTAAGCCCGGGTACCTGCCCAAGAACCGCTGCACCACCAAGTTAAGGACGTGAGCCAAACAGGGCACATGGGTCATTTGTCCCTGTCGGAGGGCAGAGAGGAGGTTGGTGCCATTGTCGCAAACCACCATTCCTGCCTTAAGTTGGCGTGGCGTCAACCACCTCTGAACCTGCCCCTGCAGAGCTGACAGAACCTCTGCCCCAGTGTGGCTCCTGTCCCCCAAGCACACCAGCTCAAGCACCGCATGGCATCTTTTGGCCTGCGTACTTGCGTAGCCCCTTGAACGCCTACGGAGCACCGCTGGTTCCGAGGAAGAGGCCATGGAGGAAGAAGAAGAGGAGGGGGTGGAGGAGAGAGGTGTGTCACAATCAGCATTTTGGAGGCGTGGTGGCGGAACAACCTCCAACACTACTGCACCTTGTCCTGCATCCTTCCCAGCTGCCAGCAGAGTCACCCAATGCGCCGTGAAACTTAGGTAACGTCCCTGTCCATGCCTGCTGGACCATGAGTCAGCGGTAATATGCACCTTACCGCTGACCGCCCTGTCCAGCGAGGCATGGACATTGCCTTCCACATGCCGGTAGAGAGCCGGAATCGCCTTCCGTGAGAAAAAGTGGCGTTTGGGTACCTGCCACTGAGGAACCGCACATTCCACAAACTCACGGAAGGGGGCAGAGTCTACCAACTGAAAAGGCAGCAGTTGAAGTGCTAGCAATTTTGCCAAGCTAGCATTCAACCGCTGGGCATGTGGATGGCTGGGAGCAAACTTCTTTCGGCGGTGCAGCAGCTGGGGCAGGGAAATTTGCCTGGTACAATCTGACGTCGGTGTACCAAAAGCAGATTGCCCACAAGTACTTGGCTGTGACACACCTAATTCTACACCTTCATTCCTCTCACTGCAGGTCTCAGAGAGGACTGAAGGTCTAGTGGGGTTGGAAATCTCAGCTGATGAGGAGCAAGGAGAGATCCTCTTTGTTCTTTGGTGTGGGTCTTTTAGATACGCTTGCCAACGAACTGCATGGCAGGTCAACATATGTCTGGTCAAGCATGTGGTACCCAAGCGGGAGATGTTTTGGCCACGCGAGATACGCTTGAGACATATGTTGCAAATAGCAGCGGTGCGATCTGATGCACTCGTCTCAAAAAAGGCCCACACCAAAGAACTTTTTGAATAACGCGCAGAGACTGCAGCGCCCTGCACATGTGGAGCTTTGGGGTGTGATGCAGTCAATGTGCTGCCCTTAGGCTGGCCCCTGGAGGGCATCCTGCCTCGTTGGTGATGTGCTGCCGCCTCCTCCTCCTCCTCCTCCTCCTCCTCCTCCTCCTCCTCCTCCTCTCTCCTATCAGGCACCCACGTTGAGTCAGTGACCTCATCATCCCCTCCCTCCTCATCACTGGAGCAAACCTGGCAGTATGCTGCAGCAGGGGGAGCATGACTGCCAGATTGCTGTCCTTCTTGGGCACCCCCTCTGTCCGCGCTCATGTTACTGCCTTCATCGAGCTCAGTATCGTCATCAGAGCCTTCCAAACGCTGGGCATCCTCCTGGAGCATGTACCCAACACTGTGGTCAAACAGTTCGAGGGAATCCTCATGAGGACATGGTGGAGCTAGGGAAGGAGTCACTGATGACATTGAGCTGAGGGAAGAGGCCGCTGCTTTGCCAGACAAAGCACCCTGGGCATGGGTGAGAGAGGATGAGGAGGATGAGGACGGCTTGGTCATCCACTCGACCAAGTCTTCCGCATGTTGCGGCTCAACACGGCCAGCTGCCGAAAAAAAGGCCAAGCGTGTCCCATGGCCACGTGCTGATGAGGATGCACCGTCTCCACGACCAGCACTAGACACAGAGCCTGCTTGCCCTCTCTTATTGGCTTGTGACTGTCTGCCTCTCCTTCTTGGCCTTCCAGACATACTAATGGCCTGTAGCTGCACTAAGCTGGGATAGAACACCTGTAATTTTCTTCAAGTAGCTTTATATACTGTAACCAGACAAGCCTGCCTGTCAGTAGGAAGATAACAGGAACGGATCTAGCTGAACACTGTGAGCAGGACGCACTGTACTAAATGTAAATAGTCTAGCTGCCTGACCGTGGTACTAATAGGATCAAATAGAACACCTGTAATTTTCTTCAGGTAGCTTTATATACTGTAACCAGACAAGCCTGCCTGTCAGTAGGAAGATAACAGGAACGGATCTAGCTGTACACTGTGAGCAGGACGCACTGTACTAAATGTAAATAGTCTAGCTGCCTGACCGTGGTACTAATAGGATCAAATAGAACACCTGTAATTTTCTTCAGGTAGCTTTATATACTGTAACCAGACAAGCCTGCCTGTCAGTAGGAAGATAACAGGAACGGATCTAGCTGAACACTGTGAGCAGGACGCACTGTACTAAATGTAAATAGTCTAGCTGCCTGACCGTGGTACTAATAGGATCAAATAGAACACCTGTAATTTTCTTCAGGTAGCTTTATATACTGTAACCAGACAAGCCTGCCTGTCAGTAGGAAGATAACAGGAACGGATCTAGCTGTACACTGTGAGCAGGACGCACTGTACTAAATGTAAATAGTCTAGCTGCCTGACCGTGGTACTAATAGGATCAAATAGAACACCTGTAATTTTCTTCAGGTAGCTTTATATACTGTAACCAGACAAGCCTGCCTGTCAGTAGGAAGATAACAGGAACGGATCTAGCTGAACACTGTGAGCAGGACGCACTGTACTAAATGTAAATAGTCTAGCTGCCTGACCGTGGTACTAATAGGATCAAATAGAACACCTGTAATTTTCATCAGGTAGCTTTATATACTGTAACCAGACAAGCCTGCCTGTCAGTAGGAATTTAACAGGAACGGATCTAGCTGAACACTGTGAGCAGGACGCACTGCACTAAATGTAAATAGTCTAGAAGATAACAGGAACGGATCTAGCTGAACACTGTGAGCAGGACGCACTGCACTAAATGTAAATAGTCTAGAAGATAACAGGAACGGATCTAGCTGAACACTGTGAGCAGGACGCACTGCACTAAATGTAAATAGTCTAGAAGATAACAGGAACGGATCTAGCTGAACACTGTGAGCAGGACGCACTGCACTAAATGTAAATAGTCTAGAAGATAACAGGAACGGATCTAGCTGAACACTGTGAGCAGGACGCACTGCACTAAATGTAAATAGTCTAGAAGATAACAGGAACGGATCTAGCTGAACACTGTGAGCAGGACGCACTGCACTAAATGTAAATAGCAGGAACGGATCTAGCTGAACACTGTGAGCAGGACGCACTGCACTAAATGTAAATAGCAGGAACGGATCTAGCTGAACACTGTGAGCAGGACGCACTGCACTAAATGTAAATAGCAGGAACGGATCTAGCTGAACACTGTGAGCAGGACGCACTGCACTAAATGTAAATTGCAGGAACGGATCTAGCTGAACACTGTGAGCAGGACGCACTGCACTAAATGTAAATAGTCTAGAAGATAACAGGAACGGATCTAGCTGAACACTGTGAGCAGGACGCACTGCACTAAATGTAAATAGCAGGAACGGATCTAGCTGAACACTGTGAGCAGGACGCACTGCATTAAATGTAAATAGTCTAGATAGAAGATAACAGGAACGGATCTAGCTAAACTGAATACAGTGTATATATATATATATGCAACACCTGGGATGCATATATATACACAATACACTGTAAGTGCAGCTAACTGACTGACTGTTCTGCCTAATCTATCTAACTCAAATCAAATGACACTGTCTCTCTCTCTCTCTATCTCTCAGCACACCGGAACACACACTACACAGGGCCGCCGTGCAGGCGGCCTTATATAGTGTGGGGTGTGTACTAAATCCCCTGAGCCATAATTGGCCAAAGCCACCCTGGCTTTGGCCAATTACAGCTCTCTCTACTGACGGCGCTGTGATTGGCCAAGCATGCGGGTCATAGTGCATGCTTGGCCAATCATCAGCCAGCAATGCACTGCGATGCCGCAGTGAATTATGGGCCGTGACGCGCCACACGAATTTAGCGCGAACGGCCCATAACGTTCGCAATTCGGCGAACGATCGAACAGCCGATGTTCGAGTCGAACATGGGTTCGACTCGAACACGAAGCTCATCCCTAGTGTGCAGCTAGAGTAGCGACAGCTCAGATAGTTTCAGTGTAGTGTAGTGAGACCGTGTCAGTAATCTTGACATTAGTGTATAGCTAGAGTAGGGACAGTTCAGATAGCGTCAGTGTAGTGATGGTTGACAGTCTATTTGATTGGGTTACTGCCAGTTTAACGCCATTGACTTCAGTGTGCATTACTGCTAGTTTAACGCCATATAGTTTTGTGTGCGTTATCGCCAGTTTAACGCCATATAGTTCTGTGTGCGTTACTGCCAGTTTAATGCCATATAGTTTTTTTGTGCGTTACTGCCAGTTTAACGCCATATAGTTTTGAACGTTACTGCATGATTAATGGCATTTACTTCTGTGTGCGTTACTGCCAGTTTAACGGCAAATAGTTTTTTGTGCGTTACTGCCAGTTTAACACCATATAGTTCTGTGTGTGTTACTGCCAGTTTAACGCCATATAGTTTTGTGTGCGTTACTGCCAGTTTAACGCCATAACGTTTTGTGCGATACTGCAAGTTTAACGCCATTCACTTTTGTGTGCGTTACTGCCAGTTTAACGCCATTTACTTCTGTATGCGTTACTGCCAGTTTAACGCCATATAGTTTTTTGCGTTACTGGCAGTTTAACGCCATATAATTTTGTGTGCGTTACTGCCAGTTTAACGCCATACCGTTTTGTGTGCGTTACTGCCAGTTTAACGCCATAAAGTTTTGTGCGTTACTGTACATTTGGTGCATTATATTGCAGTATATTATAGTGTATCCCTGGAGTGTGTCTGTGTAGTGTGAGTACGCAAATGAAAGTGCACCAAACACCACTTTACAATGATTAAAGTGCATCTACATACAGATTTCCACTTTCTCTTTACATTTGCTTATAAGCACCGCCCCCTCCCTCCCAATAATGTCTGGGAGGACAACAAGGAGAGGCAGATGTTCCCTTGGCACTGTAAGGGGGCAAGCAACAAATGTGTCCACAGGCAAAGGTGGACGTAGTGGTCAGTCCTCAGACAGGGCATCATTTCCTCTGTTTAGTGAGTTTGCCCGTGCTATCCAGCCACGGCATGCAGAGGAAGTGGTGGTCTGGCTTACTAAACCTTCCTCATCCTCCTCATCCTCTGTCACACAAGCAGAGACAAGTGTGCAGTCCCCTGCAGTTGCCAGAGTGGATAAACCTGCCTCCTTGTCCACATCTATTCCTGCCATAGCCCCAACATCAGCCATGGAGGAATCAACTGAGTTATTTGACCACAGCATCAGCCACTTGCTCCTTGATGATGCCCAGCCATTACTGGATTCAGATGTTGGTTCTGAGGTTGAGGATGACAGGAACATGAGTCTAGAGAGAAGGGAAAACACAGGTAGACAAATTGGCATCCATGTTCCCCCAGTCGCAGCATATTGCCAAGTTGTCTCCAGTGGTAATGATGATGATGGAGGAGATGGAGATGATGATGAGGTCACTGATGTGACTTGGGTGCCAGATAGAGCAGAGGAGGAAACTGAAGGTGAGGCGGCACAACCCCAAGGAGGCCAACATCAAGAAAGAGTAGAGAGCAGCCACCCTATTCCATCACATTCTGCAGCTGTTATTTCCCAGCCCACTCTCCAAAGCTCAGCTGTCTGCCCCTGCTATACCAAGTTATTATCTCTCAGCAGCCTCCACTGACAGGGATGATGGTATAGCACAGGGTGTCCCAGGTCATAGCAGCACATCTGCCAGCAGCACACCACCAGCTGTAGACTGTAGCCCTCAAATCCACCTTACTGCTGACACGTGGTCCAACAAGCATGGGCAGGGACAATATATTTTGTTCACAGCACACTGGGTAACGCTGCTTGCAACTCGAAAGTATGCAGGACAGGGCTCGGTGCTTGTTGTGCCCCACGTCTCCATACAGCTGGTGGTGATGATGCCAGACCTGTGAGCTCTACCCCCTCCTCCTCCACCACCTCCGTGCCCTCTTCTGCAGAATTGTCATACGAACATTAAGTACCCCCTAAGCGTTCAAAGGGCTATTCCATGAGTCAGGCTAAAAGTTGCTATGCAGTGCTTCAGCTGGTGTGTTTAGGGGACAGGAACCACACCGAAGCAGAGATTCTTGCAGCTCTGCAGGGGGGACAGGCCCAGAGGTGGTTCACACCACGCCAGCTGGATCCAGGAATGGTGGTGTGCGATAATGGCTTAAACTTCCTGTCCGCCCTTAGACAGGGAAAGTTGACACATGTGCCATGCCTGGCATATGTCCTCAATTTGGTGATGCAGCCTTTCCTAAATACGTACCCATGGTTGCAAGATGTACTTAAGCTGGCCAGAAGAGTCTGTAGCCATTTCAGGCGGTCATACACAGCCAGTGCTTGGTTGGCTGAAATTCAGCGGGAATTCCACTTGCCCATAAACGGCCTGATTTGTGACATGCCCATCAGGTGGAATTCGACCTTGGCAATGCAGCAGCCACTATACATACAACAGAGGGCTGTCAAGCAGTACCTGTGTGAATATGGCACAACGACAGGCATAAGCTGCCTATGCTTTTTTTCCCCATGCCAATGGCTGTTCATTAAGGATGCATTCACTGTATTGTCACCATTTGAGGAGGCCACAAGGATGGTGAGCCGTGACAGTGCATGCATTAGTGACAATCCCTGTTGTGTTCCTGCTGGAGCAGACTCTGCGTGGCATTATGGACAGGGCACTGGAGGCAGAGCAGCAGGAGGAAGAGGAGGACTTCCTTTCCTCTCAAGGCCCACTTTATCCAGACACCATCATTCCTATGTCACAGAACACACAGGAAGAGAGAGGGGAGCAGGTTGAGGAGAAGGATTCTGGCACTTTCATAGGCTTCGAAGAAGAGGAAGACATGCGTCAATCTGTAAGCGATGGCTTTCCAACCCCAGGACCCTTGGGAGTAGTACGTGGCTGGGAGGAGGAAGTTCCAGATGCTGTCATCCTGAGTAACCCCGAGGAGTCTGCTTCTCAAGCCTCTGCAAATTTGAGGAGCATGGGCAACCTCATGCTTCAAAGCCTGCGAAAGGACCCAAGAATACATAGCATAAAGAAGAAGGATGATTACTGGTTGCCAACCCTCCTTGACTACTGTTATAATAGGAAGGTCTCAAAACTCATCCCTTTCCCACAGAAAGTGCAGAAGATAAAATCTCCTAAGGACACGTTAAAGATGATTTTATTGAACGTTTTTCCTGACTCCAGTAGGTTACAGTGTCGTGGAAAACGTAGATTTGAGTCTTCTGTTGGTCAAGAGAGGAGCGTTGGAGAAGGCATCCATCTAAGTGAGGCATTTCAGAATTTTTTTAGTCTTCGCTGCCCAGGGCTGTCAGCTTCCACATCCCATCAGCAGCATCTGCATCACATGGTGGACAACTACCAAAACAGAGATGGAGAGCTTTCCAGCTGACGATCCACTTACTTACTGGGTCATGAGACTAGACCACTGGCCAGAACTTGTCCAGTATGCTACTGAGTTGTTAGGCTGCCCTGCATCCAGCGTGCTTTCAGAACAGATATTCAGTGCTGCAGGAGGTTTCGTTACTGATCATAGAACGTGTCTGTGCACAGACTCTGCGGACCGTTTGACTTTTATAAAAATGAATCAGTCCTGGATTTCCTAGCTATGAAGCCCCTGATGCTGATGTCACTGATTAAGTCTTTTTGGGATGTGGAATCCCTGCAGGACTTTGAGGCTGCCTAGCTTTGAGGGTGTTCAAACATTTCATCTGGAAGAATGTTCTTGGTATAGGTTTCATGGGCACAATTAACACCCAAAGACCATTTTTTCAGCACCTGTTTGACAGGTGCATATCATTGCAATTTTTTTTACCTTCATCAAGCGCACCTCTTTAGGGTTACTTTGGGAAGGCGCCACTGACACCCAAAGACCAATTTTCCTGCACCTGTTTGACAGGTGCATATTATTGCAATTTTTTACAGCAAGGCCAATTTTTGCTTTCATCAAGATGACCTCTATAGGGTTACGGTGGGAAGGCGCCACGACACCCAAAGACCAAGTTTTATGCACCCTTTACTTCTATCCAAAGTCAACGTGACACCAGAATGTATCCAAAAAATGTCTAATCTTGTTCCCAATGCACTACATTGTGGTCCCATCATACACATTGGCTCTCCAGCTGTTGCTGAGCAAAATAAAGGCAGCTTGCAGGGTAAATGTCACTTTTTTTTTTTTGGCTTTATAAATGCAATTATTGCTGCAGCAGATTCTAGACATGGTACAGATCTGCCACTTTACAGGTAGACTAAAGGGACTCCCCAGGAACTATATTGGAAGGAATTTTTCATTTTTATGCTTTCACTTTAAAAATAAAAAAATCACTGCTGCTTTAAAATATAATTTTTTTCCAAACTTTTTTTTATTGATACATGTCCCCCAAGGCAGGACCCGGACCCATATAACCATTGTATGCCCAATTACTTTATATAACCCATCAAAATGGGAACTTTTGATTTTTGATGTTCAGGTCCCATTGACTTTAATGGGGTTCGCTATTCGGGTCCAAACTTTTGCAGTGTTCAAACGTTCTGGTGCGAAACGAACAGGGGTCTGTTCGGCCCATCCCTAGTGATCAAATACCTTTTAAAAAAAGCTCTATTTAATATGGGTACAGTGTAGCAAGATTGCGCAATTGTCATTCAAAGTGTGACAGCGCTGAAAGCTGAAAATTGGTCTGGGCAGGAAGGGGGTAAAAGTGCCCAGCATTGAAGTGGTTAATTGAACAAGCTGAAGTTGGAAGCTGACTGGTTACTATACACAACTGCAGCAGATTCAATGTGCACCAGTTTTAAAAAATCTCCCCCTAATATAACTGAATTATAATTCTTTACTTTCTGTATTAGGATTTATTTAAATAATCATTTTCCTCGGGTTAATGCTTAGTTTAATGAAGATTACCTGTGTATAGTCAAGCGGATTCAAATAATTATAGTATAATCATTAGTTTCAACCTACACTATGCCAAAAGAACACTTCAAGCAACTGTGTGAAAAAGGTGATTAACAGGTACAAGGCAGGCATTGTATACAAGAGCATTTCTGAGTCACCAGACTTCCACTGGTGTATAGTTAAAGCTAAGCATTTATAAAGCACATAAACATATATAAAACACACGAGTTAATGCAGCTCTGTAATCTTTAAAACTTTGATAAATGTATTTTGAGATGTATGCAGTGTAAGCACCTATATGTGACCTGCTATCAGCCTCTTGAAGTCCCTTTACAATATGGCTAGAATGTAAGAGTCATAAGCAGTACAAGGAGCATTGTATTTTTTTTTTTCAATGAACACAAGGCAATCTCTGATAAGGTAAGGTGGAGATTTAGACATCACTTCCCACTTCTCCACCTTGTCCAATCAAAGAATGCATTTTTTTTATAACTACAAGGTGTTCTGTGAAAGGTGGCAGTGCCACTCTGCACACTGGACCCAGAAGACTGCTGAATTCGGCACTGCACTTCAAAGACTTTTGCTATCACTCTAGTAGTGGCAACTACTACAATGATTTTCATCTTCAACAGGGATCATTCCGGTATGAGATATGTTTACTTACATACGTCCAAGCTGATCAAAGCTATACCTATACATCGGCTTTAAAGGAGTTCAAGGGTCACAGAATATGCTTATTAATACATATGTAGCGCTGGTAGATTTACAATCTACCGCAGATTAGGTAAATTTAGTAAATTGGGTGTTAGGGAGGTTAATAGTTCGCCTCTGTTCCAGCTTGGCTGACGTTGTGTGTGCTTCCGTGCTGACCGGTGGGTGTCACTGTTACCACTAGTCAGTGTTGGAAAGGCAATGTGTCAAAGTGTATAGATGCTCCTCTGTCTCTGAGACAAGCTCGGTGGAGGTGGTACTCCGAGTTGCATTCTGGGAAGGGGGTATTTATGGGACAGACGCCATGTTTTAGTGTCATTTTACAGCCACCTGCTGGCCCTCCTGGCCGACAGGTATGCATTAAGGAGCTACCTCGTGGTCCTCCAATCGGGAGGCCCACGATGCTGCGGCGCAGGGGTGGGTCCAGAGGCTTGTCTGGGGCCTACCACCGTGGCCGAGGAATGGTCCTGAGCTGTCGGTCCTGTGTGACGAAGCTGGACAGCCGAGGAGATCCCAGGGGAGGACCCATCTTGGAGAGATCACGCAGTGTGCTGGTCTATAGAGGGGCCTGGTGACTCGGCTGGAGGACGTATCCAAAAGAAGTAATTATACAGCATAGTGTCACCGGTTCGGCTTAAAGGTTCAGGCACTGTGACTGACTGTTCACTGCAGAAGATCTGATACATCCTGTGGCAGAGGATCGTGCAGATTTACCCCCCCCGAGTAAGTCTGTGGCAGAGATTTTAGATTCGTGCTGTGTACTGGCTGCTAGACCGGTGAGAGAGGCCTATCCAGACGAGCAAAGAGTGTGTCCCACAAGGGGAGCGCATTCCATCCAATTATCTGAAATCTATCAGGACATTTGTTGCTAAGATATTAGAAGAAGATATTTGAGTTTCTCCTGAAAGTTTCCTTTTCCACCTCTTTCCTGCTACTTCCTGAAGTTTGACTGTTTAATAAAGCATTGAAAACGTACTCCAGTGTTGGTGCGTGTGTCGTTCAGCAGTAAGCTCAACGGTACCCCTAGACCCGGTGCCGGTGAAACAGAGGGAAGCAAAGTGAAGGTAACAGATCTGCTTAAACCAGCAGCTCCACCATGAGTTATAGCAACATGTGGGGGCGTCGTCCGGGATTTGTTGACCGACAATTATTGCAACCCAGTGAAGTGTTTTACCGGGAGTTTACAGAGAGAGCTGGACTTGAAAAAAAAAATCTCTTCGGGAAGAGGAAAGGTTAAACTACAGGACTTTGTTTTTGGTGCATAGACGCTGGGCGCCAGAAGAGGCCCGTGAGCTACGTGACTGAAAGAACAAGTGGGAGGAGTTACCCTACTTGCTACCGCGTGGGGCGCGTGTAGTGTGCTTGGCGCCAGCGGAGAAGAGAAGCCTCGTGATCATGCTGAAAAGATCAGAGTGTGGCCATGTCTTTTCCAGCGCTGCAATCGGTTGTGGGACCCAGAGTGTTCCCGGCAAGCACCGTGATGAATACTGTGCAATCTGGAACTCTGCTCACAGATACTGGAATTCGAATGAAACCGCAGGGGAAGTTTGTCCTGTATACCTTGGGAGATGTTGAGGGACTGGGCATGACCTGCCATCGATGTGGAGGATTGGCCGTGCATCTTCGTCCATTCGAGAGTATTTGTTTGCAGTGGAGCCACCTACTATGCCACCCCGTGCCTATTGGATGGACTGGGTGACAGGTATCGCTACAGTAGAAGCTGCTACCACTACAGAAAAAAGTGACGGGCCTGTTGCTGCCGATAATGTTTCGGAGAGAGACACTGCTGCTGCCGTCTCATCAGGAGACATTACTGTGATTCCTGAGTCCACTACACCTGTTCCTGTAGTACCTACTCAGAAGAAGGTGGGCTATGTGAAAGCTTCTCGCGGCCGTGGTCGAGGCCTACCCCAGAGGTTACCTGAGCCGGAGCTACCAGAGCCTACGTCTGGAACGGGTAAGCCATTGTTGGGGACTGTAAATAAGTATTTGCCAGCAGAAGAATTGAGAGACTCGGAAATAGAATCCATGTCGGGTCTTTCCGGGGATGATGACTTGTTTGAAACCATGTCGCAAGAGCTATTGTGGTCACAAGGCGAAGATGTTGCTTCCATAATGACCCTTCCTGAATGGACTGCCATCAGTTCTGGGAAGACATCGCCCTGTGTGGAGACGCACAGTGCTATTGCTGGGACTTTGTCAAAAGTTATTGATTTGCTACAGACACCTGCTGGGTCTATGGTGAAAAATTCATTAGACTCCTGTGTACCGCCTGGTATAGGAAAAGACAGATCTTTGCCAAAACTTGCTCGCTTGCAAAGGATGTTAAACAAGCGTGTGGCCGCAGAGTATGGATTCGAATTTCCTTATGTGCCCCAGGATGTCATGCGGGAGATTGAAGCTAATCGGGAACTTTGGTACAATGAAGCTGTTTGGGACTACTTATCTGTGCCTAAGCCCTTTAGAAAGACTGGATGTTCTGTCCGGATGGATGAACGTTTTAACGGATGCTTTGTTCATTGGAACTATGGTCGGCATATCTATGCTGATAAAGTGGTGATCTGCAGACCGGGAAAGGACAATGCTATGTATTTTATCACCACTGTAGACAAAGAAGGAAAATATGTGACTCTACCAGATTCTCGGTTCTACTGGTAATTGTGGACACTAATACCTTGAAGTTAGTTAGTTAGATAGTGACAGGGCAAAAGAGATCTGCGTGGTCAAGATTTGCAGATCTTGTTTTGTGTTAAATCCAAGGACTTCTGTTTGATAGCCGGATTTCTTTGATAAGAAAAGTTCTTATGCAGGGATGGACTCCTAAATATTATATATATATTGGTATGGTTCATAGGAAGAAACAATATAGAGGCTCCCATCATCTCATGTAGAGTATGGTGGTCCCATCCCTTTAAATGGAAATAGAAGTAAATGCCCCAACGGAACCCCTAGACCCGGTGCCGGTGAAACAGAGGGAAGCAAAGTGAAGGTAACAGACCCGCTTAAACCAGCAGCTCCACTGTGAGTTATTGCTACACATAGTAATGCAAACAATAGTTATCTTTGACAATCCAATATAAACTTACTCAAAAACATTACTCGAAAATCTCATATTGTGAGTGCTGCCTGTCTGTTGGCCATCTCTTTCCTGGACTCCCTGCATGCTTAGAAGCTTCTCCTCTGCTCATTCTTCACCGTCAGAATACACTGATCAGCACTGCAGTCTATAGCCTGCAGCACTGATTGAGCGGAGAAAATCCAAGAGAGTGATTGTACAGAAGTCGGTCGGTAGGTTGACTTCTGTACACCCACAGTGGCCCATACATGGATCGAAATTCGGCCACTCCCTGACGAAAAGGTCAAATTTCCATCCATCTGTGGGCAGATTAAGACTAAGTGCTATACAGTTTACGGCACACCATCATTAAAGCACCATCTCCACCCTGAAGCATGGTAGTGTCAACAGCTTTCAGTAGGATGTTGCTCTGTAGCAAGCTCTGGAAAGCTTGTCAAGGTAGAGGGTAAAATTAATACAGCAAAATGCAGATAAATCCTCACGGACAACCTGATGTAGTCTACAAGAAACATGAGCCTTGGGAGATGATCTGTCAGCAAGACAATGCCCCCAAGCATATAGCCAAAACTACTCAAGAGTGGCTTAAAAAAAACAGTGTACCATCCATGAATAGTCAAGTGAGGATCAAAATATTAATCCAATAGAGAATTTGTGGCTGGAGTTGACAGAGCTTAACCACTTCAATACCGGGCACTTAGACACCTTCCTGCCCAGACCAATTTTCAGCTTTCAGTGCTGTCGCAGTTTGAGTGACAATTGCGCAGTCATACAACACTGTACCCCCCAAACTAAATTTTTATCATTTTGTTCCCACAAATAGAGCTTTCTTTTGGTGGTATTTGATCATCTCTGCGTTTTTTATTTTTTGCGAAACAAATAAAAAAAGACCGAAAATTTTGAAAAAAATAAAAGTTTTGCTTTTGTTTCTGTTTAAAAATGTTGTAAATGAGTACGTTTTCTCTTTCACTGATGGCCACTGATAAGGCGGCACTGACAGGCACTGATAAGGCGGCAGCAATGAGGTGGCACCAATGAGCGGGCACTGACGGGCACTGACGATAGGCACTGATATGCGGCACTGGTAGGCGGGACTGATGGGTGGCACTGATATGCAGCACTGATGGGCATTGATAGGCGGCACTGATGGGCACTCATGGGTGGCATTGGGTGGCACTGGTGGGCACTGATAGGCAGCACTGATGGGCACTCATGGGTGGCATTGGGTGGCACTGATGGGCACTGATAGGCGGCACTGAAAGGCTGCAAAGATGGGTTCTTATGGGTGGCACTGATGGGCACTGATAGGCGGCACTGCTGGGCACTGATAGGCGGCACTGATGGGCACTGATAGGCTTTCCTGGTGGCAGTGATAGGCATTGGAGTGGGCACTGATTGGCAGCTGCCTGGGCATTAATTGGCAGCTGCCTTTGCACTGATTAGTATTATCCTGGGGGTCTAGGGGGCATACCTGGTGGTCCAGTGTGGCTGGTTTCCCTGGTGGTCCTGGGCGGCTTCCCTGGTGGTCCTGGGTGGGATCCGAGGGGGGGCTGTGCTGATAAACAATCAGCACAGACCCCCCCCCGTCAGGAGAGCAGCCGATCGGCTCTCCTCTACTCGCGTCTGTCAGATGCGAGTGAGGAAAAGCCGATCACCGGCTCTTCCTATTTACATCGTGATCAGCCGTGATTGGACATGGCTGATCACGTAGTAAAGAGTCTCCGTCAGAGACTCTTTACCTAGATCGGTGCTGCGGGGTGTCAGACTGACACCCCGCAACAACGATCGCCACGGTGCAGCGGTCATATGACGCCCAGTCAGGATATTGAAACCACTTTGCCTCCGTCATTCTGCTATATGGCGGGCGGCAAGTGGTTAAATTTTGCAAATAGGTAACGAGGAAAAACTACTGTGTCCAATGTACAAAACTCATGGAGAACACAAATAAATCCACTGTGATTTAATGCTCTGTGGCCATCAAATTTGCAAGAAGGTGAATATGTTTTAAATGAACGGTATAAGAACTAATCAAACATTTCTCAACGAGTAACACTAACATTAAAGGCTGCCAACGTATGAGTGGAGGAGGTGTATTCATAATCAACGGATCCCCTTGCATCAGAAAAGCTTGCTCCAAAGCCACTCTTTTAATGCATGCATCCAGATGTGTGTGGACACCTGGCTCTTCTGTGTACGGCACTTAATAAATTAATTTTTTTTTAATTTATATTACAGATTTCTGTTCTGTCTGAAATAAAATACCATACTGCTGCATTTTATAAAACATAATAAAATATGAAATAGGTCTATCTTGAAGCAGCAGTCATTTTTGCTATAAACAAAAATTGCTCAATAGTTCTTGGCATGAAAAAAAACCCCTCATTACTTATAAAAACACTTAATAAGGTTCGGATCGGCAGGGAGTTAACTGTCAGGCTTTGAAAATGTGTCCTTGGAAATGTCAGTAAATTTCAAACTTCACCAACTTTATGACCTACACTTAAAAAACAGTTTTCCCAATACTCAATTTTCCTGAAATATAGCAGCTTTGCGGTATCGGGGCATGTTACCAATATGGAGGTATCGCTCATATGGTTTCCACTGAATGAATCTGGGGAGGAAAATTTGGGTCCAGGAAAATCAATGGCTTTTCTTAAACAATAAATGTCCCCTACAGCAGAGACCACATGGCAGACCACTGGAGCAATGGATTCTTCAACAAAGATAAGTATAAAACAATGACACCCATGAAGCTGGGTTTATATAGCTTTGTGGGTTTTTTAACCACTTCAGGCCCAGAAGGATTTACCCCCTGCATCGCTTTATCTGACAATTGCGCGGTCGTGCGACATTATAACCAAACAAAATTGACGTCCTTTTTTTCCCACAAATAGAGCTTTCTTTTGGTGGTATTTGATCATCTCTGCCGTTTTAATTTTTTGCGCTATAAACAAGAAAATCCCTGACAATTTTTTAAAAAAAAGCAATATTTTTTACTTTTTGCTATAATAAATATCACCAAAAAATATCTAAAAGAAACAAGTTTCTTCCACAGTTTAGGCCGATATGTATTCTTCTACATATTTTTGGTAAAAAAAAATCGCAATAAGTGTATATTGATTGGTTTGCGCAAAAGTTATATCGTCTACAAAGTAGGGGATAGATTTATGGCATTTTTATTATTATTATTTTTTAATAGTAAAGGCGGCGATCTGCGATTTTTATTGGGACTGCGACATTATGGTGGACAGATCGGACACTTTTGACACTATTTTGGGACCATTGACATTTATACAGCGATCAGAGCTACAAATAGCCACTGATTACTGTATAAATGACACTGGCAGGGAAGGGGTTAAACACTAGGGTGCGATTAAGGGGTTAAGTGTGTTCCCTCAGTGTGTTCTAACTGTAGGGGGATGGGCTCACTAAGACATGACAGAGATCACTGCTCCCGATGACAGGGAGCAGTAGATCCCTGTCATGTCACTAGGCAGAACAGGGAAATGCCTTGTTTACATAGGCATCTCCCCGTTACGCCTCTCCTTGCCGCAATTGCAGGCCACCGGCGAGTTTGAGGGACCCGCGGGAACGCTCCTCCTCCGCCTTTGGGATAAATTACATGTTCCAGAAGACTGTGGGACCATTCACAAAGTGCAGCGTGGCAGAATAGGAAACCGTCAGTGAAGTATTTGTAGCTACTGAAAGCTGCAAAAGATGATCGGGCGCCTGCTGGAGAGGACAACAATAAAAGATTGACAAAATGATGTCAGTCCCGTGAATCATAGCTGCTAGGAATTACTCCTGGGAGAAAGTGGCATGAAAAGAAACAGCAAAAAGTTCCATAAGAGCGCTTTGATCCAGGATATAATGTCTTAAAAAAGAGATTGATCCATGCATAACCTGATAGAATACCAACTTCCATTGAATATGTAAACGTAATCTTTATTGTTGCATGAATAGGTTAAAAAGCTTGACCCAAACAAGGGCCAGAAGTATACAAACAGCCACCAGCAGCTGAGCCTGCTTACTTGTACTCCACTGGGAAGGTCTGAGATGTGTCTCGATGCTGACAAGCCTCAATGTTGGTATATGGCAGCTGGACAGGGCAGTAGAATCAAACAGCAACCGCGGAGGAGTTGATGTGAAATGCCGTCCAGGGCACTGATGGGACAGAGACCGGAGGGACCTGTGACAAGCTGTAAACCCGTGGAGGTACCGCCTGTGTGCAGCGACTAGCAATGGCATTGTTCACTGCGCCAAAACAACCGAAGGCGGAAGCCGTTGGTGAGATGGGCACTTGGAGAGCACTTGGAGAGCAAGCTGGTTCCATGGTCCCGTCACTATTACAACGTGTTTAAATGAATGAGTGACTTGTATAGCGCTACCTATGCGAACTGAATCGCCTCAGGGCGCTTTTGCCGCCGGTGTCCATCTGCGGTATAGCGCGGTCCTTGCCCCATGGGGTCCCGACACGCTTACAAACACATACACAAGTCTGCGCCTTGTCAAGACATGTCTGCCTGAAAAACGTACAGTTGGACCTGATCAGATCACCCGCGTGAAAGGGCCCTATGGCTACATTCGCACCGGCACAAATGACAGCGGCAGGATTCCTGCTGTTGCATGAGCACACACCGCAGATAATTTCCAGTTGTGCGAACGGCTATGAATAGCTGTGGCCACTAGCGACCTGTCATTATAGTGAACAGACTCAAAGCTCGGCAGCCACAGCTAGCTGCTCGCAGCAGTAGGAGGAATCTGCAAGTTCCTGTTGCTGTCATTCACACTGGTGCTAGTTGCCAATGCAAAATGTAGCTTTAGATCTTATTCATACTGGCAGTATCAAACCTGCATTCATATGCATTCATAGGACAGGTAATGCAGGTAATGATTTCTTAGTGAGTTAATTCAAACTCAGCACCTACCTGTGTTTAGGTGCAGTCATTTTAGCTGCTGTGACAATAGTGGAGCAGTAAACACACAGGAGTCGAATGTGGTTTTAGGACCTTGAGCCAAGGGGTTCAACAGGCAGACAGTTTATCAAAGGGGGAAAGCCTGCAGGGCAGCTATCAGGTATAATGAAGGATAGGTCCAGGGGGTTAATCCAGCAGGATTTACCAGGCAGCAGTATGGTAAAGCAAGGGGATAAGTCCAGTGGATCACAGAACAACAATCTTAGGGGCAGCAAGGTTAATCTAGCAGGGGTCACTGGGGAGCAGTGTGGTGCAGCAAGGAAATAAGTCCAGAGGAACATAGATCAGCAATTTGGGGAGCAGTAATAATTAATCTAGCTTGAGTTACACAGGGCAACAGATCACAGGGCACAGATCACAAGCCACAGATCCTAACACAGCAGGTCACAGGGCAACAGATCAATAGGGAAAAGGTCACAGATCCCAGGATAGCAGGTCACAGGGTACAGATCCCAGGACAGCTGGTCACAGGGTACAGATCCCAGGACAGCTGGTCACAGGGTACAGATCCCAGGACAGCAGGTCACAGGGTACAGATCCCAGGACGGCAGGTCACAGGGTACAGATCCCAGGACAGCAGGTCACAGGGAACAGATCCCAGGACAGCAGGCCACAGAACACAGATCCCAGGAGCACAGGTCACAGGGCAGCAGATTACAGGGCACAGGTCACAGGGCAGCAGATTACAGGGCACAGATCACAGGGCAGCAGAAAACAGGGCACAGATCACTAGACTGTAGGTCACAGGGCAGCAGATTGCAGAGCACAGATCCCAGGACAGCAGGTCACATGGTACAAATCTCAGGGCACAGGCCACAGGGCAGCAGATTACAGGGCACAGATTGCAGGGCAGCAGGTCACAGAACACTAGGCAAAGATTACAGGGCAGCAGGCCCTGCATAGACCATGCAGGTGTATGTAGCACAGGTAGTTATAGACTTGGACAGTCTATGGGTGCACAGCTAAAGACCATGCAGGAGTATGCAGCATAGAGGCTCTATTCACAGGGTCCAGGCCCACAGTCAGTCCATAGGTGCAGCACCAGAAAGTAATCCAGAATGCAGTCCAGGAGTGCTCCAGGGGCAAACAACCCCCTGAAGTTCACTGATCCATTCCAACACTGGGAAAGACAATCCCTGCAAGGCTTCAGACTATTTGACAGCAGCCTAACCGACATCTGAGCACACTTCCCTAGGGATTTGCTAGGGCCTGCTAAATATTCAATATGGTCAGCTGAGGAAGAGGAAGGTTCCTCGAAACAGGTCCTGTGACCATGTACTCCAGGTGAACATCACCATTCATTGGCCATTAACACCAGGAATGAGGAAGCTGCGGCACTACATATGCTTGCTGGGCTGTCAGAGCCATTTCCCTATTACCAGCAGTATTACAGAGATCCGGATTTTGTGCCTGCAGCAGCTCATCATCCATCCATCCAGCTGCACTCTTTCAGGACTGTGCCTCCACCCCAGGCTCACCCTCTCCCATGGACTCCCATATATATATATATATATATATATATATATATATATATATATATATATATATATATATATATATATGTATGTCTAGTGTAGTAGTGGGTGTGACCACCTGTGCTCTGACTCAGAGGCGCCTCCAATGCTTTCAGGCAGATTGTTCTGGAAGAGAGGTTGGATCTGAGGTTTGAGTGGCAGGCAGCTCATGTGAGGAGCTCTGACCAATAACCCTTTGATATTGGCAGGGGGCAGGCCTCCCATATAAGCTGAGGTCACGTGCTGCCAGGCAGGAGTTCTGATGGTGCAGGAAGAAAGAATGGAGTTTTAGGAGGGGGGGCGCACCGAGCGCGGAGGAGGGATGGAGGAGCTGCTAGGATAAATTCCTGGATAAAGATCTTCATCATGGAGTTGGTGTCAAGCTGCTGTGACCAGGGAACACAGGACTTGTACACAGGAGAAGATCGGTGAAACAGAATACAGAGTTTGTCCTTTGGAGAAGGTCAGTGTACAAGAAGCAAAAAGAGAATTGTTGAGAGTAGTGCAGAATGCTGTGGCCGGGGAACGCAGCGTTTGCAGTTATGGACTGACTGGGAACAGTAGTCCACCTATTACCGTGTCCTAGGCCGTCGGGGAGAGGTACAGAGTATCTCTGGCCTAGTAAAGCACTCTGGTAATACCTTCCAAAAGACTGTGTAGCTACCAAATTCACTGAGCCACCGGGGGAGGTATTGCATGCCTCTGGCTTACTGATTTGCTGAAGCAACACCAAGTACAGCCAGCAAACTGGGGTTATTCAGAGTGATCCTTTTTTGTCATACTTGAAGTGATGATACAGGAGTCTAACAGTTTTGCAGTAGAGAATTTGTACAAAAAGAGAGGAAACCATAGGAGTGATATTCTGCAGCAGTCAGTGTAGAGGAGGAGGAGCAATACCAGAGGAGGTATGCAGAGGAAATAGACTGTGAATGTTAGAGGTGCATCATTTTCAAGGCTAAAGCTGCTAATCAATGTCTTACCAATGTGGTGACAATTCTAAAAGTCCTATGGGCATCCCATATCTTCCTTTACCCCAACCAAGTTGTATTCCGCAATAAACGCAACAAAACTACACAAATGACTGCTCATTGTCTCAGATGATATATGGGGGTCTGGCAGCAGGGTGATTGGTGGATTGTTTGTCAGGAGTGCTCGTCACCATGGCTACTTTTCTTTGTAATTAAACCTTGTTGGCACTTACTAAACCAGAGTGGTCATGCTGTCTCCCTCCCTTTCCCTCTCCCTGCTGAATATTCAGGCTGGATATCTGAATTATCCTGCCCTAAGCTCTAGAAATATCCTCAAGAGGCAGGGGGGAGCAAACAAACTCCCAACCTGTGAAATCCTGAACAGACCTGAGCAAACAATCACTGCTCATCTGATTACACAGCAAGTCAAAAACTAAATTTACCTAGCAACCTAGCTAGGGGAATCTACACAACTGAATGCATATAGCTGCAAAATAAGTCAATGTTGGAAGTGTAACACCCTGGTGTTTAGGCAGGGTTTCTAGTAAATTAAATTTGCCAGGCAGTAGTTGCCCTGGTTAATTGTTAGTAGATCTACTGATTCCTTTCTAGTTCTGGACTTTCTGCACCTTCTCTCTTCTGTCGCTAGGTGGTGTTATGCTGGTGACATTAGATATACAAGGGCTTAGCAAGGTCAGGTTATGAATGGATGGGGTGTCTCAGCCAATAGGCAGGGGTTTCTTTAAGTCCCTTGGCCTGCTGGGAGAGCCTAATTAGTTCTGTGCCACTAAGGGACCATCCACCTTGTTACCACTGTGAGTAAGTTGGAGCCAGTACCAGAGCAGTCTTCTCACCAGCCGGGGACGGTGAAGAAGTGTGAAAACTTCAGCAAGTGCCAAACCAGGGACCCAGCAGGACAGCAGAGGTGATGCTTGAGGAGCATCAGTGAGTGCCAAGCCAGCGACCATAGCGGGTCAGCAGGGGTGACGCTTGAGGAGTATCTGTGAGTGCCAAGCCAGGGACCCAGCAGGAAAGTGGGGAGATGAGTTATGGAAGTGGAGAAACTCTGGGGATCCAGTGGCGATTGGGTCTGAGTGTCTAGTGACAGACTGGGAGCTCAGTGAATGGAGACCTACAGTGAGAGACTGTATAGTGCGAGGAGAACTATCAGTGTTACCAATCGTTAAACACAACTACCGTTAGTGACCGTTACAAGATTTGTTGCCATAGGAGACAGCGGTCCTACCTATGCAGAAGTGGTATCCGGCTGGAGGCCTCCACCTGTATAGCTGTCTACCTATAGAAATCTTGGAGTCTGCCAATTAACATTGCAGCTACCTAAGGTTGTCCTGGCCCTAACTCCCAATCCCACAGTTCTGTTAAGAGACAATAAATCTCTTTTGCATTCAAAAAGTGTCTGGCGCCCATCACTCCATCTTGCATCACAGCCACCATGCCTTGTAACCCACTCTACAAAGACGGATCTCAGCTATCCTTGACTCTGGAGGTCACCATTAGGCCTTTGGAGGTCCGGGACCTTGCGACATTTGTCGCCCAACGTGGGGCGAAGGCGTTGGCCCATAGGCCCATAGCAACTGGCTATAGCTACATCGGGATTTCGTCTGGCTCCGTGGGAAGGTGGCAAGTAACATCTTTTTTTCGTATCGACTGTGTTATTGTGCATTCCAACAATGTGGGGAAGAACCAACATGTCTCATTGCTCATGGGAGAGTGTCAGGCTGGTCTTTTGACACTTTACGCTAGCGCTGCAGGGGTTAAAACACACTCTATTAAAGTTTTGTCGCACCGCACAGAAGGGAAGGCAGGCGCTGAAGTTTCCAGAGTGTGTGAACCACTCCTCTGGCAGGGGGAGGAGCTACCGCTCTGCAGAGGAGGATAAAGAAGTGCTGCCAGGTGTGCCTGGTTGTTGGGTGGAGAAGATGACGCAGTTTGGAAGTACGATGTTGGATTGGAAGGTGTATGTTCTGGGTGTTGGCCCTGGACTGAGCGGGTCTAAGGGCATCCTGACCAACACTGGAGTGTGATATACACCTAAGGGTAGTCTTGCCCTGTATAAAGCTGGAGGCTATGAAGCCTTGGGACTGATTTGCGGGAAGTGTTCTGGCTTGGCCATGCACCTGCAGCCTTGGATCGTCTCGGGACGCTGCAGGGAACCCCGGCTTGAAGTCATCTCACCAGCCCAACCTCCGCAGACACGACAAGCAGATTGGGACAAGAATGTCGCTGTTTCAGCTGGGAACGGCATTGAGAGTCCCCCTGCTATCACCCAGCTTGTGCGAGAAGCTGCACCTCTCATCTCTGTGGCTGCTCCAGGACCCAACGCTCCGGTTATCCCTCAAGGCCATGGTAAGGCCCACCTGCTCTCCTTGATGGCGGAAGCACCAGGGAAAAGGGTACCCGAGCCAGGTAACCCCTTCAAGGGGTGAAAGTAGTTTACCAGTGGGGGAGGTGATACCTGTGGCCATTAAGGGAAACAATGCTGTTGTGCTAATCAAAGCAGGTCTCTGAACTGTTTTCAGACACTTTATCATGGACTGGGAAGTGGACTGATAGTGACGCGGAACTATTGCGTGATCTAGTGGAGGATGAAATTCCTTCTGGGCCAAGTGCTGCAAGTGTTATGATTGAATTTTCTGCCATTTAGGAGGATTGCTGGGCAAAATGGGTCCCTAAAGTTGTGCCCATCAAACCAACCCACGTGACTAAGTTTGATTGCAAACTCGATGTCATTGCTGGCTATCCAGTCCAACGTGCACTGGATGCACAAGTCTTAACTGGGTATGGAGACCCTAAAACACTGCCCAGGCTATCTAAACAACAGCGCATAGTCATCAAGAAAGTGGCTGAGGGAGGAGTATGGCTACTTGTATCCATATATAACCGCTCAACTAGAGGAGGAGATTCAGGAAAAGAGAACACAAAGGGTGGAATAGGCCGTGCGGAGCTTTCCTAAAATTCCTCTATGCTTGGAGTTCAATAAGTTGTTACCCAAAATGGCTGAAACATATACTTCGGTTCTACAAGCCCTGGACTATGGTCGTCAAATCAATCCAGATTGTGTTGTCATCCACAGGCCTAATAAGAAAGACATTCGCTATCATATTACTACATATCACTATGAAGTGGGGAAACCCTATGGTTACCGGATCTGAGGTACTATTGGTAAAATATTGTTGAACTGTATTCATTCATCAAAACCATCTGGATTACAAATGTGTGTTGTGTGGAGTCAGGACTCTATGCTGGAAGAAACTCCACCTTCTTCGCAGAAATGTTGCTAGTGGGGACACTCCTGTTTGGCTGTACTGCTGGGACTGTGTTCTGCTGGCAGTTACAAGGAGTGCCAACTGGAGTCATACTGGCTAGTGTTCTGGAATCGTTAGTCTGCCTCCACCTGAAAAGTAACATGTTGATGTGATGTTCAGCGTGTTTGTTTCTTCCACCAAGGAGGAAATCTTTTCTCAGTCCCCAGCTAAAAACAGAAAAGAGAGGGCGCACCGGCCTAGTGCATTATCTTTAAAAAGGTTTATTAAAACAGAAAACGTAAAAGTACTACTCACAAGGGTAGATAAAAATCACGCATAATAGTCAAATGATGGTAGCAGTCTCCAGACCTATGGACAAGACGTGCAGACCGCTGCTGGCTGTTGTGTGGACAGCCTGATAGTTCACATGCAAGGGATCTATTGATGGACTTTGTTTTCAGGAAGTGCGGTCCCTTGCACCATGGCATGACCAAAATCTGTTTGACTGCAGCCCTGCACTCTGTCCCCGGAGTTGTCCCTATGAAGAAGGGAAACTGCTGGGAAATGTTGTTTTACCCTGAGTGAAGGATTGATGGACTTTGGGGCTCCAAAGACACTGGGGTGTTTAGTCAGTTAGGTAGAATAAGCTGTGGCAAAGAGGGCAAGTTCTCACCTTAAAATGTGATAGTGGACTGGAAAGTACACAAGGACTGTGCTCTGAATATGCTGGCCCCCAGGTGACATGAGATTGCCAGCCTGAGGGAGCTATTGTTCACATTATACAACTATTGTCACCCTCGGATGGGGGTCGGGCCCAGTTTAATCCGTACTCATGTTTAGATATATCATAGGGTGTTTTTACACTGCTTTGCTGCTCTCGGATGAGGGTAATTAATGTTTACTCAATACTCACTATATCTATCTATCTATCTCTCTCTACCTATCTATCTATCTATCTATCTATCTATCTATCTATCTATCTATCTATCTATCTATCTCTGTCTCTGTCTCTGTCTCTGTCTCTGTCTCTGTCTCTGTCTCTGTCTCTGTCTATGTCTATGTCTATGTCTATGTCTATGTCTATGTCTATGTCTATGTCTATGTCTATGTCTATGTCTATGTCTATGTCTATGTCTATGTCTATGTCTATGTCTATGTCTATGTCTATGTCTATGTCTATGTCTATGTCTATGTCTATGTCTATGTCTATGTCTATGTCTATGTCTATGTCTATGTCTATGTCTATGTCTATGTCTATGTCTATGTCTATGTCTATGTCTATGTCTATGTCTATGTCTATGTCTATGTCTATGTCTATGTCTATGTCTATGTCTATGTCTATGTCTATGTCTATGTCTATGTCTATGTCTATGTCTATGTCTATGTCTATGTCTATGTCTATGTCTATGTCTATGTCTATGTCTATGTCTATGTCTATCTATCTCTATCTATCTCTATCTATCTCTATCTATCTCTATCTATCTCTATCTATCTCTATCTCTATCTATCTCTATCTATCTCTATCTCTATCTCTATCTCTATCTCTATCTATCTCTATCTCTATCTCTATCTCTCTCTATCTCTATCTCTATCTCTGCACCCCATGCGTCTTTCTTGTCTAAGGAGAGACAGTGATTTCCACTTTTATAACTAAGCTAATATTTTTCTATATTTTTCCAGGTGTACATGATAGTTAGGATATTAGGCTCACCAGAGCAGTCTTCTCACAGCCAGGGACGGTGAAGAAGTGGTAAACCGTCAGCAAATGCGAGACCTTGCTACAGAAGAATGTATGGGGTTGTTACTAAAGGCAAATAGACTGTGCACTTTGCAAGTGCATTTGCTTCAGAAGCGGGGGTCCACCTATCTATCGTGTTTTTTTTTTTTTTTTTGAGTTCATTCACAAACTTTTCTTCTCAGCATTACATAGTCACATATTGTGTGTAATATGTCCGCCTGTGTCAGATTTCGTCGGAAAGAATAACTTATATTATTCACTGCAAGCGGTTTCCATCTTCATTGTGGGCATTTGAAGCCCACAAGCATTTATTTCCTGGATGTGGTGAATGCTGTGCTCCCAGCATTCACCGCTCATTCCCGCACATGCTCAGTGGCATCCTGGGAAGCCTGAGACTAGCTCCCAGGAGTCTGGGAGAGGCTAGAAACACGCCTACTCCCACGGGAGGAGAACCAGGAAGTGCAAAGAAGAATAGAAAAATAAAAGGTAATTACGGCGATTTAAATTTTTTAAAACGGCATGTCAGCATCTAGGCAAGGAAGACAATACATACAGATATTGTTCAAAATTTGGGTGGAACTCCGCTTAATGAGGGGGAAACTTCATTTTGCAAAGAATACTCAATTACTTGCAAGGGAAAATTAAAAAAAAAAAAACAGCATTTTTGTTTGAACATGATTGCATGATGGAAGTCAATAGAACTTCCCCTCATTTATTGAGCTCTGGAGCAATTGC
This sequence comes from Aquarana catesbeiana, assembly GCF_042186555.1. Lineage (NCBI taxonomy): Eukaryota > Metazoa > Chordata > Amphibia > Anura > Ranidae > Aquarana > Aquarana catesbeiana. The sequence continues at coordinate 710,954,099 of NC_133325.1, forward strand.
ACTTGCTAGGTGCCCAGTCTATTCACCATTAGGCCGGTTCACATATGTGCAGCCTCGGCTCTCAGCATGGGGTCCAGTGCATTCCTGTTCACCGGTTCAGGCGTGAATTAGGTCTGAATTTTTGCCTGAATTTGCACCTGAACGGGACCCAAACACACACAGGACCTTTTTGGAATGCGGACCGTGGCTGTTCCAGACCTGTGTGAACCAGCTCCATTGAGAGCCAGTCACACTCGCATGTCATGCAAATTGGATGCAGGTAATCCCACATCCAATTCCCACATATGTGAACCCGTCCTTAGTAAATCAACCCTTGTGTGTTGTGTTCATTTGTTAAAAATATAGGAAAGGGATATTTGTGATGATGGCAGGAGTCATCCTGTAAACCTATTTTTCATTTACAACTTATCCCCTATCCCCTATTTTTAGAATATGTATTTTCAAAAAGTGTGTTACAGTAAAACATTTTGTAGTGGACAGTATCCTCCTTTTATCATGGCCACCAATCAGTGCAGCCCCAGGGCACACTTTGGGTGGTACAATTTCTGTAGCCTACAAAAATATCCCCATCATGAAACGGCTAGTAAGTTGTGTTTGTCCAAATGTCCCCAATCCTCCTCTGTTTTATTCATGTTTTAGTAAGCTCATTAGATGTTCAGACAGCAGACACCAAAGCAAAGGATTTGTTAAAGAAAGATACTGGCTTCTACAGCATAATTTGCATAGACTGTGAAGTGAGCACACAGCTGGTAGATAGGGAAGCAGTTGAAGTAATGTATGAGTCTTATCACCATAAGAGAACTTTTACAGCTGCGCCCTCTGAGGTCCTAAATACACCCCAGCTCTAAATACACTGAAACATTCCTGGCTAATTTATAAAAACTTCCCAATCAGATCCTTATCCTCATCTTCGAGATTGCACCAGAAAAACAGCAGCTGCCATTTCATTGGTTGCTATGGCAACACACATTTTACCTAAGGTCAGTTTCTAAAATCAGCCCCATTTTTTACCAATCTGATGATCTGGTCACCTTCCTAAAATTAATTCTTCCCAGTAAGAAAGACTAACCTGACCACCATTATCTGTGCAAACGCAAAGGTTAATTATGATCCCCAGTGCGTGTGTGCAAGCCAGAA